>NC_134701.1:8718333-9339722 GCF_043290135.1 Rhipicephalus microplus
CCGGTGGTGGTGCGGCGCTTTTTTTTGGGGTGATAGCTCTGAAGAAATGTTCTGACGGTGGTCAGAGTGGAGGAGGACTGTCTCCGTGGTGCAATTGGCTAGCGCGATCAGCTGTTAACCGAAAGGTTGGAGGTTTGAGCCCACCCGGTGGTGGTGCGGCGCTTTTTTTCTCTGCGCTGATAGCTTTGAACATATGTTCTGATGGGGGTGAGAGTGGAGCAAGACTGTCTCCGTGGCGCAATGGGCTAGCGCGATCGGCTGTTAACCGAAAGGTTTGAGTTTCGTGCCCTCCCAGGATTGGTGTGTTGCTTTTTTCTTCGTGGTAATAGCTTTTAAGATATGTTCTGATGGTGGTGAGAGTGGAGCAGGACTGTCTTTGTGGCGCAATTGGCTAGCGTGTTCGGCTGTTATCCGAAAGGTTGGAGGTTTGAGCCCACCCGGTGGGGGTGCGGTGCTTTTTTTTTCTTTGGGGTGATAGCTCTGAAGAAATGGTCTGACGGTGGTGAGAGTAGAGCAGGACGGTCCCCGTGGCGCAATTCGCTAGCGCGATCGGCTGTTAACCGAAAAGTTGGAGGTTCGAGCCCTCCCGGGTGGGGTCTGTTGCTTTTTTCTTTGCGCAGATAGCTTTAAGATATGTTCTGATGGTGGTGAGAGTGGAGCACGATTGTCTCCGTGGCGCAATTGGCTAGCGCGATCTGCTCTTAACCGAAAGGTTGGAGGTTCGAGCCCACCCGGTGGTGGTGCGGCGCTTTTTTTTCTTTGCGCTGATAGCTTTGAAGATATGTTCTGATGGTGGTGAGAGTGGAGCACGACTGTCTCCGTGGCGCAAGTGGCTAGTGCGATCGGCTGTTAACCGAAAGGTTGGAGGTTCGAGCCCACCCGGTGGTGGTGCGGTGCTTTTTTTTCTTTGGGCTGATAGCTTTGAAGATATGTTCTGATGGTGGTGAGAGGGGAGCAAGACTGTCTCCGTGGCGCAATGGGCTAGCGCGATCGGCTGTTGACCGAAAGGTTGGAGTTATGAGCCCTCCCGGGAGTGGTGTGTTGCTTTTTTCTTTGCGGTAATAGCTTTGAAGATATGTTCTGATGGTGGTGAGAGTGGAGCAGGACTGTCTTCGTGGCGCAATTGGCTAGCGCGATCGGCTGTTAACCGAAAGGTTGGAGGTTCGAGCCCAACCGGTGGTGGTGCGGCGCTTTTTTTTCTTTGGGGTGATAGCTCTGAAGAAATGTTCTGACGGTGGTGAGAGTGGAGCACGACTGTCTCCGTGGGGCAATTGGCTAGCGCGATCGCCTGTTAACCGAAAGGTTGGAGGTTCGAGCCCACCCGGTGGTGGTGCGGCGCTTTTTTTTTCTTGGGGTGATAGCTCTGAAGAAATGGTCTGACGGTGGTGAGAGTGGAGCAGGACGGTCCCCGTGGCGCAATTGGCTAGCGCGATCGGCTGTTAACCGAAAAGTTGGAGGTTCGAGCCCTCCCGGGTGGAGTGTGTTGCTTTTTTCTTTGCGCTGATATCTTTGAAGATACGTTCTGATGGTGGTGAGAGTGGAGCACGATTGTCTCCATGGCGCAATTGGCTAGCGTGATCTGCTGTTAACCAAAAGGTTGGAGGTTCGAGCCCACCTGGTGGTGTGGCGCTTTTTTTTTCTTTGGGCTGATAGCTTTGAAGATATGTTCTAATTGTGGTGAGAGTGGAGCAGGACTGTCTCCGTGGCGCAATTGGCTAGCGCGATCGGCTGTTAACCGAAAGGTTGGAGTTTCGAGCCCTGCCGGGAGTGGTGTCTTGGTTTTTTCTTTGCGCTGATAGCTTTGAAGATATGTTCTGATGGTGATGAGAGTGGAGCACGAATGTCTCCATGGCGAAATTGGCTAGCGCGATCGGCTGTTAACCGAAAGGTTGGAGGATCGAGCCCACCCGGTGGTGGTGCGGTGCTTTTTTTCTTTGGGCTGATAGCTTTGAAGATATGTTCTGATGGTGGTGAGAGGGGAGCAAGACTGTCTCCGTGGCGCAATGGGCTAGCGCGATCGGCTGTTGACCGAAAGGTTGGAGGTTTGAGCCCACCCGGTGGTGGTGCGGTGCTTTTTTTCTTTGGGATGATAGCTCTGAAGAAATGGTCTGACGGTGGTGAGAGTGGAGCAGGACGGTCCCCGTGGCGCAATTCGCTAGCGCGATCGGCTGTTAACCGAAAAGTTGGAGGTTCGAGCCCTCCCGGGTGGGGTCTGTTGCTTTTTTCTTTGCGCCGATAGCTTTGAAGATATGTTCTGATGGTGGTGAGAGTGGAGCACGATTGTTGCCGTGGCGCAATTGGCTAGCGCGATCTGCTCTTAACCGAAAGGTTCGAGCTCACCCGGTGGTGGTTCGAAAGGTTCGAGCTCACCCGGTGGTGGTGCGGCGCTTTTTTTTTCTTTGCGCTGATAGCTTTGAAGATATGTTCTGATGGTGCTGAGAGTGGAGCACGACTGTCTCCGTGGCGCAATTGGCTAGCGCGATCGGCTGTTAACCGAAAGGTTGGAGGTTCGAGCCCACCCGGTGGTGGTGCGGTGCTTTTTTTTCTTTGGGCTGATAGCTTTGAAGATATGTTCTGATGGTGGTGAGAGGGGAGCAAGACTGTCTCCGTGGCGCAATGGGCTAGCGCGATCGGCTGTTGACCGAAAGGTTGGAGTTATGAGCCCTCCCGGGAGTGGTGTGTTGCTTTTTGCTTTGCGGTAATAGCTTTGAAGATATGTTCTGATGGTGGTGAGAGTGCAGCAGGACTGTCTTTGTGGCGCAATTGGCTAGCGCGATCGGCTGTTAACCGAAAGGTTGGAGGTTCGAGCCCACCCGGTGGTGGTGCGGCGCTTTTTTTGGGGGGGTGATAGCTCTGAAGAAATGTTCTGACGGTGGTCAGAGTGGAGCACGACGGTCTCCGTGGGGCAATAGGCTAGCGCGATCGGTTGTTAACCGAAAGGTTGGAGGTTCGAGCCCACCCGGTGTCGGTGCGGCGGTTTTTTTTTCTTTGGGCTGATAGCTCTGAAGAAATATTCTGACGGTGGTGAGAGTGGAGCAGGACTGTCTCCGTGGCGCAATTGGCTAGCGCGATCGGCTGTTAACCGAAAAGTGTGAGGTTCGAGCACACCCGGTGATGGTGTGGCGCTTTTTTTTCTTTGTGCTGATAGCTTTGAAGATATGTTCTGATGGTGGTGAGAGTGGAGCAGGACTGTCTCCGTGGCGCATTTGGCTAGCGCGATTGGCTGTTAACCGAAAGGTTGGAGGTTCGAGACCACCTGGTGGAGGTGCGGTGCTTTTTTTTCTTTGGGCTGATAGCTTTGAAGATATGTTCTGATGGTGGTGAGAGTGGAACAGGACTGTCTCCGTGACGCAATTGACTAGCGTGATCGGCTGTTAACCGAAAAGTTGGAGGTTCGAGCCCACCCGGTGGTGGCGCGGCGCTTTTTTTTCTTTGGGCTGATAGCTTTGAAGATATGTTCTGATGGTGGTGAGAGTGGAGCACGACTGTCTCCGTGGCGCCGTTGGCTAGCGCGATCGGCTGTTAACCGAAAGATTGGAGGTTCGAGCCCACCCGGTGGTGGTGCGGCGCTTTTTTTTCTTTGTGCTGATAGCTTTGAAGATAAGTTCTGATAGTGGTGAGAGTGGATTAGGACTGTCTCCGTGGCGCAATTGGCTAGCGCGATTGGCTGTTAACCGAAAGGTTGGAGGTTCGAGCCACCCGGTGGTGGTGCGGTGGTTTTTTTTCTTTGGGCTGATAGCTTTGAAGATATGTTCTGATGGTGGTGAGAGTGGAGCAGGACTGTCTCCGTGGCGCAATTGGCTAGCGCGATCGCCTGTTAACCGAAAAGTCGGAGGTTCGAGCCCACCCAGTGGTGGTGCGGCGCTTTTTTTTCTTTGGGCTGATACCTTTGAAGATATGTTCTGATGGTGGTGAGAGTGGAGCAGGACTGTCTCCGTGGCGCAATTAGCTTGCGCGATCGGCTGTTAACCGAAAGGTTGGAGGTTCGAGCCCACCCGGTGGTGGTGCGGCGCTTTTTTTTCTTTGCGCTGATAGCTTTGAAGATATGTTCTGATGGTGGTGAGAGTGGAGCAAGACTGTCTCCGTGGCGCAATGGGCTAGCGCGATCGGCTGTTAACCGAAAGGTTGGAGTTTCGAGCCCTCCCGGGTGTGGCGTGTTGCTTTTTTCTTTGCGCTGATAGCTTTGAAGATATGTTCTGATGGTGGTGAGAGTGGAGGAGGACTGTCTCCGTGGTGAAATTGGCTAGCGCGATCAGCTGTTAACCGAAAGGTTGGAGGTTTGAGCCCACCCGGTGGTGGTGCGGCGCTTTTTTTCTCTGCGCTGATAGCTTTGAACATATCTTCTGATGGTGGTGAGAGTGGAGCAAGACTGTCTGCGTGGCGCAATGGGCTAGCGCGATCGGCTGTTAACCGAAAGGTTTGAGTTTCGTGCCCTCCCAGGATTGGTGTGTTGCTTTTTTCTTTGTGGTAATAGCTTTTAAGATATGTTCTGATGGTGGTGAGAGTGGAGCAGGACTGTCTTTGTGGCGCAATTGGCTAGCGCGATCGGCTGTTATCCGAAAGGTTGGAGGTTTGAGCCCACCCGGTGGGGGTGCGGTGCTTTTTTTTCTTTGGGGTGATAGCTCTGAAGAAATGGTCTGACGGTGGTGAGAGTGGAGCAGGACGGTCCCCGTGGCGCAATTCGCTAGCGCGATCGCCTGTTAACCGAAAAGTTGGAGGTTCAAGCCCACCCAGTGGTGGTGCGGCGCTTTTTTTCCTTGGGGTGATAGCTCTGAAGAAATGGTCTGACGGTGGTGAGAGTGGAGCAGGACGGTCCCCGTGGCGCAATTGGCTAGCGCGATCGGCTGTTAACCGAAAAGTTGGAGGTTCGAGCCCTCCCGGGTTGAGTGTGTTGCTTTTTTCTTTGCGCTGATATCTTTGAAGATACGTTCTGATGGTGGTGAGAGTGGAGCACGATTGTCTCCATGGCGCAATTGGCTAGCGCGATCTGCTGTTAACCAAAAGGTTGGAGGTTCGAGCCCACCCGGTGGTGGTGTGGCGCTTTTTTTTCTTTGGGCTGATAGCTTTGAAGATATGTTCTAATTGTGGTGAGAGTGGAGCAGGACTGTCTCCGTGGCGCAATTGGCTAGCGCGATCGGCTGTTAACCGAAAGGTTGGAGTTTCGAGCCCTGCCGGGAGTGGTGTGTTGCTTTTTTCTTTGCGCTGATAGCTTTGAAGATATGTTCTGATGGTGATGAGAGTGGAGCACGACTGTCTCCATGGCGAAATTGGCTAGCGCGATCGGCTGTTAACCGAAAGGTTGGAGGATCGAGCCCATCCGGTGGTGGTGCGGTGCTTTTTTTCTTTGGGCTGATAGCTTTGAAGATATGTTCTGATGGTGGTGAGAGGGGAGCAAGACTGTCTCCGTGGCGCAATGGGCTAGCGCGATCGGCTGTTGACCGAAAGGTTGGAGGTTTGAGCCCACCCGGTGGGGGTGCGGTGCTTTTTTTTTCTTTGGGGTGATAGCTCTGAAGAAATGGTCTGACGGTGGGGAGAGTGGAGCAGGACGGTCCCCGTGGCGCAATTCGCTAGCGCGATCGGCTGTTAACCGAAAAGTTGGAAGTTCGAGCCCTCCCGGGTGGGGTCTGTTGCTTTTTTCTTTGCGCTGATAGCTTTGAAGATATGTTCTGATGGTGGTGAGAGTGGAGCACGATTGTCTCCGTGGCGCAATTGGCTAGCGCGATCTGCTCTTATCCGAAAGGTTGGAGGTTCGAGCCCACCCGGTGGTGGCGCGGCGCTTTTTTTTCTTTGCGCTGATAGCTTTGAAGATATGTTCTGATGGTGGTGAGAGTGGAGCATGACTGTCTCCGTGGCGCAATTGGCTAGCGCGATCGGCTGTTAACCGAAAGGTTGGAGGTTCGAGCCCACCCGGTGGTGGTGCGGTGCTTTTTTTTCTTTGGGCTGATAGCTTTGAAGATATGTTCTGATGGTGGTGAGAGGGGAGCAAGACTGTCTCCGTGGCGGAATGGGCTAGCGCGATCGGCTGTTGACCGAAAGGTTGGAGTTATGAGCCCTCCTGGGAGTGGTGTGTTGCTTTTTCCTTTGCGGTAATAGTTTGAAGATATGTTCTGACGGAGGTGAGAGTGGAGCAGGACTGTCTTCGTGGCGCAATTGGCTAGCGCGATCGGCTATTAACCGAAAGGTTGGAGGTTCGAGCCCAACCGGTGGTGGTGCGGCGCTTTTTTTTCTTTGGGGTGATAGCTCTGAAGAAATGTTCTGACGGTGGTGAGAGTGGAGCACGACTGTCTCCGTGGGGCAATTGGCTAGCGCGATCGGCTGTTAACCGAAAGGTTGGAGGTTCGAGACCACCTGGTGGTGGTGCGGTGCTTTTTTTTCTTTGGGCTGATGACTTTGAAGATATGTTCTGATGGTGGTGAGAGTGGAGCAGGACTGTCTCCGTGACGCAATTGGCTAGCGTAATCGGCTGTTAACCGAAAAGTTGGAGGTTCGAGCCCTCCCGGGTGGAGTGTGTTGCTTTTTTCTTTGCGCTGATATCTTTGAAGATATGTTCTGATGGTGGTGAGAGTGGAGCACGATTGTCTCCGTGGCGCAATTGGCTAGCGCGATCTGCTCTTAACCGAAAGGTTGGAGGTTCGAGCCCACCCGGTGGTGGTGCGGCGCTTTTTTTTTCTTTGCGCTGATAGCTTTGAAGATATGTTCTGATGGTGGTGAGAGTGGAGGAGGACTGTCTCCGTGGTGCAATTGGCTAGCGCGATCAGCCGTTAACCGAAAGGTTGGAGGTTTGAGCCCACCCGGTGGTGGTGCGGCGCTTTTTTTTTGCGCTGATAGCTTTGAACATATGTTCTGATGGTGCTGAGAGTGGAACAAGACTGTCTCCGTGGCGCAATGGGCTAGCGCGATCGGCTGTTAACCGAAAGGTTTGAGTTTCGTGCCCTCCCAGGATTGGTGTGTTGCTTTTTTCTTTGTGGTAATAGCTTTTAAGATATGTTCTGATGGTGGTGAGAGTGGAGCAGGACTGTCTTTGTGGCGCAATTGGCTAGCGCGATCGGCTGTTATCCGAAAGGTTGGAGGTTTGAGCCCACCCGGTGGTGGTGCGGTGCTTTTTTTTCTTTGGGGTGATAGCTTTGAAGATATGTTCTGATGGTGGTGAGAGTGGAGCACGATTGTCTCCGTGGCGCAATTGGCTAGCGCGATCTGCTCTTAACCGAAATGTTGGAGGTTCGAGCCCACCCGGTGGTGGTGCGGCGCTTTTTTTTTCTTTGCGCTGATAGCTTTGAAGATATGTTCTGATGGTGGTGAGAGTGGAGCACGACTGTCTCCGTGGCGCAATTGGCTAGCGCGATCGGCTGTTAACCGAAAGGTTGGAGGTTCGAGCCCACCCGGTGGTGGTGCGGTGCTTTTTTTTCTTTGGGCTGATAGCTTTGAAGATATGTTCTGATGGTGGTGAGAGGGGAGCAAGACTGTCTCCGTGGCGCAATGGGCTAGCGCGATCGGCTGTTGACCGAAAGGTTGGAGTTATGAGCCCTCCCGGGAGTGGTGTGTTGCTTTTTTCTCTGCGCTGATAGCTTTGAACATATGTTCTGATGGTGGTGAGAGTGGAGCAAGACTGTCTCCGTGGCGCAATGGGCTGACGCGATCGGCTGTTAACCGAAAGTTTTGAGTTTCTTGCCCTCCCAGGATTGGTGTGTTGCTTTTTTCTTTGTGGTAATAGCTTTTAAGATATGTTCTGATGGTGGTGAGAGTGGAGCAGGACTGTCTTTGTGGCGCAATTGGCTAGCGCGATCGGCTGTTATCCGAAAGGTTGGAGGTTTGAGCCCACCCGGTGCGGGTGCGGTGCTTTTTTTTTTCTTTGGGGTGATAGCTCTGTAGAAATGGTCTGACGGTGGTGAGAGTGGAGCAGGACGGTCCCCGTGGCGCAATTCGCTAGCGCGATTGGCTGTTAACCGAGAAGTTGGAGGTTCGAGCCCTCCCGGGTGGGGTCTGTTGCTTTTTTCTTTGCGCTGATAGCTTTGAAGATATGTTCTGATGGTGGTGAGAGTGGAGCACGATTGTCTCCGTGGCGCAATTGGCTTGCGCGATCGGCTGTTAACAGAAAGGTTGGAGGTTCGAGCCCACCCGGTGGTGGTGCGGCGCTTTTTTTTCTTTGCGCTGATAGCTTTGAAGATATGTTCTGATGGTGGTGAGAGTGGAGCAAGACTGTCTCCGTGGCGCAATGGGCTAGCGCAATCGGCTGTTAACCGAAAGGCTGGAGGTTCGAGGCCTCCCGGGTGGGGTCTGTTGCATTTTTCTTTGCGCTGATAGCTTTGAAGATATGTTCTGATGGTGGTGAGAGTGGAGCACGATTGTCTCCGTGGCGCAATTGGCTAGCGCGATCTGCTCTTAACCGAAAGGTTGGAGGTTCGAGCCCACCCGGTGGTGGTGCGGCGCTTTTTTTTTTCTTTGCGCTGATAGCTTTGAAGATATGTTCTGATGGTGGTGAGAGTGGAGCACGACTGTCTCCGTGGCGCAATTGGCTAGCGCGATCGGCTGTTAACCGAAAGGTTGGAGGTTCGAGCCCACCCGGTGGTGGTGCGGTGCTTTTTTTTTTCTTTGGGCTGATAGCTTTGAAGATATGTTCTGATGGTGGTGAGAGGGGAGCAAGACTGTCTCCGTGGCGCAATGGGCTAGCGCGATCGGATGTTAACCGAAAGGTTTGAGTTTCGAGCCCACCCGGTGGTGGTGCGGCGCTTTTTTTTCTTTGCGCTGATAGCTTTGAAGATATGTTCTGATGGTGGTGAGAGTGGAGCAAGACTGTCTCCGTGGCGCATTGGGCTAGCGCGATCGGCTGTTAACCGAAAGGTTGGAGTTTCGAGCCCTCCCGGGTGTGGTGTGTTGCTTTTTTCTTTGCGCTGATAGCTTTGAAGATATGTTCTGATGGTGGTGAGAGTGGAGGAGGACTGTCTCCGTGGTGCAATTGGCTAGCGCGATCAGCTGTTAACCGAAAGGTTGGAGGTTTGAGCCCACCCGGTGGTGGTGCGGCGCTTTTTTTCTCTGCGCTGATAGCTTTGAACATATGTTCTGATGGTGGTGAGAGTGGAGCAAGACTGTCTCCGTGGCGCAATGGGCTAGCGCGATCGGCTGTTAACCGAAAGGTTTGAGTTTCGTGCACTCTGTCATGATATGCGCGGTAGGTTCATCTGGTGCGCGATGTTTGTGAGTTTGTGCTGTGCCGTACGCCGACGAAGATGACGATGAGACAAGGAAAAGGCGGAATCGTGTCGTCAGAGTCAAGCCAAGCCATGGGGAGAGAGAAGAGGAAGACGACGACGGGGCGTTCGAGAAGAAGGATCCGAACGAAACAGTGGCAGGCTGAAGCGCTCGTCGGGTCGTGGTCCCGAAGCCTACCTGTGCCTGTGGTCTGCACGAGCCTGGCTCCCTTCTACCGTGTGATCCAGCAGCCGGCGCCGGTCCGTTGTACTCGGATCCGGGCGTTTTCCACACCTGGGCCTACTACTGGCTGTCCGGGACGTGCTTGCCACAGATCGACTCTGCCTCACGCTCCGCTCCGACCATGCCTGAGCCATCGCTGATGTCGGCGTAAGACGCAACGCAACGCATCGACTCATCTGCCTTCGACGTCACACGGTGAAGTGTTTCAAACCTTGTGTAGTGCAGTGGGGGACTACGCTAAGCGTCAGACCTTGTCTTTCGAGAACGTGTGTCGTGCTCGTACCTAAGGCAGTTCTTCGCTGTTGCCATGTAACACGCCAAGCTTCATTATCGTTTTTTTTTCGTTTTTTTGTGGCATTAAAGCCTTATAACTCAAGTTGCAAATGTCTTCGTCGGTCTCGACAACGATTATTTAAGTTGCCGTGATTACACGAACCTTATCCCTCACAATTGGCGTCCGCGCGACAGGACGAAGCCGTTTGCACTGGGTTGAAATCTGTAGGGAAGGTGAGTGAGCAAGAGCTTATAACGCTAGCGGAACGCATGGGGCTTCAAGGAGCCGAGCTAAAGACGTGGGTAGACGCGCGGTTAGAGCGGGCTCATGAGGAATCTGTGCAAGCGCGTGAAGAGCGTTCCGCGGAAAGGCAGGCGGCGAAGGAACGTTTGGAGATAGAAGAGAGAACTCTTCAACTGCGAATTCGACTAGCTGAGGTTGAAGGTAGCCGAGAGCCAACGGCGCGGGACCGCGAACCTGAGAGGAGTCAAAGCCGCCCGTGCTGGATCAATCCTCACAACCTGATTCCAGTGTTTGACGAGGGGCGTGACGATCTCGATGCGTATCTCAAGAGGTTCGAACACGTAGCAGTTGGTCAAGAGTGGCCTGAGGAGAAGTGGACGACAGTGCTTAGTTTATGCCTCAGTGGGGAAGCATTGAAAGTCTTCGGTCGTCTGTCGCCAGAAGACTCAATGGATTACCAGAGTACGAAAATGGCCTTGCTCCAGAGGTTTCGTTTCACAGCCGAAGGCTATCGCGAAAAGTTTCGGCAAAGCAAGCCTGAAGACGGCGAAACTGGTAAACAGTACGCCACGAGATTACAGAGTTACTTCGATAGATGGCTGGAAATGTCGGAAACGGACGAGGACTTTGCATCCGTGCGCAACCTCATTGTAGCTGAGCAGTTTCTGAATAACTGCCACGATCGCCTGGCACTTTTTCTAAGGGAGAAGAAATGCAGGACGGTAAAAGAAATGGCAGAAGCAGCTGATACCTTCTTGGAAGCCCAGCGGCAAACAAACTTGTTGGTATTTCGTACCAAGTCTGCAAACAACATTCCCAAGGAGCAAGAAGGATTTACTTATACCCAGCCTCCTCTTAGATGTTTCGTCTGTGATCGACCCGGCCACAGAGCATCTGATTGCCGCACGAAACCCCAACGAGTCTTCTGTGGGCACTGTCGGAAGCCCGGCCACGATGCAAGAGCATGCCCAAGCAACGGCGGGTCAAAGAAAATGACATCTTGCATCGTGTCTACTGACCAGAAGTCCGAGACGCCCCGATGTGCCGATGATTCATCACAAGATGAATATGTTGCTAGTGTACTCCGAACGCGCACCGCAACAGCTACACGAAACTTGCCGGTGTTACAGGGAGAAGTGTTTGGACATACTGTATCAGTCTTGAGGGATACTGGAAGCAACACCCTGGTCGTGCGACGTTCCCTCGTGCCCGATGATGCGCTGACGGGTACTACCGCCACTATTTTATTGGCCGATGGTAGTTGCATCGAGGTACCGGAAGCAGAAGTACGGATTCTATCGCCCTATTTCACCGGAAATGCGATAGTCAAATGCATGACGTCGCCACTTTACGATGTCATCGTAGGAAATGTTCCCGGCGCCCGTGACGCTAATGACCCCGACTCAACGTGGAAGGAGTCAGCGAGCCTGAAGTCGGAAACTAATCAGGCATTGAATTCTGAAGAGAAATCCAAGGATGGATGCGGGACGAATAGCACAGTCATGATTGGTGTTTCAAGCAAAGGACATCGCCGGAAGCTCACGACTGCTAAATTTGGAAACTTAGAGGTGACACAGGAGTCATTTCGCCAAAAACAAGAGGAAGACCGGTCGCTGGATGTTTGTAGGGCGAAAGTCGACACCCTCATCCGCGGTAAAGGAGCCACATACCACTCATTTATGTTCGAGAAAGGAATCTTGTACCGCGTTTACCACTTGACTCCGGGTAAATCAGTTCAACAAGCGGTGGTTCCAAAGGCGTTGCGTGTCCATGTGTTGCACTTGGCACATGAATCACCGATATCTGGTCACCAGGGTATCAAGAAGACGAAGGACCGAGTTTTGGAGTCGTTTTATTGGCCCGGTGTACAGGAGGAGGTACGAAGATTCGTAAAATCATGCGACGCATGCCAAAGGACATATCCCAAAGGCAAAGTAGGCAAGGCGCCTCTTGGACGAATGCCTTTGATTGACACGCCATTCGAACGTGTGGCCGTTGATATCATTGGACCTCTGACGCCGATTTCAAAGAAGGGTAATCGGTACATTCTTACCCTTGTGGATTTCGCCACTCGGTACCCGGACGCGGTGGCTTTGCCCGCAATTGATTCGGCAACAGTAGCAGATGGACTACTGGATATGTTCTCTCGAATAGGATTTCCACGGGAGATCCTCTGTGATCAAGCATCCTGCTTCACGTCAGGCCTGATGGAAGGCTCTGCTTGCTATTCGACATTTGAGCTCGACGCCTTACCACCCGATATGCAATGGCTTGGTCGAAAGGTTCAACGGCACTTTGAAACAGATGTTGCGCAAGTTGTGCCAAGAGAAGCCGAAGTCATGGGACCGATTTCTTGCGCCTCTGTTATTCGCCTATCGAGAAGTACCTCAGGCCAGTATGGGCTTCTCGCCGTTTGAACTGATCTACGGCCGGCACGTCCGAGGACCCCTGGATATATTGAAGGAACTCTGGACAGGGGAAGACCTAGAGGAAGATATCAAGACTACTTACGGATACGTGCTTGATCTGAGAGAACGTCTTGAACGCACCTTGAAGCTGGCTCAAGAGAATCTCTCCCGAGCTCAACACTCGCAAAAGAAGTATTATGACCGAACCTCCAAAACCCGACAGCTCAAAGTTGGTGACCGGGCTCTTATATTGCTCCCAACCAGGGAAAACAAGCTTCTTATGCACTGGAAGGGGCCATTTCCGGTTACAGGAAAAAAGAATGACCACGACTATTGGTTGGACCTTGGGCACACCACGAAAATGTTTCACATAAACATGCTCAAGCGCTACGAAGAACGTCAACCAGAAGTCACTAGTCAAGCTTCGTCGTTCGTTGTAGTCGAAGAAGGAGAGTCGGATTCACCCCTCCCTACATTTAAAGTAAATGAAGGGAGAGGTATTGAGTCGGTCACACTCGGAAGTAATTTAGACGAAGCACAACGCGATGATATGTGCAATCTCTTGGAGGAATTCCGAGACATATTTTCCGAAGTTCCTGGGAAGACGAACCTCCTAGAGTGCCGGCTAGAGCTTACTACAACAAAACCAATCAGCACCTCACAGTATCCGTTGCCGTTTGCAATGAAGGAAATAGTAGAGAAGGAGGTTCAAGATATGCTGAAGTTGGGAGTTATTGAATGATCCCATTCGCCGTATAACTCACCCTTGGTCCTGGTTAAGAAACCGGACAACAGCTTTCGCGAGTGCATTGACTTCCGTCACATTAATGAGGTTCTGGTGTCCGATTCTGAACCCATACCCAGAACTGACATTATGTTTGCTGAAGTCGGCACGAAGTCGGTTTTCTCAAAGTTAGATCTTACAAAGGGCTATTGGCAGGTACCCTTAGAGGAAAGTTCTCGTCCGAAAACAGCTTTTTCAACGCAATCTGGACACTACCATTTTCTCTATATGCCTTTTGGGATTAAGACAGCCTCGGCCATATTCACACGATTGATGAGGACATTACTGCACGGCATTCCAAACACAGTGCATTACATAGACGATGTTCTAATTGCCACAGCTACGTGGGAAGAGCATCTAGTGACATTGAAACAGTTGTTTCAGAGGATCCGAGAAGCAGGCCTACGGATCAAACCTCAAAAAGGTGAGATCGGAATGACTTCTGTCATCTTCCTTGGGCATCACCTCGGCGATGGTACAATCCGCCCAGTAGAAAGCACGATAGCGAAGATCGCTAAAGCCCCAAGACCGGAAACGAAGAAGCAGCTTCGCTCTTTTCTCGGCTTGGCGGGATATTACCGAGACCTCATACCTCACTATGCCCAGAAAGCGAAACCACTGACTGAAATGACAAGAAAGATGGAAAAGAACAAGTTAGCGTGGAATACCGAAAGAGAAGAGGCATTTGAAACCCTCAAACAAGCTCTAGCATCTATGCCAGTAGTCAAGGCTGCTGACATAAAGAAACCCTTCGTATTACGTACAGATGCATCTGATAGGTGTATAGGCGCTGTGCTTATGCAGGAACACGAGGGTCTTCTTCACCCGGTGTCATATGCCAGCCGCCAGCTTATGCCCCGGGAAGAGAGATACTCTGCAATTGAAAGAGAGTGTTTAGCGTTAGTTTGGGCGATCGCGAAATTTCATATCTTCCTTTATGGAACCTCCTTCGTCGTTCAGACTGACCATCAACCGCTACGATACCTCTCTCAAGCCAAGCATTTTAACAGCCGGATCTTGCGCTGGAGTCTCGCATTGCAAGAGTACACCTTTCGCGTTGAGCATATCAAAGGATCAGAGAACGTAGGTGCTGATTATATGAGCAGGCTACAGGTGTAGGTGCTAGCTATACAACATTAATGTAATAATGTACCATATGCCTAGGGACTCTCACATACAGACTATTCTCTTGGTGCAACAGTTCTGTACATTTGTTTGTCGTAAGTCCTGTCTTCCGCGCACTTTGGACAGTTTTTTTTAAAAAAAAAACTTTTGAAAGGGGGGACTTTTGTCTTGATATGCGCGGTAGGTTCATCTGGTGCGCGATGTTTGTGAGTTTGTGCTGTGCCGTACGCCGACGAAGATGACGATGAGACAAGGAAAAGGCGGAATCGTGTCGTCAGAGTCAAGCCAAGCCATGGGGAGAGAGAAGAGGAAGACGACGACGGGGCGTTCGAGAAGAAGGATCCGAACGAAACAGTGGCAGGCTGAAGCGCTCGTCGGGTCGTGGTCCCGAAGCCTACCTGTGCCTGTGGTCCGCACGAGCCTGGCTCCCTTCTACCGTGTGATCCAGCAGCCGGCGCCGGTCCGTTGTACTCGGATCCGGGCGTTTTCCAGTACTGGGCCTACTACTGGCTGTCCGGGACGTGCTTGCCACACATCGACTCTGCCTCACGCTCCGCTCCGACCATGCCTGAGTCATCGCTGATGTCGGTGTAAGACGCAACGCAACGCATCGACTCATCTGCCTTCGACGTCACACGGTGAAGTGTTTCAAACCTTGTGTAGTGCAGTGGGGGACTACGCTAAGCGTCAGACCTTGTCTTTCGAGAACGTGTGTCGTGCTCGTACCTAAGGCAGTTCTTCGCTGTTGCCATGTAACACGCCAAGCTTCATTATCGTTTTTTTTTCGTTTTTTTTGTGGCATTAAAGCCTTATAACTCAAGTTGCAAATGTCTTCGTCGGTCTCGACAACGATTATTTAAGTTGCCGTGATTACACGAACCTTATCCCTCACACCCTCCCAGGATTGGTGTGTTGCTTTTTTCTTTGTGGTAATAGCTTTTAAGATATGTTCTGATGGTGGTGAGAGTGGAGCAGGACTGTCTTTGTGGCGCAATTGGCTAGCGCGTTCGGCTGTTATCCGAAAGGTTCGAGGTTTGAGCCCACCCGGTGGGGGTGCGGTGCTTTTTTTTTCTTTGGGGTGATAGCTCTGAAGAAATGGTCTCACGGTGGTGAGAGTAGAGCAGGACGGTCCCCGTAGCGCAATTCGCTAGCGCGATCGGCTGTTAACCGAAAAGTTGGAGGTTCGAGCCCTCCCGGGTGGGGTCTGTTGCTTTTTTCTTTGCGCTGATAGCTTTGAAGATATGTTCTGATGGTGGTGAGAGTGGAGCACGATTGTCTCCGTGGCGCAATTGGCTAGCGCGATCTGCTCTTAACCGAAAGGTTGGAGGTTCGAGCCCACCCGGTGGTGGTGCGGCGCTTTTTTTTTTCTTTGCGCTGATAGCTTTGAAGATATGTTCTGATGGTGGTGAGAGTGGAGCACGACTGTCTCCGTGGCGCAATTGGCTAGCGCGATCGGCTGTTAACCGAAAGGTTGGAGGTTCGAGCCCACCCGGTGGTGGTGCGGTGCTTTTTTTTTTCTTTGGGCTGATAGCTTTGAAGATATGTTCTGATGGTGGTGAGAGGGGAGCAAGACTGTCTCCGTGGCGCAATGGGCTAGCGCGATCGGATGTTAACCGAAAGGTTTGAGTTTCGAGCCCACCCGGTGGTGGTGCGGCGCTTTTTTTTCTTTGCGCTGATAGCTTTGAAGATATGTTCTGATGGTGGTGAGAGTGGAGCAAGACTGTCTCCGTCGCACATTGGGCTAGCGCGATCGGCTGTTAACCGAAAGGTTTGAGTTTCGTGCACTCTGTCATGATATGCGCAGTAGGTTCATCTGGTGCGCGATGTTTGTGAGTTTGTGCTGTGCCGTACGCCGACGAAGATGACGATGAGACAAGGAAAAGGCGGAATCGTGTCGTCAGAGTCAAGCCAAGCCATGGGGAGAGAGAAGAGGAAGACGACGACGGGGCGTTCGAGAAGAAGGATCCGAACGAAACAGTGGCAGGCTGAAGCGCTCGTCGGGTCGTGGTCCCGAAGCCTACCTGTGCCTGTGGTCTGCACGAGCCTGGCTCCCTTCTACCGTGTGATCCAGCAGCCGGCGCCGGTCCGTTGTACTCGGATCCGGGCGTTTTCCAGACCTGGGCCTACTACTGGCTGTCCGGGACGTGCTTGCCACAGATCGACTCTGCCTCACGCTCCGCTCCGACCATGCCTGAGCCATCGCTGATGTCGGCGTAAGACGCAACGCAACGCATCGACTCATCTGCCTTCGACGTCACACGGTGAAGTGTTTCAAACCTTGTGTAGTGCAGTGGGGGACTACGCTAAGCGTCAGACCTTGTCTTTCGAGAACGTGTGTCGTGCTCGTACCTAAGGCAGTTCTTCGCTGTTGCCATGTAACACGCCAAGCTTCATTATCGTTTTTTTTTCGTTTTTTTGTGGCATTAAAGCCTTATAACTCAAGTTGCAAATGTCTTCGTCGGTCTCGACAACGATTATTTAAGTTGCCGTGATTACACGAACCTTATCCCTCACAATTGGCGTCCGCGCGACAGGACGAAGCCGTTTGCACTGGGTTGAAATCTGTAGGGAAGGTGAGTGAGCAAGAGCTTATAACGCTAGCGGAACGCATGGGGCTTCAAGGAGCCGAGCTAAAGACGTGGGTAGACGCGCGGTTAGAGCGGGCTCATGAGGAATCTGTGCAAGCGCGTGAAGAGCGTTCCGCGGAAAGGCAGGCGGCGAAGGAACGTTTGGAGATAGAAGAGAGAACTCTTCAACTGCGAATTCGACTAGCTGAGGTTGAAGGTAGCCGAGAGCCAACGGCGCGGGACCGCGAACCTGAGAGGAGTCAAAGCCGCCCGTGCTGGATCAATCCTCACAACCTGATTCCAGTGTTTGACGAGGGGCGTGACGATCTCGATGCGTATCTCAAGAGGTTCGAACACGTAGCAGTTGGTCAAGAGTGGCCTGAGGAGAAGTGGACGACAGTGCTTAGTTTATGCCTCAGTGGGGAAGCATTGAAAGTCTTCGGTCGTCTGTCGCCAGAAGACTCAATGGATTACCAGAGTACGAAAATGGCCTTGCTCCAGAGGTTTCGTTTCACAGCCGAAGGCTATCGCGAAAAGTTTCGGCAAAGCAAGCCTGAAGACGGCGAAACTGGTAAACAGTACGCCACGAGATTACAGAGTTACTTCGATAGATGGCTGGAAATGTCGGAAACGGACGAGGACTTTGCATCCGTGCGCAACCTCATTGTAGCTGAGCAGTTTCTGAATAACTGCCACGATCGCCTGGCACTTTTTCTAAGGGAGAAGAAATGCAGGACGGTAAAAGAAATGGCAGAAGCAGCTGATACCTTCTTGGAAGCCCAGCGGCAAACAAACTTGTTGGTATTTCGTACCAAGTCTGCAAACAACATTCCCAAGGAGCAAGAAGGATTTACTTATACCCAGCCTCCTCTTAGATGTTTCGTCTGTGATCGACCCGGCCACAGAGCATCTGATTGCCGCACGAAACCCCAACGAGTCTTCTGTGGGCACTGTCGGAAGCCCGGCCACGATGCAAGAGCATGCCCAAGCAACGGCGGGTCAAAGAAAATGACATCTTGCATCGTGTCTACTGACCAGAAGTCCGAGACGCCCCGATGTGCCGATGATTCATCACAAGATGAATATGTTGCTAGTGTACTCCGAACGCGCACCGCAACAGCTACACGAAACTTGCCGGTGTTACAGGGAGAAGTGTTTGGACATACTGTATCAGTCTTGAGGGATACTGGAAGCAACACCCTGGTCGTGCGACGTTCCCTCGTGCCCGATGATGCGCTGACGGGTACTACCGCCACTATTTTATTGGCCGATGGTAGTTGCATCGAGGTACCGGAAGCAGAAGTACGGATTCTATCGCCCTATTTCACCGGAAATGCGATAGTCAAATGCATGACGTCGCCACTTTACGATGTCATCGTAGGAAATGTTCCCGGCGCCCGTGACGCTAATGACCCCGACTCAACGTGGAAGGAGTCAGCGAGCCTGAAGTCGGAAACTAATCAGGCATTGAATTCTGAAGAGAAATCCAAGGATGGATGCGGGACGAATAGCACAGTCATGATTGGTGTTTCAAGCAAAGGACATCGCCGGAAGCTCACGACTGCTAAATTTGGAAACTTAGAGGTGACACAGGAGTCATTTCGCCAAAAACAAGAGGAAGACCGGTCGCTGGATGTTTGTAGGGCGAAAGTCGACACCCTCATCCGCGGTAAAGGAGCCACATACCACTCATTTATGTTCGAGAAAGGAATCTTGTACCGCGTTTACCACTTGACTCCGGGTAAATCAGTTCAACAAGCGGTGGTTCCAAAGGCGTTGCGTGTCCATGTGTTGCACTTGGCACATGAATCACCGATATCTGGTCACCAGGGTATCAAGAAGACGAAGGACCGAGTTTTGGAGTCGTTTTATTGGCCCGGTGTACAGGAGGAGGTACGAAGATTCGTAAAATCATGCGACGCATGCCAAAGGACATATCCCAAAGGCAAAGTAGGCAAGGCGCCTCTTGGACGAATGCCTTTGATTGACACGCCATTCGAACGTGTGGCCGTTGATATCATTGGACCTCTGACGCCGATTTCAAAGAAGGGTAATCGGTACATTCTTACCCTTGTGGATTTCGCCACTCGGTACCCGGACGCGGTGGCTTTGCCCGCAATTGATTCGGCAACAGTAGCAGATGGACTACTGGATATGTTCTCTCGAATAGGATTTCCACGGGAGATCCTCTGTGATCAAGCATCCTGCTTCACGTCAGGCCTGATGGAAGGCTCTGCTTGCTATTCGACATTTGAGCTCGACGCCTTACCACCCGATATGCAATGGCTTGGTCGAAAGGTTCAACGGCACTTTGAAACAGATGTTGCGCAAGTTGTGCCAAGAGAAGCCGAAGTCATGGGACCGATTTCTTGCGCCTCTGTTATTCGCCTATCGAGAAGTACCTCAGGCCAGTATGGGCTTCTCGCCGTTTGAACTGATCTACGGCCGGCACGTCCGAGGACCCCTGGATATATTGAAGGAACTCTGGACAGGGGAAGACCTAGAGGAAGATATCAAGACTACTTACGGATACGTGCTTGATCTGAGAGAACGTCTTGAACGCACCTTGAAGCTGGCTCAAGAGAATCTCTCCCGAGCTCAACACTCGCAAAAGAAGTATTATGACCGAACCTCCAAAACCCGACAGCTCAAAGTTGGTGACCGGGCTCTTATATTGCTCCCAACCAGGGAAAACAAGCTTCTTATGCACTGGAAGGGGCCATTTCCGGTTACAGGAAAAAAGAATGACCACGACTATTGGTTGGACCTTGGGCACACCACGAAAATGTTTCACATAAACATGCTCAAGCGCTACGAAGAACGTCAACCAGAAGTCACTAGTCAAGCTTCGTCGTTCGTTGTAGTCGAAGAAGGAGAGTCGGATTCACCCCTCCCTACATTTAAAGTAAATGAAGGGAGAGGTATTGAGTCGGTCACACTCGGAAGTAATTTAGACGAAGCACAACGCGATGATATGTGCAATCTCTTGGAGGAATTCCGAGACATATTTTCCGAAGTTCCTGGGAAGACGAACCTCCTAGAGTGCCGGCTAGAGCTTACTACAACAAAACCAATCAGCACCTCACAGTATCCGTTGCCGTTTGCAATGAAGGAAATAGTAGAGAAGGAGGTTCAAGATATGCTGAAGTTGGGAGTTATTGAATGATCCCATTCGCCGTATAACTCACCCTTGGTCCTGGTTAAGAAACCGGACAACAGCTTTCGCGAGTGCATTGACTTCCGTCACATTAATGAGGTTCTGGTGTCCGATTCTGAACCCATACCCAGAACTGACATTATGTTTGCTGAAGTCGGCACGAAGTCGGTTTTCTCAAAGTTAGATCTTACAAAGGGCTATTGGCAGGTACCCTTAGAGGAAAGTTCTCGTCCGAAAACAGCTTTTTCAACGCAATCTGGACACTACCATTTTCTCTATATGCCTTTTGGGATTAAGACAGCCTCGGCCATATTCACACGATTGATGAGGACATTACTGCACGGCATTCCAAACACAGTGCATTACATAGACGATGTTCTAATTGCCACAGCTACGTGGGAAGAGCATCTAGTGACATTGAAACAGTTGTTTCAGAGGATCCGAGAAGCAGGCCTACGGATCAAACCTCAAAAAGGTGAGATCGGAATGACTTCTGTCATCTTCCTTGGGCATCACCTCGGCGATGGTACAATCCGCCCAGTAGAAAGCACGATAGCGAAGATCGCTAAAGCCCCAAGACCGGAAACGAAGAAGCAGCTTCGCTCTTTTCTCGGCTTGGCGGGATATTACCGAGACCTCATACCTCACTATGCCCAGAAAGCGAAACCACTGACTGAAATGACAAGAAAGATGGAAAAGAACAAGTTAGCGTGGAATACCGAAAGAGAAGAGGCATTTGAAACCCTCAAACAAGCTCTAGCATCTATGCCAGTAGTCAAGGCTGCTGACATAAAGAAACCCTTCGTATTACGTACAGATGCATCTGATAGGTGTATAGGCGCTGTGCTTATGCAGGAACACGAGGGTCTTCTTCACCCGGTGTCATATGCCAGCCGCCAGCTTATGCCCCGGGAAGAGAGATACTCTGCAATTGAAAGAGAGTTAAGGTTAAAGCTTGGGCGAGTTGGTTCAAATACATGATTAAAAACACAGCGCAAACAACGGCAGGAAGAAAGGAAGAGACAGGTCAGCGCTCTGTCCTGTCTCTTCCTTTCTTCCTGCCGTTGTTTGCGCTGTGTTTTTAATCATGAAAGAGAGTGTTTAGCGTTAGTTTGGGCGATCGCGAAATTTCATATCTTCCTTTATGGAACCTCCTTCGTCGTTCAGACTGACCATCAACCGCTACGATACCTCTCTCAAGCCAAGCATTTTAACAGCCGGATCTTGCGCTGGAGTCTCGCATTGCAAGAGTACACCTTTCGCGTTGAGCATATCAAAGGATCAGAGAACGTAGGTGCTGATTATATGAGCAGGCTACAGGTGTAGGTGCTAGCTATACAACATTAATGTAATAATGTACCATATGCCTAGGGACTCTCACATACAGACTATTCTCTTGGTGCAACAGTTCTGTACATTTGTTTGTCGTAAGTCCTGTCTTCCGCGCACTTTGGACAGTTTTTTTTTAAAAAAAAACTTTTGAAAGGGGGGACTTTTGTCTTGATATGCGCGGTAGGTTCATCTGGTGCGCGATGTTTGTGAGTTTGTGCTGTGCCGTACGCCGACGAAGATGACGATGAGACAAGGAAAAGGCGGAATCGTGTCGTCAGAGTCAAGCCAAGCCATGGGGAGAGAGAAGAGGAAGACGACGACGGGGCGTTCGAGAAGAAGGATCCGAACGAAACAGTGGCAGGCTGAAGCACTCGTCGGGTCGTGGTCCCGAAGCCTACCTGTGCCTGTGGTCCGCACGAGCCTGGCTCCCTTCTACCGTGTGATCCAGCAGCCGGCGCCGGTCCGTTGTACTCGGATCCGGGCGTTTTCCAGTACTGGGCCTACTACTGGCTGTCCGGGACGTGCTTGCCACACATCGACTCTGCCTCACGCTCCGCTCCGACCATGCCTGAGTCATCGCTGATGTCGGTGTAAGACGCAACGCAACGCATCGACTCATCTGCCTTCGACGTCACACGGTGAAGTGTTTCAAACCTTGTGTAGTGCAGTGGGGGACTACGCTAAGCGTCAGACCTTGTCTTTCGAGAACGTGTGTCGTGCTCGTACCTAAGGCAGTTCTTCGCTGTTGCCATGTAACACGCCAAGCTTCATTATCGTTTTTTTCGTTTTTTTGTGGCATTAAAGCCTTATAACTCAAGTTGCAAATGTCTTCGTCGGTCTCGACAACGATTATTTAAGTTGCCGTGATTACACGAACCTTATCCCTCACACCCTCCCAGGATTGGTGTGTTGCTTTTTTCTTTGTGGTAATAGCTTTTAAGATATGTTCTGATGGTGGTGAGAGTGGAGCAGGACTGTCTTTGTGGCGCAATTGGCTAGCGCGTTCGGCTGTTATCCGAAAGGTTCGAGGTTTGAGCCCACCCGGTGGGGGTGCGGTGCTTTTTTTTTCTTTGGGGTGATAGCTCTGAAGAAATGGTCTCACGGTGGTGAGAGTAGAGCAGGACGGTCCCCGTAGCGCAATTCGCTAGCGCGATCGGCTGTTAACCGAAAAGTTGGAGGTTCGAGCCCTCCCGGGTGGGGTCTGTTGCTTTTTTCTTTGCGCTGATAGCTTTGAAGATATTGTCTGATGGTGGTGAGAGTGGACCACGATTGTCTCCGTGGCGCAATTGGCTAGCGCGATCTGCTCTTAACCGAAAGGTTGGAGGTTCGAGCCCACCCGGTGGTGGTGCGGCGCTTTTTTTTTCTTTGCGCTGATAGCTTTGAAGATATGTTCTGATGGTGGTGAGAGTGGAGCACGACTGTCTCCGTGGCGCAAGTGGCTAGTGCGATCGGCTGTTAACCGAAAGGTTGGAGGTTCGAGCCCACCCGGTGGTAGTGCGGCGCTTTTTTTTTCTTTGCGCTGATAGCTTTGAAGATATGTTCTGATGGTGGTGAGAGTGGAGCACGACTGTCTCCGTGGCGCAAGTGGCTAGTGCGATCGGCTGTTAACCGAAAGGTTGGAGGTTCGAGCCCAACCGGTGGTGGTGCGGCGCTTTTTTTTCTTTGGGGTGATAGCTCTGAAGAAATGTTCTGACGGTGGTGAGAGTGGAGCACGACTGTCTCCGTGGGGCAATTCGCTAGCGCGATCGCCTGTTAACCGAAAGGTTGGAGGTTCGAGCCCACCCGGTGGTGGTGCGGCGCTTTTTTTTTCCTTGGGGTGATAGCTCTGAAGAAATGGTCTGACGGTGGTGAGAGTGGAGCAGGACGGTCCCCGTGGCGCAATTGGCAAGCGCGATCGGCTGTTAACCGAAAAGTTGGAGGTTCGAGCCCTCCCGGGTGGAGTGTGTTGCTTTTTTCTTTGCGCTGATATCTTTGAAGATACGTTCTGATGGTGGTGAGAGTGGAGCACGATTGTCTCCATGGCGCAATTGGCTAGCGCGATCTGCTGTTAACCAAAAGGTTGGAGGTTCGAGCCCACCCGGTGGTGGTGTGGCGCTTTTTTTTTCTTTGGGCTGATAGCTTTGAAGATATGTTCTAATTGTGGGGAGAGTGGAGCAGGACTGTCTCCGTGGCGCAATTGGCTAGCGCGATCGGCTGTTAACCGAAAGGTTGGAGTTTCGAGCCCTGCCGGGAGTGGTGTCTTGCTTTTTTCTTTGCGCTGATAGCTTTGAAGATATGTTCTGATGGTGATGAGAGTGGAGCACGACTGTCTCCATGGCGAAATTGGCTAGCGCGATCGGCTGTTAACCGAAAGGTTGGAGGATCGAGCCCACCCGGTGGTGGTGCGGTGCTTTTTTTTCTTTGGGCTGATAGCTTTGAAGATATGTTCTGATGGTGGTGAGAGGGGAGCAAGACTGTCTCCGTGGCGCAATGGGCTAGCGCGATCGGCTGTTGACCGAAAGGTTGGAGGTTTGAGCCCACCCGGTGGGGGTGCGGTGCTTTTTTTTCTTTGGGATGATAGCTCTGAAGAAATGGTCTGACGGTGGTGAGAGTGGAGCAGGACGGTCCCCGTGGCGCAATTCGCTAGCGCCATCGGCTGTTAACCGAAAAGTTGGAGGTTCGAGCCCTCCCGGGTGGGGTCTGTTGCTTTTTTCTTTGCGCCGATAGCCTTGAAGATATGTTCTGATGGTGGTGAGAGTGGAGCACGACTGTCTCCGTGGCGCAATTGGCTAGCGCGATCGGCTGTTAACCGAAAGGTTGGAGTTGCGAGCCCTCCCGGGTGTGGTGTGTTGCTTTTTTCTTTGCGCTGATAGCTTTGAAGATATGTTCTGATGGTGGTGAGAGTGGAGGAGGACTGTCTCCGTGGTGCAATTGGCTAGCGCGATCAGCTGTTAACCGAAAGGTTGGAGGTTTGAGCCCACCCGGTGGTGGTGCGGCGCTTTTTTTCTCTGCGCTGATAGCTTTGAACATATGTTCTGATGGTGGTGAGAGTGGAGCAAGACTGTCTCCGTGGCGCAATGGGCTAGCGCGATCGGCTGTTAACCGAAAGGTTTGAGTTTCGTGCCCTCCCAGGATTGGTGTGTTGCTTTTTTCTTTGTGGTAATAGCTTTTAAGATATGTTCTGATGGTGGTGAGAGTGGAGCAGGACTGTCTTTGTGGCGCAATTGGCTAGCGCGATCGGCTGTTATCCGAAAGGTAGGAGGTTTGAGCCCACCCGGTGGGGGTGCGGTGCTTTTTTTTTCTTTGGGGTGATAGCTCTGAAGAAATGGTCTGACGGTGGTGAGAGTGGAGCAGGACGGTCCCCGTGGCGCAATTCGCTAGCGCGATCGCCTGTTAACCGAAAAGTTGGAGGTTCGAGCCCTCCCGGGTGGGGTCTGTTGCTTTTTTCCTTGCGCTGATAGCTTTGAAGACATGTTCTGATGGTGGTGAGAGTGGAGCACGATTGTCTCCGTGGCGCAATTGGCTAGCGCGATCTGCTCTTAACCGAAAGGTTGGAGGTTCGAGCCCACCCGGTGGTGGTGCGGCGCTTTTTTTTCTTTGCGCTGATAGCTTTGAAGATATGTTCTGATGGTGGTGAGAGTGGAGCACGACTGTCTCCGTGGCGCAAGTGGCTAGTGCGATCGGCTGTTAACCGAAAGGTTGCAGGTTCGAGCCCACCCGGTGGTAGTGCGGCGCTTTTTTTTCTTTGCGCTGATAGCTTTGAAGATATGTTCTGATGGTGGTGAGAGTGGAGCACGACTGTCTCCGTGGCGCAAGTGGCTAGTGCGATCGGCTGTTAACCGAAAGGTTGGAGGTTCGAGCCCAACCGGTGGTGGTGCGGCGCTTTTTTTTCTTTGGGGTGATAGCTCTGAAGAAATGTTCTGACGGTGGTGAGAGTGGAGCACGACTGTCTCCGTGGGGCAATTCGCTAGCGCGATCGCCTGTTAACCGAAAGGTTGGAGGTTCGAGCCCACCCGGTGGTGGTGCGGCGCTTTTTTTTCCTTGGGGTGATAGTTCTGAAGAAATGGTCTGACGGTGGTGAGAGTGGAGCAGGACGGTCCCCGTGGCGCAATTGGCTAGCGCGATCGGCTGTTAACCGAAAAGTTGGAGGTTCGAGCCCTCCCGGGTGGAGTGTGTTGCTTTTTTCTTTGCGCTGATATCTTTGAAGATACGTTCTGATGGTGGTGAGAGTGGAGCACGATTGTCTCCATGGCGCAATTGGCTAGCGCGATCTGCTGTTAACCAAAAGGTTGGAGGTTCGAGCCCACCCGGTGGTGGTGTGGCGCTTTTTTTTTCTTTGGGCTGATAGCTTTGAAGATATGTTCTAATTGTGGTGAGAGTGGAGCAGGACTGTCTCCGTGGCGCAATTGGCTAGCGCGATCGGCTGTTAACCGAAAGGTTGGAGTTTCGAGCCCTGCCGGGAGTGGTGTCTTGCTTTTTTCTTTGCGCTGATAGCTTTGAAGATATGTTCTGATGGTGATGAGAGTGGAGCACGACTGTCTCCATGGCGAAATTGGCTAGCGCGATCGGCTGTTAACCGAAAGGTTGGAGGATCGAGCCCACCCGGTGGTGGTGCGGTGCTTTTTTTTCTTTGGGCTGATAGCTTTGAAGATATGTTCTGATGGTGGTGAGAGGGGAGCAAGACTGTCTCCGTGGCGCAATGGGCTAGCGCGATCGGCTGTTTACCGAAAGGTTGGAGGTTTGAGCCCACCCGGTGGGGGTGCGGTGCTTTTTTTTCTTTGGGATGATAGCTCTGAAGAAATGGTCTGACGGTGGTGAGAGTGGAGCAGGACGGTTTCGTGGCGCAATTTGCTAGCGCGATCGGCTGTTAACCGAAAAGTTGGAGGTTCGAGCCCTCCCGGGTGGGGTCTGTTGCTTTTTTCTTTGCGCCGATAGCTTTGAAGATATGTTCTGATGGTGGTGAGAGTGGAGCACGACTGTCTCCGTGGCGCAATTGGCTAGCGCGATCGGCTGTTAACCGAAAGGTTGGAGTTTCGAGCCCTCCCGGGTGTGGTGTGTTGCTTTTTTCTTTGCGCTGATAGCTTTGAAGATATGTTCTGATGGTGGTGAGAGTGGAGGAGGACTGTCTCCGTGGTGCAATTGGCTAGCGCGATCAGCTGTTAACCGAAAGGTTGGAGGTTTGAGCCCACCCGGTGGTGGTGCGGCGCTTTTTTTCTCTGCGCTGATAGCTTTGAACATATGTTCTGATGGTGGTGAGAGTGGAGCAAGACTGTCTCCGTGGCGCAATGGGCTAGCGCGATCGGCTGTTAACCGAAAGGTTTGAGTTTCGTGCCCTCCCAGGATTGGTGTGTTGCTTTTTTCTTTGTGGTAATAGCTTTTAAGATATGTTCTGATGGTGGTGAGAGTGGAGCAGGACTGTCTTTGTTGCGCAATTGGCTAGCGCGATCGGCTGTTATCCGAAAGGTTGGAGGTTTGAGCCCACCCGGTGGGGGTGCGGTGCTTTTTTTTTCTTTGGGGTGATAGCTCTGAAGAAATGGTCTGACGGTGGTGAGAGTGGAGCAGGACGGTCCCCGTGGCGCAATTCGCTAGCGCGATCGCCTGTTAACCGAAAAGTTGGAGGTTCGAGCCCACCCAGTGGTGGTGCGGCGCTTTTTTTTCCTTGGGGTGATAGCTCTGAAGAAATGGTCTGACGGTGGTGAGAGTGGAGCAGGACAGTCCCCGTGGCGCAATTCGCTAGCGCGATCGGCTGTTAACCGAAAAGTTGGAAGTTCGAGCCCTCCCGGGTGGGGTCTGTTGCTTTTTTCTTTGCGCTGATAGCTTTGAAGATATGTTCTGATGGTAGTGAGAGTGGAGCACGATTGTCTCCGTGGCGCAATTGGCTAGCGCGATCGGCTGTTAACCGAAAGGTTTGAGTTTCGAGCCCACCCGGTGGTGGTGCGGCGCTTTTTTTTCTTTGCGCTGATAGCTTTGAAGATATGTTCTGATGGTGGTGAGAGTTGAGCAAGACTGTCTCCGTGGCGCATTGGGCTAGCGCGATCGGCTGTCAACCAAAAGGTTGGAGTTTCGAGCCCTCCCGGGTGTGGTGTGTTGCTTTTTTCTTTGCGCTGATAGCTTTGAAGATATGTTCTGATGGTGGTGAGAGTGGAGGAGGACTGTCTTCGTGGTGCAATTGGCTAGCGCGATCAGCTGTTAACCGAAAGGTTGGAGGTTTGAGCCCACCCGGTGGTGGTGCGGCGCTTTTTTTCTCTGCGCTGATAGCTTTGAACATATGTTCTGATGGTGGTGAGAGTGGAGCAAGACTGTCTCCGTGGCGCAATGGGCTAGCGCGATCGGCTGTTAACCGAAAGGTTTGAGTTTCGTGCCCTCCCAGGATTGGTGTGTTGCTTTTTTCTTTGTGGTAACAGCTTTTAAGATATGTTCTGATGGTGGTGAGAGTGGAGCAGGACTGTCTTTGTGGCGCAATTGGCTAGCGCGTTCGGCTGTTATCCGAAAGGTTGGAGGTTTGAGCCCACCCGGTGGGGGTGCGGTGCTTTTTTTTTCTTTGGGGTGATAGCTCTGAAGAAATGGTCTCACGGTGGTGAGAGTAGAGCAGGACGGTCCCCGTAGCGCAATTCGCTAGCGCGATCGGCTGTTAACCGAAAAGTTGGAGGTTCGAGCCCTCCCGGGTGGGGTCTGTTGCTTTTTTCTTTGCGCTGATAGCTTTGAAGATATGTTCTGATGGTGGTGAGAGTGGAGCACGATTGTCTCCGTGGCGCAATTGGCTAGCGCGATCTGCTCTTAACCGAAAGGTTGGAGGTTCGAGCCCACCCGGTGGTGGTGCGGCGCTTTTTTTTCTTTGCGCTGATAGCTTTGAAGATATGTTCTGATGGTGGTGAGAGTGGAGCACGACTGTCTCCGTGGCGCAAGTGGCTAGTGCGATCGGCTGTTAACCGAAAGGTTGGAGGTTCGAGCCCACCCGGTGGTGGTGCGGTGCTTTTTTTTCTTTGGGCTGATAGCTTTGAAGATATGTTCTGATGGTGGTGAGAGGGGAGCAAGACTGTCTCCGTGGCGCAATGGGCTAGCGCGATCGGCTGTTGACCGAAAGGTTGGATTTATGAGCCCTCCCGGGAGTGGTGTGTTGCTTTTTTCTTTGCGGTAATAGCTTTGAAGATATGTTCTGATGGTGGTGAGAGTGGAGCAGGACTGTCTTCGTGGCGCAATTGGCTAGCGCGATCGGCTGTTAACCGAAAGGTTGGAGGTTCGAGCCCAACCGGTGGTGGTGCGGCGCTTTTTTTTCTTTGGGATGATAGCTCTGAAGAAATGTTCTGACGGTGGTGAGAGTGGAGCACGACTGTCTCCGTGCGGCAATTCGCTAGCGCGATCGCCTGTTAACCGAAAGGTTGGAGGTTCGAGCCCACCCGGTGGTGGTGCGGCGCTTTTTTTTTCCTTGGGGTGATAGCTCTGAAGAAATGGTCTGACGGTGGTGAGAAAGAAGCAGGACGGTCCCCGTGGCGCAATTGGCTAGCGCGATCGGCTGTTAACCGAAAAGTTGGAGGTTCGAGCCCTCCCGGGTGGAGTGTGTTGCTTTTTTCTTTGCGCTGATATCTTTGAAGATACGTTCTGATGGTGGTGAGAGTGCAGCACGATTGTCTCCATGGCGCAATTGGCTAGCGCGATCTGCTGTTAACCAAAAGGTTGGAGGTTCGAACCCACCCGGTGGTGGTGTGGCGCTTTTTTTTTCTTTGGGCTGATAGCTTTGAAGATATGTTCTAATTGTGGTGAGAGTGGAGCAGGACTGTCTCCGTGGCGCAATTGGCTAGCGCGATCGGCTGTTAACCGAAAGGTTGGAGTTTCGAGCCCTGCCGGGAGTGGTGTCTTGCTTTTTTCTTTGCGCTGATAGCTTTGAAGATATGTTCTGATGGTGATGAGAGTGGAGCACGACTGTCTCCATGACGAAATTGGCTAGCGCGATCGGCTGTTAACCGAAAGGTTGGAGGATCGAGCCCACCCGGTGGTGGTGCGGTGCTTTTTTTTCTTTGGGCTGATAGCTTTGAAGATATGTTCTGATGGTGGTGAGAGGGAAGCAAGACTGTCTCCGTGGCGCAATGGGCAAGCGCGATCGGCTGTTGACCGAAAGGTTGGAGGTTTGAGCCCACCCGGTGGAGGTGCGGTGCTTTTTTTTCTTTGGGATGATAGCTCTGAAGAAATGGTCTGACGGTGGTGAGAGTGGAGCAGGACGGTCCCCGTGGCGCAATTCGCTAGCGCGATCGGCTGTTAACCGAAAAGTTGGAGGTTCGAGCCCTCCCGGGTGGGGTCTGTTGCTTTTTTCTTTGCGCCGATAGCTTTGAAGATATGTTCTGATGGTGGTGAGAGTGGAGCACGATTGTTGCCGTGGCGCAATTGGCTAGCGCGATCTGCTCTTAACCGAAAGGTTGGAGGTTCGAGCCCACCCGGTGTTGGTGCGGCGCTTTTTTTTTCTTTGCGCTGATAGCTTTGAAGATATGTTCTGATGGTGGTGAGAGTGGAGCACGACTGTCTCCGTGGCGCAATTGGCTAGCGCGATCGGCTGTTAATCGAAAGGTTTGAGGTTCGAGCCCACCCGGTGGTGGTGCGGTGCTTTTTTTTCTTTGGGCTGATAGCTTTGAAGATATGTTCTGATGGTGGTGAGAGGGGAGCAAGACTGTCTCCGTGGCGCAATGGGCTAGCGCGATCGGCTGTTGACCGAAAGGTTGGAGTTATGAGCCCTCCCGGGAGTGGTGTGTTGCTTTCTGCTTTGCGGTAATAGCTTTGAAGATATGTTCTGATGGTGGTGAGAGTGCAGCAGGACTGTCTTTGTGGCGCAATTGGCTAGCGCGATCGGCTGTTAACCGAAAGGTTGGAGGTTCGAGCCCACCCGGTGGTGGTGCGGCGCTTTTTTTTGGGGGGGGGGGGTGATAGCTCTGAAGAAATGTTCTGACGGTGGTCAGAGTGGAGCACGACGGTCTCCGTGGGGCAATAGGCTAGCGCGATCGGTTGTTAACCGAAAGGTTGGAGGTTCGAGCCCACCCGGTGGTGGTGCGGCGCTTTTTTTTCTTTGCGCTGATAGCTTTGAAGATATGTTCTGATTGTGGTGAGAGGGGAGCAAGACTGTCTCCGTGGCGCAATGGGCTAGCGCGATCGGCTGTTAACCGAAAGGTTGGAGTTTCGAGCCCTCCCGGGTGTGGTGTGTTGCTTTTTTCTTTGCGCTGATAGCTTTGAAGATATGTTCTGATGGTGGTGAGAGTGGAGGAGGACTGTCTTTGTGGTGCAATTGGCTAGCGCGATCAGCTGTTAACCGAAAGGTTGGAGGTTTGAGCCCACCCGGTGGTGGTGAGGCGCTTTTTTTCTCTGCGCTGATAGCTTTGAACATATGTTCTGATGGTGGTGAGAGTGGAGCAAGACTGTCTCCGTGGCGCAATGGGCTAGCGCGATCGGCTGTTAACCGAAAGGTTTGAGTTTCGTGCCCTCCCAGGATTGGTGTGTTGCTTTTTTCTTTGTGGTAATAGCTTTTAAGATATGTTCTGATGGTGGTGAGAGTGGAGCAGGACTGTCTTTGTGGCGCAATTGGCTAGCGCGATCGGCTGTTATCCGAAAGGTTGGAGGTTTGAGCCCACCCGGTGAGGGTGCGGTGCTTTTTTTTTCTTTGGGGTGATAGCTCTGAAGAAATGGTCTGACGGTGGTGAGAGTGGAGCAGGACGGTCCCCGTGGCGCAATTCGCTAGCGCGATCGCCTGTTAACCGAAAAGTTGGAGGTTCGAGCCCACCCAGTGGTGGTGCGGCGCTTTTTTTTCCTTGGGGTGATAGCTCTGAAGAAATGGTCTGACGGTGGTGAGAGTGGAGCAGGACGGTCCCCGTGGCGCAATTCGCTAGCGCGATCGGCTGTTAACCGAAAAGTTGGAAGTTCGAGCCCTCCCGGGTGGGGTCTGTTGCTTTTTTCTTTGCGCTGATAGCTTTGAAGATATGTTCTGATGGTAGTGAGAGTGGAGCACGATTGTCTCCGTGGCGCAATTGGCTAGCGCGATCTGCTCTTAACCGAAAAGTTGGAGGTTCGAGCCCACCCGGTGGTGGTGCGGCGCTTTTTTTTCTTTGCGCTGATAGCTTTGAAGATATGTTCTGATGGTGGTGAGAGTGGAGCACGACTGTCTCCGTGGCGCAATTGGCTAGCGCGATCGGCTGTTAACCGAAAGGTTGGAGGTTCGAGCCCACCCGGTGGTGGTGCGGTGCTTTTTTTTCTTTGGGCTGATAGCTTTGAAGATATGTTCTGATGGTGGTGAGAGGGGAGAAAGACTGTCTCCGTGGGGCAATTGGCTAGCGCGATCGGCTGTTAACCGAAAGGTTGGAGGTTCGAGACCACCTGGTGGTGGTGCGGTGCTTTTTTTTTCTTTGGGCTGATAGCTTTGAAGATATGTTCTGATGGTGGTGAGAGTGGAGCAAGACTGTCTCCGTGGCGCAATGGGCTAGCGCGATCGGCTGTTAACCGAAAGGTTGGAGGTTCGAGGCCTCCCGGGTGGGGTCTGTTGCTTTTTTCTTTGCGCTGATAGCTTTGAAGATATGTTCTGATGGTGGTGAGAGTGGAGCACGATTGTCTCCGTGGCGCAATTGGCTAGCGCGATCGGCTGTTAACCGAAAGGTTGGAGGTTCGAGCCCACCCGGTGGTGGTGCGGTGCTTTTTTTTTCTTTGGGCTGATAGCTTTGAAGATATGTTCTGATGGTGGTGAGAGGGGAGCAAGACTGTCTCCGTGGCGCAATGGGCTAGCGCGATCGGCTGTTGACCGAAAGGTTTGAGTTTCGTGCCCTCCCAGGATTGGTGTGTTGCTTTTTTCTTTGTGGTAATAGCTTTTAAGATATGTTCTGATGGTGGTGAGAGTGGAGCAGGACTGTCTTTGTGGCGCAATTGGCTAGCGCGATCGGCTGTTATCCGAAAGGTTGGAGGTTTGAGCCCACCCGGTGGGGGTGCGGTGCTTTTTTTTCTTTGGGGTGATAGCTCTGAAGAAATGGTCTGACGGTGGTGAGAGTGGAGCAGGACGGTCCCCGTGGCGCAATTCGCTAGCGCGATCGGCTGTTAACCGAAAAGTTGGAGGTTCGAGCCCTCCCGGGTGGGGTCTGTTGCTTTTTTCTTTGCGCTGATAGCTTTGAAGATATGTTCTGATGGTGGTGAGAGTGGAGCACTATTGTCTCCGTGGCGCAATTGGCTTGCGCGATCGGCTGTTAACAGAAAGGTTGGAGGTTCGAGCCCACCCGGTGGTGGTGCGGCGCTTTTTTTCTTTGCGCTGATAGCTTTGAAGATATGTTCTGATGGTGGTGAGAGTGGAGCAAGACTGTCTCCGTGGCGCAATGGGCTAGCGCGATCGGCTGTTAACCGAAAGGTTGGAGGTTCGAGGCCTCCCGGGTGGGGTCTGTTGCTTTTTTCTTTGCGCTGATAGCTTTGAAGATATGTTCTGATGGTGGTGAGAGTGGAGCACGATTGTCTCCGTGGCGCAATTGGCTAGCGCGATCTGCTCTTAACCGAAAGGTTGGAGGTTCGAGCCCACCCGGTGGTGGTGCGGCGCTTTTTTTTTCTTTGCGCTGATAGCTTTGAAGATATGTTCTGATGGTGGTGAGAGTGGAGCACGACTGTCTCCGTGGCGCAATTGGCTAGCGCGATCGGCTGTTAACCGAAAGGTTGGAGGTTCGAGCCCACCCGGTGGTGGTGCGGTGCTTTTTTTTCTTTGGGCTGATAGCTTTGAAGATATGTTCTGATGGTGGTGAGAGGGGAGCAAGACTGTCTCCGTGGCGCAATGGGCTAGCGCGATCGGCTGTTGACCGAAAGGTTGGAGTTATGAGCCCTCCCGGGAGTGGTGTGTTGCTTTTTTCTTTGCGGTAATAGCTTTGAAGATATGTTCTGATGGTGGTGAGAGTGGAGCAGGACTGTCTTCGTGGCGCAATTGGCTAGCGCGATCGGCTGTTAACCGAAAGGTTGGAGGTTCGAGCCCAACCGGTGGTGGTGCGGCGCTTTTTTTTTCTTCGGGGTGATAGCTCTGAAGAAATGTTCTGACGGTGGTGAGAGTGGAGCACGACTGTCTCCGTGGGGCAATTGGCTAGCGCGATCGGCTGTTAACCGAAAGGTTGGAGGTTCGAGCCCACCCAGTGGTGGTGCGGCGCTTTTTTTTCCTTGGGGTGATAGCTCTGAAGAAATGGTCTGACGGTGGTGAGAGTGGAGCAGGACGGTCCCCGTGGTGCAATTGGCTAGCGCGATCGGCTGTTAACCGAAAAGTTGGTGGTTCGAGCCCTCCCGGGTGGAGTGTGTTGCTTTTTTCTTTGCGCTGATATCTTTGAAGATACGTTCTGATCGTGGTGAGAGTGGAGCACGATTGTCTCCATGGCGCAATTGGCTAGCGCGATCTGCTGTTAACCAAAAGGTTGGAGGTTCGAGCCCACCCGGTGGTGGTGTGGCGCTTTTTTTTTCTTTGGACTGATAGCATTGAAGATATGTTCTAATTGTGGTGAGAGTGGAGCAGGACTGTCTCCGTGGCGCAATTGGCTAGCGCGATCGGCTGTTAACCGAAAGGTTGGAGTTTCGAGCCCTGCCGGGAGTGGTGTGTTGCTTTTTTCTTTGCGCTGATAGCTTTGAAGATATGTTCTGATAGTGATGAGAGTGGAGCACGACTGTCTCCATGGCGAAATTGGCTAGCGCGATCGGCTGTTAACCGAAAGGTTGGAGGATCGAGCCCACCCGGTGGTGGTGCGGTGCTTTTTTTTCTTTGGGCTGATAGCTTTGAAGATATGTTCTGATGGTGGTGATAGGGGAGCAAGACTGTCTCCGTGGCGCAATGGGCTAGCGCGATCGGCTGTTGACCGAAAGGTTGGAGGTTTGAGCCCACCCGGTGGGGGTGCGGTGCTTTTTTTTTCTTTGGGAAGATAGCTCTGAAGAAATGGTCTGACGGTGGTGAGAGTGGAGCAGGACGGTCCCTGTGGCGCAATTCGCTAGCGCGATCGGCTGTTAACCGAAAAGTTGGAAGTTTGAGCCCTCCCGGGTGGGGTCTGTTGCTTTTTTCTTTGCGCTGATAGCTTTGAAGATATGTTCTGATGGTGGTGAGAGTGGAGCACGATTGTCTCCGTGGCGCAATTGGCTAGCGCGATCTGCTCTTAACCGAAAGGTTGGAGGTTCGAGCCCACCCGGTGGTGGTGCGGCGCTTTTTTTTCTTTGCGCTGATAGCTTTGAAGATATGTTCTGATGGTGGTGAGATTGGAGCACGACTGTCTCCGTGTCGCAATTGGCTAGCGCGATCGGCTGTTAACCGAAAGGTTGGAGGTTCGAGCCCACCCGGTGGTGGTGCGGTGCTTTTTTTCTTTGGGCTGATAGCCTTGAAGATATGTTCTGATGGTGGTGAGAGGGGAGCAAGACTGTCTCCGTGGCGCAATGGGCTAGCGCGATCGGCTGTTGACCGAAAGGTTGGAGTTATGAGCCCTCCCGGGAGTGGTGTGTTGCTTTTTTCTTTGCGGTAATAGCTTTGAAGATATGTTCTGACGGTGGTGAGAGTGGAACAGGACGGTCTTCGTGGCGCAATTGGCTAGCGCGATCGGCTATTAACCGAAAGGTTGGAGGTTCGAGCCCAACCGGTGGTGGTGCGGCGCTTTTTTTTTCTTTGGGGTGATAGCTCTGAAGAAATGTTCTGACGGTGGTGAGAGTGGAGCACGACTGTCTCCGTGGGGCAATTGGCTAGCGCGATCGGCTGTTAACCGAAAGGTTGAAGGTTCGAGACCACCTGGTGGTGGTGCGGTGCTTTTTTTTTCTTTGGGCTGATAACTTTGAAGATATGTTCTGATGGTGGTGAGAGTGGAGCAGAACTGTCTCCGTGACGCAATTGGCTAGCGTGATCGGCTGTTAACCGAAAAGTTGGAGGTTCGAGCCCTCCCGGGTGGAGTGTGTTGCTTTTTTTTTCTTTGGGGTGATAGCTCTGAAGAAATGGTCTGACGGTGGTGAGAGTGGAGCAGGACGGTCCCCGTGGCGCAATTCGCTGGCGCGATCGGTTGTTAACCGAAAAGTTGGAGGTTCGAGCCCTCCCGGGTGGGGTCTGTTGCTTTTTTCTTTGCGCTGATAGCTTTGAAGATATGTTCTGATGGTGGTGAGAGTGGAGCACGACTGTCTCCGTGGCGCAATTGGCTAGCGCGATCGGCTGTTAACCGAAAGGTTGGAGGTTCGAGCCCACCCGGTGGTGGTGCGGGGCTTTTTTTTCTTTGGGCTGATAGCTTTGAAGATAAGTTCTGATGGTGGTGAGAGGGGAGCAAGACTGTCTCCGTGGCGCAATGGGCTAGCGCGATCGGCTGTTAACCGAAAGGTTGGAGTTATGAGCCCTCCCGGGAGTGGTGTGTTGCTTTTTTCTTTGCGGTAATAGCTTTGAAAATATGTTCTGATGGTGGTGAGAGTGGAGCAGGACTGTCTTCGTGGCGCAATTGGCTAGCGCGATCGGCTGTTAACCAAAAAGTTGGAGGTTCGAGCCCTCCCGGGTGGAGTGTGTTGCTTTTTTCTTTGCGCTGATATCTTTGAAGATACGTTCTGATGGTGGTGAGAGTGGAGCACGACTGTCTCCGTGGCGCAATTGGCTAGCGCGATCGGCTGTTAACCGAAAGGTTGGAGGTTCGAGCCCACCTGGTGGTGGTGCGGGGCTTTTTTTTTCTTTGGGCTGATAGCTTTGAAGATATGTTCTGATGGTGGTGAGAGGGGAGCAAGACTGTCTCCGTGGCGCAATGGGCTAGCGCGATCGGCTGTTAACCGAAAGGTTGGAGTTTCGAGCCCTGCCGGGAGTGGTGTGTTGCTTTTTTCTTTGCGCTGATAGCTTTGAAAATATGTTCTGATGGTGATGAGAGTGGAGCATGACTGTCTCCATGGCGAAATTGGCTAGCGCGATCGGCTGTTAACCGAAAGGTTGGAGGATCGAGCCCACCCGGTGGTGGTGCGGTGCTTTTTTTTCTTTGGGCTGATAGCTTTGAAGATATGTTCTGATGGTGGTGAGAGGGGAGCAAGACTGTCTCCGTGGCGCAATGGGCTAGCGCGATCGGCTGTTGACCGAAAGGTTGGAGGTTTGAGCCCACCCGGTGGGGGTGCGGTGATTTTTTTTTCTTTGGGGTGATAGCTCTGAAGAAATGGTCTGACGGTGGTGAGAGTGGAGCAGGACGGTCCCCGTGGCGCAATTCGCTAGCGCGATCGGTTGTTAACCGAAAAGTTGGAGGTTCGAGCCCTCCCGGGTGGGGTCTGTTGCTTTTTTCTTTGCGCTGATAGCTTTGAAGATATGTTCTGATGGTGGTGAGAGTGGAGCACGACTGTCTCCGTGGCGCAATTGGCTAGCGCGATCGGCTGTTAACCGAAAGGTTGGAGGTTCGAGCCCACCCGGTGGTGGTGCGGGGCTTTTTTTTCTTTGGGCTGATAGCTTTGAAGATAAGTTCTGATGGTGGTGAGAGGGGAGCAAGACTGTCTCCGTGGCGCAATGGGCTAGCGCGATCGGCTGTTAACCGAAAGGTTGGAGTTATGAGCCCTCCCGGGAGTGGTGTGTTGCTTTTTTCTTTGCGGTAATAGCTTTGAAAATATGTTCTGATGGTGGTGAGAGTGGAGCAGGACTGTCTTCGTGGCGCAATTGGCTAGCGCGATCGGCTGTTAACCAAAAAGTTGGAGGTTCGAGCCCTCCCGGGTGGGGTCTGTTGCTTTTTTCTTTGCGCTGATAGCTTTGAAGATATGTTCTGATGGTGGTGAGAGTGGAGCACGACTGTCTCCGTGGCGCAATTGGCTAGCGCGATCGGCTGTTAACCGAAAGGTTGGAGGTTCGAGCCCACCCGGTGGTGGTGCGGGGCTTTTTTTTCTTTGGGCTGATAGCTTTGAAGATAAGTTCTGATGGTGGTGAGAGGGGAGCAAGACTGTCTCCGTGGCGCAATGGGCTAGCGCGATCGGCTGTTAACCGAAAGGTTGGAGTTATGAGCCCTCCCGGGAGTGGTGTGTTGCTTTTTTCTTTGCGGTAATAGCTTTGAAGATATGTTCTGATGGTGGTGAGAGTGGAGCAGGACTGTCTTCGTGGCGCAATTGGCTAGCGCGATCAGCTGTTAACCGAAAGGTTGGAGGTTCGAGCCCAACCGGTGGTGGTGCGGCGCTTTTTTTTTCTTCGGGGTGATAGCTCTGAAGAAATGTTCTGACGGTGGTGAGAGTGGAGCACGACTGTCTCCGTGGGGCAATTGGCTAGCGCGATCGGCTGTTCACCGAAAGGTTGGAGGTTCGAGCCCACCCAGTGGTGGTGCGGCGCTTTTTTTTCCTTGGGGTGATAGCTCTGAAGAAATGGTCTGACGGTGGTGAGAGTGGAGCAGGACGGTCCCCGTGGTGCAATTGGCTAGCGCGATCGGCTGTTAACCGAAAAGTTGGAGGTTCGAGCCCTCCCGGGTGGAGTGTGTTGCTTTTTTCTTTGCGCTGATATCTTTGAAGATATGTTGTGATGGTGGTGAGAGTGGAGCACGATTGTCTCCGTGGCGCAATTGGCTTGCGCGATCGGCTGTTAACAGAAAGGTTGGAGGTTCGAGCCCACCCGGTGGTGGTGCGGCGATTTTTTTCTTTGCGCTGATAGCTTTGAAGATATGTTCTGATGGTGGTGAGAGTGGAGCAAGACTGTCTCCGTGGCGCAATGGGCTAGCGCGATCGGCTGTTAACCGAAAGGTTGGAGGTTCGAGGCCTCCCGGGTGGGGTCTGTTGCTTTTTTCTTTGCGCTGATAGCTTTGAAGATATGTTCTGATGGTGGTGAGAGTGGAGCACGATTGTCTCCGTGGCGCAATTGGCTAGCGCGATCTGCTCTTAACCGAAAGGTTGGAGGTTCGAGCCCACCCGGTGGTGGTGCGGCGCTTTTTTTTCTTTGCGCTGATAGCTTTGAAGATATGTTCTGATGGTGGTGAGAGTGGAGCACGATTGTCTCCGTGGCGCAATTGGCTAGCGCGATCGGCTGTTATCCGAAAGGTGGGAGGTTTGAGCCCACCCGGTGGGGGTGCGGTGCTTTTTTTTTCTTTGGGGTGATAGCTCTGAAGAAATGGTCTGACGGTGGTGAGAGTGGAGCAGGACGGTCCCCGTGGCGCAATTCGCTAGTGCGATCGGCTGTTAACCGAAAAGTTGGAGGTTCGAGCCCTCCCGGGTGGGGTCTGTTGCTTTTTTCTTTGCGCTGATAGCTTTGAAGATATCTTCTGATGGTGGTGAGAGTGGAGCACGATTGTCTCCGTGGCGCAATTGGCTAGCGCGATCTGCTCATAACCGAAAGGTTGGAGGTTCGAGCCCACCCGGTGGTGGTGCGGCGCTTTTTTTTTCTTTGCGCTGATAGCTTTGAAGATATGTTCTGATGGTGGTGAGAGTGGAGCACGACTGTCTCCGTGGCGCAATTGGCTAGCGCGATCGGCTGTTAACCGAAAGGTTGGAGGTTCGAGCCCACCTGGTGGTGGTGCGGGGCTTTTTTTTTCTTTGGGCTGATAGCTTTGAAGATATGTTCTGATGGTGGTGAGAGGGGAGCAAGACTGTCTCCGTGGCGCAATGGGCTAGCGCGATCGGCTGTTAACCGAAAGGTTGGAGTTTCGAGCCCTGCCGGGAGTGGTGTGTTGCTTTTTTCTTTGCGCTGATAGCTTTGAAGATATGTTCTGATGGTGATGAGAGTGGAGCATGACTGTCTCCATGGCGAAATTGGCTAGCGCGATCGGCTGTTAACCGAAAGGTTGGAGGATCGAGCCCACCCGGTGGTGGTGCGGTGCTTTTTTTTCTTTGGGCTGATAGCTTTGAAGATATGTTCTGATGGTGGTGAGAGGGGAGCAAGACTGTCTCCGTGGCGCATTGGGCTAGCGCGATCGGCTGTTGACCGAAAGGTTGGAGGTTTGAGCCCACCCGGTGGGGGTGCGGTGCTTTTTTTTTCTTTGGGGTGATAGCTCTGAAGAAATGGTCTGACGGTGGTGAGAGTGGAGCAGGACGGTCCCCGTGGCGCAATTCGCTGGCGCGATCGGTTGTTAACCGAAAAGTTGGAGGTTCGAGCCCTCCCGGGTGGGGTCTGTTGCTTTTTTCTTTGCGCTGATAGCTTTGAAGATATGTTCTGATGGTGGTGAGAGTGAAGCACGACTGTCTCCGTGGCGCAATTGGCTAGCGCGATCGGCTGTTAACCGAAAGGTTGGAGGTTCGAGCCCACCCGGTGGTGGTGCGGGGCTTTTTTTTCTTTGGGCTGATAGCTTTGAAGATAAGTTCTGATGGTGGTGAGAGGGGAGCAAGACTGTCTCCGTGGCGCAATGGGCTAGCGCGATCGGCTGTTAACCGAAAGGTTGGAGTTATGAGCCCTCCCGGGAGTGGTGTGTTGCTTTTTTCTTTGCGGTAATAGCTTTGAAAATATGTTCTGATGGTGGTGAGAGTGGAGCAGGACTGTCTTCGTGGCGCAATTGGCTAGCGCGATCGGCTGTTAACCAAAAAGTTGGAGGTTCGAGCCCTCCCGGGTGGAGTGTGTTGCTTTTTTCTTTGCGCTGATATCTTTGAAGATACGTTCTGATGGTGGTGAGAGTGGAGCACGACTGTCTCCGTGGCGCAATTGGCTAGCGCGATCGGCTGTTAACCGAAAGGTTGGAGGTTCGAGCCCACCTGGTGGTGGTGCGGGTCTTTTTTTTTCTTTGGGCTGATAGCTTTGAAGATATGTTCTGATGGTGGTGAGAGGGGAGCAAGACTGTCTCCGTGGCGCAATGGGCTAGCGCGATCGGCTGTTAACCGAAAGGTTGGAGTTTCGAGCCCTGCCGGGAGTGGTGTGTTGCTTTTTTCTTTGCGCTGATAGCTTTGAAAATATGTTCTGATGGTGATGAGAGTGGAGCATGACTGTCTCCATGGCGAAATTGGCTAGCGCGATCGGCTGTTAACCGAAAGGTTGGAGGATCGAGCCCACCCGGTGGTGGTGCGGTGCTTTTTTTTCTTTGGGCTGATAGCTTTGAAGATATGTTCTGATGGTGGTGAGAGGGGAGCAAGACTGTCTCCGTGGCGCAATGGGCTAGCGCGATCGGCTGTTGACCGAAAGGTTGGAGGTTTGAGCCCACCCGGTGGGGGTGCGGTGCTTTTTTTTTCTTTGGGGTGATAGCTCTGAAGAAATGGTCTGACGGTGGTGAGAGTGGAGCAGGACGGTCCCCGTGGCGCAATTCGCTAGCGCGATCGGTTGTTAACCGAAAAGTTGGAGGTTCGAGCCCTCCCGGGTGGGGTCTGTTGCTTTTTTCTTTGCGCTGATAGCTTTGAAGATATGTTCTGATGGTGGTGAGAGTGGAGCACGACTGTCTCCGTGGCGCAATTGGCTAGCGCGATCGGCTGTTAACCGAAAGTTTGGAGGTTCGAGCCCACCCGGTGGTGGTGCGGGGCTTTTTTTTCTTTGGGCTGATAGCTTTGAAGATAAGTTCTGATGGTGGTGAGAGGGGAGCAAGACTGTCTCCGTGGCGCAATGGGCTAGCGCGATCGGCTGTTAACCGAAAGGTTGGAGTTATGAGCCCTCCCGGGAGTGGTGTGTTGCTTTTTTCTTTGCGGTAATAGCTTTGAAAATATGTTCTGATGGTGGTGAGAGTGGAGCAGGACTGTCTTCGTGGCGCAATTGGCTAGCGCGATCGGCTGTTAACCAAAAAGTTGGAGGTTCGAGCCCTCCCGGGTGGAGTGTGTTGCTTTTTTCTTTGCGCTGATATCTTTGAAGATACGTTCTGATGGTGGTGAGAGTGGAGCACGATTGTCTCCATGGCGCAATTGGCTAGCGCGATCTGCTGTTAACCAAAAGGTTGGAGGTTCGAGCCCACCCGGTGGTGGTGTGGCGCTTTTTTTTTCTTTGGACTGATAGCTTTGAAGATATGTTCTAATTGTGGTGAGAGTGGAGCAGGACTGTCTCCGTGGCGCAATTGGCTAGCGCGATCGGCTGTTAACCGAAAGGTTGGAGTTTCGAGCCCTGTCGGGAGTGGTGTGTTGCGTTTTTCTTTGCGCTGATAGCTTTGAAGATATGTTCTCATGGTGATGAGAGTGGAGCACGACTGTCTCCATGGCGAAATCTGCTAGCGCGATCGGCTGTTGACCGAAAGGTTGGAGGTTTGAGCCCACCCGGTGGGGGTGCGGTGCTTTTTTTTTCTTTGGGGTGATAGCTCTGAAGAAATGGTCTGACGGTGGTGAGAGTGGAGCAGGACGGTCCCCGTGGCGCAATTCGCTAGCGCGATCGGCTGTTAACCGAAAAGTTGGAGGTTCGAGCCCTCCCGGGTGGGGTCTGTTGCTTTTTTCTTTGCGCTGATAGCTTTGAAGATATGTTCTGATGGTGGTGAGAGTGGAGCACGACTGTCTCCGTGGCGCAATTGGCTAGCGCGATCGGCTGTTAACCGAAAGGTTGGAGGTTCGAGCCCACCCGGTGGTGGTGCGGGGCTTTTTTTTCTTTGGGCTGATAGCTTTGAAGATAAGTTCTGGTGGTGGTGAGAGGGGAGCAAGACTGTCTCCATGGCGCAATGGGCTAGCGCGATCGGCTGTTAACCGAAAGGTTGGAGTTATGAGCCCTCCCGGGAGTGGTGTGTTGCTTTTTTCTTTGCGGTAATAGCTTTGAAGATATGTTCTGATGGTGGTGAGAGTGGAGCAGGACTGTCTTCGTGGCGCAATTGGCTAGCGCGATCGGCTGTTAACCAAAAATTTGGAGGTTCGAGCCCTCCCGGGTGGAGTGTGTTGCTTTTTTCTTTGCGCTGATATCTTTGAAGATACGTTCTGATGGTGGTGAGAGTGGAGCACGATTGTCTCCATGGCGCAATTGGCTAGCGCGATCTGCTGTTAACCAAAAGGTTGGAGGTTCGAGCCCACCCGGTGGTGGTGTGGCGCTTTTTTTTCTTTGGACTGATAGCTTTGAAGATATGTTCTAATTGTGGTGAGAGTGGAGCAGGACTGTCTCCGTGGCGCAATTGGCTAGCGCGATCGGCTGTTAACCGAAAGGTTGGAGTTTCGAGCCCAGCCGGGAGTGGTGTGTTGCGTTTTTCTTTGCGCTGATAGCTTTGAAGATATGTTCTCATGGTGATGAGAGTGGAGCACGACTGTCTCCATGGCGAAATCTGCTAGCGCGATCGGCTGTTGACCGAAAGGTTGGAGGTTTGAGCCCACCCGGTGGGGGTGCGGTGCTTTTTTTTTCTTTGGGGTGATAGCTCTGAAGAAATGGTCTGACGGTGGTGAGAGTGGAGCAGGACGGTCCCCGTGGCGCAATTCGCTAGCGCGATCGGCTGTTAACCGAAAAGTTGGAAGTTCGAGCCCTCCCGGGTGGGGTCTGTTGCTTTTTTCTTTGCGCTGATAGCTTTGAAGATATGTTCTGATGGTGGTGAGAGTGGAGCACGATTGTCTCCGTGGCGCAATTGGCTAGCGCGATCTGCTCTTAACCGAAAGGTTGGAGGTTCGAGCCCACCCGGTGGTGGTGCGGCGCTTTTTTTTTTCTTTGCGCTGATAGCTTTGAAGATATGTTCTGATGGTGGTGAGAGTGGAGCACGACTGTCTCCGTGGCGCAATTGGCTAGCGCGATCGGCTGTTAACCGAAAGGTTGGAGGTTCGAGCCCACCCGGTGGTGGTGCGGTGCTTTTTTTTCTTTGGGCTGATAGCTTTGAAGATATGTTCTGATGGTGGTGAGAGTGAAGCAAGACTGTCTCCGTGGCGCAATGGGCTAGCGCGATCGGCTGTTAACCGAAAGGTTTGAGTTTCGTGCCCTCCCAGGATTGGTGTGTTGCTTTTCTCTTTGTGGTAATAGCTTTAAAGATATGTTCTGATGGTGGTGAGAGTGGAGCAGGACTGTCTCTGTGGCGCAATTGGCTAGCGCGATCGGCTGTTATCCGAAAGGTTGGAGGTTTGAGCCCACCCGGTGGGGGTGCGGTGCTTTTTTTTCTTTGGGGTGATAGCTCTGAAGAAATGGTCTGACGGTGGTGAGAGTGGAGCAGGACGGTCCCCGTGGCGCAATTCGCTAGCGCGATCGGCTGTTAACCGAAAAGTTGGAGGTTCGAGCCCTCCCGGGTGGGGTCTGTTTCTTTTTTCTTTGCGCTGATAGCTTTGAAGATATGTTCTGATGGTGGTGAGAGTGGAGCACGATTGTCTCCGTGGCGCAATTGGCTAGCGCAATCTGCTCTTAACCGAAAGGTTGGAGGTTCAAGCCCACCCGGTGGTGGTGCGGCGCTTTTTTTTTCTTTGCGCTGATAGCTTTGAAGTTATGTTCTGATGGTGGTGAGAGTGGAGCACGACTGTCTCCGTGGCGCGATTGGCTAGCGCGATCTGCTCATAACCGAAAGGTTGGAGGTTCGAGCCCAACCGGTGGTGGTGCGGCGCTTTTTTTTTCTTTGGGGTGATAGCTCTGAAGAAATGTTCTGACGGTGGTGAGAGTGGAGCACGACTGTCTCCGTGGGGCAATTGTCTAGCGCGATCGGCTGTTAACCGAAAGGTTGGAGGTTCGAGCCCACCCAGTGGTGGTGCGGCGCTTTTTTTTTCCTTGGAGTGATAGCTCTGAAGAAATGGTCTGACGGTGGTGAGAGTGGAGCAGGACGGTCCCCGCGGCGCAATTGGCTAGCGCGATCGGCTGTTAACCGAAAAGTTGGAGGTTCGAGCCCTCCCGGGTGAAGTGTGTCTTTTTTCTTTGCGCTGATATCTTTGAAGATACGTTCTGATGGTGGTGAAAGTAGAGCACGATTGTCTCCATGGCGCAATTGGCTAGCGCGATCTGCTGTTAACCAAAAGGTTGGAGGTTCGAGCCCACCCGGTTGTGGTGTGGTGCTTTTTTTTTCTTCGGGCTGATAGCTTTGAAGATATGTTCTGATGGTGGTGAGAGGGGAGCAAGACTGTCTCCGTGGCGCAATGGGCTAGCGCCATCGGCTGTTGACCGAAAGGTTGGAGGTTTGAGCCCACCCGGTGGGGGTGCGGTGCTTTTTTTTCTTTGGGGTGATAGGTCTGAAGAAATGGTCTGACGGTGGTGAGAGTGGAGCAGGACGGTCCCCGTGGCGCAATTCGCTAGCGCGATCGGCTGTTAACCGAAAAGTTGGAGGTTCGAGCCCTCCCGGGTGGGGTCTGTTGCTTTTTTCTTTGCGCTGATAGCTTTGAAGATATGTTCTGATGGTGGTGAGAGTGGAGCACGATTGTCTCCGTGGCGCAATTGGCTAGCGCGATCTGCTCTTAACCGAAAGGTTGGAGGTTCGAGCCCACCCGGTGGTGGTGCGGCGCTTTTTTTTCTTTGCGCTGATAGCTTTGAAGATATGTTCTGATGGTGGTGAGAGTGGAGCACGACTGTCTCCGTGGCGCAATTGGCTAGCGCGATCGGCTGTTAACCGAAAGGTTGGAGGTTCGAGCCCACCCGGTGGTGGTGCGGTGCTTTTTTTTTCTTTGGGCTTATAGCTTTGAGGATATGTTCTGATGGTGGTGAGAGTGAAGCAAGACTGTCTCCGTGGCGCAATGGGCTAGCGCGATCGGCTGTTAACCGAAAGGTTTGAGTTTCGTGCCCTCCCAGGATTGGTGTGTTGCTTTTTTCTTTGTGATAATAGCTTTTAAGATATGTTCTGATGGTGGTGAGAGTGGAGCAGGACTGTCTTTGTGGCGCAATTGGCTAGCGCGATCGGCTGTTATCCGAAAGGTTGGAGGTTTGAGCCCACCCGGTGGGGGTGCGGTGCTTTTTTTTTCTTTGGGGTGATAGCTTTGAAGATATGTTCTGATGGTGGTGAGAGGGGAGCAAGACTGTCTCCGTGGCGCAATGGGCTAGCGCGATCGGCTGTAGACCGAAAGGTTGGAGTTATGAGCCCTCCCGGGAGTGGTGTGTTGCTTTTTTCTCTGCGCTGATAGCTTTGAACATATGTTCTGATGGTGGTGAGAGTGGAGCAAGACTGTCTCCGTGGCGCAATGGGCTAGCGCGATCGGCTGTTATCCGAAAGGTTGGAGGTTTGAGCCCACCCGGTGGGGGTGCGGTGCTTTTTTTTTCTTTGGGGTGATAGCTCTGAAGAAATGGTCTGACGGTGGTGAGAGTGGAGCAGGACGGTCCCCGTGGCGCAATTGGCTAGCGCGATCGGCTGTTAACCGAAAGGTTGGAGGTTCGAGCCCACCTTGTGGTGGTGCGGTGCTTTTTTTCTTTGGGCTGATAGCTTTGAAGATATGTTCTGATGGTGGTGAGAGGGGAGCAAGACTGTCTCCGTGGCGCAATGGGCTAGCGCGATCGGCTGTAGACCGAAAGGTTGGAGTTATGAGCCCTCCCGGGAGTGGTGCGGCGCTTTTTTTTCTTTGCGCTGATAGCTTTGAAGATATGTTCTGATGGTGGTGAGAGTGGAGCACGATTGTCTCCGTGGCGCAATTGGCTTGCGCGATCGGCTGTTAACCGAAAGGTTGGAGTTTCGAGGCCTCCCGGGTGGGGTCTGTTGCTTTTTTCTTTGCGCTGATAGCTTTGAAGATATGTTCTGATGGTGGTGAGAGTGGAGCACGATTGTCTCTGTGGCGCAATTGGCTAGCGCGATATGCTCTTAACCGAAAGGTTGGAGGTTCGAGCCCACCCGGTGGTGGTGCGGCGCTTTTTTTTTTCTTTGCGCTGATAGCTTTGAAGATATGTTCTGATGGTGGTGAGAGTGGAGCACGACTGTCTCCGTGGCGCAATTGGCTAGCGCGATCGGCTGTTAACCGAAAGGTTGGAGGTTCCAGCCCACCCGGTGGTGGTGCGGTGCTTTTTTTTTTTCTTTGGGCTGATAGCTTTGAAGATATGTTCTGATGGTGGTGAGAGGGGAGCAAGACTGTCTCCGTGGCGCAATGGGCTAGCGCGATCGGCTGTTGACCGAAAGGTTGGAGTTATGAGCCCTCCCGGGAGTGGTGTGTTGCTTTTTTCTTTGCGGTAATAGCTTTGAAGATATGTTCTGATGGTGGTGAGAGTGGAGCAGGACTGTCTTCGTGGCGCAATTGGCTAGCGCGATCGGCTGTTATCCGAAAGGTTGGAGGTTTGAGCCCACCCGGTGGGGGTGCGGTGCTTTTTTTTTCTTTGGGGTGATAGCTCTGAAGAAATGGTCTGACGGTGGTGAGAGTGGAGCAGGACTGTCCCCGTGGCGCAATTCGCTAGCGCGATCGGCTGTTAACCGAAAAGTTGGAGGTTCGAGCCCTCCCGGGTGGGGTCTGTTGCTTTTTTCTTTGCGCTGATAGCTTTGAAGATATGTTCTGATGGTGGTGAGAGTGGAGCACGATTGACTCCGTGGCGCAATTGGCAAGCGCGATCTGCTCTTAACCGAAAGGTTGGAGGTTCGAGCCCACCCGGTGGTGGTGTGGCGCTTTTTTTTCTTTGGACTGATAGCTTTGAAGATATGTTCTAATTGTGGTGAGAGTGGAGCAAGACTGTCTCCATGGCGCAATGGGCTAGCGCGATCGGCTGTTAACCGAAAGGTTGGAGTTATGAGCCCTCCCGGGAGTGGTGTGTTGCTTTTTTCTTTGCGGTAATAGCTTTGAAGATATGTTCTGATGGTGGTGAGAGTGGAGCAGGACTGTCTTCGTGGCGCAATTGGCTAGCGCGATCGGCTGTTAACCAAAAAGTTGGAGGTTCGAGCCCTCCCGGGTGGAGTGTGTTGCTTTTTTCTTTGCGCTGATATCTTTGAAGATACGTTCTGATGGTGGTGAGAGTGGAGCACGATTGTCTCCATAGCGCAATTGGCTAGCGCGATCTGCTGTTAACCAAAAGGTTGGAGGTTCGAGCCCACCCGGTGGTGGTGTGGCGCTTTTTTTTTCTTTGGACTGATAGCTTTGAAGATATGTTCTAATTGTGGTGAGAGTGGAGCAGGACTGTCTCCGTGGCGCAATTGGCTAGCGCGATCGGCTGTTAACCGAAAGGTTGGAGTTTCGAGCCCAGCCGGGAGTGGTGTGTTGCGTTTTTCTTTGCGCTGATAGCTTTGAAGATATGTTCTCATGGTGATGAGAGTGGAGCACGACTGTCTCCATGGCGAAATCTGCTAGCGCGATCGGCTGTTGACCGAAAGGTTGGAGGTTTGAGCCCACCCGGTGGGGGTGCGGTGCTTTTTTTTTCTTTGGGGTGATAGCTCTGAAGAAATGGTCTGACGGTGGTGAGAGTGGAGCAGGACGGTCCCCGTGGCGCAATTCGCTAGCGCGATCGGCTGTTAACCGAAAAGTTGGAAGTTCGAGCCCTCCCGGGTGGGGTCTGTTGCTTTTTTCTTTGCGCTGATAGCTTTGAAGATATGTTCTGATGGTGGTGAGAGTGGAGCACGATTGTCTCCGTGGCGCAATTGGCTAGCGCGATCTGCTCTTAACCGAAAGGTTGGAGGTTCGAGCCCACCCGGTGGTGGTGCGGCGCTTTTTTTTTCTTTGCGCTGATAGCTTTGAAGATATGTTCTGATGGTGGTGAGAGTGGAGCACGACTGTCTCCGTGGCGCAATTGGCTAGCGCGATCGGCTGTTAACCGAAAGGTTGGAGGTTCGAGCCCACCCGGTGGTGGTGCGGTGCTTTTTTTTCTTTGGGCTGATAGCTTTGAAGATATGTTCTGATGGTGGTGAGAGTGAAGCAAGACTGTCTCCGTGGCGCAATGGGCTAGCGCGATCGGCTGTTAACCGAAAGGTTTGAGTTTCGTGCCCTCCCAGGATTGGTGTGTTGCTTTTCTCTTTGTGGTAATAGCTTTTAAGATATGTTCTGATGGTGGTGAGAGTGGAGCAGGACTGTCTCTGTGGCGCAATTGGCTAGCGCGATCGGCTGTTATCCGAAAGGTTGGAGGTTTGAGCCCACCCGGTGGGGGTGCGGTGCTTTTTTTTCTTTGGGGTGATAGCTCTGAAGAAATGGTCTGACGGTGGTGAGAGTGGAGCAGGACGGTCCCCGTGGCGCAATTCGCTAGCGCGATCGGCTGTTAACCGAAAAGTTGGAGGTTCGAGCCCTCCCGGGTGGGGTCTGTTTCTTTTTTCTTTGCGCTGATAGCTTTGAAGATATGTTCTGATGGTGGTGAGAGTGGAGCACGATTGTCTCCGTGGCGCAATTGGCTAGCGCAATCTGCTCTTAACCGAAAGGTTGGAGGTTCAAGCCCACCCGGTGGTGGTGCGGCGCTTTTTTTTTCTTTGCGCTGATAGCTTTGAAGTTATGTTCTGATGGTGGTGAGAGTGGAGCACGACTGTCTCCGTGGCGCGATTGGCTAGCGCGATCTGCTCATAACCGAAAGGTTGGAGGTTCGAGCCCAACCGGTGGTGGTGCGGCGCTTTTTTTTTCTTTGGGGTGATAGCTCTGAAGAAATGTTCTGACGGTGGTGAGAGTGGAGCACGACTGTCTCCGTGGGGCAATTGTCTAGCGCGATCGGCTGTTAACCGAAAGGTTGGAGGTTCGAGCCCACCCAGTGGTGGTGCGGCGCTTTTTTTTTCCTTGGAGTGATAGCTCTGAAGAAATGGTCTGACGGTGGTGAGAGTGGAGCAGGACGGTCCCCGCGGCGCAATTGGCTAGCGCGATCGGCTGTTAACCGAAAAGTTGGAGGTTCGAGCCCTCCCGGGTGGAGTGTGTCTTTTTTCTTTGCGCTGATATCTTTGAAGATACGTTCTGATGGTGGTGAAAGTAGAGCACGATTGTCTCCATGGCGCAATTGGCTAGCGCGATCTGCTGTTAACCAAAAGGTTGGAGGTTCGAGCCCACCCGGTTGTGGTGTGGTGCTTTTTTTTCTTCGGGCTGATAGCTTTGAAGATATGTTCTGATGGTGGTGAGAGGGGAGCAAGACTGTCTCCGTGGCGCAATGGGCTAGCGCCATCGGCTGTTGACCGAAAGGTTGGAGGTTTGAGCCCACCCGGTGGGGGTGCGGTGCTTTTTTTTCTTTGGGGTGATAGGTCTGAAGAAATGGTCTGACGGTGGTGAGAGTGGAGCAGGACGGTCCCCGTGGCGCAATTCGCTAGCGCGATCGGCTGTTAACCGAAAAGTTGGAGGTTCGAGCACTCCCGGGTGGGGTCTGTTGCTTTTTTCTTTGCGCTGATAGCTTTGAAGATATGTTCTGATGGTGGTGAGAGTGGAGCACGATTGTCTCCGTGGCGCAATTGGCTAGCGCGATCTGCTCTTAACCGAAAGGTTGGAGGTTCGAGCCCACCCGGTGGTGGTGCGGCGCTTTTTTTTTCTTTGCGCTGATAGCTTTGAAGATATGTTCTGATGGTGGTGAGAGTGGAGCACGACTGTCTCCGTGGCGCAATTGGCTAGCGCGATCGGCTGTTAACCGAAAGGTTGGAGGTTCGAGCCCACCCGGTGGTGGTGCGGTGCTTTTTTTTCTTTGGGCTTATAGCTTTGAGGATATGTTCTGATGGTGGTGAGAGTGAAGCAAGACTGTCTCCGTGGCGCAATGGGCTAGCGCGATCGGCTGTTAACCGAAAGGTTTGAGTTTCGTGCCCTCCCAGGATTGGTGTGTTGCTTTTTTCTTTGTGATAATAGCTTTTAAGATATGTTCTGATGGTGGTGAGAGTGGAGCAGGACTGTCTTTGTGGCGCAATTGGCTAGCGCGATCGGCTGTTATCCGAAAGGTTGGAGGTTTGAGCCCACCCGGTGGGGGTGCGGTGCTTTTTTTTTCTTTGGGGTGATAGCTTTGAAGATATGTTCTGATGGTGGTGAGAGGGGAGCAAGACTGTCTCCGTGGCGCAATGGGCTAGCGCGATCGGCTGTAGACCGAAAGGTTGGAGTTATGAGCCCTCCCGGGAGTGGTGTGTTGCTTTTTTCTCTGCGCTGATAGCTTTGAACATATGTTCTGATGGTGGTGAGAGTGGAGCAAGACTGTCTCCGTGGCGCAATGGGCTAGCGCGATCGGCTGTTATCCGAAAGGTTGGAGGTTTGAGCCCACCCGGTGGGGGTGCGGTGCTTTTTTTTTCTTTGGGGTGATAGCTCTGAAGAAATGGTCTGACGGTGGTGAGAGTGGAGCAGGACGGTCCCCGTGGCGCAATTGGCTAGCGCGATCGGCTGTTAACCGAAAGGTTGGAGGTTCGAGCCCACCTGGTGGTGGTGCGGTGCTTTTTTTCTTTGGGCTGATAGCTTTGAAGATATGTTCTGATGGTGGTGAGAGGGGAGCAAGACTGTCTCCGTGGCGCAATGGGCTAGCGCGATCGGCTGTAGACCGAAAGGTTGGAGTTATGAGCCCTCCCGGGAGTGGTGCGGCGCTTTTTTTTCTTTGCGCTGATAGCTTTGAAGATATGTTCTGATGGTGGTGAGAGTGGAGCACGATTGTCTCCGTGGCGCAATTGGCTTGCGCGATCGGCTGTTAACCGAAAGGTTGGAGTTTCGAGGCCTCCCGGGTGGGGTCTGTTGCTTTTTTCTTTGCGCTGATAGCTTTGAAGATATGTTCTGATGGTGGTGAGAGTGGAGCACGATTGTCTCTGTGGCGCAATTGGCTAGCGCGATATGCTCTTAACCGAAAGGTTGGAGGTTCGAGCCCACCCGGTGGTGGTGCGGCGCTTTTTTTTTTCTTTGCGCTGATAGCTTTGAAGATATGTTCTGATGGTGGTGAGAGTGGAGCACGACTGTCTCCGTGGCGCAATTGGCTAGCGCGATCGGCTGTTAACCGAAAGGTTGGAGGTTCGAGCCCACCCGGTGGTGGTGCGGTGCTTTTTTTTTTCTTTGGGCTGATAGCTTTGAAGATATGTTCTGATGGTGGTGAGAGGGGAGCAAGACTGTCTCCGTGGCGCAATGGGCTAGCGCGATCGGCTGTTGACCGAAAGGTTGGAGTTATGAGCCCTCCCGGGAGTGGTGTGTTGCTTTTTTCTTTGCGGTAATAGCTTTGAAGATACGTTCTGATGGTGGTGAGAGTGGAGCAGGACTGTCTTCGTGGCGCAATTGGCTAGCGCGATCGGCTGTTATCCGAAAGGTTGGAGGTTTGAGCCCACCCGGTGGGGGTGCGGTGCTTTTTTTTTCTTTGGGGTGATAGCTCTGAAGAAATGGTCTGACGGTGGTGAGAGTGGAGCAGGACTGTCCCCGTGGCGCAATTCGCTAGCGCGATCGGCTGTTAACCGAAAAGTTGGAGGTTCGAGCCCTCCCGGGTGGGGTCTGTTGCTTTTTTCTTTGCGCTGATAGCTTTGAAGATATGTTCTGATGGTGGTGAGAGTGGAGCACGATTGACTCCGTGGCGCAATTGGCAAGCGCGATCTGCTCTTAACCGAAAGGTTGGAGGTTCGAGCCCACCCGGTGGTGGTGTGGCGCTTTTTTTTCTTTGGACTGATAGCTTTGAAGATATGTTCTAATTGTGGTGAGAGTGGAGCAGGACTGTCTCCGTGGCGCAATTGGCTAGCGCGATCGGCTGTTAACCGAAAGGTTGGAGGTTCGAGCCCACCCGGTGGTGGTGCGGTGCTTCTTTTTCTTTGGGCTGATAGCTTTGAAGATATGTTCTGATGGTGGTGAGAGGGGAGCAAGACTGTCTCCGTGGCGCAATTGGCTAGCGCGATCGGCTGTTATCCGAAAGGTTGGAGGTTTGAGCCCACCCGGTGGGGGTGCGGTGCTTTTTTTTTCTTTGGGGTGATAGCTCTGAAGAAATGGTCTGACGGTGGTGAGAGTGGAGCAGGACGGTCCCCGTGGCGCAATTCGCTAGCGCGATCGGCTGTTAACCGAAAAGTTGGAGGTTCGAGCCCTCCCGGGTGGGGTCTGTTGCTTTTTTCTTTGCGCTGATAGCTTTGAAGATATGTTCTGATGGTGGTGAGAGTGGAGCACGATTGTCTCCGTGGCGCAATTGGCTTGCGCGATCGGCTGTTAACCGAAAGGTTGGAGGTTCGAGCCCACCCGGTGGTGGTGCGGCGCTTTTTTTTCTTTGCGCTGATAGCTTTGAAGATATGTTCTGATGGTGGTGAGAGTGGAGCAAGACTGTCTCCGTGGCGCAATGGGCTAGCGCGATCGGCTGTTAACCGAAAGGTTGGAGTTTCGAGGCCTCCCGGGTGGGGTCTGTTGCTTTTTTCTTTGCGCTGATAGCTTTGAAGATATGTTCTGATGGTGGTGAGAGTGGAGCACGATTGTCTCTGTGGCGCAATTGGCTAGCGCGATATGCTCTTAACCGAAAGGTTGGAGGTTCGAGCCCACCCGGTGGTGGTGCGGCGCTTTTTTTTTCTTTGCGCTGATAGCTTTGAAGATATGTTCTGATGGTGGTGAGAGTGGAGCACGACTGTCTCCGTGGCGCAATTGGCTAGCGCGATCGGCTGTTAACCGAAAGGTTGGAGGTTCGAGCCCACCCGGTGGTGGTGCGGTGCTTTTTTTTTCTTTGGGCTGATAGCTTTGAAGATATGTTCTGATGGTGGTGAGAGGGGAGCAAGACTGTCTCCGTGGCGCAATGGGCTAGCGCGATCGGCTGTTGACCGAAAGGTTGGAGTTATGAGCCCTCCCGGGAGTGGTGTGTTGCTTTTTTCTTTGCGGTAATAGCTTTGAAGATATGTTCTGATGGTGGTGAGAGTGGAGCAGGACTGTCTTCGTGGCGCAATTGGCTAGCGCGATCGGCTGTTATCCGAAAGGTTGGAGGTTTGAGCCCACCCGGTGGGGGTGCGGTGCTTTTTTTTTCTTTGGGGTGATAGCTCTGAAGAAATGGTCTGACGGTGGTGAGAGTGGAGCAGGACTGTCCCCGTGGCGCAATTCGCTAGCGCGATCGGCTGTTAACCGAAAAGTTGGAGGTTCGAGCCCTCCCGGGTGGGGTCTGTTGCTTTTTTCTTTGCGCTGATAGCTTTGAAGATATGCTCTGATGGTGGTGAGAGTGGAGCACGATTGTCTCCGTGGCGCAATTGGCTAGCGCGATCTGCTCTTAACCGAAAGGTTGGAGGTTCGAGCCCACCCGGTGGTGGTGTGGCGCTTTTTTTTCGTTGGACTGATAGCTTTGAAGATATGTTCTAATTGTGGTGAGAGTGGAGCAGGACTGTCTCCGTGGCGCAATTGGCTAGCGCGATCGGCTGTTAACCGAAAGGTTGGAGGTTCGAGCCCACCCGGTGGTGGTGCGGTGCTTTTTTTTCTTTGGGCTGATAGCTTTGAAGATATGTTCTGATGGTGGTGAGAGGGGAGCAAGACTGTCTCCGTGGCGCAATGGGCTAGCGCGATCGGCTGTTGACCGAAAGGTTGGAGTTATGAGCCCTCCCGGGAGTGGTGTGTTGCTTTTTTCTTTGCGGTAATAGCTTTGAAGATATGTTCTGATGGTGGTGAGAGTGGAGCAGGACTGTCTTCGTGGCGCAATTGGCTAGCGCGATCGGCTGTGAACCGAAAGGTTGGAGGTTCGAGCCCAACCGGTGGTGGTGTGGTGCTTTTTTTTCTTTGGGCTGATAGCTTTGAAGATATATTCTGATGGTGGTGAGAGGGGAGCAAGACTGTCTCCGTGGCGCAATGGGCTAGCGCGATCGGCTGTTGACCGAAAGGTTGGAGGTTTGAGCCCACCCGGTGGGGGTGCGGTGCTTTTTTTTCTTTGGGGTGATAGCTCTGAAGAAATGGTCTGACGGTGGTGAGAGTGGAGCAGGACGGTCCCCGTGGCGCAATTCGCTAGCGCGATCGGCTGTTAACCGAAAAGTTGGAAGTTCGAGCCCTCCCGGGTGGGGTCTGTTGCTTTTTTCTTTGCGCTGATAGCTTTGAAGATATGTTCTGATGGTGGTGAGAGTGGAGCACGATTGTCTCCGTGGCGCAATTGGCTAGGGCGATCTGCTCTTAACCGAAAGGTTGGAGGTTCGAGCCCACCCGGTGGTGGTGCGGCGCTTTTTTTTTCTTTGCGCTGATAGCTTTGAAGATATGTTCTGATGGTGGTGAGAGTGGAGCACGACTGTCTCCGTGGCGCAATTGGCTAGCGCAATCGGCTGTTAGCGGAAAGGTTGGAGGTTCGAGCCCACCCGGTGGTGGTGTGGTGCTTTTTTTTCTTTGGGCTGATAGCTTTGAAGATATGTTCTGATGGTGGTGAGAGTGAAGCAGGACTGTCTTCGTGGCGCAATTGGCTAGCGCGATCGGCTATTAACCGAAAGGTTGGAGGTTCGAGCCCAACCGGTGGTGGTGCGGCGCTTTTTTTTTGGGGGGTGATAGCTCTGAAGAAATGTTCTGACGGTGGTGAGAGTGGAGCACGACTGTCTCCGTGGGGCAATTGGCTAGCGCGATCGGCTGTTAACCGAAAGGTTGGAGGTTCGAGACCACCTGGTGGTGGTGGTGCGGTGCTTTTTTTTCTTTGGGCTGATAACTTTGAAGATATGTTCTGATGGTGGTGAGAGTGGAGCAGGACTGTCTCCGTGACGCAATTGGCTAGCGTGATCGGCTGTTAACCGAAAAGTTGGAGGTTCGAGCCCTCCCGGGTGGAGTGTGTTGCTTTTTTCTTTGCGCTGATATCTTTGAAGATATGTTCTGATGGTGGTGAGAGTGGAGCACGATTGTCTCCGTGGCGCAATTGGCTAGCGCGATCTGCTCTTAACCGAAAGGTTGGAGGTTCGAGCCCACCCGGTGGTGGTGCGGCGCTTTTTTTTTCTTTGCGCTGATAGCTTTGAAGATATGTTCTGATGGTGGTGAGAGTGGGGGAGGACTGTCTCCGTGGTGCAATTGGCTAGCGCGATCAGCTGTTAAGCGAAAGGTTGGAGGTTTGAGCCCACCCGGTGGTGGTGCGGCGCTTTTTTTCTCTGCGCTGATAGCTTTGAACATATGTTCTGATGGTGGTGAGAGTGGAGCAAGACTGTCTCCGTGGCGCAATGGGCTAGCGCGATCGGCTGTTAACCGAAAGGTTTAGTTTCGTGCCCTCCCAGGATTGGTGTGTTGCTTTTTTCTTTGTGGTAATAGCTTTTAAGATATGTTCTGATGGTGGTGAGAGTGGAGCAGGACTGTCTTTGTGGCGCAATTGGCTAGCGCGATCGGCTGTTATCCGAAAGGTTGGAGGTTTGAGCCCACCCGGTGGGGGTGCGGTGCTTTTTTTTTCTTTGGGGTGATAGCTCTGAAGAAATGGTCTGACGGTGGTGAGAGTGGAGCAGGACGGTCCCCGTGGCGCAATTCGCTAGCGCGATCGGCTGTTAACCGAAAAGTTGGAGGTTCGAGCCCTCCCGGGTGGGGTCTGTTGCTTTTTTCTTTGCGCTGATAGCTTTGAAGATATGTTCTGATGGTGGTGAGAGTGGAGCACGATTGTCTCCGTGGCGCAATTGGCTTGCGCGATCGGCTGTTAACCGAAAGGTTGGAGGTTCGAGCCCACCCGGTGGTGGTGCGGCGCTTTTTTTTCTTTGCGCTGATAGCTTTGAAGATATGTTCTGATGGTGGTGAGAGTGGAGCACGACTGTCTCCATGGCGCAATTGGCTAGCGCGATCGGCTGTTAACCGAAAGGGTGGAGGTTCGAGCCCACACGGTGGTGGTGCGGTGCTTTTTTTTCTTTGGGCTGATAGCTTTGAAGATATGTTCTGATGGTGGTGAGAGGGGAGCAAGACTGTCTCCGTGGCGCAATGGGCTAGCGCGATCGGCTGTTGACCGAAAGGTTGGAGTTATGAGCCCTCCCGGGAGTGGTGTGTTGCTTTTTTCTTTGCGGTAATAGCTTTGAAGATATGTTCTGATGGTGGTGAGAGTGGAGCAGGACTGTCTTCGTGGCGCAATTGGCTAGCGCGATCGGCTGTTAACCGAAAGGTTGGAGGTTCGAGCCCAACCGGTGGTGGTGCGGCGCTTTTTTTTTCTTTGGGGTGATAGCTCTGAAGAAATGTTCTGACGGTGGTGAGAGTGGAGCACGACTGTCTCCGTGGGGCAATTGGCTAGCGCGATCGGCTGTTAACCGAAAGGTTGGAGGTTCGAGCCCACCCAGTGGTGGTGCGGCGCTTTTTTTTCCTTGGAGTGATAGCTCTGAAGAAATGGTCTGACGGTGGTGAGAGTGGAGCAGGACGGTCCCCGCGGCGCAATTGGCTAGCGCGATCGGCTGTTAACCGAAAAGTTGGAGGTTCGAGCCCTCCCGGGTGGAGTGTGTCTTTTTTCTTTGCGCTGATATCTTTGAAGATACGTTCTGATGGTGGTGAAAGTAGAGCACGATTGTCTCCATGGCGCAATTGGCTAGCGCGATCTGCTGTTAACCAAAAGGTTGGAGGTTCGAGCCCACCCGGTGGTGGTGTGGCGCTTTTTTTTTTCTTTGGACTGATAGCTTTGAAGATATGTTCTAATTGTGGTGAGAGTGGAGCAGGACTGTCTCCGTGGCGCAATTGGCTAGCGCGATCGGCTGTTAACCGAAAGGTTGGAGTTTCGAGCCCTGCCGGGAGTGGTGTGTTGCTTTTTTCTTTGCGCTGATAGCTTTGAAGATATGTTCTGATGGTGGTGAGAGTGGAGCACGATTGTCTCCGTGGCGCAATTGGCTAGCGCGATCTGCTCATAACCGAAAGGTTGGAGGTTCGAGCCCACCCGGTGGTGGTGCGGCGCTTTTTTTTCTTTGCGCTGATAGCTTTGAAGATATGTTCTGATGGTGGTGAGAGTGGAGCACGACTGTCTCCGTGGCGCAATTGGCTAGCGCGATCAGCTGTTAACCGAAAGGTTGGAGGTACGAGCCCACCCGGTTGTGGTGCGGGGCTTTTTTTTTCTTTGGGCTGATAGCTTTGAAGATATGTTCTGATGGTGGTGAGAGGGGAGCAAGACTGTCTCCGTGGCGCAATGGGCTAGCGCGATCGGCTGTTAACCGAAAGGTTGGAGTTTCAAGCCCTGCCGGGAGTGGTGTGTTGCTTTTTTCTTTGCGCTGATAGCTTTGAAGATATGTTATGATGGTGATGAGAGTGGAGCATGACTGTCTCCATGGCGAAATTGACTAGCGCGATCGGCTGTTAACCGAAAGGTTGGAGGATCGAGCCCACCCGGTGGTGGTGTGGTGCTTTTTTTCTTCGGGCTGATAGCTTTGAAGATATGTTCTGATGGTGGTGAGAGGGGAGCAAGACTGTCTCCGTGGCGCAATGGGCTAGCGCGATTGGCTGTTAACCGAAAGGTTTGAGTTTCGTGCCCTCCCAGGATTGGTGTGTAGCTTTTTTCTTTGTGGTAATAGCTTTTAAGATATGTTCTGACGGTGGTGAGAGCGGAGCACGACTGTCTCCGTGGGGCAATTGGCTAGCGCGATCGGCTGTTAACCGAAAGGTTGGAGGTTCGAGACCACCTGGTGGTGGTGCGGTGCTTTTTTTCTTTGGGCTGATAACTTTGAAGATATGTTCTGATGGTGGTGAGAGTGGAGCAGGACTGTCTCCGTGACGCAATTGGCTAGCGTGATCGGCTGTTAACCGAAAAGTTGGAGGTTCGAGCCCTCCCGGGTGGAGTGTGTTGCTTTTTTCTTTGCGCTGATATCTTTGAAGATATGTTCTGATGGTGGTGAGAGTGGAGCACGATTGTCTCCGTGGCGCAATTGGCTAGCACGATCTGCTCTTAACCGAAAGGTTGGAGGTTCGAGCCCACCCGGTGGTGGTGCGGCGCTTTTTTTCTCTGCGCTGATAGCTTTGAACATATGTTCTGATGGTGGTGAGAGTGGAGCAAGACTGTCTCCGTGGCGCAATGGGCTAGCGTGATCGGCTGTTAACCGAAAGGTTTAAGTTTCGTGCCCTCCCAGGATTGGTGTGTTGCTTTTTTCTTTGTGGTAATAGCTTTTAAGATATGTTCTGATGGTGGTGAGAGTGGAGCAGGACTGTCTTTGTGGCGCAATTGGCAAGCGCGATCGGCTGTTATCCGAAAGGTTGGAGGTTTGAGCCCACCCGGTGGGGGTGCGGTGCTTTTTTTTCTTTGGGGTGATAGCTCTGAAGAAATGGTCTGACGGTGGTGAGAGTGGAGCAGGACGGTCCCCGTGGCGCAATTCGCTAGCGCGATCGGCTGTTAACCGAAAAGTTGGAGGTTCGAGCCCTCCCGGGTGGGGTCTGTTGCTTTTTTCTTTGCGCTGATAGCTTTGAAGATATGTTCTGATGGTGGTGAGAGTGGAGCACGATTGTCTCCGTGGCGCAATTGGCTAGCGCGATCTGCTCTTAACCGAAAGGTTGGAGGTTCGAGCCCACCCGGTGGTGGTGCGGCGCTTTTTTTTCTTTGCGCTGATAGCTTTGAAGATATGTTCTGATGGTGGTGAGAGTGGAGCACGACTGTCTCCGTGGCGCAATTGGCTAGCACGATCGGCTGTTAACCGCAAGGTTCGAGGTTCGAGCCCACCCGGTGGTGGTGCGGTGCTTTTTTTTCTTTGGGCTGATAGCTTTGAAGATATGTTCTGATGGTGGTGAGAGGGGAGCAAGACTGTCTCCGTGGCGCAATGGGCTAGCGCGATCGGCTGTTGACCGAAAGGTTGGAGTTATGAGCCCTCCCGGGAGTGGTGTGTTGCTTTTTTCTTTGCGGTAATAGCTTTGAAGATATGTTCTGATGGTGGTGAGAGTGGAGCAGGACTGTCTTCGTGGCGCAATTGGCTAGCGCGATCGGCTGTTAACCGTAAGGTTGGAGGTTCGAGCCCAACCGGTGGTGGTGCGGCGCTTTTTTTTCTTTGGGGTGATAGCTCTGAAGAAATGTTCTGACGGTGGTGAGAGTGGAGCACGACTGTCTCCGTGGGCCAATTGGCTAGCGCGATCGGCTGTTAACCGAAAGGTTGGAGGTTCGAGCCCACCCAGTGGTGGTGCGGTGCTTTTTTTTTCCTTGGGGTGATAGCTCTGAAGAAATGGTCTGACGGTGGTGAGAGTGGAGCAGGACGGTCCCCGTGGCACAATTGGCTAGCGCGATCGGCTGTTAACCGAAAAGTTGGAGGTTCGAGCCCTCCCGGGTGGAGTGTGTTGCTTTTTTCTTTGCGCTGATATCTTTGAAGATACGTTCTGATGGTGGTGAGAGTGGAGCACGATTGTCTCCATGGCGCAATTAGCTAGCGCGATCTGCTGTTAACCAAAAGGTTGGAGGTTCGAGCCCACCCGGTGGTGGTGTGGCGCTTTTTTTTTCTTTGGACTGATAGCTTTGAAGATATGTTCTAATTGTGGTGAGAGTGGAGCAGGACTGTCTCCGTGGCGCAAGTGGCTAGCGCGATCGGCTGTTAACCGAAAGGTTGGAGTTTCGAGCCCTGCCGGGAGTGGTGTGTTGCTTTTTTCTTTGCGCTGATAGCTTTGAAGATATGTTCTCATGGTGATGAGAGTGGAGCATGACTGTCTCCATGGCGAAATTGGCTAGCGCGATCGGCTGTTAACCGAAAGGTTGGAGGATCGAGCCCACCCGGTGGTGGTGCGGTGCTTTTTTTCTTTGGGCTGATAGCTTTGAAGATATGTTCTGATGGTGGTGAGAGGGGAGCAAGACTGTCTCCGTGGCGCAATGGGCTAGCGCGATCGGCTGTTGACCGAAAGGTTGGAGGTTTGAGCCCACCCGGTGGGGGTGCGGTGCTTTTTTTTCTTTGGGGTGATAGCTCTGAAGAAATGGTCTGACGGTGGTGAGAGTGGAGCAGGACGGTCCCCGTGGCGCAATTCGCTAGCGCGATCGGCTGTTAACCGAAAAGTTGGAAGTTCGAGCCCTCCCGGGTGGGGTCTGTTGCTTTTTTCTTTGCGCTGATAGCTTTGAAGATATGTTCTGATGGTGGTGAGAGTGGAGCACGATTGTCTCCGTGGCGCAATTGGCTAGCGCGATCTGCTCTTAACCGAAAGGTTGGAGGTTCGAGCCCACCCGGTGGTGGTGCGGCGCTTTTTTTTTTCTTTGCGCTGATAGCTTTGAAGATATGTTCTGATGGTGGTGAGAGTGGAGCACGACTGTCTCCATGGCGCAATTGGCTAGCGCGATCGGCTGTTAACCGAAATGTTGGAGGTTCGAGCCCACCCGGTGGTGGTGCGGTGCTTTTCTTTCTTTGGGCTGATAGCTTTGAAGATATGTTCTGATGGTGGTGAGAGGGGAGCAAGACTGTCTCCGTGGCGCAATGGGCTAGCGCGATCGGCAGTTGACCGAAAGGTTGGAGTTTCGAGCCCTGCCGGGAGTGGTGTGTTGCTTTTTTCTTTGCGCTGATAGCTTTGAAGATATGTTCTGATGGTGGTGAGAGTGGAGCACGACTGTCTCCGTGGCGAAATTGGCTAGCGCGATCGGCTGTTAACCGAAAGGTTGGAGGATCGAGCCCACCCGGTGGTGGTGCGGTGCTTTTTTTTCTTTGGGCTGATAGCTTTGAAGATATGTTCTGATGGTGGTGAGAGGGGAGCAAGACTGTCTCCGTGGCGCAATGGGCTAGCGCGATCGGCTGTTGACCGGAAGGTTGGAGTTATGAGCCCTCCCGGGAGTGGTGCGGCGCTTTTTTTTCTTTGGGCTGATACCTTTGAAGATATGTTCTGATGGTGGTGAGAGTGGAGCAGGACTGTCTCCGTGGCGCAATTGGCTTGCGCGATCGGCTGTTAACCGAAAGGTTGGAGGTTCGAGCCCACCCGTCGGTGGTGCGGCGCTTTTTTTTCTTTGGGCTGATAGCTCTGAAGAAATGTTCTGACGGTGGTGAGAGTGGAGCAGGACTGTCTCCGTGGCGCAATTGGCTAGCGCGATCGGCTGTTAACCGAAAAGTTGGAGGTTCGAGCTCTCCCGGTGGTGGTGTGGCGCTTTTTTTTCTGTGGGTTGATAGCTCTGAAGAAATGTTCTGACGGTGGTCAGAGTGGAGCACGACGGTCTCCGTGGGGCAATAGGCTAGCGCGATCGGATGTTAACCGAAAGGTTGGAGGTTTGAGCCCACCCGGTGGTGGTGCGGCGGTTTTTTTTCTTTGGGCTGATAGCTCTGAAGAAATATTCTGACGGTGGTGAGAGTGGAGCAGGACTGTCTCCGTGGCGCAATGGGCTAGCGCGATCGGCTGTTAACCAAAAATTTGGAGGTTCAAGCCCTCCCGGGTGGAGTGTGTTGCTTTTTTCTTTGCGCTGATATCTTTGAAGATATGTTCTGATGGTGGTGAGAGTGGAGCACGATTGTCTCCGTGGCGCAATTGGCTAGCGCGATCTGCTCTTAACCGAAAGGTTGGAGGTTCGAGCCCACCCGGTGGTGGTGCGGCGCTTTTTTTTTCTTTGCGCTGATAGCTTTGAAGATATGTTCTGATGGTGGTGAGAGTGGAGGAGGACTGTCTCCGTGGTGCAATTGGCTAGCGCGATCAGCTGTTAATCAAAAGGTTGGAGGTTTGAGCCCACCCGGTGGTGGTGCGGCGCTTTTTTTCTCTGCGCTGATAGCTTTGAACATATGTTCTGATGGTGGTGAGAGTGGAGCAAGACTGTCTCCGTGGCGCAATGGGCTAGCGCGATCGGCTGTTAACCGAAAGGTTTGAGTTTCGTGCCCTCCCAGGATTGGTGTGTTGCTTTTTTCTTTGTGGTAATAGCTTTTAAGATATGTTCTGATGGTGGTGAGAGTGGAGCAGGACTGTCTTTGTGGCGCAATTGGCTAGCGCGATCGGCTGTTATCCGAAAGGTTGGAGGTTTGAGCCCACCCGGGGGGGGGGTGCGGTGCTTTTTTTTCTTTGGGGTGATAGCTCTGAAGAAATGGTCTGACGGTGGTGAGAGTGGAGCAGGACGGTCCCCGTGGCGCAATTCGCTAGCGCGATCGGCTGTTAACCGAAAAGTTGGAGGTTCGAGCCCTCCCGGGTGGGGTCTGTTAATTTTTTCTTTGCGCTGATAGCTTTGAAGATATGTTCTGATGGTGGTGAGAGTGGAGCACGATTGTCTCCGTGGCGCAATTGGCTAGCGCGATGTGCTCTTAACCGAAAGGTTGGAGGTTCGAGCCCACCCGGTGGTGGTGCGGCGCTTTTTTTTTCTTTGCGCTGATAGATTTGAAGATATGTTCTGATGGTGGTGAGAGTGGAGCACGACTGTCTCCGTGGCGCAATTGGCTAGCGCGATCGGCTGTTAACCGAAAGGTTGGAGGTTCGAGCCCACCCGGTGGTGGTGCGGTGCTTTTTTTTCTTTGGGCTGATAGCTTTGAAGATATGTTCTGATGGTGGTGAGAGAGGAGCAAGACTGTCTCCGTGGCGCAATGGGCTAGCGCGATCGGCTGTTGACCGAAAGGTTGGAGTTATGAGCCCTCCCGGGAGTGGTGTGTTGCTTTTTTCTTTGCGGTAATAGCTTTGAAGATATGTTCTGATGGTGGTGAGAGTGGAGCAGGACTGTCTTCGTGGCGCAATTGGCTAGCGCGATCGGCTGTTAACCGAAAGGTTGGAGGTTCGAGCCCAACCGGTGGTGGTGCGGCGCTTTTTTTTTCTTTGGGGTGATAGCTCTGAAGAAATGTTCTGACGGTGGTGAGAGTGGAGCACGACTGTCTCCGTGGGGCAATTGGCTAGCGCGATCGGCTGTTAACCGAAAGGTTGGAGGTTCGAGCCCACCCAGTGGTGGAGCGGCGCTTTTTTTCCTTGGGGTGATAGCTCTGAAGAAATGGTCTGACGGTGGTGAGAGGGGAGCAGGACGGTCCCCGTGGCGCAATTGGCTAACGCGATCGGCTGTTAACCGAAAAGCTGGAGGTTCGAGCCCTCCCGGGTGGAGTGTGTTGCTTTTTTCTTTGCGCTGATATCTTTGAAGATACGTTCTGATGGTGGTGAGAGTGGAGCACGATTGTCTCCATGGCGCAATTGGCTAGCGCGATCTGCTGTTAACCAAAAGGTTGGAGGTTCGAGCCCACCCGGTGGTGGTGTGGCGCTTTTTTTTTCTTTGGACTGATAGCTTTGAAGATATGTTCTAATTGTGGTGAGAGTGGAGCAGGACTGTCTCCGTGGCGCAATTGGCTAGCGCGATCGGCTGTTAACCGAAAGGTTGGAGTTTCGAGCCCTGCCGGGAGTGGTGTGTTGCTTTTTTCTTTGCGCTGATAGCTTTGAAGATATGTTCTGATGGTGATGAGAGTGGAGCATGACTGTGTCCATGGCGAAATTGGCTAGCGCGATCGGCTGTTAACCGAAATGTTGGAGGATCGAGCCCACCCGGTGGTGGTGCGGTGCTTTTTTTTCTTCGGGCTGATAGCTTTGAAGATATGTTCTGATGGTGGTGAGAGGGGAGCAAGACTGTCTCCGTGGCGCAATGGGCTAGCGCGATCGGCTGTTGACCGAAAGGTTGGAGGTTTGAGCCCACCCGGTGGGGGTGCGGTGCTTTTTTTTTCTTTGGGGTGATAGCTCTGAAGAAATGGTCTGACGGTGGTGAGAGTGGAGCAGGACGGTCCCCGTGGCGCAATTCGCTAGCGCGATCAGCTGTTAACCGAAAAGTTGGAAGTTCGAGCCCTCCCGGGTGGGGTCTGTTGCTTTTTTCTTTGCGCTGATAGCTTTGAAGATATGTTCTGATGGTGGTAAGAGCGGAACACGATTGTGTCCGTGGAGCAATTGGCTAGCGCGATCTGCTCTTAACCGAAAGGTTGGAGGTTCGAGCCCACCCGGTGGTGGTGCGGCGCTTTTTTTTTCTTTGCGCTGATAGCTTTGAAGATATTGTTACGTACAATCCAAATGGTGTACGAATAACTGTTTATTGGGGCGAACACTTGCCCAAAAAGTAGCGGCGTCTCTAACAGGCGATCAGCAAAAAGGGATCAATCTCCGAGAGAAAAAACCCTCGAGCGGTGGCCCACTTCTTTTTCATCAGAAATCCCGTGCTGAGGAAGCGCGCGCCGTCACGGCCTTTTCTTGTTTGATCATCAAGCCGCTGATCTCTTGGGTGGCGCACGAACTAGCGCGCGTAGTTTGAATACTGCGTTCGCCTTGCGTCATTATCCCTCCTCCGAAAACGCATCGTCCCGATGCGTAAAAGCAGTGTTGCTGAGATGGTCTGAATGCGTGATTTCCAATGGAGAAATAGGTATTCCTCATAATCGGGTGTGTATAATTCGATGTTCATTGCCTGTCATAGTATGGCTTCATTCTGACTACATGCACGATTTCTGTGCTCCTTCGGCATCTTGATGAGCTCACTTGTCCTTCCGGTGACACCTTGTAGTTCAAGGAGCTGACGCGACGAAGGACTCGGTAAGGGCCGAAATAGCGGCGCATGAGCTTTTCGGAAAGGCCAGGTGTCCGCACAGGAGTCCAAATCCAAACTAGGTCCCCTGGTGCGTAGTCGACTCCTCTCCGACGAAGGTTGTAACGGTTTGCATCCACGCGTTGTTGTTGTTTTATGTGATGTCGCGCCAACTGCCGTGCTTCTTCGGCTCGCTGAATGAATTCGCTGATGTCAGGCTTGTGCTCTGTATTGTCGCCTACAGGCAGCATTGCATATAATGGTGTGGTAACTACTCGACCATAGACTAGCTGGAATGGCGTCACTTTAGTAGTCTCCTGCACAGCAGTATTGTAAGCGAAAGTGGCGTACGGCAGTATCTTGTCCCACGCACGGTGCTCCAAGTCAACGTAAATGGACAACATATCGGTTAGAGTTCTGTTGAGTCGCTCGGTTAGCCCATTTGTTTGGGGGTGGTAAGCCGTTGTTTTCCTATGACTTGTGTGGGTAAGTTTCATAATGGACTGCGTCAGATTGGCTGTGAATGCAGTTCCTCGATCCGTGATAACCACCTTTGGGGCACCATGCCGTAGTACAATGTTAGTGACGAAAAATTCAGCTACTTCTATAGCCGTGCCCCTGGTGAGAGAGGCTGTCTCGGCATACCGGGTTAAGTAGTCTGTCGCCACTACTATCCATCGGTTGCCCATTGATGACGTGGGAAATGGACCAAGTAGATCCATTCCTACTTGTTCGAACGGAGACTCAGGTGGTTCAATTGGTTGGAGAAATCCTGCAGGTTTCAATGGAGGCGTTTTGCGTCTCTGGCAATCTCTACATGTCCTTACATAATGCTGTACAGCATCCAGTAACTTTGGCCAGTAGTATTTTGTGCGGATGCGAGCCAATGTTCTACTCACTCCGAGGTGTCCTGCTGCTGGGTCATCGTGGCAGGCTTCCAGGATTTCGGGTCGCAAGGCCGAAGGAACGACGGGTAGGAATTTCTCCTTGCTGTGCTCGAAGTTTCTTTTATATAAAACGTTGTTTCTCATGAGGTACGAGGACAATCCCCGGACGAAAACTCGAGGAACACGCACGGGTTGCCCTTCCAGATGCTTGATCACTTTAAGCAACTCCGCGTCAGATCGCTGATATTCAGTCATGTCTGCGGTGCTGACGGCCCCAAGAAACGGAAAGTCGTCTCCATCTTCCCCAGGTGCAGATTCCATTGGTGCGCGTGATAGGCAATCAGCATCGCTGTGCTTGCGACCCGACTTGTATACGACTGTTATGTCGTATTCTCGCAACCTGAGGCTCCATCTAGCAAGTCGCCCAGAAGGGTCCTTTAGGCCTGCGAGCCAGCACAACGAGTGATGGTCGCTCACTGCTCGAAATGGTCTACCATATAAGTACGGTCGGAATTTCTGTATGGCCCATATTACCGCCAGACATTCTTTTTCCGTCGCCGAATAATTTATTTCAGCTCTCGAAAGAGTGCGACTAGCATATGCGACCACTCTTTCCTCTCCGTTTTGCAGCTGCACAAGGACGGCGCCCAGTCCCAAATTGCTTGCGTCCGTGTGAATCTCTGTTTCGGCTTCTTCGTGGAAATGTGCCAGGACAGGGTGGTGTAGGAGTCGCTGTCGTAGCTCATTGAACGCCTCTTCTTGCTCGCTTGTCCAGGTGAAAGGCATGTCTTCTTTCGTCAGTCGGGTTAGTGGCTCCGCAATCTTCGAAAAATCTCTAACGAATCTTCTGTAATAGGCACAAAGTCCTAAGAATCGTCTCACAGCCCTTTTATCTGTCGGTCTAGGAAACTTTTCTACAGCTGCTGTCTTTTCGGGGTCAGGTCGAATGCCTTCAGAGCTAACCACATGACCGAGGAAAAGCAGTTCATGAAAACCAAAATGGCACTTTTGGGGTTTTATCGTCAGCCCTGCTGAACTAATCGCTTCGAGCACAGTACGTAGTCGTTCCACATGCTGATCGAAGGTGGCCGAAAAGATCACGACGTCATCGAGATAAACAAGGCAGGACTGCCATTTTAACCCGGACAGCACAGTATCCATCATCCGCTGAATTGTGGCGGGTGCGGAACACAGGCCAAATGGGAGTACCTTGAACTCGTATAACCCATCTGGGGTCACGAAAGCAGTTTTCTCGCGATCTCGTTCGTCCACCTCTATCTGCCAGTATCCGCTCTTGAGGTCTAGAGAGGAGAAGAATTTCGCGTCTCGTAGTCTGTCAAGGGTGTCATCGATCCTTGGAAGGGGATAGACATCCCGCTTTGTGACGACGTTCAATTTTCGGTAGTCAACGCAGAAGCGCAAGGTCTGGTCCTTTTTCTTTACCAGTACTACAGGTGAGGCCCATGGGCTGGCCGACGGTTGAATTACGTCGTCCCTGAGCATTTCTTCAACTTGGCCTCTGATGACTTCTCTCTCTTTTGGTGACACTCGGTATGGGTGCTGGCAAATAGGTCTAACAGATTGATCGACTATGATGCGGTGTTTGATAATAGATGTTCTTTGCACTTTCGATGACGTGGAAAAACATGAGGCGTACTCCCGTATAAGGCTCTCGATTTTTTGTTTCTGGTTCGGTGATAGGGCTGCTTCGATGTGGATAGATGCGAGTATGGAATCTATACCGTCAGGGTGCAGTGGTGCAGTCCCGGAAGAATTCAAATCCGTAATCGGAACGTAATCATGCAAGTGACCAACAACAGTTCCCTTCGCAAGGTGCTGCACCTCATTTCGGAAATTTGTCAGGAAGACACTCGTACACCCATCACGCAGTCGTACAATACCTCTTGCTGCACAGATCCCTTTCTCGAGTAATAGCCCAGTATTGCTTTCTGCCATTCCTTCATAGTCGTTGTACACATTGCTTTTTACGGTGACAACGATGATGGATCTTGCAGGTACTGTTACATCATCACCTGCAATCTGAAGTGCATCGAATCGTTTTTCACTCTCGAAAGTCGCGATGGCGTGTTTCGTCGAGAACGAGACGCACGTTTCCTGCAAGTTTATCACTGCGCCATTGGCCTGCAAAAAGTCCATTCCGATAATTACATCTCTTGAACACTCCGACAGGACAATGAAGCTGGCGACGTAGGTGAAGCCGCGTATCCCAACTCTAGAGGTACACATGCCTGCCGGATCGATAAGGTGTCCCCCGGCGGTTCGCACTTGTGGTCCTATCCAAGGGGTCAGCACTTTTTTCAGCGTTCTGGCAAGTCCCCTGCTCATGACGGAATAGTCTGCGCCTGTGTCTACTAAAGCATTCGTTTCGTAGCCGTCTATAACTACCGACAAATCAGAAGCGACGTTACCATTTCCGCACGTAGTCTCGTGTCCATCATCACATTTTGAAATCGGCACTGGAGGTTGTTTTCTTGCGTCGGCAGCGGCCTTACCTCCCCAGGTCGCCGATTCTAGTTTTCCCGAAGCGGGCTTTGGGGAAGTCGCCTCGGAGAGTTTGAAGATGGGCGCGGACTTGGTGACCGATACCTCAGTGGCGCTGTCGACCGAGACTGATGCTGCTGCGAGGAGTGAGCCCCTTGACGCGTTGACAAGTACTCCTCGATTTCAAAAGGTCGCTCCCCATTCCGTGGACAGGCAGCGTTTACGGGAAAACCCCGAAGTCCAGCTCGGCGATATGCACACGTCCGGTAAAGATGGCCAGCTTCGCCGCAGTGATAACAAAGCGGAATTCGATCAGGAGTGCGCCATATATCAGCTTTTCGGATCCTAGTCTCGGCTGGGGACGGCGTATATCGAGGTTTCGGCAGATGCGTGCTTGCTGCGGCAAAATAAGGTCCCGGGGCGGCGAAAGGAGGTCCAGGGGCGACGAAATGAGGAACAGGGGTGTTTCTCAGTACCTCGGCGTACGAGACTGCGGGTTGCATCGGAACCGACGCTTGAACAGGCTGAGCTTGTGGCTGCTGCTCATGGACTGCCTGTCTCACCTCCTCCCGAACAACTTCCCCTAGAGACGAGACCGTTGAGGGGTTGCCGTTTAGCTTCTGGAGCTCTTCTCGAACCACCGATCGAATGAGCTCTCGTAATACGTCGATGCCATTCCCGAAGACTGCTGACACCGCGTCTACGGATGCGACGTTGACATCTCGATTGTAGTGCCTCGCTCGCTGTTGCAGAGTCTTTTCAACCGCTGTCGCCTCGGTGCGAAATTCAGCGACGTTCCGCGGGGGACATCGGAGCAAACCGGCAAAAATCTCCTGCTTCACCCCACGCATCAGGTGCCGAAGTTTCTTGTCCTCGCTCATATTTTGATCAGACCGGCGGAATAACCGGCACATGTCTTCCACATACATTGTGACGCTTTCATTGTTTCGCTGGTTTCTTGCCTGCAAGGCAGCTTCAGCTCTTTCCTTGCGGTCTGTACTCGGGTATGTGGCCAGTAGCTCCCGTCGGAAATCATCCCACGATCGAATGGTACCTTCATGGTTTTCAAACCACGTTCGTGCGCTGTCCTGCAATGCGAAATAAACTCGGCGGAGCTTCCGTTCTTCGGGCCATCCGTTGCAGTTGGCGACGCGCTTAAAACCCTCCAGCCAATCCTCGGCGTCTTTATGAGGATCGCCATGAAAAGGGTCCGGCGTCCGTGGCTCATCGACAACGACGTGCGTGGCAGCGAGTGGAGACGAAACGGCGTGTGCGGCAGCAGTTGGAGACGACATTTCGGTACTCACACCGGAGACAGCTGGAGGCACTCTGGGCTCTAGTGGCAGGGGAAATTCCGGCGGCTCACCACGTAGACGACGGCTGGAGCGCTGATGAACTGGCGTGAGCTCAGTTGGTTCGACTGCTCGTGGTTCCGGGCTGCTTCCTCGAAGTCCAACTGGGTTTGGGATCATTACCCAGCACTTCCACCAGAATTGTTACGTACAATCCAAATGGTGTACGAATAACTGTTTATTGGGGCGAACTTGTGCCCAAAAAGTAGCGGCGTCTCTAACAGGCGATCAGCAAAAAGGGATCAATCTCCGAGAGAAAAAACCCTCGAGCGGTGGCCCACTTCTTTTTCATCAGAAATCCCGTGCTGAGGAAGCGCGCGCCGTCACGGCCTTTTCTTGTTTGATCATCAAGCCGCTGATCTCTTGGGTGGCGCACGAACTAGCGCGCGTAGTTTGAATACTGCGTTCGCCTTGCGTCAATATGTTCTGATGGTGGTGAGAGTGGAGCACGACTGTCTCCGTGGCGCAATTGGCTAGCACGATCGGCTGTTAACCGAAAGGTTGGAGGTTCGAGCCCACCCGGTGGTGGTGCGGTGCTTTTTTTTCTTTGGGATGATAGCTTTGAAGATATGTTCTGATGGTGGTGAGAGGGGAGCAAGACTGTCTCCGTGGCGCAATGGGCTAGCGCGATCGGCTGTTGACCGAAAGGTTGGAGTTATGAGCCCTCCCGGGAGTGGTGTGTTGCTTTTTTCTTTGCGGTAATAGCTTTGAAGATATGTTCTGACGGTGGTGAGAATGGAGCAGGACTGTCTTCGTGGCGCAATTGGCTAGCGCGATCGGCTATTAACCGAAAGGTTGGAGGTTCGAGCCCAACCGGTGGTGGTGCGGCGCTTTTTTTTCTTTGGGGTGATAGCTCTGAAGAAATGTTCTGACGGTGGTGAGAGTGGAGCACGACCGTCTCCGTGGGGCAATTGGCTAGCACGATCGGCTGTTAACCGAAAGGTTGGAGGTTCGAGACCACCTGGTGGTGGTGCGGTGCTTTTTTTTCTTTGGGCTGATAACTTTGAAGATATGTTCTGATGGTGGTGAGAGTGGAGCAGGACTGTCTCCGTGACGCAATTGGCTAGCACGATCGGCTGTTAACCGAAAGGTTGGAGGTTCGAGCCCACCCGGTGGTGGTGCGGTGCTTTTTTTTCTTTGGGCTGATAGCTTTGAAGATATGTTCTGATGGTGGTGAGAGGGGAGCAAGACTGTCTCCGTGGCGCAATGGGCTAGCGCAATCGGCTGTTGACCGAAAGGTTGGAGTTATGAGCCCTCCCGGGAGTGGTGTGTTGCTTTTTTCTTTGCGGTAATAGCTTTGAAGATCTGTTCTGATGGTGGTGAGAGTGGAGCAGGACTGTCTTTGTGGCGCAATTGGCTAGCGCGATCGGCTGTTAACCGTAAGGTTGGAGGTTCGAGCCCAACCGGTGGTGGTGCGGCGCTTTTTTTTCTTTGGGGTGATAGCTCTGAAGAAATGTTCTGACGGTGGTGAGAGCGGAGCACGACTGTCTCCGTGGGCCAATTGGCTAGCGCGATCGGCTGTTAACCGAAAGGTTGGAGGTTCGAGCCCACCCAGTGGTGGTGCGGCGCTTTTTTTTCCTTGGGGTGATAGCTCTGAAGAAATGGTCTGACGGTGGTGAGAGTGGAGCAGGACGGTCCCCGTGGCATAATTGGCTAGCGCGATCGGCTGTTAACCGAAAAGTTGGAGGTTCGAGCCCTCCCGGGTGGAGTGTGTTGTTTTTTTCTTTGCGCTGATATCTTTGAAGATAGGTTCTGATGGTGTTGAGAGTGGAGCACGATTGTCTCCATGGCGCAATTAGCTAGCGCGATCTGCTGTTAACCAAAAGCTTGGAGGTTCGAGCCCACCCGGTGGTGGTGTGGCGCTTTTTTTTCTTTGGACTGATAGCTTTGAAGATATGTTCTAATTGTGGTGAGAGTGGAGTAGGACTGTCTCCGTGGCGCAATTGGCTAGCGCGATCGGCTGTTAACCGAAAGGTTGGAGTTTCGAGCCCTGCCGGGAGTGGTGTGTTGCTTTTTTCTTTGCGCTGATAGCTTTGAAGATATGTTCTGATGGTGATGAGAGTGGAGCATGACTGTCTCCATGGCGAAATTGGCTAGCGCGATCGGCTGTTAACCGAAAGGTTGGAGGATCGAGCCCACCCGGTGGTGGTGCGGTGCTTTTTTTTCTTTGGGCTGATAGCTTTGAAGATATGTTCTGATGGTGGTGAGAGGGGAGCAAGACTGTCTCCGTGGCGCAATGGGCTAGCGCGATCGGCTGTTGACCGAAAGGTTGGAGGTTTGAGCCCACCCGGTGGGGGTGCGGTGCTTTTTTTTTCTTTGGGGTGATAGCTATGAAGAAATGGTCTGACGGTGGTGAGAGTGGAGCAGGACGGTCCCCGTGGCGCAATTCGCTAGCGCGATCGGCTGTTAACCGAAAAGTTGGAAGTTCGAGCCCTCCCGGGTGGGGTCTGTTGCTTTTTTCTTTGCGCTGATAGCTTTGAAGATATGTTCTGATGGTGGTGAGAGTGGAGCACGATTGTCTCCGTGGCGCAATTGGCTAGCGCGATCTGCTCTTAACCGAAAGGTTGGAGGTTCGAGCCCACCCGGTGGTGGTGCGGCGCTTTTTTTTTCTTTGCGCTGATAGCTTTGAAGATATGTTCTGATGGTGGTGAGAGTGGAGCACGACTGTCTCCATGGCGCAATTGGCTAGCGCGATCGGCTGTTAACCGAAAGGTTGGAGGTTCGAGCCCACCCGGTGGTGGTGCGGTGCTTTTCTTTCTTTGGGCTGATAGCTTTGAAGATATGTTCTGATGGTGGTGAGAGGGGAGCAAGACTGTCTCCGTGGCGCAATGGGCTAGCGCGATCGGCAGTTGACCGAAAGGTTGGAGTTTCGAGCCCTGCCTGGAGTGGTGTGTTGTTTTTTTCTTTGCGCTGATAGCTTTGAAGATATGTTCTGATGGTGGTGAGAGTGGAGCACGACTGTCTCCGTGGCGAAATTGGCTAGCGCGATCGGCTGTTAACCGAAAGTTTGGAGGATCGAGCCCACCCGGTGGTGGTGCGGTGCTTTTTTTTCTTTGGGCTGATAGCTTTGAAGATATGTTCTGATGGTGGTGAGAGTGGAGCAGGACTGTCTCCGTGCGCAATTGGCTTGCGCGATCGGCTGTTAACCGAAAGGTTGGAGGTTCGAGCCCACCCGTCGGTGGTGCGGCGCTTTTTTTTCTTTGGGCTGATAGCTCTGAAGAAATGTTCTGACGGTGGTGAGAGTGGAGCAGGACTGTCTCCGTGGCGCAATTGGCTAGCGCGATCGGCTGTTAACCGAAAAGTTGGAGGTTCGAGCTCTCCCGGTGGTGGTGCGGCGCTTTTTTTTCTGTGGGTTGATAGCTCTGAAGAAACGTTCTGACGGTGGTCAGAGTGGAGCACGACTGTCTCCATGGCGCAATTGGCTAGCGCGATCGGCTGTTAACCGAAAGGTTGGAGGTTCGAGCCCACCCGGTGGTGGTGCGGTGCTTTTCTTTCTTTGGGCTGATAGCTTTGAAGATATGTTCTGATGGTGGTGAGAGGGGAGCAAGACTGTCTCCGTGGCGCAATGGGCTAGCGCGATCGGCAGTTGACCGAAAGGTTGGAGTTTCGAGCCCTGCCTGGAGTGGTGTGTTGTTTTTTTCTTTGCGCTGATAGCTTTGAAGATATGTTCTGATGGTGGTGAGAGTGGAGCACGACTGTCTCCGTGGCGAAATTGGCTAGCGCGATCGGCTGTTAACCGAAAGTTTGGAGGATCGAGCCCACCCGGTGGTGGTGCGGTGCTTTTTTTTCTTTGGGCTGATAGCTTTGAAGATATGTTCTGATGGTGGTGAGAGGGGAGCAAGACTGTCTCCGTGGCGCAATGGGCTAGCGCGATCGGCTGTTGACCGAAAGGTTGGAGGTTTGAGCCCACCCGGTGGGGGTGCGGTGCTTTTTTTTTCTTTGGGGTGATAGCTCTGAAGAAATGGTCTGACGGTGGTGAGAGTGAAGCAGGACGGTCCCCGTGGCGCAATTCGCTAGCGCGATCGGCTGTTAACCGAAAAGTTGGAAGTTCGAGCCCTCCCGGGTGGGGTCTGTTGCTTTTTTCTTTGCGCTGATAGCTTTGAAGATATGTTCTGATGGTGGTGAGAGTGGAGCACGATTGTCTCCGTGGCGCAATGGGCTAGCGCGATCGGCAGTTGACCGAAAGGTTGGAGTTTCGAGCCCTGCCAGGAGTGGTGTGTTGTTTTTTTCTTTGCGCTGATAGCTTTGAAGATATGTTCTGATGGTGGTGAGAGTGGAGCACGACTGTCTCCGTGGCGAAATTGGCTAGCGCGATCGGCTGTTAACCGAAAGGTTGGAGGTTCGAGCCCACCCGTCGGTGGTGCGGCGCTTTTTTTTCTTTGGGCTGATAGCTCTGAAGAAATGTTCTGACGGTGGTGAGAGTGGAGCAGGACTGTCTCCGTGGCGCAATTGGCTAGCGCGATCGGCTGTTAACCGAAAAGTTGGAGGTTCGAGCTCTCCCGGTGGTGGTGCGGCGCTTTTTTTTCTGTGGGTTGATAGCTCTGAAGAAATGTTCTGACGGTGGTCAGAGTGGAGCACGACTGTCTCCATGGCGCAATTGGCTAGCGCGATCGGCTGTTAACCGAAAGGTTGGAGGTTCGAGCCCACCCGGTGGTGGTGCGGTGCTTTTCTTTCTTTGGGCTGATAGCTTTGAAGATATGTTCTGATGGTGGTGAGAGGGGAGCAAGACTGTCTCCGTGGCGCAATCGGCTAGCGTGATCGGCAGTTGACCGAAAGGTTGGAGTTTCGAGCCCTGCCTGGAGTGGTGTGTTGTTTTTTTCTTTGCGCTGATAGCTTTGAAGATATGTTCTGATGGTGGTGAGAGTGGAGCACGACTGTCTCCGTGGCGAAATTGGCTAGCGCGATCGGCTGTTAACCGAAAGGTTGGAGGATCGAGCCCACCCGGTGGTGGTGCGGTGCTTTTTTTTCTTTGGGCTGATAGCTTTGAAGATATGTTCTGATGGTGGTGAGAGGGGAGCAAGACTGTCTCCGTGGCGCAATGGGCTAGCGCGATCGGCTGTTGACCGAAAGGTTGGAGGTTTGAGCCCACCCGGTGGGGGTGCGGTGCTTTTTTTTTCTTTGGGGTGATAGCTCTGAAGAAATGGTCTGACGGTGGTGAGAGTGAAGCAGGACGGTCCCCGTGGCGCAATTCGCTAGCGCGATCGGCTGTTAACCGAAAAGTTGGAGGTTCGAGCCCACCCGTCGGTGGTGCGGCGCTTTTTTTTCTTTGGGCTGATAGCTCTGAAGAAATGTTCTGACGGTGGTGAGAGTGGAGCAGGACTGTCTCCGTGGCGCAATGGGCTTGTGCGATCGGCTGTTGACCGGAAGGTTGGAGTTATGAGCCCTCCCGGGAGTGGTGCGGCGCTTTTTTTTCTTTGGGCTGATACCTTTGAAGATATGTTCTGATGGTGGTGAGAGTGGAGCAGGACTGTCTCCGTGCGCAATTGGCTTGCGCGATCGGCTGTTAACCGAAAGGTTGGAGGTTCGAGCCCACCCGTCGGTGGTGCGGCGCTTTTTTTTCTTTGGGCTGATAGCTCTGAAGAAATGTTCTGACGGTGGTGAGAGTGGAGCAGGACTGTCTCCGTGGCGCAATTGGCTAGCGCGATCTGCTCTTAACCGAAAGGTTGGAGGTTCGAGCCCACCCGGTGGTGGTGCGGCGCTTTTTTTTTCTTTGCGCTGATAGCTTTGAAGATATGTTCTGATGGTGGTGAGAGTGGAGCACGACTGTCTCCATGGCGCAATTGGCTAGCGCGATCGGCTGTTAACCGAAAGGTTGGAGGTTCGAGCCCACCCGGTGGTGGTGCGGTGCTTTTCTTTCTTTGGGCTGATAGCTTTGAAGATATGTTCTGATGGTGGTGAGAGGAGAGCAAGACTGTCTCCGTGGCGCAATGGGCTAGCGCGATCGGCAGTTGACCGAAAGGTTGGAGTTTCGAGCCCTGCCAGGAGTGGTGTGTTGTTTTTTTCTTTGCGCTGATAGCTTTGAAGATATGTTCTGATGGTGGTGAGAGTGGAGCACGACTGTCTCCGTGGCGAAATTGGCTAGCGCGATCGGCTGTTAACCGAAAGGTTGGAGGATCGAGCCCACCCGGTGGTGGTACGGTGCTTTTTTTTCTTTGGGCTGATAGCTTTGAAGATATGTTCTGATGGTGGTGAGAGGGGAGCAAGACTGTCTCCGTGGCGCAATGGGCTTGCGCGATCGGCTGTTGTCCGGAAGGTTGGAGTTATGAGCCCTCCCGGGAGTGGTGCGGCGCTTTTTTTTCTTTGGGCTGATACCTTTGAAGATATGTTCTGATGGTGGTGAGAGTGGAGCAGGACTGTCTCCGTGCGCAATTGGCTTGCACGATCGGCTGTTAACCGAAAGGTTGGAGGTTCGAGCCCACCCGTCGGTGGTGCGGCGCTTTTTTTTCTTTGGGCTGATAGCTCTGAAGAAATGTTCTGATGGTGGTGAGAGTGGAGCAGGACTGTCTCCGTGGCGCAATTGGCTAGCGCGATCGGCTGTTAACCGAAAAGTTGGAGGTTCGAGCTCTCCCGGTGGTGGTGCGGCGCTTTTTTTTCTGTGGGTTGATAGCTCTGAAGAAATGTTCTGACGGTGGTCAGAGTGGAGCACGACTGTCTCCATGGCGCAATTGGCTAGCGCGATCGGCTGTTAACCGAAAGGTTGGAGGTTCGAGCCCACCCGGTGGTGGTGCGGTGCTTTTCTTTCTTTGGGCTGATAGCTTTGAAGATATGTTCTGATGGTGGTGAGAGGGGAGCAAGACTGTCTCCATGGCGCAATCGGCTAGCGCGATCGGCAGTTGACCGAAAGGTTGGAGTTTCGAGCCCTGCCTGGAGTGGTGTGTTGTTTTTTTCTTTGCGCTGATAGCTTTGAAGATATGTTCTGATGGTGGTGAGAGTGGAGCACGACTGTCTCCGTGGCGAAATTGGCTAGCGCGATCGGCTGTTAACCGAAAGGTTGGAGGATCGAGCCCACCCGGTGGTGGTGCGGTGCTTTTTTTTCTTTGGGCTGATAGCTTTGAAGATATGTTCTGATGGTGGTGAGAGGGGAGCAAGACTGTCTCCGTGGCGCAATGGGCTAGCGCGATCGGCTGTTGACCGAAAGGTTGGAGGTTTGAGCCCACCCGGTGGGGGTGCGGTGCTTTTTTTTTCTTTGGGGTGATAGCTCTGAAGAAATGGTCTGACGGTGGTGAGAGTGAAGCAGGACGGTCCCCGTGGCGCAATTCGCTAGCGCGATCGGCTGTTAACCGAAAAGTTGGAAGTTCGAGCCCTCCCGGGTGGGGTCTGTTGCTTTTTTCTTTGCGCTGATAGCTTTGAAGATATGTTCTGATGGTGGTGAGAGTGGAGCACGATTGTCTCCGTGGCGCAATTGGCTAGCGCGATCTGCTCTTAACCGAAAGGTTGGAGGTTCGAGCCCACCCGGTGGTGGTGCGGCGCTTTTTTTTTCTTTGTGCTGATAGCTTTGAAGATATGTTCTGATGGTGGTGAGAGTGGAGCACGACTGTCTCCATGGCGCAATTGGCTAGCGCGATCGGCTGTTAACCGAAAGGTTGGAGGTTCGAGCCCACCCGGTGGTGGTGCGGTGCTTTTCTTTCTTTGGGCTGATAGCTTTGAAGATATGTTGTGATGGTGGTGAGAGGGGAGCAAGACTGTCTCCGTGGCGCAATGGGCTAGCGCGATCGGCAGTTGACCGAAAGGTTGGAGTTTCGAGCCCTGCCGGGAGTGGTGTGTTGTTTTTTTCTTTGCGCTGATAGCTTTGAAGATATGTTCTGATGGTGGTGAGAGTGGAGCACGACTGTCTCCGTGGCGAAATTGGCTAGCGCGATCGGCTGTTAACCGAAAGGTTGGAGGATCGAGCCCACCCGGTGGTGGTGCGGTGCTTTTTTTTCTTTGGGCTGATAGCTTTGAAGATATGTTCTGATGGTGGTGAGAGGAGAGCAAGACTGTCTCCGTGGCGCAATGGGCTTGCGCGATCGGCTGTTGACCGGAAGGTTGGAGTTATGAGCCCTCCCGGGAGTGGTGCGGCGCTTTTTTTTCTTTGGGCTGATACCTTTGAAGATATGTTCTGATGGTGGTGAGAGTGGAGCAGGACTGTCTCCGTGCGCAATTGGCCTGCGCGATCGGCTGTTAACCGAAAGGTTGGAGGTTCGAGCCCTCCCGGGTGGAGTGTGTTGCTTTTTTCTTTGCGCTGATATCTTTGAAGATATGTTCTGATGGTGGTGAGAGTGGAGCACGATTGTCTCCGTGGCGCAATTGGCTAGCGCGATCTGCTCTTAACCGAAAGGTTGGAGGTTCGAGCCCACCCGGTGGTGGTGCGGCGCTTTTTTTTCTTTGCGCTGATAGCTTTGAAGATATGTTCTGATGGTGGTGAGAGTGGAGGAGGACTGTCTCCGTGGTGCAATTGGCTAGCGCGATCAGCTGTTAATCGAAAGGTTGGAGGTTTGAGCCCACCCGGTGGTGGTGCGGCACTTTTTTTCTCTGCGCTGATAGCTTTGAACATATGTTCTGATGGTGGTGAGAGTGGAGCAGGACTGTCTTTGTGGCGCAAATCGCTAGCGCGATCGGCTGTTATCCGAAAGGTTGGAGGTTTGAGCCCACCCGGTGGGGGTGGGGTGCTTTTTTTTCTTTGGGGTGATAGCTCTGAAGAAATGTTCTGACGGTGGTGAGAGTGGAGCACGACCGTCTCCGTGGGGCAATTGGCTAGCGCGATCGGCTGTTAACCGAAAGGTTGGAGGTTCGAGACCACCCGGTGGGGGTGCGGTGCTTTTTTTTCTTTGGGGTGATAGCTCTGAAGAAATGGTCTGACGGTGGTGAGAGTGGAGCAGGACGGTCCCCGTGGCGCAATTCGCTAGCGCGATTGGCTGTTAAACGAAAAGTTGGAAGTTCGAGCCCTCCCGGGTGGGGTCTGTTGCTTTTTTCTTTGCGCTGATAGCTTTGAAGATATGTTCTGATGGTGGTGAGAGTGGAGCACGATTGTCTCCGTGGCGCAATTGGCTAGCGCGATCTGCTCTTAACCGCAAGGTTGGAGGTTCGAGCCCACCCGGTGGTGGTGCGGCGCTTTTTTTTTCTTTGCGCTGATAGCTTTGAAGATATGTTCTGATGGTGGTGAGAGTGGAGCACGACTGTCTCCGTGGCGCAATTGGCTAGCGCGATCGGCTGTTAACCGAAAGGTTGGAGGTTCGAGCCCACCCGGTGGTGGTGCGGTGCTTTTTTTTCTTTGGGCTGATAGCTTTGAAGATATGTTCCGATGGTGGTGAGAGAGGAGCAAGACTGTCTCCGTGGCGCAATGGGCTTGCGCGATCGGCTGTTGACCGAAAGGTTGGAGTTATGAGCCCTCCCGGGAGTGGTGTGTTGCTTTTTTCTTTGCGGTAATAGCTTTGAAGATATGTTCTGATGGTGGTGAGAGTGGAGCAGGACTGTCTTCGTGGCGCAATTGGCTAGCGCGATCGGCTGTTAACCGAAAGGTTGGAGGTTCGAGCCCAACCGGTGGTGGTGCGGCGCTTTTTTTTTCTTTGGGGTGATAGCTCTGAAGAAATGTTCTGAGGGTGATGAGAGTGGAGCACGACTGTCTCCGTGGGGCAATTGGCTAGCGCGATCGGCTGTTAACCGAAAGGTTGGAGGTTTGAGCCCACCCAGTGGTGGTGCGGCGCTTTTTTTCCTTGGGGTGATAGCTCTGAAGAAATGGTCTGACGGTGGTGAGAGGGGAGCAGGACGGTCCCCGTGGCGCAATTGGCTAGCGCGATCGGCTGTTAACCGAAAAGTTGGAGGTTCGAGCCCTCCCGGGTGGAGTGTGTTGCTTTTTTCTTTGCGCTGATATCTTTGAAGATACGTTCTGATGGTGGTGAGAGTGGAGCACGATTGTCTCCATGGCGCAACTGGCTAGCGCGATCTGCTGTTAACCAAAAGGTTGGAGGTTCGAGCCCACCCGGTGGTGGTGTGGCGCTTTTTTTTTCTTTGGACTGATAGCTTTGAAGATATGTTCTAATTGTGGTGAGAGTGGAGCAGGACTGTCTCCGTGGCGCAATTGGCTAGCGCGATCGGCTGTTAACCGAAAAGTTGGAAGTTCGAGCCCTCCCGGGTGGGGTCTGTTGCTTTTTTCTTTGCGCTGATAGCTTTGAAGATATGTTCTGATGGTGGTGAGAGTGGAGCACGATTGTCTCCGTGGCGCAATTGGCTAGCGCGATCTGCTCTTAACCGAAAGGTTAGAGGTTCGAGCCCACCCGGTGGTGGTGCGGCGCTTTTTTTTTTCTTTGCGCGGATAGCTTTGAAGATATGTTCTGATGGTGGTGAGAGTGGAGCACGACTGTCTCCGTGGCGCAATTGGCTAGCGCGATCGGCTGTTAACCGAAAGGTTGGAGGTTCGAGCCCACCCGGTGGTGGTGCGGTGCTTTTTTTCTTTGGGCTGATAGCTTTGAAGATATGTTCTGATGGTGGTGAGAGGGGAGCAAGACTGTCTCCGTGGCGCAATGGGCTAGCGCGATCGGCTGTTGACCGAAAGGTTGGAGTTATGAGCCCTCCCGGGAGTGGTGTGTTGCTTTTTTCTTTGCGGTAATAGCTTTGAAGATATGTTCTGACGGTGGTGAGAGTGGAGCAGGACTGTCTTCGTGGCGCAATTGGCTAGCGCGATCGGCTATTAACCGAAAGGTTGGAGGTTCGAGCCCAACCGGTGGTGGTGCGGCGCTTTTTTTTTCTTTGGGGTGAAAGCTCTGAAGAAATGTTCTGACGGTGGTGAGAGTGGAGCACGACCGTCTCCGTGGGGCAATTGGCTAGCGCGATCGGCTGTTAACCGAAAGGTTGGAGGTTCGAGACCACCTGGTGGTGGTGCGGTGCTTTTTTTTCTTTGGGCTGATAACTTTGAAGATATGTTCTGATGGTGGTGAGAGTGGAGCAGGACTGTCTTCGTGGCGCAATTGGCTAGCGCGATCGGCTATTAACCGAAAGGTTGGAGGTTCGAGCCCAACCGGTGGTGGTGCGGCGCTTTTTTTTTCTTTGGGGTGATAGCTCTGAAGAAATGTTCTGACGGTGGTGAGAGTGGAGCACGACTGTCTCCGTGGGGCAATTGGCTAGCGCGATCGGCTATTAACCGAAAGGTTGGAGGTTCGAGCCCAACCGGTGGTGGTGCGGCGCTTTTTTTTTCTTTGGGGTGATAGCTCTGAAGAAATGTTCTGACGGTGGTGAGAGTGGAGCACGACCGTCTCCGTGGGGCAATTGGCTAGCGCGATCGGCTGTTAACCGAAAGGTTGGAGGTTCGAGACCACCCGGTGGGGGTGCGGCGCTTTTTTTTTCTTTGCGCTGATAGCTTTGAAGATATGTTCTGATGGTGGTGAGAGTGGAGCATGACTGTCCCCGTGGCGCAATTGGCTAGCGCGATCGGCTGTTAACCGAAAGGTTGGAGGTTCGAGCCCACCCGGTGGTGGTGCGGTGCTTTTTTTTCTTTGGGCTGATAGCTTTGAAGATATGTTCTGATGGTGGTGAGAGGGGAGCAAGACTGTCTCCGTGGCGCAATGGGCTAGCGCGATCGGCTGTTGACCGAAAGGTTGGAGTTATGAGCCCTCCCGGGAGTGGTGTGTTGCTTTTTTCTTTGCGGTAATAGCTTTGAAGATATGTTCTGACGGTGGTGAGAGTGGAGCAGGACTGTCTTCGTGGCGCAATTGGCTAGCGCGATCTGCTCTTAACCGAAAGGTTGGAGGTTCGAGCCCTCCCGGGTGGAGTGTGTTGCTTTTTTTTGCGCTCATATCTTTGAAGATATGTTCTGATGGTGGTGAGAGTGGAGCACGATTGTCTCCGTGGCGCAATTGGCTAGCGCGATCTGCTGTTAACCAAAAGGTTGGAGGTTCGAGCCCACCCGGTGGTGGTGCGGCGCTTTTTTTCTTCGGGCTGATAGCTTTGAAGATATGTTCTAATTGTGGTGAGAGGGGAGCAGGACTGTCTCCGTGGCGCAATTGGCTAGCGCGATCGGCTGTTAACCGAAAGGTTGGAGGTTCGAGCCCAACCGGTGGTGGTGCGGCGCTTTTTTTTTCTTTGCGCTTATAGCTTTGAAGATATGTTCTGATGGTGGTGAGAGTGGAGCACGACTGTCTCCGTGGCGCAATTGGCTAGCGCGATCGGCTGTTAACCGAAAGGTTGGAGGTTCGAGCCCACCCGGTGGTGGTGCGGTGCTTTTTTTCTTTGGGCTGATAGCTTTGAAGATATGTTCTGATGGTGGTGAGAGGGGAGCAAGACTGTCTCCGTGGCGCAATGGGCTAGCGCGATCGGCTGTTGACCGAAAGGTTGGAGTTATGAGCCACCCCGGGAGTGGTGTGTTGCTTTTTTCTTTGCGGTAATAGCTTTGAAGATATGTTCTGACGGTGGTGAGAGTGGAGCAGGACTGTCTTCGTGGCGCAATTGGCTAGCGCGATCGGCTAATAACCGAAAGGTTGGAGGTTAGAGCCCAACCGGTGGTGGTGCGGCGCTTTTTTTTCTTTGGGGTGATAGCTCTGAAGAAATGTTCTGACGGTGGTGAGAGTGCAGCACGACTGTCTCCGTGGGGCAATTGGCTAGCGCGATCGGCTGTTAACCGAAAGGTTGGAGGTTCGAGACCACCTGGTGGTGGTGCGGTGCTTTTTTTTCTTTGGGCTGATAACTTTGAAGATATGTTCTGATGGCGGTGAGAGTGGAGCAGGACTGTCTCCGTGCCGCAATTGGCTAGCGTGATCGGCTGTTAACCGAAAAGTTGGAGGTTCGAGCCCTCCCGGGTGGAGTGTGTTGCTTTTTTCTTTGCGCTGATATCTTTGAAGATATGTTCTGATGGTGGTGAGAGTGGAGCACGATTGTCTCCGTGGCGCAATTGGCTAGCGCGATCTGCTGTTAACCAAAAGGTTGGAGGTTCGAGCCCACCCGGTGGTGGTGCGGCGCTTTTTTTTCTTTGGGCTGATAGCTTTGAAGATATGTTCTAATTGTGGTGAGAGGGGAGCAGGACTGTCTCCGTGGCGCAATTGGCTAGCGCGATCGGCTGTTAACCGAAAGGTTGGAGGTTCGAGCCAACCCGGTGGTGGTGCGGTGCTTTTTTTCTTTGGGCTGATTGCTTTGAAGATATGTTCTGATGGTGGTGAGAGGGGAGCAAGACTGTCTCCGTGGCGCAATGGGCTAGCGCGATCGGCAGTTGACCGAAAGGTTGGAGTTTCGCGCCAACCCGGTGGTGGTGCGGTGCTTTTTTTCTTTGGGCTGATTGCTTTGAAGATATGTTCTGATGGTGGTGAGAGGGGAGCAAGACTGTCTCCGTGGCGCAATTGGCTAGCGCGATCGGCTGTTAACCGAAAGGTTGGAGGTTCGAGACCACCTGGTGGTGGTGCGGTGCTTTTTTTTCTTTGGGCTGATAACTTTGATGATATGTTCTGATGGTGGTGAGAGTGGAGCAGGACTGTCTCCGTGACGCAATTGGCTAGCACGATCGGCTGTTAACCGAAAGGTTGGAGGTTCGAGCCCACCCGGTGGTGGTGCGGTGCTTTTTTTTCTTTGGGCTGATAGCTTTGAAGATATGTTCTGATGGTGGTGAGAGGGGAGCAAGACTGTCTCCGTGGCGCAATGGGCTAGCGCGATCGGCTGTTGACCGAAAGGTTGGAGTTATGAGCCCTCCCGGGAGTGGTGTGTTGCTTTTTTCTTTGCGGTAATAGCTTTGAAGATATGTTCTGATGGTGGTGAGAGTGGAGCAGGACTGTCTTCGTGGCGCAATTGGCTAGCGCGATCGGCTGTTAACCGTAAGGTTGGAGGTTCGAGCCCAACCGGTGGTGGTGCGGCGCTTTTTTTTTCTTTGGGGTGATAGCTCTGAAGAAATGTTCTGACGGTGGTGAGAGCGGAGCACGACTGTCTCCGTGGGCCAATTGGCTAGCGCGATCGGCTGTTAACCGAAAGGTTGGAGGTTCGAGCCCACCCAGTGGTGGTGCGGCGCTTTTTTTTTCCTTGGGGTGATAGCTCTGAAGAAATGGTCTGACGGTGGTGAGAGTGGAGCAGGACGGTCCCCGTGGCACAATTAGCTAGCGCGATCGGCTGTTAACCGAAAAGTTGGAGGTTCGAGCCCTCCCGGGTGGAGTGTGTTGTTTTTTTCTTTGCGCTGATATCTTTGAAGATACGTTCTGATGGTGGTGAGAGTGGAGCACGATTGTCTCCATGGCGCAATTAGCTAGCGCGATCTGCTGTTAACCAAAAGGTTGGAGGTTCGAGCCCACCTGGTGGTGGTGTGGCGCTTTTTTTTCTTTGGACTGATAGCTTTGAAGATATGTTCTAATTGTGGTGAGAGTGGAGCAGGACTGTCTCCGTGGCGCAATTGGCTAGCGCGATCGGCTGTTAACCAAAAGGTTGGAGTTTCGAGCCCTGCCGGGAGTGGTGTGTTGCTTTTTTCTTTGCGCTGATAGCTTTGAAGATATGTTCTGATGGTGATGAGAGTGGAGCATGACTGTCTCCATGGCGAAATTGGCTAGCGCGATCGGCTGTTAACCGAAAGGTTGGAGGATCGAGCCCACCCGGTGGTGGTGCGGTGCTTTTTTTTCTTTGGGCTGATAGCTTTGAAGATATGTTCTGATGGTGGTGAGAGGGAAGCAAGACTGTCTCCGTGGCACAATGGGCTAGCGCGATCGGCTGTTGACCGAAAGGTTGGAGGTTTGAGCCCACCCGGTGGGGGTGCGGTGCTTTTTTTTTCTTTGGGGTGATAGCTCTGAAGAAATGGTCTGACGGTGGTGAGAGTGGAGCAGGACGGTCCCCGTGGCGCAATTCGCTAGCGCGATCGGCTGTTAACCGAAAAGTTGGAAGTTCGAGCCCTCCCGGCTGGGGTCTGTTGCTTTTTTATTTGCGCTGATAGCTTTGAAGATATGTTGTGATGGTGGTGAGAGTGGAGCACGATTGTCTCCGTGGCGCAATGGGCTAGCGCGATCTGCTCTTAACCGAAAGGTTGGAGGTTCGAGCCCACCCGGTGGTGGTGCGGCGCTTTTTTTTTTCTTTGCGCTGATAGCTTTGAAGATATGTTCTGATGGTGGTGAGAGTGGAGCACGACTGTCTCCATGGCGCAATTGGCTAGCGCGATCGGCTGTTAACCGAAAGGTTGGAGGTTCGAGCCCACCCGGTGGTGGTGCGGTGCTTTTCTTTCTTTGGGCTGATAGCTTTGAAGATATGTTCTGATGGGGGTGAGAGGGGAGCAAGACTGTCTCCGTGGCGCAATGGGCTAGCGCGATCGGCAGTTGACCGAAAGGTTGGAGTTTTGAGCCCTGCCGGGAGTGGTGTGTTGTTTTTTTCTTTGCGCTGATAGCTTTGAAGATATGTTCTGATGGTGGTGAGAGTGGAGCACGACTGTCACCGTGGCGAAATTGGCTAGCGCGATCGGCCGTTAACCGAAAGGTTGGAGGATCGAGCCCACCCGGTGGTGGTGCGGTGCTTTTTTTTCTTTGGGCTGATAGCTTTGAAGATATGTTCTGATGGTGGTGAGAGGGGAGCAAGACTGTCTCCGTGGCGCAATGGGCTTGCGCGATCGGCTGTTGACCGGAAGGTTGGAGTTATGAGCCCTCCCGGGAGTGGTGCGGCGCTTTTTTTTCTTTGGGCTGATACCTTTGAAGATATGTTCTGATGGTGGTGAGAGTGGAGCAGGACTGTCTCCGTGCGCAATTGGCTTGCGCGATCGGCTGTTAACCGAAAGGTTGGAGGTTCGAGCCCACCCGTCGGTGGTGCGGCGCTTTTTTTTCTTTGGGCTGATAGCTTTGAAGATATGTTCTGATGGTGGTGAGAGTGGAGCACGATTGTCTCCGTGGCGGAATTGGCTAGTGCGATCTGCTCTTAACCGAAAGGTTGGAGGTTCGAGCCCACCCGGTGGTGGTGCGGCGCTTTTTTTTCTTTGGGCTGATAGCTTTGAAGATATGTTCTGATGGTGGTGAGAGTGGAGGAGGACTGTCTCCGTGGTGCAATTGGCTAGCGCGATCAGCTGTTAATCGAAAGGTTGGAGGTTTGAGCCCACCCGGTGGTGGTGCGGCACTTTTTTTCTCTGCGCTGATAGCTTTGAACATATGTTCTGATGGTGGTGAGAGTGGAGCAGGACTGTCTTTGTGGCGCAAATCGCTAGCGCGATCGGCTGTTATCCGAAAGGTTGGAGGTTTGAGCCCACCCGGTGGGGGTGGGGTGCTTTTTTTTCTTTGGGGTGATAGCTCTGAAGAAATGTTCTGACGGTGGTGAGAGTGGAGCACGACCGTCTCCGTGGGGCAATTGGCTAGCGCGATCGGCTGTTAACCGAAAGGTTGGAGGTTCGAGACCACCCGGTGGGGGTGCGGTGCTTTTTTTTCTTTGGGGTGATAGCTCTGAAGAAATGGTCTGACGGTGGTGAGAGTGGAGCAGGACGGTTCCCGTGGCGCAATTCGCTAGCGCGATTGGCTGTTAAACGAAAAGTTGGAAGTTCGAGCCCTCCCGGGTGGGGTCTGTTGCTTTTTTCTTTGCGCTGATAGCTTTGAAGATATGTTCTGATGGTGGTGAGAGTGGAGCACGATTGTCTCCGTGGCGCAATTGGCTAGCGCGATCTGCTCTTAACCGCAAGGTTGGAGGTTCGAGCCCACCCGGTGGTGGTGCGGCGCTTTTTTTTTCTTTGCGCTGATAGCTTTGAAGATATGTTCTGATGGTGGTGAGAGTGGAGCACGACTGTCTCCGTGGCGCAATTGGCTAGCGCGATCGGCTGTTAACCGAAAGGTTGGAGGTTCGAGCCCACCCGGTGGTGGTGCGGTGCTTTTTTTTCTTTGGGCTGATAGCTTTGAAGATATGTTCCGATGGTGGTGAGAGAGGAGCAAGACTGTCTCCGTGGCGCAATGGGCTTGCGCGATCGGCTGTTGACCGAAAGGTTGGAGTTATGAGCCCTCCCGGGAGTGGTGTGTTGCTTTTTTCTTTGCGGTAATAGCTTTGAAGATATGTTCTGATGGTGGTGAGAGTGGAGCAGGACTGTCTTCGTGGCGCAATTGGCTAGCGCGATCGGCTGTTAACCGAAAGGTTGGAGGTTCGAGCCCAACCGGTGGTGGTGCGGCGCTTTTTTTTTCTTTGGGGTGATAGCTCTGAAGAAATGTTCTGAGGGTGATGAGAGTGGAGCACGACTGTCTCCGTGGGGCAATTGGCTAGCGCGATCGGCTGTTAACCGAAAGGTTGGAGGTTTGAGCCCACCCAGTGGTGGTGCGGCGCTTTTTTTCCTTGGGGTGATAGCTCTGAAGAAATGGTCTGACGGTGGTGAGAGGGGAGCAGGACGGTCCCCGTGGCGCAATTGGCTAGCGCGATCGGCTGTTAACCGAAAAGTTGGAGGTTCGAGCCCTCCCGGGTGGAGTGTGTTGCTTTTTTCTTTGCGCTGATATCTTTGAAGATACGTTCTGATGGTGGTGAGAGTGGAGCACGATTGTCTCCATGGCGCAACTGGCTAGCGCGATCTGCTGTTAACCAAAAGGTTGGAGGTTCGAGCCCACCCGGTGGTGGTGTGGCGCTTTTTTTTTCTTTGGACTGATAGCTTTGAAGATATGTTCTAATTGTGGTGAGAGTGGAGCAGGACTGTCTCCGTGGCGCAATTGGCTAGCGCGATCGGCTGTTAACCGAAAAGTTGGAAGTTCGAGCCCTCCCGGGTGGGGTCTGTTGCTTTTTTCTTTGCGCTGATAGCTTTGAAGATATGTTCTGATGGTGGTGAGAGTGGAGCACGATTGTCTCCGTGGCGCAATTGGCTAGCGCGATCTGCTCTTAACCGAAAGGTTAGAGGTTCGAGCCCACCCGGTGGTGGTGCGGCGCTTTTTTTTTTCTTTGCGCGGATAGCTTTGAAGATATGTTCTGATGGTGGTGAGAGTGGAGCACGACTGTCTCCGTGGCGCAATTGGCTAGCGCGATCGGCTGTTAACCGAAAGGTTGGAGGTTCGAGCCCACCCGGTGGTGGTGCGGTGCTTTTTTTCTTTGGGCTGATAGCTTTGAAGATATGTTCTGATGGTGGTGAGAGGGGAGCAAGACTGTCTCCGTGGCGCAATGGGCTAGCGCGATCGGCTGTTGACCGAAAGGTTGGAGTTATGAGCCCTCCCGGGAGTGGTGTGTTGCTTTTTTCTTTGCGGTAATAGCTTTGAAGATATGTTCTGACGGTGGTGAGAGTGGAGCAGGACTGTCTTCGTGGCGCAATTGGCTAGCGCGATCGGGTATTAACCGAAAGGTTGGAGGTTCGAGCCCAACCGGTGGTGGTGCGGCGCTTTTTTTTTCTTTGGGGTGAAAGCTCTGAAGAAATGTTCTGACGGTGGTGAGAGTGGAGCACGACCGTCTCCGTGGGGCAATTGGCTAGCGCGATCGGCTGTTAACCGAAAGGTTGGAGGTTCGAGACCACCTGGTGGTGGTGCGGTGCTTTTTTTTCTTTGGGCTGATAACTTTGAAGATATGTTCTGATGGTGGTGAGAGTGGAGCAGGACTGTCTTCGTGGCGCAAGGGATTCCACTTCCGGCCACGACAGTGAACGGACGTGTTTATCATGTGCTCCCGCGTAGGGGCGGTTTCAGCGGCCCGTGTGGGCCGCGGTATCAGGTGTACCGAAAAGCCAGGCGAAGATTTCCAGGTTGTTCTGCCTCAGCTGCCTTCAGGTGATTCCGTTTTGCACACGGTTTTTTTGCACGGAAACTTGAAAGCCAGGCCATATCGAGTGGAGCATGTCCGAGACAGCCTTGCTCGTCTTTCGCTGCTGCCGGAAGTGGTTGCCCTAGGGGCATACCAAATGAATCATGTATGGGCAGTGACGTTCAAGGATGATGAGGGTAAAAAGAAGATGCTGGCGGCGGAGTCTTTTGATCTAAAGGACCATCGCTGTATGGTGGTTGACCCCCGTGATCGAGGTGTGCGGCTGAAGTTGTACTGGCTTCTTCATGGCGTGCCGGACGAGGCTGTGCGAGTCGCCTTAACGCCCTACGGAAAAGTGACCGAGATAAGCAGAGATAAATGGAAGGTGCAGGGTTGCAATGATAAAGGTTCAACCACGCGGTCGGTCACGCTGAGGCTACACGCGGGCGTGTCCGTGGACGACCTGCCACACCAACTGCGAGTTGCGGAGGATATGGCGCTCGTCGTAATTCCTGGCAGAGCACCGCTATGCCTCCGATGCCGGGCTATCGGACACATTCGACGGGATTGCCGCGTGCCGCGCTGTGGGGTCTGTCGTCGCTATGGCCACGATGACGCCCACTGTGTGAGGTCGTACGCCAGCATTGCGGGCCCAGGCCAAACAGACGAAGTGTCTGAACACCTGATGGATGCCGTGGATGCCGAAGAAGCGAGCAGGGAAGACGGTTATACGGAAGGCCCTGCCACGCCCCCTGAACAGTCTTCTGGGGCCGCACTGGAATCTACCAATAAATGCGACAAGCACTCTGGTGCGCCAGGAACGAATTTAGACACGGCAGCAGTAGAGAACGACGCTACAGCAGCGAGCAAGTCATCTTCAGCTGCGCGAGAGGGCGGCCCGGAAGCAACGGACGCCGAGATGACCAAGGCCGGTGCTATCGCTTTTAAGCGAGCTCGTGAAACACCTGACCGTACCGGAAATGTTGACACGTCGGCCATCAATGAACCTCCAACAAAGACGGCGACTGGTCGTCGGCCTACCTTTAAACCACGACCAAACCTGTCTCCTGACCGTAGGGGCACTCAAACGTCGGCCCCGCCGTAGCGGAGGAGACGTTCCGAGGCTTTCTACGCTGAGCACACGCAACCACTGTTGCGACGTGAGTATGACACCTGACGAAACAACCTTCAAGAAATGGCGACTAACTTTAAAACTGGTATTTGCATCGCGACGTTGAACTCAAGAGGCCTGTGTTCGCGCAGGAGACAATGCCAGATTAGTCGCATTTTGTTAGAAAACGACATAGACCTCCTGGCTGTACAAGAAACTAAAATGGAAAGTGAAGAACAAACGGAGCAAATGGTTCAAGTTTTTCGCTCTAGGTACAATGTCTGCGTTTGTCATGCTGTTGGGCGGTCAGGAGGCTGTGTCGTTTTCATACGTAGTAGTATCGCGGTTGTTGAAAATGTGTCTACCTGCGATAGCGGTAGGCTGGTTGTGTGCGACTTCAGTGTTTCTGGAATGCCTTGGCGCGTTGTGTGTGTTTATGCACCGAATAGATCGCACGAACGGGAATTTTTTTTCAGAGCGATTGAAGGATTCTTGAAAACGGAAAGAAATGTTGTGGTTCTAGGGGACTTCAATTGTGTCTGTAGAGCTGAGGATAAGACAACGAGCTTCAATGTGCGCGATAGAAGCGCTGAGCTGTTGAATAAAATAGTGAACGAGACAGGGCTGGAAGATGTCGGTTATGTAATGACGCGAGAGGGTGAAGTAGGATATACGCACTTTCAAGGTCATTCGCACGCGAGGTTAGACAGAATATATTTGTCGGCAAAGTTGGTGCCACTATGCTCATCTTATCAAATTCAACATCTTAGTTTTAGTGATCATTGTCTGGTCAAGGTCAACATTGGCGAAAAACGTAAGGCTGCGAAGTTTAATTGGTTTCTATGGAAATTTAATGAAAAGCTGCTGCAAGATGAAATATTTGTCAAAAAAACCAAAGAATGTCTTTCAAATGCTCTTCGTTTGGAGACCAATAACTTCATAGCTGTGTGGGAGCAAATGAAGTGTGATATAAAGATGATAGCGATTGAAAGAGCCTGTGTATTACGTAATCGGGAAAGGCAACAAGAGAGGCAGTTACAAAGCGAACTAGACTACATGTTAAGCGTAGAAAATGAAGTGCCGGGAAAATTTAAGAAAGAAATAAAGGAGGCGAAAGCAAAGCTCGAATTCATCGACGACGAAAAGTACCGCGGAGCAATGATAAGGGCTCGCACTGAACGGCTGTGGATGGGTGAAACGCCCACTAAGCGGGTGCTCAGTGAAGAAAAGAAACATGCAGCAAACAAAGAGATAAATGAAATTCGATACCGCAATTACATTACCCGGGACCGCGAACAGATAAAGCACGCCTTTGTCGAGTTTTATACGCAACTCCTTAGCCATACAATCAATGACCCCGAACGATTCAAAGAGGACTTTCTGACCCTTATGCCGAGATTGGAAGACTCTGAGCGGGAGCTACTGGAAGTAGAAATCACTGTGGCAGAAATTGAATCAGCTATAGATAACCTGGGTAACGGCAAGTCACCAGGGCCGGATGGGCTTGGTGCTGCCATATACAAATTTTTTAAGACAGAAATGGCACTGGCATTACACCGAGTGATCAGAGAATGCTACGACAAGCAGCAAACACCTCATTCATTTAGGACAGCACACGTAGTATTAATCCCCAAAACTGATGACCCCGCAAAGCTACTTTCAGTGGAATCCTACCGACCTATCAGTTTGAGCAACACTGACTATAAAATATACACGAAGGTCCTAGCAAGACGGCTCCAAAGTGTTGTCACATCCCTTGTCGGCCCGCATCAGACATGTGGGATTAAGGGCAGAACCATATTCACAAATATACACGTAACCAGAAGTATTCTAGAATGCTGTGATGCAAATAATGACCGCGTGGCCATGATTCAGCTAGACCTGCACAAAGCGTTCGATAAAGTCGTACATGAAATTTTGTTTTTATTGCTGGAACATGTGAATGTAGGAACTGTCATTACAGAAGGCGTTAGAATGGTGTATCATGACTGCAGGGCTAATTTAGTAATCAACAAAGAAGTAAGTGCTTCAATTCCTGTGCGCTCGAGCGTGAAGCAAGGTTGTGCCTTGTCGCCACTCCTTTTCGCGCTTTACTTAGAGCCCTTCTGTTTACGAATACTTGCATCACCAAGTATAAGAGGGTATACGTTTCTGACCAGTGGAATTAGAATTTTAGCCTATGCTGATGACGTCGCAGTGTTTTGCAGTGACAAAGAAAGTGTGCAAGAAGTTGTACGAATAGCTAGGGAATTCTGTGCAGCAACGGGCAGCGCAATTAGTTGGCCAAAATGTCTAGGCGTTTGGCATGGCCAGTGGCAAAGCACACCCGAAGTTTACTGTAACATGAATTGGAAAATCATGCCCGGAAAGTACCTCGGTGTGCCTTTGGATCACTACCGCAATGCTACGGAGTATTGGTCTGAGGAACGTCAACGCATTAAAAATTGTACTGATAAGTGGGGAGGTCGCAATTTATCAATGTTTGCAAAAGCGTCCGTGTGCAATGTATTTCTGATTGCAAAAGTGTTTTATGTATTACAAGTGTTAACCATGACCCGCACTTCGGTCCAGAAAATGCACCGAGTATTCGCGACCTTTATATGGGGGTCGCAGTGGGAGCGCACGAGCCGGTGCAATTTATTTCATAGGGTAAAATATGGTGGTCTGGGGCTTTTGCATTTGTTTTTTTAAGCAGTTGGTGAGCAGATTCATGTTCGCTCGAGATCAAACTGACAATTTCTTGAGAACTGTGATCCAAGCAAGACTGCAGACCCCCTTATCTGATTTCGTCGTGTCATCTTTTTCCTTCGAAGCTGGACCACTCAGTCCTTATTTGCGAGAAGTAGTTACAGCTACACGCCTGCTCAAGGAAAGATTTTCGTACGAATACTTGTCCGACGTGACTAAAAAGAAACTGTATCGTGACCTTCTTGATGTCTTCCTGCCAGTGCCCGTCTACCGAGCTTCGTGCAGGCTAGGTTCTGAGCGTGACGTGTTTAAACGTGTTAAGAGAATGCCGGTCAGACCCTCTGTCAAAACATTCTTCTTTCAAGTGCATACCGGCACTCTCCCTGTACTGCCATGGCCAAAAAATAAAGGGCTTTTTGTACCGTGGTCCGTCAACTGTCTAATCTGCGGCAAACCAGAAACGATAAATCATATCTTTCTCGACTGCCATGATGCTGTGTTCTTGTGGGACGTACTACAACGGACTATAAAAAAAGAACTACCTATCAACGCTTTTGGAATCCGTTTTCTTCCGTGTGCAGCTGCAGGGGAAGTGCCGAGTGACATGTTAATGTTGCTTTGCATGCATAGTGTGTGGAGGACAAGAATGGATGTTCGACATATGCGTGTAGACGCACGTTCAGCGAGAGACTATTTTGTTGAGAGTATGCTGTATACACGAGACGTGTTTAAAGCGCTGCCTGAACCCCCCGAGTGGTTACCTGTGCTCGACCAATTGGCTTCTGTGAAGCCTTTTTAAACCAAGTGCACTGGCCAAGTTGAAGCTGGTGTTTTAGTAAGTGTACATATTTTGTATGTATTTCCTTTGCTTGTGGTTATTAAAAGGCAATAAAGAAAAAAAAAAAAAAGTCTCCGTGGGGCAATTGGCTAGCGCGATCGGCTGTTAACCGAAAGGTTGGAGGTTCGAGACCACCCGGTGGGGGTGCGGTGCTTTTTTTTTCTTTGGGGTGATAGCTCTGAAGAAATGGTCTGACGGTGGTGAGAGTGGAGCAGGACGGTCCCCGTGGCGCAATTCGCTAGCGCGATCGGCTGTTAAACGAAAAGTTGGAAGTTCGAGCCCTCCCGGGTGGGGTCTGTTGCTTTTTTCTTTGCGCTGATAGCTTTGAAGATATGTTCTGATGGTGGTGAGAGTGGAGCACGATTGTCTCCGTGGCGCAATTGGCTAGCGCGATCTGCTCTTAACCGAAAGGTTGGAGGTTCGAGCCCACCCGGTGGTGGTGCGGCGCTTTTTTTTTCTTTGCGGTAATAGCTTTGAAGATATGTTCTGACGGTGGTGAGAGTGGAGCAGGACTGTCTTCGTGGCGCAATTGGCTAGCGCGATCTGCTCTTAACCGAAAGGTTGGAGGTTCGAGCCCTCCCGGGTGGAGTGTGTTGCTTTTTTTTGCGCTCATATCTTTGAAGATATGTTCTGATGGTGGTGAGAGTGGAGCACGATTGTCTCCGTGGCGCAATTGGCTAGCGCGATCTGCTGTTAACCAAAAGGTTGGAGGTTCGAGCCCACCCGGTGGTGGTGCGGCGCTTTTTTTCTTCGGGCTGATAGCTTTGAAGATATGTTCTAATTGTGGTGAGAGGGGAGCAGGACTGTCTCCGTGGCGCAATTGGCTAGCGCGATCGGCTGTTAACCGAAAGGTTGGAGGTTCGAGCCCAACCGGTGGTGGTGCGGCGCTTTTTTTTTCTTTGCGCTTATAGCTTTGAAGATATGTTCTGATGGTGGTGAGAGTGGAGCACGACTGTCTCCGTGGCGCAATTGGCTAGCGCGATCGGCTGTTAACCGAAAGGTTGGAGGTTCGAGCCCACCCGGTGGTGGTGCGGTGCTTTTTTTCTTTGGGCTGATAGCTTTGAAGATATGTTCTGATGGTGGTGAGAGGGGAGCAAGACTGTCTCCGTGGCGCAATGGGCTAGCGCGATCGGCTGTTGACCGAAAGGTTGGAGTTATGAGCCACCCCGGGAGTGGTGTGTTGCTTTTTTCTTTGCGGTAATAGCTTTGAAGATATGTTCTGACGGTGGTGAGAGTGGAGCAGGACTGTCTTCGTGGCGCAATTGGCTAGCGCGATCGGCTAATAACCGAAAGGTTGGAGGTTCGAGCCCAACCGGTGGTGGTGCGGCGCTTTTTTTTCTTTGGGGTGATAGCTCTGAAGAAATGTTCTGACGGTGGTGAGAGTGCAGCACGACTGTCTCCGTGGGGCAATTGGCTAGCGCGATCGGCTGTTAACCGAAAGGTTGGAGGTTCGAGACCACCTGGTGGTGGTGCGGTGCTTTTTTTTCTTTGGGCTGATAACTTTGAAGATATGTTCTGATGGCGGTGAGAGTGGAGCAGGACTGTCTCCGTGCCGCAATTGGCTAGCGTGATCGGCTGTTAACCGAAAAGTTGGAGGTTCGAGCCCTCCCGGGTGGAGTGTGTTGCTTTTTTCTTTGCGCTGATATCTTTGAAGATATGTTCTGATGGTGGTGAGAGTGGAGCACGATTGTCTCCGTGGCGCAATTGGCTAGCGCGATCTGCTGTTAACCAAAAGGTTGGAGGTTCGAGCCCACCCGGTGGTGGTGCGGCGCTTTTTTTTCTTTGGGCTGATAGCTTTGAAGATATGTTCTAATTGTGGTGAGAGGGGAGCAGGACTGTCTCCGTGGCGCAATTGGCTAGCGCGATCGGCTGTTAACCGAAAGGTTGGAGGTTCGAGCCAACCCGGTGGTGGTGCGGTGCTTTTTTTCTTTGGGCTGATTGCTTTGAAGATATGTTCTGATGGTGGTGAGAGGGGAGCAAGACTGTCTCCGTGGCGCAATGGGCTAGCGCGATCGGCAGTTGACCGAAAGGTTGGAGTTTCGAGCCAACCCGGTGGTGGTGCGGTGCTTTTTTTCTTTGGGCTGATTGCTTTGAAGATATGTTCTGATGGTGGTGAGAGGGGAGCAAGACTGTCTCCGTGGCGCAATTGGCTAGCGCGATCGGCTGTTAACCGAAAGGTTGGAGGTTCGAGACCACCTGGTGGTGGTGCGGTGCTTTTTTTTCTTTGGGCTGATAACTTTGATGATATGTTCTGATGGTGGTGAGAGTGGAGCAGGACTGTCTCCGTGACGCAATTGGCTAGCACGATCGGCTGTTAACCGAAAGGTTGGAGGTTCGAGCCCACCCGGTGGTGGTGCGGTGCTTTTTTTTCTTTGGGCTGATAGCTTTGAAGATATGTTCTGATGGTGGTGAGAGGGGAGCAAGACTGTCTCCGTGGCGCAATGGGCTAGCGCGATCGGCTGTTGACCGAAAGGTTGGAGTTATGAGCCCTCCCGGGAGTGGTGTGTTGCTTTTTTCTTTGCGGTAATAGCTTTGAAGATATGTTCTGATGGTGGTGAGAGTGGAGCAGGACTGTCTTCGTGGCGCAATTGGCTAGCGCGATCGGCTGTTAACCGTAAGGTTGGAGGTTCGAGCCCAACCGGTGGTGGTGCGGCGCTTTTTTTTTCTTTGGGGTGATAGCTCTGAAGAAATGTTCTGACGGTGGTGAGAGCGGAGCACGACTGTCTCCGTGGGCCAATTGGCTAGCGCGATCGGCTGTTAACCGAAAGGTTGGAGGTTCGAGCCCACCCAGTGGTGGTGCGGCGCTTTTTTTTTCCTTGGGGTGATAGCTCTGAAGAAATGGTCTGACGGTGGTGAGAGTGGAGCAGGACGGTCCCCGTGGCACAATTAGCTAGCGCGATCGGCTGTTAACCGAAAAGTTGGAGGTTCGAGCCCTCCCAGGTGGAGTGTGTTGTTTTTTTCTTTGCGCTGATATCTTTGAAGATACGTTCTGATGGTGGTGAGAGTGGAGCACGATTGTCTCCATGGCGCAATTAGCTAGCGCGATCTGCTGTTAACCAAAAGGTTGGAGGTTCGAGCCCACCTGGTGGTGGTGTGGCGCTTTTTTTTCTTTGGACTGATAGCTTTGAAGATATGTTCTAATTGTGGTGAGAGTGGAGCAGGACTGTCTCCGTGGCGCAATTGGCTAGCGCGATCGGCTGTTAACCAAAAGGTTGGAGTTTCGAGCCCTGCCGGGAGTGGTGTGTTGCTTTTTTCTTTGCGCTGATAGCTTTGAAGATATGTTCTGATGGTGATGAGAGTGGAGCATGACTGTCTCCATGGCGAAATTGGCTAGCGCGATCGGCTGTTAACCGAAAGGTTGGAGGATCGAGCCCACCCGGTGGTGGTGCGGTGCTTTTTTTTCTTTGGGCTGATAGCTTTGAAGATATGTTCTGATGGTGGTGAGAGGGAAGCAAGACTGTCTCCGTGGCACAATGGGCTAGCGCGATCGGCTGTTGACCGAAAGGTTGGAGGTTTGAGCCCACCCGGTGGGGGTGCGGTGCTTTTTTTTTCTTTGGGGTGATAGCTCTGAAGAAATGGTCTGACGGTGGTGAGAGTGGAGCAGGACGGTCCCCGTGGCGCAATTCGCTAGCGCGATCGGCTGTTAACCGAAAAGTTGGAAGTTCGAGCCCTCCCGGCTGGGGTCTGTTGCTTTTTTATTTGCGCTGATAGCTTTGAAGATATGTTGTGATGGTGGTGAGAGTGGAGCACGATTGTCTCCGTGGCGCAATGGGCTAGCGCGATCTGCTCTTAACCGAAAGGTTGGAGGTTCGAGCCCACCCGGTGGTGGTGCGGCGCTTTTTTTTTTCTTTGCGCTGATAGCTTTGAAGATATGTTCTGATGGTGGTGAGAGTGGAGCACGACTGTCTCCATGGCGCAATTGGCTAGCGCGATCGGCTGTTAACCGAAAGGTTGGAGGTTCGAGCCCACCCGGTGGTGGTGCGGTGCTTTTCTTTCTTTGGGCTGATAGCTTTGAAGATATGTTCTGATGGGGGTGAGAGGGGAGCAAGACTGTCTCCGTGGCGCAATGGGCTAGCGCGATCGGCAGTTGACCGAAAGGTTGGAGTTTTGAGCCCTGCCGGGAGTGGTGTGTTGTTTTTTCTTTGCGCTGATAGCTTTGAAGATATGTTCTGATGGTGGTGAGAGTGGAGCACGACTGTCACCGTGGCGAAATTGGCTAGCGCGATCGGCCGTTAACCGAAAGGTTGGAGGATCGAGCCCACCCGGTGGTGGTGCGGTGCTTTTTTTTCTTTGGGCTGATAGCTTTGAAGATATGTTCTGATGGTGGTGAGAGGGGAGCAAGACTGTCTCCGTGGCGCAATGGGCTTGCGCGATCGGCTGTTGACCGGAAGGTTGGAGTTATGAGCCCTCCCGGGAGTGGTGCGGCGCTTTTTTTTCTTTGGGCTGATACCTTTGAAGATATGTTCTGATGGTGGTGAGAGTGGAGCAGGACTGTCTCCGTGCGCAATTGGCTTGCGCGATCGGCTGTTAACCGAAAGGTTGGAGGTTCGAGCCCACCCGTCGGTGGTGCGGCGCTTTTTTTTCTTTGGGCTGATAGCTTTGAAGATATGTTCTGATGGTGGTGAGAGTGGAGCACGATTGTCTCCGTGGCGGAATTGGCTAGTGCGATCTGCTCTTAACCGAAAGGTTGGAGGTTCGAGCCCACCCGGTGGTGGTGCGGCGCTTTTTTTTTCTTTGCGCTGATAGCTTTGAAGATATGTTCTGATGGTGGTGAGAGTGGAGGAGGACTGTCTCCGTGGTGCAATTGGCTAGCGCGATCAGCTGTTAATCGAAAGGTTGGAGGTTTGAGCCCACCCGGTGGTGGTGCGGCGCTTTTTTTCTCTGGGCTGATAGCTTTGAACATATGTTCTGATGGTGGTGAGAGTGGAGCAGGACTGTCTTTGTGGCGCAATTTTCTAGCGCGATCGGCTGTTATCCGAAAGGTTGGAGGTTTGAGCCCACCCGGTGGGGGTGGGGTGCTTTTTTTCTTTGGGGTGATAGCTCTGAAGAAATGGTCTGACGGTGGTGAGAGGGGAGCAAGACTGTCTCCGTGGCGCAATGGGCTAGCGCGATCGGCTGTTGACCGAAAGGTTGGAGTTATGAGCCCTCCCGGGAGTGGTGTGTTGCTTTTTTCTTTGCGGTAATAGCTTTGAAGATATGTTCTGACGGTGGTGAGAGTGGAGCAGGACTCTCTTCGTGGCGCAACTGGCTAGCGCGATCGGCTATTAACCGAAAGGTTGGAGGTTCGAGCCCAACCGGTGGTGGTGCGGCGCTTTTTTTTTCTTTGGGGTGATAGCTCTGAAGATATGTTCTGATGGTGGTGAGAGTGGAGCAGGACTGTCTCTGTGACGCACTTGGCTAGCGCGATCGGCTGTTAACCGAAAGGTTGGAGGTTCGAGCCCACCCAGTGGTGGTGCGGCGCTTTTTTTTCCTTGGGGTGATAGCTCTGAAGAAATGGTCTGACGGTGGTGAGAGTGGAGCAGGACGGTCCCCGTGGCACAATTAGCTAGCGCGATCGGCTGTTAACCGAAAAGTTGAAGGTTCGAGCCCTCCCGGGTGGAGTGTGTTGTTTTTTTCTTTGCGCTGATATCTTTGAAGATACGTTCTGATGGTGGTGAGAGTTGAGCACGATTGTCTCCGTGGCGCAATTAGCTAGCGCGATCTGCTGTTAACCAAAAGGTTGGAGGTTCGAGCCCACCCGGTGGTGGTGTGGCGCTTTTTTTTCTTTGGACTGATAGCTTTGAAGATATGTTCTAATTGTGGCGAGAGTGGAGCAGGACTGTCTCCGTGGCGCAATTGGCTAGCGCGATCGGCTGTTAACCGAAAGGTTGGAGTTTCGAGCCCTGCCGGGAGTGGTGTGTTGCTTTTTTCTTTGCGCTGATAGCTTTGAAGATATGTTCTGATGGTGATGAGAGTGGAGCATGACTGTCTCCATGGCGAAATTGGCTAGCGCGATCGGCTGTTAACCGAAAGGTTGGAGGATCGAGCCCACCCGGTGGTGGTGCGGTGCTTTTTTTTCTTTGGGCTGATAGCTTTGAAGATATGTTCTGATGGTGGTGAGAGGGGAGCAAGACTGTCTCCGTGGCACAATGGGCTAGCGCGATCGGCTGTTGACCGAAAGGTTGGAGGTTTGAGCCCACCCGGTGGGGGTGCGGTGCTTTTTTTTTTCTTTGGGGTGATAGCTCTGAAGAAATGGTCTGACGGTGGTGAGAGTGGAGCAGGACGGTCCCCGTGGCGCAATTCGCTAGCGCGATCGGCTGTTAACCGAAAAGTTGGAAGTTCGAGCCCTCCCGGGTGGGGTCTGTTGCTTTTTTCTTTGCGCTGATAGCTTTGAAGATATGTTCTGATGGTGGTGAGAGTGGAGCACGATTGTCTACGTGGCGCAATTGGCTAGCGCGATCTGCTCTTAACCGAAAGGTTGGAGGTTCGAGCCCACCCGGTGGTGGTGCGGCGCTTTTTTTTTCTTTGCGCTGATAGCTTTGAAGATATGTTCTGATGGTGGTGAGAGTGGAGCACGACTGTCTCCATGGCGCAATTGGCTAGCGCGATCGGCTGTTAACCGAAAGGTTGGAGGTTCGAGCCCACCCGGTGGTGGTGCGGTGCTTTTCTTTCTTTGGGCTGATAGCTTTGAAGATATGTTCTGATGGTGGTGAGAGGGGAGCAAGACTGTCTCCGTGGCGCAATGGGCTAGCGCGATCGGCAGTTGACCGAAAGGTTGGAGTTTCGAGCCCTGCCGGGAGTGGTGTGTTGTTTTTTTCTTTGCGCTGATAGCTTTGAAGATATGTTCTGATGGTGGTGAGAGTGGAGCACGACTGTCTCCGTGGCGAAATTGGCTAGCGCGATCGGCCGTTAACCGAAAGGTTGGAGGATCGAGCCCACCCGGTGGTGGTGCGGTGCTTTTTTTTCTTTGGGCTGATAGCTTTGAAGATATGTTCTGATGGTGGTGAGAGTGGAGGAGGACTGTCTCCGTGGTGCAATTGGCTAGGGCGATCAGCTGTTAATCGAAAGGTTGGAGGTTTGAGCCCACCCGGTGGTGGTGCGGCGCTTTTTTTCTCTGCGCTGATAGCTTTGAACATATGTTCTGATGGTGGTGAGAGTGGAGCAGGACTGTCTTTGTGGCGCAATTGGCTAGCGCGATCGGCTGTTATCCGAAAGGTTGGAGGTTTGAGCCCACCCGGTGGGGGTGGGGTGCTTTTTTTCTTTGGGGTGATAGCTCTGAAGAAATGGTCTGACGGTGGTGAGAGGGGAGCAAGACTGTCTCCGTGGCGCAATGGGCTAGCGCGATCGGCTGTTGACCGAAAGGTTGGAGTTATGAGCCCTCCCGGGAGTGGTGTGTTGCTTTTTTCTTTGCGGTAATAGCTTTGAAGATATGTTCTGACGGTGGTGAGAGTTGAGCAGGACTGTCTTCGTGGCGCAATTGGCTAGCGCGATCGGCTATTAACCGAAAGGTTGGAGGTTCGAGTCCAACCGGTGGTGGTGCGGCGCTTTTTTTTTTCTTTGGGGTGATAGCTCTGAAGAAATGTTCTGACTGTGGAGAGAGTGGAGCACGACCGTCTCCGTGGGGCAATTGGCTAGCGCGATCGGCTGTTAACCGAAAGGTTGGAGGTTCGAGACCCCCTGGTGGTGGTGCGGTGCTTTTTTTTCTTTGGGCTGATAACTTTGAAGATATGTTCTGATGGTGGTGAGAGTGGAGCAGGACTGTCTCCGTGACGCACTTGGCTAGCGCGATCGGCTGTTAACCGAAAGGTTGGAGGTTCGAGCCCACCCAGTGGTGGCGCGGCGCTTTTTTTTCCTTGGGGTGATAGCTCTGAAGAAATGGTCTGACGGTGGTGAGAGTGGAGCAGGACGGTCCCCGTGGCACAATTAGCTAGCGCGATCGGCTGTTAACCGAAAAGTTGGAGGTTCGAGCCCTCCCGGGTGGAGTGTGTTGTTTTTTTCTTTGCGCTGATATCTTTGAAGATACGTTCTGATGGTGGTGAGAGTGGAGCACTGTTGTCTCCGTGGCGCAATTAGCTAGCGCGATCTGCTGTTAACCAAAAGGTTGGAGGTTCGAGCCCACCCGGTGGTGGTGTGGCGGTTTTTTTTCTTTGGGCTGATTGCTCTGAAGAAATATTCTGACGGTGGTGAGAGGGGAGCAAGACTGTCTCCGTGGCACAATGGGCTAGCGCGATCGGCAGTTGACCGAAAGGTTGGAGTTTCGAGCCCTGCCGGGAGTGGTGTGTTGTTTTTTTCTTTGCGCTGATAGCTTTGAAGATATGTTCTGATGGTGGTGAGAGTGGAGCACGACTGTCTCCGTGGCGAAATTGGCTAGCGCGATCGGCCGTTAACCGAAAGGTTGGAGGATCGAGCCCACCCGGTGGTGGTGCGGTGCTTTTGTTTCTTTGGGCTGATAGCTTTGAAGATATGTTCTGATGGTGGTGAGAGTGGAGGAGGACTGTCTCCGTGGTGCAATTGGCTAGCGCGATCAGCTGTTAATCGAAAGGTTGGAGGTTTGAGCCCACCCGGTGGTGGTGCGGCGCTTTTTTTCTCTGCGCTGATAGCTTTGAACATATGTTCTGATGGTGGTGAGAGTGGAGCAGGACTGTCTTTGTGGCGCAATTGGCTAGCGCGATCGGCTGTTATCCGAAAGGTTGGAGGTTTGAGCCCACCTGGTGGGGGTGGGGTGCTTTTTTTCTTTGGGGTGATAGCTCTGAAGAAATGGTCTGACGGTGGTGAGAGGGGAGCAAGACTGTCTCCTTGGCGCAATGGGCTAGCGCGATCGGCTGTTGACCGAAAGGTTGGAGTTATGAGCCCTCCGGGGAGTGGTGTGTTGCTTTTTTCTTTGCGGTAATAGCTTTGAAGATATGTTCTGACGGTGGTGAGAGTGGAGCAGGACTGTCTTCGTGGCGCAATTGGCTAGCGCGATCGGCTATTAACCGAAAGGTTGGAGGTTCGAGCCCACCCGGTGGTGGTGCGGCGCTTTTTTTCTCTGCGCTGATAGCTTTGAACATATGTTCTGATGGTGGTGAGAGTGGAGCAAGACTGTCTCCGTCCCGCAATGGGCTAGCGCGATCGGCTGTTAACCGAAATGTTTGAGTTTCGTGCCCTCCCAGGATTGGTGTGTTGCTTTTTTCTTTGTGGTAATAGCTTTTAAGATATGTTCTGATGGTGGTGAGAGTGGAGCAGGACTGTCTTTGTGGCGCAATTGGCTAGCGCGATCGGCTGTTATCCGAAAGGTTGGAGGTTTGAGTCACCCGGTGGGGGTGCGGTGCTTTTTTTTTCTTTGGGGTGATAGCTCTGAAGAAATGTTCTGACGGTGGTCAGAGTGGAGCACGACGGTCTCCGTGGGGCAATAGGCTAGCGCGATTGGATGTTAACCGAAAGGTTGGAGGTTCGAGCCCACCCGGTGGGTGGTGGTGCGGTGGTTTTTTTTCTTTGGGCTGATAGCTCTGAAGAAATATTCTGACGGTGGTGAGAGTTGAGCAGGACTGTCTCCGTGGCGCAATGGGCTAGCGCGATCAGCTGTTAACCGAAAAGTTGGAGGTTCGAGACCACACGGTGATGGTGTGGCGCTTTTTTTTTCTTTGTGCTGATAGCTTTGAAGATATGTTCCGATGGTGGTGAGAGTGGAGCAGGACTGTCTCCGTGGCGCAATTGGCTAGCGCGATTGGCTGTTAACCGAAAGGTTGGAGGTTCGAGACCACCTGGTGGTGGTGCGGTGCTTTTTTTTCTTTGGGCTGATAACTTTGAAGATATGTTCTGATGGTGGTGAGAGTGGAGCAAGACTGTCTCCGTGACGCCATTGGCTAGCGTGATCGGCTGTTAACCGAAAAGTTGGAGGTTCGAGCCCACCCGGTGGTGGTGCGGCGCTTTTTTTTCTTTGGGCTGATAGCTTTGAAGATATGTTCTGATGGTGGTGAGAGTGGAGCACGACTGTCTCCGTAGCGCCGTTGGCTAGCGCGATCGGCTGTTAACCGAAAGATTGGAGGTTCGAGCCCACCCGGTGGTGGTGCGGCGCTTTTTTTTCTTTGTGCTGATAGCTTTGAAGATATGTTCTGATGGTGGTGAGAGTGGATTAGGACCGTCTCCGTGGCGCAATTGGCTAGCGCGATTGGCTGTTAACCGAAAGGTTGGAGGTTTGAGCCCACCCGGTGGTGGTGCGGCGCTTTTTTTCTCTGCGCTGATAGCTTTGAACATATGTTCTGATGGTGGTGAGAGTGGAGCAAGACTGTCTCCGTCCCGCAATGGGCTAGCGCGATCGGCTGTTAACCGAAATGTTTGAGTTTCGTGCCCTCCCAGGATTGGTGTGTTGCTTTTTTCTTTGTGGTAATAGCTTTTAAGATATGTTCTGATGGTGGTGAGAGTGGAGCAGGACTGTCTTTGTGGCGCAATTGGCTAGCGCGATCGGCTGTTATCCGAAAGGTTGGAGGTTTGAGTCACCCGGTGGGGGTGCGGTGCTTTTTTTTTCTTTGGGGTGATAGCTCTGAAGAAATGGTCTGACGGTGGTGAGAGTGGAGCAGGACGGTCCCCGTGGCGCAATTCGCTAGCGCAATCGGCTGTTAACCAAAAAGTTGGAGGTTCGAGCCCTCCCGGGTGGGGTCTGTTGCTTTTTTCTTTGCGCTGATAGCTTTGAAGATATGTTCTGATGGTGGTGAGAGTGGAGCACGATTGTCTCCGTTGCGCAATTGGCTAGCGCGATCTGCTCTTAACCGAAAGGTTGGAGGTTCGAGCCCACCCGGTGGTGGTGCGGCGCTTTTTTTTTCTTTGCGCTGATAGCTTCAAAGATATGTTCTGATGGTGGTGAGAGTGGAGCACGACTGTCTCCGTGGCGCAAATGGCTAGCGCGATCGGCTGTTAACCGAAAGGTTGGAGGTTCGAGCCCACCCGGTGGTGGTGCGGTGCTTTTTTTTCTTTGGGCTGATAGCTTTGAAGATATGTTCTGATGGTGGTGAGAGGGGAGCAAGACTGTCTCCGTGGCGCAATGGGCTAGCGCGATCGGCTGTTGACCGAAAGGTTGGAGTTATGAGCCCTCCCGGGAGTGGTGTGTTGCTTTTTTCTTAGCGGTAATAGCTTTGAAGATATGTTCTGATGGTGGTGAGAGTGGAGCAGGACTGTCTTCGTGGCGCAATTGGCTAGCGCGATCGGCTGTTAACCGAAAGGTTGGAGGTTCGAGCCCACCCGGTGGTTGTGCATCGCTTTTTTTTCTTTGCGCTGATAGCTTTGAAGATATGTTCTGATGATGGTGAGAGTGGAGCAAGACTGCCTCCGTGGCGCAATGGCTAGCGCGATCGGCTGTTAACCGAAAGGGTGGAGTTTCGAGCCCACCCGGTGGTGGTGCGGCGCTTTTTTTTCTGTGGGCTGATAGCTTTGAAGATATGTTCTGATGGTGGTGAGAGTGGAGCAGGACTGTCTCCGTGGCGCAATTGGCTAGCGTGATGGGCTGTTCACCGGAAAGTTGGAGGTTCGAGCCCACCCGTCGGTGGTGCGGCGCGTTTTTTCTTTGGGCTGATAGCTTTGAAGAAATGTTCTGACGGTGGTGAGAGTGGAGCACAACTGTCTCCGTAGGGCAATTGGCTAACGCGATCGGCTGTTAACCGAAAGGTTGGAGGTTCGAGCCCACCCGGTGGTGGTGCGGCGCTTTTTTTTTCTTTGGGCTGATAGCTCTGAAGAAATGTTCTGACGGTGGTGAGAGTTGAGCAGGACTGTCTCTGTGGCGCAATTGGCTAGCGCGATCGGCTGTGAACCGAAAAGTTGGAGGTTCGAGCCCTCCCGGGTGGAGTGTCTTGCTTTTTTCTTTGCGCTGATATCTTTGAAGATATGTTCTGATGGTGGTTAGAGTGGAGCACGATTGTCTCCGTGGCGCAATTGGCTAGCGCGATCTGCTGTTAACCAAAAGGTTGGAGGTTCGAGCCCACCCGGTGGTAGTGCGGCGCTTTTTTTTCTTTGGGCTGATAGCTTTGAAGATATGTTCTAATTGTGGTGAGAGTGGAGCAGGACTGGCTCCGTGGCGAAATTGGCTAGCGCGATCGGCTGTTAACCGAAAGGTTGGAGGTTCGAGCCAACCCGGTGGTGGTGCGGTGCTTTTTTTCTTTGGGCTGATAGCTTTGAAGATATGTTCTGATGGTGGTGAGAGGGGAGCAAGACTGTCTCCGTGGCGCAATTGGCTAGCGCGATCGGCTATTAACCGAAAGGTTGGAAGTTCGAGCCCACCCGGTGGTGGTGCGGCGCTTTTTTTTCTTTGGGGTGATAGCTCTGAAGAAATGTTCTGACGGTGGTCAGAGTGGAGCACGACGGTCTCCGTGGGGCAATAGGCTAGCGCGATTGGATGTTAACCGAAAGTTTGGAGGTTCGAGCCCACCCGGTGGTGGTGCGGTGGTTTTTTTTCTTTGGGCTGATAGCTCTGAAGAAATATTCTGACGGTGGTGAGAGTTGAGCAGGACTGTCTCCGTGGCGCAATGGGCTAGCGCGATCAGCTGTTAACCGAAAAGTTGGAGGTTCGAGACCACACGGTGATGGTGTGGCGCTTTTTTTTTCTCTGTGCTGATAGCTTTGAAGATATGTTCCGATGGTGGTGAGAGTGGAGCAGGACTGTCTCCGTGGCGCAATTGGCTAGCGCGATTGGCTGTTAACCGAAAGGTTGGAGGTTCGAGACCACCTGGTGGTGGTGCGGTGCTTTTTTTTCTTTGGGCTGATAACTTTGAAGATATGTTCTGATGGTGGTGAGAGTGGAGCAAGACTGTCTCCGTGGCGCAATGGGCTAGCGCGATCGGCTGTTAACCGAAAGGTTTGAGTTTCGTGCCCTCCCAGGATTGGTGTGTTGCTTTTTTCTTTGTGGTAATAGCTTTTAAGATATGTTCTGATGGTGGTGAGAGTGGAGCAGGACTGTCTTTGTGGCGCAATTGGCTAGCGCGATCGGCTGTTATCCGAAAGGTTGGAGGTTTGAGTCACCCGGTGGGGGTGCGGTGCTTTTTTTTTCTTTGGGGTGATAGCTCTGAAGAAATGGTCTGACGGTGGTGAGAGTGGAGCAGGACGGTCCCCGTGGCGCAATTCGCTAGCGCAATCGACTGTTAACCAAAAAGTTGGAGGTTCGAGCCCTCCCGGTTGGGGTCTGTTGCTTTTTTCTTTGCGCTGATAGCTTTGAAGATATGTTCTGATGGTGGTGAGAGTGGAGCACGATTGTCTCCGTGGCGCAATTGGCTAGCGCGATCTGCTCTTAACCGAAAGGTTGGAGGTTCGAGCCCACCCGGTGGTGGTGCGGCGCTTTTTTTTTTCTTTGCGCTGATAGCTTCAAAGATATGTTCTGATGGTGGTGAGAGTGGAGCACGACTGTCTCCGTGGCGCAAATGGCTAGCGCGATCGGCTGTTAACCGAAAGGTTGGAGGTTCGAGCCCACCCGGTGGTGGTGCGGTGCTTTTTTTTCTTTGGGCTGATAGCTTTGAAGATATGTTCTGATGGTGGTGAGAGGGGAGCAAGACTGTCTCCGTGGCGCAATGGGCTAGCGCGATCGGCTGTTGACCGAAAGGTTGGAGTTATGAGCCCTCCCGGGAGTGGTGTGTTGCTTTTTTCTTAGCGGTAATAGCTTTGAAGATATGTTCTGATGGTGGTGAGAGTGGAGCAGGACTGTCTTCGTGGCGCAATTGGCTAGCGCGATCGGCTGTTAACTGAAAGGTTGGAGGTTCGAACCCAACCGGTGGTGGTGCGGCGCTTTTTTTTCTTTGGGGTGATAGCTCTGAAGAAATGTTCTGACGGTGGTGAGAGTGGAGCACGACTGTCTCCGTGGGGCAATTGGCTAGCGCGATCGTCTGTTAATCGAAAGGTTGGAGGTTCGAGCCCACCCGGTGGGTGTGCGGCGCTTTTTTTTCCTTGGGGTGATTGCTCTGAAGAAATGGTCTGACGGTGGTGAGAGTGGAGCAGGACGGTCCCCGTGGCGCAATTGGCTAGCGCGATCGGCGGTTAAGCGAAACGTTGGAGGTTCGAGCCCTCCCGGGTGGAGTGTCTTGCTTTTTTCTTTGCGCTGATATCTTTGAAGATATGTTCTGATGGTGGTGAGAGTGGAGCACGATTGTCTCCGTGGCGCAATTGGCTAGCGCGATCTGCTGTTAACCAAAAGGTTGGAGGTTCGAGCCCACCCGGTGGTAGTGCGGCGCTTTTTTTTCTTTGGGCTGATAGCTTTGAAGATATGTTCTAATTGTGGTGAGAGTGGAGCAGGCCTGGCTCCGTGGCGCAATTGGCTAGCGCGATCGGCTGTTAACCGAAAGGTTGGAGGTTCGAGCCAACCCGGTGGTGGTGCGGTGCTTTTTTTCTTTGGGCTGATAGCTTTGAAGATATGTTCTGATGGTGGAGAGAGGGGAGCAAGACTGTCTCCGTGGCGCAATGGGCTAGCGCGATCGGCAGTTAACCGAAAGGTTGGAGTTTCAAGCCCTGCCGGGAGTGGTGTGTTGCTTTTTTCTTTGCGCTGATAGCTTTGAAGATATGTTCTGATGGTGGTGAGAGTGGAGCACGACTGTCTCCGTGGCGAAATTGGCTAGCGCGATCGGCTGTTACTCGATAGGTTGGAGGTTCGAGTCCACCCGGTGGTTGTGCATCGCTTTTTTTTCTTTGCGCTGATAGCTTTGAAGATATGTTCTGATGATGGTGAGAGTGGAGCAAGACTGCCTCCGTGGCGCAATGGCTAGCGCGATCGGCTGTTAACCGAAAGGGTGGAGTTTCGAGCCCACCCGGTGGTGGTGCGGCGCTTTTTTTTCTGTGGGCTGATAGCTTTGAAGATATGTTCTGATGGTGGTGAGAGTGGAGCAGGACTGTCTCCGTGGCGCAATTGGCTAGCGTGATCGGCTGTTCACCGGAAAGTTGGAGGTTCGAGCCCACCCGTCGGTGGTGCGGCGCGTTTTTCTTTGGGCTGATAGCTTTGAAGAAATGTTCTGACGGTGGTGAGAGTGGAGCACAACTGTCTCCGTAGGGCAATTGGCTAACGCGATCGGCTGTTAACCGAAAGGTTGGAGGTTCGAGCCCACCCGGTGGTGGTGCGGCGCTTTTTTTTTCTTTGGGCTAATAGCTCTGAAGAAATGTTCTGACGGTGGTGAGAGTTGAGCAGGACTGTCTCTGTGGCGCAATTGGCTAGCGCGATCGGCTGTGAACCGAAAAGTTGGAGGTTCGAGCCCTCCCGGGTGGAGTGTCTTGCTTTTTTCTTTGCGCTGATATCTTTGAAGATATGTTCTGATGGTGGTGAGAGTGGAGCACGATTGTCTCCGTGGCGCAATTGGCTAGCGCGATCTGCTGTTAACCAAAAGGTTGGAGGTTCGAGCCCACCCGGTGGTAGTGCGGCGCTTTTTTTTCTTTGGGCTGATAGCTTTGAAGATATGTTCTAATTGTGGTGAGAGTGGAGCAGGACTGGCTCCGTGGCGCAATTGGCTAGCGCGATCGGCTGTTAACCGAAAGGTTGGAGGTTCGAGCCAACCCGGTGGTGGTGCGGTGCTTTTTTTCTTTGAGCTGATAGCTTTGAAGATATGTTCTGATGGTGGTGAGAGGGGAGCAAGACTGTCTCCGTGGCGCAATTGGCTAGCGCGATCGGCTGTTAACCGAAAGGTTGGAAGTTCGAGCCCACCCGGTGGTGGTGCGGCGCTTTTTTTTCTTTGGGGTGATAGCTCTGAAGAAATGTTCTGACGGTGGTGAGAGTGGAGCACGACGGTCTCCGTGGGGCAATAGTCTAGCGCGATCGGCTGTTAACCGAAAGGTTGGAGGTTCGAGCCCACCCGGTGGTGGTGCGGCGCTTTTTTTTCTTTGGGCTGATAGCTTTGAAGAAATGTTCTGACGGTGGTGAGAGTGGAGCAGGACTGTCTCCGTGGGGCAATTGGCTAGCGCGATCGGCTGTTAACCGAAAAGTTGGAGGTTCGAGCTCTCCCGGTGGTGGTGCGGCGCTTTTTTTCTGTGGGCTGTTAGCTTTGAAGATATGTTCTGATGGTGGTGAGAGTAGAGCAGGACTGTCTCCGTGGCGCGATCGGCTAGCGTGATCGGCTGTTAATTGAAAAGTTGGAGGTTCGAGCCCACCCGGTGGTGGTGCGGCGCTTTTTTTTCTTTGGGCTGATAGCTTTGAAGATATGTTCTGATGGTGGTGAGAGTAGAGCAGGACTGTCTCCGTGGCGCAATTGGCTAGCGCGATCGGCTGTTAACCGAAAGGTTGGAGTTTCGAGCCCTCCCGGGAGTGGTGTGTTGCTTTTTTCTTTGCGCTGATAGCTTTGAAGATATGTTCTGATGGTGGCGAGAGTGGAGCATGACTGTCTCTATGGCGCGGTAGGCTAGCGCGATCGGCTGTTAACCGAAAGGTTGGAGGTTCGAGCCCACCCGGTGATGGTGTGGCGCTTTTTTTTCTTTGTGCTGATAGCTTTGAAGATATGTTCTGATGGTGGTGAGAGTGGAGCAGGACAGTCTCCGTGGCGCAATTGGCTAGCGCGATTGGCTGTTAACCGAAAGGTTGGAGGTTCGAGCCCACCCAGTGGTGGTGCGGTGCTTTTTTTTCTTTGGGCTGATAGCTTTGAAGATATGTTCTTACGGTGGTGAGAGTGGAGCAGGACTGTCTCCGTGGCGCAATTGGCTTGCGCGATCGGCTGTTAACCGAAAAGTTGGAGGTTCGAGCCCACCCGGTGGTGGTGCGGCGCTTTTTTTTCTTTGCGCTGATAGTTTGAAGATATGTTCTGATGGTGGTGAGAGTGGAGTAAGACTGTCTCCGTGGCGCAATGGGCTAGCGCGATCGGCTGTTAACCGAAAGGTTGGAGTTTCGAGCCCTCCTGGGAGTGGTGTGTTGCTTTTTTTCTTTGCGGTAATAGCTTTGAAGATATGTTCTGATGGTGGTGAGAGTGCAGCAGGACTGTCTTTGTGGCGCAATTGGCTAGCGCGATCGGCTGTTAACCGAAAGGTTGGAGGTTCGAGCCCACCCGGTGATGGTGCGGCGCTTTCTCTGCTTTGGGGTGATAGCTCTGAAGAAATGTTCTGGCGGTGGTGAGAGTGGAGCACGACTGTCTCCGTGAGGCAATTGGCTAGCGCGATCGGCTGTTAACCGAAAGGTTGGAGGTTCGAGCTCTCCCGGTGGTGGTGCGTCGCTTTTTTTCTGTGGGCTGATAGCTTTGAAGATATGTTCTGATGGTGGTGAGAGTAGAGCAGGACTGTCTCCGTGGCGCAATTGGCTAGCGTGATCGGCTGTTAATTGAAAAGTTGGAGGTTCGAGCCCACCCGGTGGTGGTGCGGCGCTTTTTTTTGGGCTGATAGCTTTGAAGATATGTTCTGATGGTGGTGAGAGGGGAGCAAGACTGTCTCCGTGGCGCAATTGGCTAGCGCGATCGGCTGTTAACCGAAAGGTTGGAAGTTCGAGCCCACCCGGTGGTGGTGCGGCGCTTTTTTTTCTTTGGGGTGATAGCTCTGAAGAAATGTTCTGACGGTGGTCAGAGTGGAGCACGACGGTCTCCGTGGGGCAATAGGCTAGCGCGATTGGATGTTAACCGAAAGGTTGGAGGTTCGAGCCCACCCGGTGGTGGTGCGGTGGTTTTTTTTCTTTGGGCTGATAGCTCTGAAGAAATATTCTGACGGTGGTGAGAGTTGAGCAGGACTGTCTCCGTGGCGCAATGGGCTAGCGCGATCAGCTGTTAACCGAAAAGTTGGAGGTTCGAGACCACACGGTGATGGTGTGGCGCTTTTTTTTTCTTTGTGCTGATAGCTTTGAAGATATGTTCCGATGGTGGTGAGAGTGGAGCAGGACTGTCTCCGTGGCGCAATTGGCTAGCGCGATTGGCTGTTAACCGAAAGGTTGGAGGTTCGAGACCACCTGGTGGTGGTGCGGTGCTTTTTTTTCTTTGGGCTGATAACTTTGAAGATATGTTCTGATGGTGGTGAGAGTGGAGCAAGACTGTCTCCGTGACGCCATTGGCTAGCGTGATCGGCTGTTAACCGAAAAGTTGGAGGTTCGAGCCCACCCGGTGGTGGTGCGGCGCTTTTTTTTCTTTGGGCTGATAGCTTTGAAGATATGTTCTGATGGTGGTGAGAGTGGAGCACGACTGTCTCCGTAGCGCCGTTGGCTAGCGCGATCGGCTGTTAACCGAAAGATTGGAGGTTCGAGCCCACCCGGTGGTGGTGCGGCGCTTTTTTTTCTTAGTGCTGATAGCTTTGAAGATATGTTCTGATGGTGGTGAGAGTGGATTAGGACCGTCTCCGTGGCGCAATTGGCTAGCGCGATTGGCTGTTAACCGAAAGGTTGGAGGTTTGAGCCCACCCGGTGGTGGTGCGGCGCTTTTTTTCTCTGCGCTGATAGCTTTGAACATATGTTCTGATGGTGGTGAGAGTGGAGCAAGACTGTCTCCGTGGCGCAATGGGCTAGCGCGATCGGCTGTTAACCGAAAGGTTTGAGTTTCGTGCCCTCCCAGGATTGGTGTGTTGCTTTTTTCTTTGTGGTAATAGCTTTTAAGATATGTTCTGATGGTGGTGAGAGTGGAGCAGGACTGTCTTTGTGGCGCAATTGGCTAGCGCGATCGGCTGTTATCCGAAAGGTTGGAGGTTTGAGTCACCCGGTGGGGGTGCGGTGCTTTTTTTTTCTTTGGGGTGATAGCTCTGAAGAAATGGTCTGACGGTGGTGAGAGTGGAGCAGGACGGTCCCCGTGGCGCAATTCGCTAGCGCAATCGGCTGTTAACCAAAAAGTTGGAGGTTCGAGCCCTCCCGGTTGGGGTCTGTTGCTTTTTTCTTTGCGCTGATAGCTTTGAAGATATGTTCTGATGGTGGTGAGAGTGGAGCACGATTGTCTCCGTGGCGCAATTGGCTAGCGCGATCTGCTCTTAACCGAAAGGTTGGAGGTTCGAGCCCACCCGGTGGTGGTGCGGTGCTTTTTTTTCTTTGGGCTGATAGCTTTGAAGATATGTTCTGATGGTGGTGAGAGGGGAGCAAGACTGTCTCCGTGGCGCAATGGGCTAGCGCGATCGGCTGTTGACCGAAAGGTTGGAGTTATGAGCCCTCCCGGGAGTGGTGTGTTGCTTTTTTCTTAGCGGTAATAGCTTTGAAGATATGTTCTGATGGTGGTGAGAGTGGAGCAGGACTGTCTTCGTGGCGCAATTGGCTAGCGCGATCGGCTGTTAACTGAAAGGTTGGAGGTTCGAGCCCAACCGGTGGTGGTGCGGCGCTTTTTTTTCTTTGGGGTGATAGCTCTGAAGAAATGTTCTGACGGTGGTGAGAGTGGAGCACGACTGTCTCCGTGGGGCAATTGGCTAGCGCGATCGTCTGTTAATCGAAAGGTTGGAGGTTCGAGCCCACCCGGTGGGTGTGCGGCGCTTTTTTTTCCTTGGGGTGATAGCTCTGAAGAAATGGTCTGACGGTGGTGAGAGTGGAGCAGGACGGTCCCCGTGGCGCAATTGGCTAGCGCGATCGGCGGTTAAGCGAAAAGTTGGAGGTTCGAGCCCTCCCGGGTGGAGTGTCTTGCTTTTTTCTTTGCGCTGATATCTTTGAAGATATGTTCTGATGGTGGTGAGAGTGGAGCACGATTGTCTCCGTGGCGCAATTGGCTAGCGCGATCTGCTGTTAACCAAAAGGTTGGAGGTTCGAGCCCACCCGGTGGTAGTGCGGCGCTTTTTTTTCTTTGGGCTGATAGCTTTGAAGATATGTTCTAATTGTGGTGAGAGTGGAGCAGGCCTGGCTCCGTGGCGCAATTGGCTAGCGCGATCGGCTGTTAACCGAAAGGTTGGAGGTTCGAGCCAACCCGGTGGTGGTGCGGTGCTTTTTTTCTTTGGGCTGATAGCTTTGAAGATATGTTCTGATGGTGGTGAGAGGGGAGCAAGACTGTCTCCGTGGCGCAATGGGCTAGCGCGATCGGCAGTTGACCGAAAGGTTGGAGTTTCAAGCCCTGCCGGGAGTGGTGTGTTGCTTTTTTCTTTGCGCTGATAGCTTTGAAGATATGTTCTGATGGTGGTGAGAGTGGAGCACGACTGTCTCCGTGGCGAAATTGGCTAGCGCGATCGGCTGTTACTCGATAGGTTGGAGGTTCGAGCCTACCCGGTGGTGGTGCGGTGCTTTTTTTTCTTTGGGCTGATAGCTTTGAAGATATGTTCTGATGGTGGTGAGAGGGGAGCAAGACTGTCTCCGTGGCGCAATGGGCTAGCGCGATCGGCTGTTGACCGAAAGGTTGGAGTTATGAGCCCTCCCGGGAGTGGTGTGTTGCTTTTTTCTTAGCGGTAATAGCTTTGAAGATATGTTCTGATGGTGGTGAGAGTGGAGCAGGACTGTCTCCGTGGCGCAATTGGCTAGCGTGATCGGCTGTTCACCGGAAAGTTGGAGGTTCGAGCCCACCCGTCGGTGGTGCGGCGCGTTTTTTCTTTGGGCTGATAGCTTTGAAGAAATGTTCTGACGGTGGTGAGAGTGGAGCACAACTGTCTCCGTAGGGCAATTGGCTAACGCGATCGGCTGTTAACCGAAAGGTTGGAGGTTCGAGCCCACCCGGTGGTGGTGCGGCGCTTTTTTTTTCTTTGGGCTAATAGCTCTGAAGAAATGTTCTGACGGTGGTGAGAGTTGAGCAGGACTGTCTCTGTGGCGCAATTGGCTAGCGCGATCGGCTGTGAACCGAAAAGTTGGAGGTTCGAGCCCTCCCGGGTGGAGTGTCTTGCTTTTTTCTTTGCGCTGATATCTTTGAAGATATGTTCTGATGGTGGTGAGAGTGGAGCACGATTGTCTCCGTGGCGCAATTGGCTAGCGCGATCTGCTGTTAACCAAAAGGTTGGAGGTTCGAGCCCACCCGGTGGTAGTGCGGCGCTTTTTTTTTCTTTGGGCTGATAGCTTTGAAGATATGTTCTAATTGTGGTGAGAGTGGAGCAGGACTGGCTCCGTGGCGCAATTGGCTAGGCGATCGGCTGTTAACCGAAAGGTTGGAGGTTCGAGCCAACCCGGTGGTGGTGCGGTGCTTTTTTTCTTTGGGCTGATAGCTTTGAAGATATGTTCTGATGGTGGTGAGAGGGGAGCAAGACTGTCTCCGTGGCGCAATTGGCTAGCGCGATCGGCTGTTAACCGAAAGGTTGGAAGTTCGAGCCCACCCGGTGGTGGTGCGGCGCTTTTTTTTCTTTGGGGTGATAGCTCTGAAGAAATGTTCTGACGGTGGTGAGAGTGGAGCACGACGGTCTCCGTGGGGCAATAGTCTAGCGCGATCGGCTGTTAACCGAAAGGTTGGAGGTTCGAGCCCACCCGGTGGTGGTGCGGCGCTTTTTTTTTCTTTGGGCTGATAGCTTTGAAGAAATGTTCTGACGGTGGTGAGAGTGGAGCAGGACTGTCTCCGTGGGGCAATTGGCTAGCGCGATCGGCTGTTAACCGAAAGGTTGGAGGTTCGAGCCAACCCGGTGGTGGTGCGGTGCTTTTTTTCTTTGGGCTGATAGCTTTGAAGATATGTTCTGATGGTGGTGAGAGGGGAGCAAGACTGTCTCCGTGGCGCAATTGGCTAGCGCGATCGGCTGTTAACCGAAAGGTTGGAAGTTCGAGCCCACCCGGTGGTGGTGCGGCGCTTTTTTTTCTTTGGGGTGATAGCTCTGAAGAAATGTTCTGACGGTGGTGAGAGTGGAGCACGACGGTCTCCGTGGGGCAATAGTCTAGCGCGATCGGCTGTTAACCGAAAGGTTGGAGGTTCGAGCCCACCCGGTGGTGGTGCGGCGCTTTTTTTTTCTTTGGGCTGATAGCTTTGAAGAAATGTTCTGACGGTGGTGAGAGTGGAGCAGGACTGTCTCCGTGGGGCAATTGGCTAGCGCGATCGGCTGTTAACCGAAAAGTTGGAGGTTCGAGCTCTCCCGGTGGTGGTGCGGCGCTTTTTTTCTGTGGGCTGATAGCTTTGAAGATATGTTCTGATGGTGGTGAGAGTAGAGCAGGACTGTCTCCGTGGCGCGATTGGCTAGCGTGATCGGCTGTTAATTGAAAAGTTGGAGGTTCGAGCCCACCCGGTGGTGGTGCGGCGCTTTTTTTTCTTTGGGCTGATAGCTTTGAAGATATGTTCTGATGGTGGTGAGAGTAGAGCAGGACTGTCTCCGTGGCGCAATTGGCTAGCGCGATCGGCTGTTAACCGAAAGGTTGGAGTTTCGAGCCCTCCCGGGAGTGGTGTGTTGCTTTTTTCTTTGCGCTGATAGCTTTGAAGATATGTTCTGTGACGAAGCAGGGAAAGCGAGAGCAGACGACGGAGTGGCCGATCGCTGGAAGGCGAGAAAAACGAAGGAGCTCGGGCTGCAGAGAAGATTAAGAAGGGCGCGCGCAGGCGAGACAGTTTTTTTTTTGGAACGCCGGCAGAACGGGCGGCAGGTTGTTGGAGAACCCGCATCTACGCGCGAGGTTCGCATACACAGGGCGCCTGTCTTCGGGACAGCGAGCGCCTCACGGTCCTCGCCTGGCAAGACCTGGGACGCGGCCTGCTGCTCTCGGAGAACCCGCACCTACGCGCGAGGTTCCAGATTGTCCACCGCCGTCGAGACGAGCGTCTCAAGGTCCTGGCCTGGCGCGGACGAGCCCTGTCTGGCTACCGGCTACCGAGCGACGGTTCGTTCACTCGGCCCTTAACCCCTGCTGCTGCTACGTCGTTGCCACACCGGACATCTACCCGACGACGATTACGTCATCACAGGGACTCAACCAGCCCACAGCCTCCTGGTCCCCAAGCACCGCCACGTGAGACAATTGACTAGTAGTGTACGCTGCCGCTTTATGTATTACGTGTGTGTATGCTGTCAAATACAATTGTAGTGTGGTTTGTTAACGTCAGATACCGTCTCCTCCATCCGCAACGCGTCACACGCTCTGCGGCGCGACGAACCTCACCAACAAACATCACATCTGGCGTCCGCGCGACAGGACCGCTCTTATCCTATAAAAGAGCAGCGCGTCGCTTATGCGGGTCTGACGGTTGACGAAGGAGACGGACAAGCTCACAGCAATTGGAAAGGAACTGGGGTTGAGCGGTCCAGGGCTAAAGCAGTGGATCGATGAGGAGCGCGTACGTGAACGAGAAGCGCGGGAAGTACGTTTAGCCGAACGCAATGCGGCAAAAGAAGCTGATGCCGAGGCACTGGCGAGGCTACAAGCAGAAAAGGAGGTTCTCGAACTAAGGTTGAAGCTCCGAGAGTTAGATGCGACAACGGGTAGCGTGACTACAGGTCAATCAGTAGAGGGTCCGCACATGGGTTCTCCTCAAAGCTACGAAAGTCCGCACAAACTCATACCGCCCTTCAACGAAGTTCGCGACGAGCTGGACGCGTACATCCAGCGCTTTGAACGCGTCGCCAGGAGCCAGGATTGGCCGCAAGACAAGTGGGCCCTTTCACTGAGCCTTTGTTTGACAGGTGAAGCGCTAAGTGTTGTTGGCAGAATGGCACCTGACCATGCCATGGATTACGCAACGTTAAAGAAAACGTTGTTGCAGCGCTTCCGGTTTACAGAGGAGGGCTACCGCACTAAGTTTCGGTCGGCGAAGCCTGAGGACTGCGAAACGGGTCGACAGTTCGCTGGGCGATTACTAGGTTATTTCGACCATTGGCAAGAGATGGCCAAGACCGAACGGACGTACGAAGCTCTACGAGACGTTATTGTTTCAGAGCAATTCATCACGCAGTGCCACGAGAAGCTGGCAATCTTCCTGCGGGAAAGGGATTGCCGAGGAATTGAAAAGCTAGTAGAAGCTACTGATCATTATATGGAGGCGCAGGGTTTCGTCAACCTTGGTAAAGGTAAGGACGACAAGGACCATAAAAAGCCACCAGATCGAGCGCAGGCCGCACTACGGAAAGAGGAAAAGGACAAACCACATTGTTTGCTTTGTGGAAAGCGCGGTCATAAGGCCTCAGATTGCTGGGCAAATACTAAAGGGCCAAGGACAAAACCAGCCTTCTGCGGAAAATGTAGACGTAGTGGGCATAGCAAAAAGGACTGCCCTAACAAGGGAAGCGGTAAAGCCTCGTGCCTGAAAGAGCAAGCAGAAGGTCCGAAAGCATCAAACCAGGAGACACAGGCTTCCCGGCAAGGTACTGATTGCTCGAAACGTACGAGAATCAAGTGGGAGGACAAGTCTATGCCTACGGCCGAAGGCGTCCTTGAAAACCAGCCCGTTACGGTCTTACGGGATACAGGATGCGACTCGGTTATTGTGAGAAGGTCCCTTGTACCCGTCAGCAATCTGACGGGGAAAGTTTCCTCTGTGTGTCTTCTTGATCGAAGGGTACTGAAACTGCCGGAGGCAGACGTGCGAATTATTTCACCCTTTTTCTCAGGCAAGACTCGCGCGATCTGCATGGATGACCCACTGTATGACGTCGTTCTGGGAAACGTCCAAGGGGTCCGTGACGCCTCCGATCCTGATCAAGATTGGAAAAGACACCTACGTCCAGCTAGTCCGATGAAAATATCATCTAGGGTGGGAGCGGACGACGGATCGCTGACTGGATCTTATACTACAGATGCATTCACTTCGGTTGCGAGGCAATCAAAGGAAAACGAAGTCGCCGCGACAGTCGGACAGAGTTCTCGTCGCCTGCCGGTACCAACAATAAGTCCCCTAGATATGAGTGCACGTGACTTGCAGAAAAGTCAGAGGGATGACGCTAGCTTACAGAAATGCTTTGAGGCCGTCGATAAACCCATCCAGACCAGGTTTGCCGAGATTCTTTTCTTTACAAAAGAAGAAATTCTATACAGGAGGTACAAGCTCAGATCGAAGAGAGAAACTGAACAACTTGTTGTACCTACAGCCCTCCGCCATTGTGTAATGCAAATGGCTCATGAAGGAATTCTTGCGGGCCATCAGGGTATAAAACGCACAACAGACCGTATCCTCGAGGAGTTCTATTGGCCAGGGGTACTTTCTGACATCACACGATTTGTGAAATCGTGCGACACGTGCCAGAGAACTTTCCCAAAACACTTAGTTGGGCGAGTACCGTTGGGTAAAACCCCCGTCATTGATACACCGTTTAAGAGAGTGGCCATTGACATTGTGGGACCATTATCTCCCAAGTCAGAAAAAGGGAATAGATACGTTTTGACAATGGTGGACATGGCAACGCGGTATCCTGATGCGGTGGCGCTGCCAAGCATTGAAACAGAAAGGATCGCTGAAGCACTGTTGGAGATGTTCTCGCGAGTGGGGGTACCTCAGGAAATCATCAGCGACCGAGGCACGTCTTTTACGTCCCACCTAATGCGCGAATTCAGCAGGCTTCTATCCTTCACACAGTTGCCGACGACACCATATCATCCCATGGCAAATGGTCTTGTCGAGAGGTTCAATGGCACACTTAAACGAATGATAAGACGAATGTGTCAAGAGTGCCCGAAAAGTTGGGACCGGTACTTAGCGCCTTTACTTTTCGCCTATAGAGAAGTTCCGCAGTCAAGTTTGGGCTTCGCCCCGTTTGACTTACTGTATGGCCGTTACGTCAGAGGGCCCATGTCAATATTGAAAGAGATGTGGACTGGGAATCATCTAGATGATGAGACGAAGACCTCGTACGGCTATGTAGTTGACCTGCGGAGACGTCTTGAAAACACTTGTCGTCTAGCCAAGGAGGAGCTGCAGAAAGCCAAACTTGTGCAGAAGAAGCACTATGACATGAAGACTAGACCACGGCGTTTAGCTGTTGGAGACAAGGTGCTGCTGCTACTCCCGTCGGACAACAACAAACTGATTCTAACATGGAAAGGGCCTTTCACAGTTTTAGAGAGGAAGAATGACGTGGATTACGTTATTGATTTAGGAACGCGAACATCTCTGTTTCACGTCAACCTCCTCAAAAAATATCAAGAACGACCATCGGTACCACAGCCAACAAAAGAAGCGTCAGTCGCGTGTCTGGCTGATGATACTGAGCACGACGATCTACCATGCGTACCTTTTCAGCAAAAAGAATCTGCTGCCGATGTGAACATATCGGAAGCACTCTCTACTAAACAGCGCACGCAGATCGCTAGAATACTGCATACCTACGAGAATGTATTCACCGACATTCCCGGCAGAACACATCTCACCCAGTGCAAGTTGAATGTCGCAACGGATACACCAGTGAACATACGGCCGTATCCACTACCGTTTGCTACCAAAGAGGCAGTTCAACAAGAAATTAGAGACATGCTGAAGCAAGGCATCATCGAGCCATCTGAGTCTCCCTACCAGTCGCCGATAGTAGTTGTCAAGAAAAAAGACGGGACAATACGTCTATGCATTGACTTCCGGCAACTCAACAAGATACTGCTGAACGACAATGAGCCCATACCTCGAGTTGATGTTATTTTTGGACAACTGGGGAAGGCACGATATTTTTCTAAGTTCGACTTTGCTAAAGGGTATTGGCAAGTCCCGATGCATGAAGAGTCCAAAGCAATGACAGCGTTTTCTACATCAGCAGGCCTTTATCAGTTTCGTTTCATGCCGTTTGGCATTAAAACCGCCCCAGCTGTCTTCAACCGTCTAATGAGGAAGGTGGTAGCAGATATACCCCATATTTACTTTTACTTCGACGATGTGCTCGTTGCAACCGAGACGTGGACAGAACACGTGGCCACACTTGAAGCCTTTCTTCAACGAGTTAGCGAATCCGGGTTGACGATTCGACCAACGAAAAGTGAGATTGGTCAGCGGTCAGTAAAGTTCCTCGGTCATCACGTCGAAAATGGCATCATCAAACCCCAGATCGAAACCCTTGATAAAATACGGGCAGCCAAGCGCCCACAGACGAAAAAAAGAAGTACGCTCTTTCCTTGGACTTACGGGCTATTACAGAGATTTCGTCCACAAGTACTCCGAGATAGCAGGACCATTAACTGAACTGACTAAAAAGAGAGCCCCTAACAAAGTAATTTGGGGAGTGCAGGAACAGAAAGCCTTCGATGCACTCAAGACCATGCTGTCTACACAACCTGTCTTGAGAGCACCCGATTTCGCTCAGCCTTTTGTACTTCGCACCGACGCCTCGTCAACAAGCGTAGGTGCCATACTTATGCAGCGGCATGGTGCTATGCTACACCCAGTGTCGTACGCTAGCCGACGACTGCAACCACGAGAAACTGCCTATTCGACAATCGAGCGCGAAGCCCTGGCACTCACGTGGGCCATCCAGAAATTTCATATTTACTTGTTCGGGCGAACGTTCATACTACAAAGCGACCACAAGCCTCTCGTTTACATCAACTCCGCCAAACACATCAACAGCCGTGTTCTACGTTGGAGCCTCATACTCATGGAGTACGACTTCAGCGTTGAATATATAAAAGGCAGTGAGAATGTAGGAGCAGACTATATGAGCCGGTTGCCAAGCGCATGAACATCATCGCTACACGGCTTGAGGATTTCGCAGTGTCGAGTATAATTGATGGAATTTTTTTTTTCGGTGCACATTACTTACCGTGACGGACCAACTTTCATCTCGTCTTGCGAGTACCTTTGAGAGTGTCGGGTGTGCGGGGCCCTGAACACTGGTGACAACTTTTGTGTCTCTTATGTGTGCCGAGTGTGCGGGGCTCGGAAGTGTAGTGCAGTGCTCCGAGTGCGCGTGTACTACGGTGTCCCAAGGGATCCAGTGGCAGCTGCAAGTTCTTCACAGCGAAGAACCTTCTTAAGTGGGGGGGTAATGTGACGAAGCAGGGAAAGCGAGAGCAGACGACGGAGTGGCCGATCGCTGGAAGGCGAGAAAAACGAAGGAGCTCGGGCTGCAGAGAAGATTAAGAAGGGCGCGCGCAGGCGAGACAGTTTTTTTTTTGGAACGCCGGCAGAACGGGCGGCAGGTTGTTGGAGAACCCGCATCTACGCGCGAGGTTCGCATACACAGGGCGCCTGTCTTCGGGACAGCGAGCGCCTCACGGTCCTCGCCTGGCAAGACCTGGGACGCGGCCTGCTGCTCTCGGAGAACCCGCACCTACGCGCGAGGTTCCAGATTGTCCACCACCGTCGAGACGAGCGTCTCAAGGTCCTGGCCTGGCGCGGACGAGCCCTGTCTGGCTACCGGCTACCGAGCGACGGTTCGTTCACTCGGCCCTTAACCCCTGCTGCTGCTACGTCGTTGCCACACCGGACATCTACCCGACGACGATTACGTCATCACAGGGACTCAACCAGCCCACAGCCTCCTGGTCCCCAAGCACCGCCACGTGAGACAATTGACTAGTAGTGTACGCTGCCGCTTTATGTATTACGTGTGTGTATGCTGTCAAATACAATTGTAGTGTGGTTTGTTAACGTCAGATACCGTCTCCTCCATCCGCAACGCGTCACACGCTCTGCGGCGCGACGAACCTCACCAACAAACATCACATGTTCTGATGGTGGCGAGAGTGGAGCATGACTGTCTCTATGGCGCGGTAGGCTAGCGCGATCGGCTGTTAACCGAAAGGTTGGAGGTTCGAGCCCACCCGGTGATGGTGTGGCGCTTTTTTTTCTTTGTGCTGATAGCTTTGAAGATATGTTCTGATGGTGGTGAGAGTGGAGCAGGACAGTCTCCGTGGCGCAATTGGCTAGCGCGATTGGCTGTTAACCGAAAGGTTGGAGGTTCGAGCCCACCCAGTGGTGGTGCGGTGCTTTTTTTTCTTTGGGCTGATAGCTTTGAAGATATGTTCTTATGGTGGTGAGAGTGGAGCAGGACTGTCTCCGTGGCGCAATTGGCTTGCGCGATCGGCTGTTAACCGAAAGGTTGGAGGTTCGAGCCCACCCGGTGGTGGTGCGGCGCTTTTTTTTCTTTGCGCTGATAGTTTGAAGATATGTTCTGATGGTGGTGAGAGTGGAGTAAGACTGTTTCCGTGGCGCAATGGGCTAGCGCGATCGGCTGTTAACCGAAAGGTTGGAGTTTCGAGCCCTCCTGGGAGTGGTGTGTTGCTTTTTTTCTTTGCGGTAATAGCTTTGAAGATATGTTCTGATGGTGGTGAGAGTGCAGCAGGACTGTCTTTGTGGCGCAATTGGCTAGCGCGATCGGCTGTTAACCGAAAGGTGGGAGGTTCGAGCCCACCCGGTGATGGTGCGGCGCTTTCTCTGCTTTGGGGTGATAGCTCTGAAGAAATGTTCTGACGGTGGTGAGAGTGGAGCACGACTGTCTCCGTGGGGCAATTGGCTAGCGCGATCGGCTGTTAACCGAAAGGTTGGAGGTTCGAGCTCTCCCGGTGGTGGTGCGTCGCTTTTTTTCTGTGGGCTGATAGCTTTGAAGATATGTTCTGATGGTGGTGAGAGTAGAGCAGGACTGTCTCCGTGGCGCAATTGGCTAGCGTGATCGGCTGTTAATTGAAAAGTTGGAGGTTCGAGCCCACCCGGTGGTGGTGCGGCGCTTTTTTTTGGGCTGATAGCTTTGAAGATATGTTCTGATGGTGGTGAGAGTAGAGCAGGACTGTCTCCGTGGCGCAATTGGCTAGCGCGATCGGCTGTTAACCGAAAGGTTGGAGTTTCGAGCCCTCCCGGGAGTGGTGTGTTGCTTTTTTCTTTGCGCTGATAGCTTTGAAGATATGTTCTGATGGTGGCGAGAGTGGAGCATGACTGTCTCCATGGCGCGGTAGGCTGGCGCGATCGGCTGTTAACCGAAAGGGTGGAGGTTCGAGCCCACCCGGTGATGGTGTGGCGCTTTTTCTTCTTTGTGCTGATAGCTTTGAAGATATGTTCTAATGGTGGTGAGAGTGGAGCAGGACTGTCTTTGTGGCGCAATTGGCTAGCGCGATCGGCTGTTAACCGAAAGGTTGGAGTTTCGAGCCCTCCCGGGAGTGGTGTGTTGCTTTTTTCTTTGCACTGATAGCTTTGAAGATATGTTCTGATGGTGGTGAGAGTGGAGCAGGACTGTCTCCGTGGCGCAATAGGCTAGCGCGATCGGCTGTTAACCGAAAGGTTGGAGGTTCGAGCCCACCCGGTGGTGGTGCGGCGCTTTTTTTCTTTGCGCTAATAGCTTTGAAGATATGTTCTGATAGTGTTGAGAGTGGAGCAAGACTGTCTCCGTGGCGCAATGGGCTAGCGCGATCGGCTGTTAACGGAGAGGTTGAAGTTTCGAGCCCTCCCGGGAGTGGTGTGTTGCTTTTTTCTTTGTGGTAATAGCTTCGAAGATATGTTCTGATGGTGGTGAGAGTGGAGCAGGACTGTCTCCATGGCGCAGTTGGCTAGCGCGATCGGCTGTTAACCTAAAGGTTGGAGTTTCGAGCCCACCCGGTGGTGGTGCGGCGCTTTTTTTTCTTTGTGCTGATAGCTTTGAAGATATGTTCTGATGGTGGTGAGAGTGGAGCAGGACTGTCTCCGTGGCGCAATTGGCTAGCGCGATTGGCTGTTAACCGAAAGGTTGGAGGTTCGAGCCCACACGGTGGTGGTGCGGTGCTTTTTTTTCTTTGGGCTGATAGCTTTGAAGATATGTTCTGATGGTGGTGAGAGTGGAGCAGGACTGTCTCTGTGGCGCAATTGGCTAGCGCGATCGGCTGTTAACCGAAAGGTTGGAGGTTCGAGCCAAACCGGTGGTGGTGCGGTGCTTTTTTTCGTTGGGCTGATAGCTTTGAAGATATGTTCTGATGGTGGTGAGAGGGGAGCAGGACTGTCTCCGTGGCGCGATTGGCTAGCGTGATCGGCTGTTAATTGAAAAGTTGCAGGTTCGAGCCCACCCGGTGGTGGTGCGGCGCTTTTTTTTCTTTGGGCTGATAGCTTTGAAGATATGTTCTGATGGTTGTGAGAGTGGAGCAGGACAGTTACGTGGCGCAATTGGCTAGCGCGATTGGATGTTAACCGAAAGGTTGGAGGTTCGAGCCCACCCAGTGGTGGTGCGGTGCTTTTTTTCTTTGGGCTGATAGCTTTGAAGATATGTTCTGATGGTGGTGAGAGTGGAGCAGGACTGTCTCCGTGGCGCAATTGGCTTGCGCGATCGGCTGTTAACCGAAAGGTTGGAGGTTCGAGCCCACCCGGTGGTGGTGCGGCGCTTTTTTTTCTTTGCGCTGATAGTTTGAAGATATGTTCTGATGGTGGTGAGAGTGGAGTGAGACTGTCTCCGTGGCGCAATGGGCTAGCGCGATCGGCTGTTAACCGAAAGGTTGGAGTTTCGAGCCCTCCTGGGAGTGGTGTGTTGCTTTTTTTCTTCGCGGTAATAGCTTTGAAGTTATGTTCTGATGGTGGTGAGAGTGCAGCAGGACTGTCTTTGTGGCGCAATTGGCTAGCGCGATCGGCTGTTAACCGAAAGGTTGGAGGTTCGAGCTCTCCCGGTGGTGGTGCGTCGCTTTTTTTCTGTGGGCTGATAGCTTTGAAGATATGTTCTGATGGTGGTGAGAGTAGAGCAGGACTGTCTCCGTGGCGCAATTGGCTAGCGCGATCGGCTGTTAACCGAAAGGTTGGAGTTTCGAGCCCTCCCGGGAGTGGTGTGTTGCTTTTTTCTTTGCGCTGATAGCTTTGAAGATATGTTCTGATGGTGGCGAGAGTGGAGCATGACTGTCTCCATGGCGCGGTAGGCTGGCGCGATCGGCTGTTAACCGAAAGGTTGGAGGTTCGAGCCCACCCGGTGATGGTGTGGCGCTTTTTCTTCTTTGTGCTGATAGCTTTGAAGATATGTTCTGATGGTGGTGAGAGTGGAGCAGGACTGTCTCCGTGGCGCAATTGGCTAGCGCGATTGGCTGTTAACCGAAAGGTTGGAGGTTCGAGCCCACCCAGTGGTGGTGCGGCGCTTTTTTTCTGTGGGCTGATAGCTTTGAAGATATGTTCTGATGGTGGTGAGAGTAGAGCAGGACTGTCTCCGTGGCGCAATTGGCTAGCGCGATCGGCTGTTAACCGAAAGGTTGGAGTTTCGAGCCCTCCCGGGAGTGGTGTGTTGCTTTTTTCTTTGCGCTGATAGCTTTGAAGATATGTTCTGATGGTGGCGAGAGTGGAGCATGACTGTCTCCATGGCGCGGTAGGCTGGCGCGATCGGCTGTTAACCGAAAGGTTGGAGGTTCGAGCCCACCCGGTGATGGTGTGGCGCTTTTTCTTCTTTGTGCTGATAGCTTTGAAGATATGTTCTAATTGTGGTGAGAGTAGAGCACGACTGTCTCCGTGGGGCAATGGGCTAGCGCGATCAGCTGTTAACCGAAAGGTTGGAGGTTCGAGCCCACCCGGTGGTGGTGCGGCGCTTTTTTTCTGTGGGCTGATAGCTTTGAAGATATGTTCTGATGGTGGTGAAAGTAGAGCAGGACTGTCTCCGTGGCGCAATTGGCTAGCGTGATCGGCTGATAACCGAAAAGTTGGAGATTCGAGCCCACCCGGTGGTGGTGCGGCGCTTTTTTTTCTTTGGGCTAATAGCTTTGAAGATATGTTCTGATGGTGGTGAGAGTAGAGCACGACTGTCTCCGTGGGGCAATGGGCTAGCGCGATCAGCTGTTAACCGAAAGGTTGGAGGTTCGAGCCCACCCGGTGGTGGTGCGGCGCTTTTTTTTCTTTAGGCTGATAGCTCTGAAGAAATGTTCTGACGGTGGTGAGAGTGGAGCAGGACTGTCTCCGTGGCGCAATTGGCTAGTGCGATCGGCTGTTAACCGAAAAGTTGGAGGTTCGAGCTCTCCCGGTGGTGTTGCGGCGCTTTTTTTCTTTGCGCTGATAGCTTTGAAGATATGGTCTGATGGTGGTGAGAGTGGAGCACGACTGTCTCCGTGGCGCAGTTGGCTAGCGCGATCGGCTGTTAACCGAAAGGTTGGAGGTTCGAGCCCACCCGGTGATGGCGTGGCGCTTTTTTTTTGTGCTGATAGCTTTGAAGATATGTTCTGATGGTGGTGAGAGTGGAGCAGGACTGTCTCCGTGGCACAATTGGCTAGCGCGATTGGCTGTTAACCGAAAGGTTGGAGGTTCGAGCCCACCCGGTGGTGGTGCGGTGCTTTTTTTTCTTTGGGCTGTTAGCTTTGAAGATATGTTCTGAAGGTGGTGAGAGTGGAGCAGGACTGTCTCCGTGGCGCAATTGGCTTGCGCGATCGGCTGTTAACCGAAAGGTTGGAGGTTCGAGCCCTCCGGTGGTGGTGCAGCGCTTTTTTTCTTTGCGCTGAAAGCTTTGAAGATATGTTCTGATGGTGGTGAGAGTGGAGCAAGACTGTCCCCGTGGCGCAATGAGCTAGCGCGATCGAGTGTTAACCGAAAGGTTGGAGTTTCGAGCCCTCCCGGGAGTGGTGTGTTGCTTTTTTCTTTGCACTGATAGCTTTGAAGATATGGTCTGATGGTGGTGAGAGTGGAGCACGACTGTCTCCGTGGCGCAGTTGGCTAGCGCGATCGGCTGTTAACCGAAAGGTTGGAGGTTCGAGCCCACCCGGTGATGGTGTGGCGCTTTTTTTTCTTTGTGCTGATAGCTTTGAAGATATGTTCTGATGGTGGTGAGAGTGGAGCAGGACTGTCTCCGTGGCGCAATTGGCTTGCGCGATCGGCTGTTAACCGAAAGGTTGGAGGTTCGAGGCCACCCGGTGGTGGTGCAGCGCTTTTTTTTCTTTGCGCTGAAAGCTTTGAAGTTATGTTCTGATGGTGGTGAGAGTGGAGCAAGACTGTCCCCGTGGCGCAATGAGCTAGCGCGATCGGCTGTTAACCGAAAGGTTGGAGTTTCGAGCCCTCCCGGGAGTGGTGTGTTGCTTTTTTCTTTGCGCTGATAGCTTTGACGTTATGGTCTGATGGTGGTGAGAGTGGAGCACGACTGTCTCCGTGGCGCAGTTGGCTAGCGCGATCGGCTGTTAACCGAAAGGTTGGAGGTTCGAGCCCACCCGGTGATGGTGTGGCGCTTTTTTTTCTTTCTGCTGATAGCTTTGAAGATATGTTCTGATGGTGGTGAGAGTGGAGCAAGACTGTCCCCGTGGCGCAATGGGCAAGCGCGATCGGCTGTTAACCGAAAGGTTGGAGTTTCGAGCCCACGCGGTGGTGGTGCGGCGCTTTTATTTCTTTGCGCTGATAGTTTGAAGATATGTTCTGATAGTGGTGAGAGTGGAGAAAGACTGTTTCCGTGGCGCAATAGGCTAGCGCGATCGGCTGTTAACCGAAAGGTTGGAATTTCGAGCCCTCCCGGGAGTGGTGTGTTGCTTTTTTCTTTGCGGTAATAGCTTTGAAGATATGTTCTGATGGTGGTGAGAGTGCAGCAAGACTCTCTTCGTGGCGCAATTGGCTAGCGCAATCGGCTGTTAACCGAAAGTTTGGAGGTTCGAGCCCACCCGGTTGTGGTGCGGCGCTTTTTTTTCTTTGGGGTGATAGCTCTGAAGAAATGTTCTGACGGTGGTGAGAGTGGAGCACGACTGTCTCCGTGGGGCAATGGGCTAGCGCGATCGGCTGTTAACCGAAAGGTTGGAGGTTCGAGCCCACCTGGTGATGGTGTGGCGCTTTTTTTTCTTTGTGCTGATAGCTTTGAAGATATGTTCTGATGGTGGTGAGAGTGGAGCAGGACTGTCTCCGTGGCGCAGTTGGCTAGCGCGATCGGCTATTAACCGAAAGGTTGGAGGTTCGAGCCCACCCGGTGATGGTGTGGCGCTTTTTTTTCTTTCTGCTGATAGCTTTGAAGATATGTTCTGATGGTGGTGAGAGTGGAGCAAGACTGTCCCCGTGGCGCAATGGGCAAGCGCGATCGGCTGTTAACCGAAAGGTTGGAGTTTCGAGCCCACGCGGTGGTGGTGCGGCGCTTTTATTTCTTTGCGCTGATAGTTTGAAGATATGTTCTGATAGTGGTGAGAGTGGAGAAAGACTGTTTCCGTGGCGCAATAGGCTAGCGCGATCGGCTGTTCACCGAAAGGTTGGAATTTCGAGCCCTCCCGGGAGTGGTGTGTTGCTTTTTTCTTTGCGGTAATAGCTTTGAAGATATGTTCTGATGGTGGTGAGAGTGCAGCAAGACTCTCTTCGTGGCGCAATTGGCTAGCGCAATCGGCTGTTAACCGAAAGGTTGGAGGTTCGAGCCCACCCGGTGGTGGTGCGGCGCTTTTTTTTCTTTGGGGTGATAGCTCTGAAGAAATGTTCTGACGGTGGTGAGAGTGGAGCACGACTGTCTCCGTGGGGCAATGGGCTAGCGCGATCGGCTGTTAACCGAAAGGTTGGAGGTTCGAGCCCACCTGGTGATGGTGTGGCGCTTTTTTTTCTTTGTGCTGATAGCTTTGAAGATATGTTCTGATGGTGGTGAGAGTGGAGCAGGACTGTCTCCGTGGCGCAATTGGCTAGCGCGATTGGCTGTTAACCAAAAGGTTGGAGGTTCGAGCCCACCCGGTGGTGGTGTGGTGCTTTTTTGTTTTGGGCTGTTAGCTTTGAAGATATGTTCTGAAGGTGGTGAGAGTGGAGCAGGACTGTCTCCGTGGCGCAATTGGCTTGCGCGATCGGCTGTTAACCGAAAGGTTGGAGGTTCGAGCCCTCCGGTGGTGGTGCAGCGCTTTTTTTTCTTTGCGCTGAAAGCTTTGAAGATATGTTCTGATGGTGGTGAGAGTGGGGCAAGACTGTCCCCGTGGCGCAATGAGCTAGCGCGATCGGCTGTTAACCGAAAGGTTGGAGTTTCGAGCCCTCCCGGGAGTGGTGTGTTGCTTTTTTCTTTGCGCTGATAGCTTTGAAGATATGGTCTGATGGTGGTGAGAGTGGAGCACGACTGTCTCCGTGGCGCAGTTGGCTAGCGCGATCGGCTGTTAACCGAAAGGTTGGAGGTTCGAGCCCACCCGGTGATGGTGTGGCGCTTTTTTTTCTTTCTGCTGATAGCTTTGAAGATATGTTGTTATGGTGGTGGGAGTGGAGCAGGACTGTCTCCGTGGCGCAATTGGCTTGCGCGATCGGCTGTTAACCGAAAGGTTGGAGGTTCGAGCCCACCCGGTGGTAGTGCGGCGCTTTTTTTTCTTTGCGCTGATAGCTTTGAAGATATGTTCTGATGGTGGTGAGAGTGGAGCAAGACTGTCCCCGTGGCGCAATGGGCAAGCGCGATCGGCTGTTAACCGAAAGGTTGGAGTTTCGAGCCCACGCGGTGGTGGTGCGGCGCTTTTATTTCTTTGCGCTGATAGTTTGAAGATATGTTCTGATGGTGGTGAGAGTGGTGAAAGACTGTCTCCGTGGCGCAATAAGCTAGCGCGAGCGGCTGTTAACCGAACGGTTGGAATTTCGAGCCTTCCCGGGAGTGGTGTGTTGCTTTTTTCTTTGCGGTAATAGCTTTGAAGATATGTTCTGATGGTGGTGAGAGTGCAGCAGGACTGTCTTCGTGGCGCAATTGGCTAGCGCGATCGGCTGTTAACCGAAAGGTTGGAGGTTCGAGCCCACCCGGTGGTGGTGCGGCGCTTTTTTTTCTTTGGGGTGATAGCTCTGAAGAAATGTTCTGACGGTGGTGAGAGTGGAGCACGACTGTCTCCGTGGGGCAATGGGCTAGCGCGATCGGCTGTTAACCGAAAGGTTGGAGGTTCGAGCCCACCTGGTGGTGGTGCGGCGCTTTTTTTTCTTTGGGCTGATAGCTCTGAAGAAATGTTCTGACGGTGGTGAGAGTGGAGCAGGACTGTCTCCGTGGCACAATTGGCTAGCGCGATCGGCTGTTAACCGAAAAGTTGGAGGTTCGAGCTCTCCCGGTGGTGGTGCGGCGCTTTTTTTCTGTGGGCTGATAGCTTTGAAGATATGTTCTGATGGTGGTGAGAGTCGAGCAGGACTGTCTCCGTGGCGCAATTGGCTAGCGTGATCGGCTGTTAACCGAAAAGTTGGAGGTTCGAGCCCACCCGGTGGTGGTGCGGTGCTTTTTTTTCTTTGGGCTGATAGCTTTGAAGATATGTTCTGATGATGGTGAGAGTAGAGCAGGACTGTCTCCGTGGCGCAATCGGCTAGCGCGATCGGCTGTTAACCAAAAGGTTGGAGTTTCGAGCCCTCCAGGGAGTGGTGTGTTGCTTTTTTCTTTGCGCTGATAGCTTTGAAGATATGGTCTGATGGTGGTGAGAGTGGAGCACAACTGTCTCCGTGGCGCAGTTGGCTACCGCGATCGGCTGTTAACCGAAATGTTGGAGGTTCGAGCCCACCCGGTGGTGGTGCAGCGCTTTTTTTCTTTGCGCTGAAAGCTTTGAAGATATGTTCTGATGGTGGTGAGAGTGGAGCAGGACTGTCTCCGTGGCGCAATTGGCTAGCGCGATCGGCTGTTAACCGAAAGGTTGGAGTTTCGAGCCCTCCCGGGAGTGGTGTGTTGCTTTTTTCTTTGCGCTGATAGCTTTGAAGATATGTTCTTATGGTGGTGAGAGTGGAGCACGACTGTCTCCGTGGCGCAGTTGGCTAGCGCGATCGGCTGTTTACCGAAAGGTTGGAGGTTCGAGCCCACCCGGTGATGGTGTGGCGCTTTTTTTTCTTTGTGCTGATAGCTTTGAAGTGATATTCTGATGGTGGTGAGAGTGGAGGAGGACTGTCTCCGTGGTGCAATTGGCTAGCGCGATTGGCTGTTAACCGAAAGGTTGGAGGTTCGAGCCCACACAGTTGTGGTGCGGTGCTTTTTTTCTTTGGGCTGATAGCTTTGAAGATATGTTCTGATCGTGGTGAGAGTGGAGCAGGACTGTCTCCGTGGCGCAATTGGCTTCCGCGATCGGCTTTTAACCGAAAGGTTGGAGGTTCGAGCCCACCCGGTGGTGGTGCGGCGCTTTTTTTTCTTTGCGCTGATAGCTTTGAAGATATGTTCTGATGGTGGTGAGAGTGGAGCAAGACTGTCCCCGTGGCGCAATGGGCAAGCGCGATCGGCTGTTAACCGAAAGGTTGGAGTTTCGAGCCCCGCCGGTGGTGGTGCGGCGCTTTTATTTCTTTGCGTTGATAGTTTGAAGATATGTTCTGATGGTGGTGAGAGTGGAGAAAGACTGTCTCCGTGGCGCAATAGGCTAGCGCGATCGGCTGTTAAACGAAAGGTTGGAGTTTCGAGCCCACGCGGTGGTGGTGCGGCGCTTTTATTTCTTTGCGCTGATAGTTTGAAGATATGTTCTGATAGTGGTGAGAGTGGAGAAAGACTGTTTCCGTGGCGCAATAGGCTAGCGCGATCGGCTGTTAACCGAAAGGTTGGAATTTCGAGCCCTCCCGGGAGTGGTGTGTTGCTTTTTTCTTTGCGGTAATAGCTTTGAAGATATGTTCTGATGGTGGTGAGAGTGCAGCAAGACTGTCTTCGTGGCGCAATTGGCTAGCGCAATCGGCTGTTAACCGAAAGTTTGGAGGTTCGAGCCCACCCGGTGGTGGTGCGGCGCTTTTTTTCTTTGGGGTGATAGCTCTGAAGAAATGTTCTGACGGTGGTGAGAGTGGAGCACGACTGTCTCCGTGGGGCAATGGGCTAGCGCGATCGGCTGTTAACCGAAAGGTTGGAGGTTCGAGCCCACCCGGTGGTGGTGCGGCGCTTTTTTTTCTTTGGGCTGATAGCTCTGAAGAAATGTTCTGACGGTGGTGAGAGTGGAGCAGGACTGTCTCCGTGGCACAATTGGCTAGCGCAATCGGCTGTTAACCGAAAGGTTGGAGGTTCGAGCCCACCCGGTGGTGGTGCGGCGCTTTTTTTTCTTTGGGGTGATAGCTTTGAAGATATGTTCTGATGATGGTGAGAGTAGAGCAGGACTGTCTCCGTGGCGCAATCGGCTAGCGCGATCGGCTGTTAACCGAAAGGTTGGAGTTTCGAGCCCTCCCGGGAGTGGTGTGTTGCTTTTTTCTTTGCGCTGATAGCTTTGAAGATATGGTCTGATGGTGGTGAGAGTGGAGCACGACTGTCTCCGTGGCGCAATTGGCTTGCGCAATCGGCTGTTAACCGAAAGGTTGGAGGTTCGAGCCCTCCTGTGGTGGTGCAGCGCTTTTTTTCTTTGCGCTGAAAGCTTTGAAGATATGTTCTGATGGTGGTGAGAGTGGAGCAAGACTGTCCCCGTGGCGCAATGAGCTAGCGCGACCGGGTGTTAACCGAAAAGTTGGAGTTTCGAGCCCTCCCGGGAGTGGTGTGTTGTTTTTTCTTTGCACTGATAGCTTTGAAGATATGGTCTGATGGTGGTGAGAGTGGAGCACGACTGTCTCCGTGGCGCAGTTGGCTAGCGCGATCGGCTGTTAACCGAAAGGTTGGAGGTTCGAGCCCACCCAGTGATGGTGTGGCGCTTTTTTTCTTTCTGCTGATAGCTTTGAAGATATGTTCTGATGGTGGTGAGAGTGGAGCAGGACTGTCTCCGTGCGCAATTGGCTTGCGCGATCGGCTGTTAACCGAAAGGTTGGAGGTTCGAGCCCACCCGGTGGTGGTGCGGCGCTTTTTTTTCTTTGCGCTGATAGCTTTGAAGATATGTTCTGATGGTGGTGAGAGTGGAGGAAGACTGTCCCCGTGGCGCAATGGGCAAGCGCGATCGGCTGTTAACCGAAAGGTTGGAGTTTCGAGCCCACGCGGTGGCGGTGCGGCGCTTTTATTTCTTTGCGCTGATAGTTTGAAGATATGTTCTGATGGTGGTGAGGGTGGAGAAAGACTGTCTCCGTGGCGCAATAGGCTAGCGCGATCGGCTGTTAACCGAAAGGTTGGAATTTCGAGCCCTCCCGGGAGTGGTGTGTTGGCTTTTTTCTTTGCGGTAATAGCTTTGAAGATATGTTCTGATGGTGGTGAGAGTGCAGCAGGACTGTCTTCTTGGCGCAATTGGCTAGCGCGATCGGCTGTTAACCGAAAGGTTGGAGGTTCGAGCCCACCCGGTGGTGGTGCGGCGCTTTTTTTTCTTTAGGTTATAGCTCTGAAGAAATGTTCTGACGGTGGTGAGAGTGGAGCACGACTGTCTCCGTGGGGCAATGGGCTAGCGCGATCGGCTGTTAACCGAAAGGTTGGAGGTTCGAGCCCACCCGGTGGTGGTGCGGCGCTTTTTTTTCTTTGGGCTGATAGCTCTGAAGAAATGTTCTGACGATGGTGGGAGTGGAGAAAGACTGTCTCCGTGGCGCAATCGGCTAGCGCGATCGGCTGTTAACCGAAAGGTTGGAATTTCGAGCCCTCCCGGGAGTGGTGTGTTGCTTTTTTCTTTGCGGTAATAGCTTTGAAGATATGTTATGATGGTGGTGAGAGGGCAGCAGAACTGTCTTCGTGGCGCAATTGGCTAGCGCGATCGGCTGTTAACCGAAAGGTTCGAGGTTCGAGCCCACCCGGTGGTGGTGCGGCGCTTTTATTTCTTTGCGCTGATAGCTTTGAAGATATGTTCTGATGGTGGTGAGAGTGGAGCAAGACTGTCCCCGTGGCGCAATAGGCTAGCGCGATCGGCTGTTAAACGAAAGGTTGGAATTTCGAGCCCTCCCGGGAGTGGTGTGTTGCTTTTTTCTTTGCGGTAATAGCTTTGAAGATATGTTATGATGGTGGTGAGAGGGCAGCAGAACTGTCTTCGTGGCGCAATTGGCTAGCGCGAACGGCTGTTAACCGAAAGGTTCGAGGTTCGAGCCCACCCGGTAGTGGTGCGGCGCTTTTTTTTCTTTGGGGTGATAGCTCTGAAGAAATGTTCTGACGGTGGTGAGAGTAGAGCACGACTGTCTCCGTGGCGCAATTGGCTTCCGCGATCGGCTGTTAACCGAAAGGTTGGAGGTTCGAGCCCACCCAGTGGTATTGCGGCGCTTTTTTTTCTTTGCGCTGATAGCTTTGAAGATATGTTCTGATGGTGGTGAGAGTGGAGCAAGACTGTCCCCGTGGCGCAATGGGCAAGCGCAATCGGCTGTTAACCGAAAGGTTGGAGGTTCGAGCCCACCCGGTGGTGGTGCGGTGCTTTTTTTTTCTTTGGGCTGTTAGCTTTGAAGATATGTTCTGATGGTGGTGAGAGTGGAGCAAGACTGTCCCCGTGGCGCAATGGGCAAGCGCGATCGGCTGTTAACCGAAAGGTTGGAGTTTCGAGCCCACGCGGTGGTGGTGCGGCGCTTTTATTTCTTTGCGCTGATAGTTTGAAGATATGTTCTGATAGTGGTGAGAGTGGAGAAAGACTGTTTCCGTGGCGCAATAGGCTAGCGCGATCGGCTGTTAACCGAAAGGTTGGAATTTCGATCCCTCCCGGGAGTGGTGTGTTGCTTTTTTCTTTGCGGTAATAGCTTTGAAGATATATTCTGATGGTGGTGAGAGTGCAGCAAGACTGTCTTCGTGGCGCAATTGGCTAGCGCAATCGGCTGTTAACCGAAAGGTTGGAGGTTCGAGCCCACCCGGTGGTGGTGCGGCGCTTTTTTTCTTTGGGGTGATAGCTCTGAAGAAATGTTCTGACGGTGGTGAGAGTGGAGCACGACTGTCTCCGTGGGGCAATGGGCTAGCGCGATCGGCTGTTAACCGAAAGGTTGGAGGTTCGAGCCCACCCGGTGGTGGTGCGGCGCTTTTTTTTCTTTGGGCTGATAGCTCTGAAGAAATGTTCTGACGGTGGTGAGAGTGGAGCAGGACTGTCTCCGTGGCACAATTGGCTAGCGCAATCGGCTGTTAACCGAAAGGTTGGAGGTTCGAGCCCTCCGGTGTTGGTGCAGCGCTTTTTTTTCTTTGCGCTGAAAGCTTTGAAGATATGTTCTGATGGTGGTGAGAGTGGGGCAAGACTGTCCCCGTGGCGCAATGAGCTAGCGCGATCGGCTGTTAACCGAAAGGTTGGAGTTTCGAGCCCACCCGGTGGTGGTGCGGCGCTTTTTTTTCTTTGGGGTGATAGCTTTGAAGATATGTTCTGATGATGGTGAGAGTAGAGCAGGACTGTCTCCGTGGCGCAATCGGCTAGCGCGATCGGCTGTTAACCGAAAGGTTGGAGTTTCGAGCCCTCCCGGGAGTGGTGTGTTGCTTTTTTCTTTGCGCTGATAGCTTTGAAGATATGGTCTGATGGTGGTGAGAGTGGAGCACGACTGTCTTCGTGGCGCAGTTGGCTAGCGCGATCGGCTGTTAACCGAAAGGTTGGAGGTTCGAGCCCACCCGGTGATGGTGTGGCGCTTTTTTTTCTTTGTGCTGATAGCTTTGAAGATATGTTCTTATGGTGGTGAGAGTGGAGCAGGACTGTCTCCATGGCGCAATTGGCTAGCGCGATTGGCTGTTAACCAAAAGGTTGGAGGTTCGAGCCCACCCGGTGGTGGTGTGGTGCTTTTTTGTTTTGGGCTGTTAGCTTTGAAGATATGTTCTGAAGGTGGTGAGAGTGGAACAGGACTGTCTCCGTGGCGCAATTGGCTTGCGCGATCGGCTGTTAACCGAAAGGTTGGAGGTTCGAGCCCTCCGGTGGTGGTGCAGCGCTTTTTTTTCTTTGCGCTGAAAGCTTTGAAGATATGTTCTGATGGTGGTGAGAGTGGGGCAAGACTGTCCCCGTGGCGCAATGAGCTAGCGCGATCGGCTGTTAACCGAAAGGTTGGAGTTTCGAGCCCTCCCGGGAGTGGTGTGTTGCTTTTTTCTTTGCGCTGATAGCTTTGAAGATATGGTCTGATGGTGGTGAGAGTGGAGCACGACTGTCTCCGTGGCGCAGTTGGCTAGCGCGATCGGCTGTTAACCGAAAGGTTGGAGGTTCGAGCCCACCCGGTGATGGTGTGGCGCTTTTTTTTCTTTCTGCTGATAGCTTTGAAGATATGTTCTTATGGTGGTGAGAGTGGAGCAGGACTGTCTCCGTGGCGCAATTGGCTTGCGCGATCGGCTGTTAACCGAAAGGTTGGAGGTTCGAGCCCACCCGGTGGTAGTGCGGCGCTTTTTTTTCTTTGCGCTGATAGCTTTGAAGATATGTTCTGATGGTGGTGAGAGTGGAGCAAGACTGTCCCCGTGGCGCAATGGGCAAGCGCGATCGGCTGTTCACCGAAAGGTTGGAGTTTCGAGCCCACGCGGTGGTGGTGCGGCGCTTTTATTTCTTTGCGCTGATAGTTTGAAGATATGTTCTGATGGTGGTGAGAGTGGTGAAAGACTGTCTCCGTGGCGCAATAAGCTAGCGCGATCGGCTGTTAACCGAACGGTTGGAATTTCGAGCCCTCCCGGGAGTGGTGTGTTGCTTTTTTCTTTGCGGTAATAGCTTTGAAGATATGTTCTGATGGTGGTGACAGTGCAGCAGGACTGTCTTCGTGGCGCAATTGGCTAGCGCGATCGGCTGTTAACCGAAAGGTTGGAGGTTCGAGCCCACCCGGTGGTGGTGCGGCGCTTTTTTTTCTTTGGGGTGATAGCTCTGAAGAAATGTTCTGACGGTGGTGAGAGTGGAGCACGACTGTCTCCGTGGGGCAATGGGCTAGCGCGATCGGCTGTTAACCGAAAGGTTGGAGGTTCGAGCCCACCTGGTGGTGGTGCGGCGCTTTTTTTTCTTTGGGCTGATAGCTCTGAAGAAATGTTCTGACGGTGGTGAGAGTGGAGCAGGACTGTCTCCGTGGCACAATTGGCTAGCGCGATCGGCTGTTAACCGAAAAGTTGGAGGTTCGAGCTCTCCCGGTGGTGGTGCGGCGCTTTTTTCTGTGGGCTGATAGCTTTGAAGATATGTTCTGATGGTGGTGAGAGTCAAGCAGGACTGTCTCCGTGGCGCAATTGGCTAGCGTGATCGGCTGTTAACCGAAAAGTTGGAGGTTCGAGCCCACCCGGTGGTGGTGCGGTGCTTTTTTTTCTTTGGGCTGATAGCTTTGAAGATATGTTCTGATGATGGTGAGAGTAGAGCAGGACTGTCTCCGTGGCGCAATCGGCTAGCGCGATCGGCTGTTAACCGAAAGGTTGGAGTTTCGAGCCCTCCCGGGAGTGGTGTGTTGCTTTTTTCTTTGCGCTGATAGCTTTGAAGATATGGTTTGATGGTGGTGAGAGTGGAGCACAACTGTCTCCGTGGCGCAGTTGGCTACCGCGATCGGCTGTTAACCGAAAGGTTGGAGGTTCGAGCCCACCCGGTGATGGTGTGGCGCTTTATTTTCTTTGTGCTGATAGCTTTGAAGTTATGTTCTGATCGTGGTGAGAGTGGAGCAAGACTGTCCCCGTGGCGCAATGGGCAAGCGCGATCGGCTGTTAACCGAAAGGTTGGAGGTTCGAGCCCACCCGGTGGTGGTGCGGTGCTTTTTTTTCTTTGGGCTGTTAGCTTTGAAGATATGTTCTGAAGGTGGTGAGAGTGGAGCAGGACTGTCTCCGTGGCGCAATTGGCTTGCGCGATCGGCTGTTAACCGAAAGGTTGGAGGTTCGAGCCCTCCGGTGGTGGTGCAGCGCTTTTTTTTCTTTGCGCTGAAAGCTTTGAAGATATGTTCTGATGGTGGTGAGAGTGGAGGAAGACTGTCCCCGTGGCGCAATGGGCAAGCGCGATCGGCTGTTAACCGAAAGGTTGGAGGTTCGAGCCCACCCGGTGGTGGTGCGGCGCTTTTTTTTCTTTGCGCTGATAGCTTTGAAGATATGTTCTGATGGTGGTGAGAGTGGAGGAAGACTGTCCCCATGGCGCAATGGGCAAGCGCGATCGGCTGTTAACCGAAAGGTTGGAGTTTCGAGCCCACGCGGTGGCGGTGCGGCGCTTTTATTTCTTTGCGCTGATAGTTTGAAGATATGTTCTGATGGTGGTGAGGGTGGAGAAAGACTGTCTCCGTGGCGCAATAGGCTAGCGCGATCGGCTGTTAACCGAAAGGTTGGAATTTCGAGCCCTCCCGGGAGTGGTGTGTTGGCTTTTTTCTTTGCGGTAATAGCTTTGAAGATATGTTCTGATGGTGGTGAGAGTGCAGCAGGACTGTCTTCTTGGCGCAATTGGCTAGCGCGATCGGCTGTTAACCGAAAGGTTGGAGGTTCGAGCCCACCCGGTGGTGGTGCGGCGCTTTTTTTTCTTTGGGGTGATAGCTCTGAAGAAATGTTCTGACGGTGGTGAGAGTGGAGCACGACTGTCTCCGTGGGGCAATGGGCTAGCGCGATCGGCTGTTAACCGAAAGGTTGGAGGTTCGAGCCCACCCGGTGGTGGTGCGGCGCTTTTTTTTCTTTGGGCTGATAGCTCTGAAGAAATGTTCTGACGGTGGTGGGAGTGGAGAAAGACTGTCTCCGTGGCGCAATAGGCTAGCGCGATCGGCTGTTAACCGAAAGGTTGGAATTTCGAGCCCTCCCGGGAGTGGTGTGTTGCTTTTTTCTTTGCGGTAATAGCTTTGAAGATATGTTATGATGGTGGTGAGAGGGCATCAGAACTGTCTTCGTGGCGCAATGGGCTAGCGCGATCGGCTGTTAACCGAAAGGTTCGAGGTTCGAGCCCACCCGGTGGTGGTGCGGCGCTTTTATTTCTTTGCGCTGATAGCTTTGAAAATATGTTCTGATGGTGGTGAGAGTGGAGCAAGACTGTCCCCGTGGCGCAATAGGCTAGCGCGATCGGCTGTTAAACGAAAGGTTGGAATTTCGAGCCCTCCCGGGAGTGGTGTGTTGCTTTTTTTTTTGCGGTAATAGCTTTGAAGATATGTTATGATGGTGGTGAGAGGGCAGCAGAACTGTCTTCGTGGCGCAATTGGCTAGCGCGAACGGCTGTTAACCGAAAGGTTCGAGGTTCGAGCCCACCCGGTAGTGGTGCGGCGCTTTTTTTTCTTTGGGGTGATAGCTCTGAAGAAATGTTCTGACGGTGGTGAGAGTAGAGCACGACTGTCTCCGTGGCGCAATTGGCTTCCGCGATCGGCTGTTAACCGAAAGGTTGGAGGTTCGAGCCCACCCAGTGGTATTGCGGCGCTTTTTTTTCTTTGCGCTGATAGCTTTGAAGATATGTTCTGATGGTGGTGAGAGTGGAGCAAGACTGTCCCCGTGGCGCAATGGGCAAGCGCAATCGGCTGTTAACCGAAAGGTTGGAGGTTCGAGCCCACCCGGTGGTGGTGCGGTGCTTTTTTTTTCTTTGGGCTGTTAGCTTTGAAGATATGTTCTGATGGTGGTGAGAGTGGAGCAAGACTGTCCCCGTGGCGCAATGGGCAAGCGCGATCGGCTGTTAACCGAAAGGTTGGAGTTTCGAGCCCACGCGGTGGTGGTGCGGCGCTTTTATTTCTTTGCGCTGATAGTTTGAAGATATGTTCTGATAGTGGTGAGAGTGGAGAAAGACTGTTTCCGTGGCGCAATAGGCTAGCGCGATCGGCTGTTAACCGAAAGGTTGGAATTTCGATCCCTCCCGGGAGTGGTGTGTTGCTTTTTTCTTTGCGGTAATAGCTTTGAAGATATGTTCTGATGGTGGTGAGAGTGCAGCAAGACTGTCTTCGTGGCGCAATTGGCTAGCGCAATCGGCTGTTAACCGAAAGGTTGGAGGTTCGAGCCCACCCGGTGGTGGTGCGGTGCTTTTTTTCTTTGGGGTGATAGCTCTGAAGAAATGTTCTGACGGTGGTGAGAGTGGAGCACGACTGTCTCCGTGGGGCAATGGGCTAGCGCGATCGGCTGTTAACCGAAAGGTTGGAGGTTCGAGCCCACCCGGTGGTGGTGCGGCGCTTTTTTTTCTTTGGGCTGATAGCTCTGAAGAAATGTTCTGACGGTGGTGAGAGTGAAGCAGGACTGTCTCCGTGGCACAATTGGCTAGCGCAATCGGCTGTTAACCGAAAGGTTGGAGGTTCGAGCCCTCCGGTGTTGGTGCAGCGCTTTTTTTTCTTTGCGCTGAAAGCTTTGAAGATATGTTCTGATGGTGGTGAGAGTGGGGCAAGACTGTCCCCGTGGCGCAATGAGCTAGCGCGATCGGCTGTTAACCGAAAGGTTGGAGTTTCGAGCCCACCCGGTGGTGGTGCGGCGCTTTTTTTTCTTTGGGGTGATAGCTTTGAAGATATGTTCTGATGATGGTGAGAGTAGAGCAGGACTGTCTCCGTGGCGCAATCGGCTAGCGCGATCGGCTGTTAACCGAAAGGTTGGAGTTTCGAGCCCTCCCGGGAGTGGTGTGTTGCTTTTTTCTTTGCGCTGATAGCTTTGAAGATATGGTCTGATGGTGGTGAGAGTGGAGCACGACTGTCTCCGTGGCGCAGTTGGCTAGCGCGATCGGCTGTTAACCGAAAGGTTGGAGGTTCGAGCCCACCCGGTGATGGTGTGGCGCTTTTTTTTCTTTGTGCTGATAGCTTTGAAGATATGTTCTTATGGTGGTGAGAGTGGAGCAGGACTGTCTCCGTGGCGCAATTGGCTAGCGCGATTGGCTGTTAACCAAAAGGTTGGAGGTTCGAGCCCACCCGGTGGTGGTGTGGTGCTTTTTTGTTTTGGGCTGTTAGCTTTGAAGATATGTTCTGAAGGTGGTGAGAGTGGAACAGGACTGTCTCCGTGGCGCAATTGGCTTGCGCGATCGGCTGTTAACCGAAAGGTTGGAGGTTCGAGCCCTCCGGTGGTGGTGCAGCGCTTTTTTTTCTTTGCGCTGAAAGCTTTGAAGATATGTTCTGATGGTGGTGAGAGTGGGGCAAGACTGTCCCCGTGGCGCAATGAGCTAGCGCGATCGGCTGTTAACCGAAAGGTTGGAGTTTCGAGCCCTCCCGGGAGTGGTGTGTTGCTTTTTTCTTTGCGCTGATAGCTTTGAAGATATGGTCTGATGGTGGTGAGAGTGGAGCACGACTGTCTCCGTGGCGCAGTTGGCTAGCGCGATCGGCTGTTAACCGAAAGGTTGGAGGTTCGAGCCCACCCGGTGATGGTGTGGCGCTTTTTTTTCTTTCTGCTGATAGCTTTGAAGATATGTTCTTATGGTGGTGAGAGTGGAGCAGGACTGTCTCCGTGGCGCAATTGGCTTGCGCGATCGGCTGTTAACCGAAAGGTTGGAGGTTCGAGCCCACCCGGTGGTAGTGCGGCGCTTTTTTTTCTTTGCGCTGATAGCTTTGAAGATATGTTCTGATGGTGGTGAGAGTGGAGCAAGACTGTCCCCGTGGCGCAATGGGCAAGCGCGATCGGCTGTTAACCGAAAGGTTGGAATTTCGAGCCCACGCGGTGGTGGTGCGGCGCTTTTATTTCTTTGCGCTGATAGTTTGAAGATATGTTCTGATGGTGGTGAGAGTGGTGAAAGACTGTCTCCGTGGCGCAATAAGCTAGCGCGATCGGCTGTTAACCGAACGGTTGGAATTTCGAGCCCTCCCGGGAGTGGTGTGTTGCTTTTTTCTTTGCGGTAATAGCTTTGAAGATATGTTCTGATGGTGGTGAGAGTGCAGCAGGACTGTCTTCGTGGCGCAATTGGCTAGCGCGATCGGCTGTTAACCGAAAGGTTGGAGGTTCGAGCCCACCCGGTGGTGGTGCGGCGCTTTTTTTTCTTTGGGGTGATAGCTCTGAAGAAATGTTCTGACGGTGGTGAGAGTGGAGCACGACTGTCTCCGTGGGGCAATGGGCTAGCGCGATCGGCTGTTAACCGAAAGGTTGGAGGTTCGAGCCCACCTGGTGGTGGTGCGGCGCTTTTTTTTCTTTGGGCTGATAGCTCTGAAGAAATGTTCTGACGGTGGTGAGAGTGGAGCAGGACTGTCTCCGTGGCACAATTGGCTAGCGCGATCGGCTGTTAACCGAAAAGTTGGAGGTTCGAGCTCTCCCGGTGGTGGTGCGGCGCTTTTTTCTGTGGGCTGATAGCTTTGAAGATATGTTCTGATGGTGGTGAGAGTCAAGCAGGACTGTCTCCGTGGCGCAATTGGCTAGCGTGATCGGCTGTTAACCGAAAAGTTGGAGGTTCGAGCCCACCCGGTGGTGGTGCGGTGCTTTTTTTTCTTTGGGCTGATAGCTTTGAAGATATGTTCTGATGATGGTGAGAGTAGAGCAGGACTGTCTCCGTGGCGCAATCGGCTAGCGCGATCGGCTGTTAACCGAAAGGTTGGAGTTTCGAGCCCTCCCGGGAGTGGTGTGTTGCTTTTTTCTTTGCGCTGATAGCTTTGAAGATATGGTCTGATGGTGGTGAGAGTGGAGCACAACTGTCTCCGTGGCGCAGTTGGCTACCGCGATCGGCTGTTAACCGAAAGGTTGGAGGTTCGAGCCCACCCGGTGATGGTGTGGCGCTTTATTTTCTTTGTGCTGATAGCTTTGAAGTTATGTTCTGATCGTGGTGAGAGTGGAGCAAGACTGTCCCCGTGGCGCAATGGGCAAGCGCGATCAGCTGTTAACCGAAAGGTTGGAGGTTCGAGCCCACCCGGTGGTGGTGCGGTGCTTTTTTTTCTTTGGGCTGTTAGCTTTGAAGATATGTTCTGAAGGTGGTGAGAGTGGAGCAGGACTGTCTCCGTGGCGCAATTGGCTTGCGCGATCGGCTGTTAACCGAAAGGTTGGAGGTTCGAGCCCTCCGGTGGTGGTGCAGCGCTTTTTTTTCTTTGCGCTGAAAGCTTTGAAGATATGTTCTGATGGTGGTGAGAGTGGAGCAGGACTGTCTCCGTGGCGCAATTGGCTAGCGCGATCGGCTGTTAACCGAAAGGTTGGAGTTTCGAGCCCTCCCGGGAGTGGTGTGTTGCTTTTTTCTTTGCGCTGATAGCTTTGAAGATATGTTCTTATGGTGGTGAGAGTGGAGCACGACTGTCTCCGTGGCGCAGTTGGCTAGCGCGATCGGCTGTTTACCGAAAGGTTGGAGGTTCGAGCCCACCCGGTGATGGTGTGGCGCTTTTTTTTCTTTGTGCTGATAGCTTTGAAGTTATATTCTGATGGTGGTGAGAGTGGAGGAGGACTGTCTCCGTGGTGCAATTGGCTAGCGCGATTGGCTGTTAACCGAAAGGTTGGAGGTTCGAGCCCACACAGTTGTGGTGCGGTGCTTTTTTTCTTTGGGCTGATAGCTTTGAAGATATGTTCTGATCGTGGTGAGAGTGGAGCAGGACTGTCTCCGTGGCGCAATTGGCTTCCGCGATCGGCTTTTAACCGAAAGGTTGGAGGTTCGAGCCCACCCGGTGGTGGTGCGGCGCTTTTTTTTCTTTGCGCTGATAGCTTTGAAGATATGTTCTGATGGTGGTGAGAGTGGAGCAAGACTGTCCCCGTGGCGCAATGGGCAAGCGCGATCGGCTGTTAACCGAAAGGTTGGAGTTTCGAGCCCCGCCGGTGGTGGTGCGGCGCTTTTATTTCTTTGCGCTGATAGTTTGAAGATATGTTCTGATGGTGGTGAGAGTGGAGAAAGACTGTCTCCGTGGCGCAATAGGCTAGCGCGATCGGCTGTTAAACGAAAGGTTGGAATTTCGAGCCCTCCCGGGAGTGGTGTGTTGCTTTTTTCTTTGCGGTAATAGCTTTGAAGATATGTTATGATGGTGGTGAGAGGGCAGCAGAACTGTCTTCGTGGCGCAATTGGCTAGCGCGATCGGCTGTTAACCGAAAGGTTCGAGGTTCGAGCCCACCCGGTAGTGGTGCGGCGCTTTTTTTTCTTTGGGGTGATAGCTCTGAAGAAATGTTCTGACGGTGGTGAGAGTAGAGCACGACTGTCTCCGTGGCGCAATTGGCTTCCGCGATCGGCTGTTAACCGAAAGGTTGGAGGTTCGAGCCCACCCAGTGGTATTGTGGCGCTTTTTTTTCTTTGCGCTGATAGCTTTGAAGATATGTTCTGATGGTGGTGAGAGTGGAGCAAGACTGTCCCCGTGGCGCAATGGGCAAGCGCAATCGGCTGTTAACCGAAAGGTTGGAGTTTCGAGCCCAGCCGGTGGTGGTGCGGCGCTTTTATTTCTTTGCGCTGATAGTTTGAAGATATGTTTTGATGGTGGTGAGAGTGGAGAAAGACTGTCTCCGTTGCGCAGTTGGCTAGCGCGATCGGCTGTTAACCGAAAGGTTGGAGGTTCGAGCCCACCCGGTGATGGTGTGGCGCTTTTTTTTTCTTTGTGCTGATAGCTTTGAAGATATGTTCTGATGGTGGTGAGAGTGGAGCAGGACTGTCTCCGTGGCGCAATTGGCTAGCGCGATCGGCTGTTAACCGAAAGGTTGGAGGTTCGAGCCCACCCGGTGATGGTGTGGCGCTTTTTTTCTTTGTGCTGATAGCTTTGAAGATATGTTCTGATGGTGGTGAGAGTGGAGCAGGACTGTCTCCGTGGCGCAATTGGCTTGCGCGATCGGCTGTTAACCGAAAGGTTGGAGGTTCGAGCCCAACCGGTGGTGGTGCAGCGCTTTTTTTCTTTGCGCTGAAAGCTTTGAAGATATGTTCTGATGGTGGTGAGAGTGGAGCAAGACTGTCCCCGTGGCGCGATGAGCTTGCGCGATCGGCTGTTAACCGAAAGGTTGGAGTTTCGAGCCCTCCCGGGAGTGGTGTGTTGCTTTTTTCTTTGCGCTGATAGCTTTGAAGATATAGTCTGATGGTGGTGAGAGTGGAGCACGACTGTCTCCGTGGCGCAGTTGGCTAGCGCGATCGGCTGTTAACCGAAAGGTTGGAGGTTCGAGCCCACCCAGTGATGGTGTGGCGCTTTTTTTCTTTCTGCTGATAGCTTTGAAGATATGTTCTGATGGTGGTGAGAGTGGAGCAGGACTGTCTCCGTGCGCAATTGGCTTGCGCGATCGGCTGTTAACCGAAAGGTTGGAGGTTCGAGCCCACCCGGTGGTGGTGCGGCGCTTTTTTTTCTTTGCGCTGATAGCTTTGAAGATATGTTCTGATGGTGGTGAGAGTGGAGGAAGACTGTCCCCGTGGCGCAATGGGCAAGCGCGATCGGCTGTTAACCGAAAGGTTGGAGTTTCGAGCCCACGCGGTGGCGGTGCGGCGCTTTTATTTCTTTGCGCTGATAGTTTGAAGATATGTTCTGATGGTGGTGAGGGTGGAGAAAGACTGTCTCCGTGGCGCAATAGGCTAGCGCGATCGGCTGTTAACCGAAAGGTTGGAATTTCGAGCCCTCCCGGGAGTGGTGTGTTGGCTTTTTTCTTTGCGGTAATAGCTTTGAAGATATGTTCTGATGGTGGTGAGAGTGCAGCAGGACTGTCTTCGTGGCGCAATTGGCTAGCGCGATCGGCTGTTAACCGAAAGGTTGGAGGTTCGAGCCCACCCGGTGGTGGTGCGGCGCTTTTTTTTCTTTGGGGTGATAGCTCTGAAGAAATGTTCTACGGTGGTGAGAGTGGAGCACGACTGTCTCCGTGGGGCAATGGGCTAGCGCGATCGGCTGTTAACCGAAAGGTTGGAGGTTCGAGCCCACCCGGTGGTGGTGCGGCGCTTTTTTTTCTTTTGGCTGATAGCTCTGAAGAAATGTTCTGACGGTGGTGGGAGTGGAGAAAGACTGTCTCCGTGGCGCAATAGGCTAGCGCGATCGGCTGTTAACCGAAAGGTTGGAATTTCGAGCCCTCCCGGGAGTGGTGTGTTGCTTTTTTCTTTGCGGTAATAGCTTTGAAGATATGTTATGATGGTGGTGAGAGGGCAGCAGAACTGTCTTCGTGGCGCAATTGGCTAGCGCGATCGGCTGTTAACCGAAAGGTTCAAGGTTCGAGCCCACCCGGTGGTGGTGCGGCGCTTTTTTTTCTTTGCGCTGATAGCTTTGAAGATATGTTCTGATGGTGGTGAGAGTGGAGCAGGACTGTCTCCGTGGCGCAATTGGCTAGCGCGATTGGCTGTTAACCGAAAGGTTGGAGGTTCGAGCCCACCCGGTGGTGGTGCGGTGCTTTTTTTTTCTTTGGGCTGTTAGCTTTGAAGATATGTTCTGAAGGTGGTGAGAGTGGAGCAGGACTGTATCCGTGGCGCAATTGGCTTGCGCGATCGGCTGTTAACCGAAAGGTTGGAGGTTCGAGCCCTCCTGTGGTGGTGCAGCGCTTTTTTTCTTTGCGCTGAAAGCTTTGAAGATATGTTCTGATGGTGGTGAGAGTGGAGCAAGACTGTCCCCGTGGCGCAATGAGCTAGTGCGATCGGGTGTTAACCGAAAAGTTGGAGTTTCGAGCCCTCCCGGGAGTGGTGTGTTGTTTTTTCTTTGCACTGATAGCTTTGAAGATATGGTCTGATGGTGGTGAGAGTGTAGCACGACTTTCTCCGTGGCGCAGTTGGCTAGCGCGATCGGCTGTTAACCGAAACGTTGGAGGTTCGAGCCCACCCGGTGATGGTGTGGCGCTTTTTTTCTTTGTGCTGATAGCTTTGAAGATATGTTCTGATGGTGGTGAGAGTGGAGCAGGACTGTCTCCGTGGCGCAATTGGCTTGCGCGATCGGCTGTTAACCGAAAGGTTGGAGGTTCGAGCCCAACCGGTGGTGGTGCAGCGCTTTTTTTCTTTGCGCTGAAAGCTTTGAAGATATGTTCTGATGGTGGTGAGAGTGGAGCAAGACTGTCCCCGTGGCGCGATGAGCTTGCGCGATCGGCTGTTAACCGAAAGGTTGGAGTTTCGAGCCCTCCCGGGAGTGGTGTGTTGCTTTTTTCTTTGCGCTGATAGCTTTGAAGATATAGTCTGATGGTGGTGAGAGTAGAGCACGACTGTCTCCGTGGCGCAGTTGGCTACCGCGATCGGCTGTTAACCGAAAGGTTGGAGGTTCGAGCCCACCCAGTGATGGTGTGGCGCTTTTTTTCTTTCTGCTGATAGCTTTGAAGATATGTTCTGATGGTGGTGAGAGTGGAGCAGGACTGTCTCCGTGCGCAATTGGCTTGCGCGATCGGCTGTTAACCGAAAGGTTGGAGGTTCGAGCCCACCCGGTAGTGGTGCGGCGCTTTTTTTTCTTTGCGCTGATAGCTTTGAAGATATGTTCTGATGGTGGTGAGAGTGGAGGAAGACTGTCCCCGTGGCGCAATGGGCAAGCGCGATCGGCTGTTAACCGAAAGGTTGGAGTTTCGAGCCCACGCGGTGGCGGTGCGGCGCTTTTATTTCTTTGCGCTGATAGTTTGAAGATATGTTCTGATGGTGGTGAGAGTGGAGAAAGACTGTCTCCGTGGCGCAATAGGCTAGCGCGATCGGCTGTTAACCGAAAGGTTGGAGGTTCGAGCCCACCCGGTGGTGGTGCGGCGCTTTTTTTTCTTTGGGCTGATAGCTCTGAAGAAATGTTCTGACGGTGGTGAGAGTGGAGCAGGACTGTCTCCGTGGCACAATTGGCTAGCGCGATCGGCTGTTAACCGAAAAATTGCAGGTTCGAGCTCTCCCGGTGGTGGTGCGGCGCTTTTTTTGTGGGCTGATAGCTTTGAAGCTTTGTTTTGATGGTGGTGAGAGTCGAGCAGGATGGTCTCCGTGGCGCAATGGGCTAGCGTGATCGGATGTTAACCGAAAAGTTGGAGGTTCGAGCCCACCCGGTGGTGGTGCGGTGCTCTTTTTTCTTTGGGCTGATAGCTTTGAAGATATGTTCTGATGATGGTGAGAGTAGAGCAGGACTGTCTCCGTGGCGCAATCGGCTAGCGCGATCGGCTGTTAACCGAAAGGTTGGAGGTTTGAGACCTTCCGGGAGTGGTGTGTTGCTTTTTTCTTTGCGCTGATAGCTTTGAAGTTATGGTCTGATGGCGGTGAGAGTGGAGCACGACTGTCCCCGTGGCGCAGTTGGCTACCGCGATCGGCTGTTAACCGAAAGGTTGGAATTTCGAGCCCTCCCGGGAGTGGTGTGTTGGCTTTTTTCTTTGCGGTAATAGCTTTGAAGATATGTTCTGATGGTGGTGAGAGTGCAGCAGGACTGTCTTCGTGGCGCAATTGGCTAGCGCGATCGGCTGTTAACCGAAAGGTTGGAGGTTCGAGCCCACCCGGTGGTGGTGCGGTGCTTTTTTTTTTCTTTGGGCTGTTAGCTTTGAAGATATGTTCTGAAGGTGGTGAGAGTGGAGCAGGACTGTCTCCGTGGCGCAATTGGCTTGCGCGATCGGCTGTTAACCGAAAGGTTGGAGGTTCGAGCCCTCCTGTGGTGGTGCAGCGCTTTTTTTCTTTGCGCTGAAAGCTTTGAAGATATGTTCTGATGGTGGTGAGAGTGAAGCAAGACTGTCCCCGTGGCGCAATGGGCAAGCGCAATCGGCTGTTAACCGAAAGGTTGGAGTTTCGAGCCCAGCCGGTGGTGGGGCGGCGCTTTTATTTCTTTGCGCTGATAGTTTGAAGATATGTTTTGATGGTGGTGAGAGTGGAGAAAGACTGTCTCCGTGGGGCAATGGGCTAGCGCGATCAGCTGTTAACCGAAAGGTTGGAGGTTCGAGCCCACCCGGTGGTGGTGCGGCGCTTTTTTTTCTTTGGGCTGATAGCCCTGAAGAAATGTTCTGACGGTGGTTAGAGTGGAGCAGGACTGTCTCCGTGGCGCAATTGGCTAGCGCGATCGGCTGTTAACCGAAAAGTTGGAGGTTCGAGCTCTCCCGGTGGTGTTGCGGCGCTTTTTTTCTGTGGGCTGATAGCTTTGAAGATATGTTCTGATGGTGGTGAGAGTAGAGCAGGACTGTCTCCGTGGCGCAATTGGCTAGCGTGATCGGCTGTTAACCGAAAAGTTGGAGGTTCGAGCCCACCCGGTGGTGATGCGGCGCTTTTTTTTCTTTGGGCTAATAGCTTTGAAGAAATGTTCTGATGGTGGTGAGAGTACAGCAGGACTGTCTCCGTGGCGCAATCGGCTAGCGCGATCGGCTGTTAACCGAAAGGTTGGAGTTTCGAGCCCTCCCGGGAGTGGTGTGTTGCTTTTTTCTTTGCGCTGATAGCTTTGAAGATATGGTCTGATGGTGGTGAGAGTGGAGCACGACTGTCTCCGTTGCGCAGTTGGCTAGCGCGATCGGCTGTTAACCGAAAGGTTGGAGGTTCGAGCCCACCCGGTGATGGTGTGGCGCTTTTTTTTCTTTGTGCTGATAGCTTTGAAGATATGTTCTGATGGTGGTGAGAGTGGAGCAGGACTGTCTCCGTGGCGCAATTGGCTAGCGCGATTGGCTGTTAACCGAAAGGTTGGAGGTTCGAGCCCACCCGGTGGTGGTGCGGTGCTTTTTTTTTCTTTGGGCTGTTAGCTTTGAAGATATGTTCTGAAGGTGGTGAGAGTGGAGCAGGACTGTCTCCGTGGCGCAATTGGCTTGCGCGATCGGCTGTTAACCGAAAGGTTGGAGGTTCGAGCCCTCCTGTGGTGGTGCAGCGCTTTTTTTCTTTGCGCTGAAAGCTTTGAAGATATGTTCTGATGGTGGTGAGAGTGGAGCAAGACTGTCCCCGGGGCGCAATGAGCTAGCGCGATCGGGTGTTAACCGAGAAGTTGGAGTTTCGAGCCCTCCCGGGAGTGGTGTGTTGTTTTTTCTTTGCACTGATAGCTTTGAAGATATGGTCTGATGGTGGTGAGAGTGGAGCACGACTTTCTCCGTGGCGCAGTTGGCTAGCGCGATCGGCTGTTAACCGAAACGTTGGAGGTTCGAGCCCACCCGGTGATGGTGTGGCGCTTTTTTTTCTTTGTGCTGATAGCTTTGAAGATATGTTCTGATGGTGGTGAGAGTGGAGCAGGACTGTCTCCGTGGCGCAATTGGCTTGCGCGATCGGCTGTTAACCGAAAAGTTGGAGGTTCGAGCCCAACCGGTGGTGGTGCAGCGCTTTTTTTCTTTGCGCTGAAAGCTTTGAAGATATGTTCTGATGGTGGTGAGAGTGGAGCAAGACTGTCCCCGTGGCGCGATGAGCTTGCGCGATCGGCTGTTAACCGAAAGGTTGGAGTTTCGAGCCCTCCCGGGAGTGGTGTGTTGCTTTTTTCTTTGCGCTGATAGCTTTGAAGATATGGTCTGATGGTGGTGAGAGTGGAGCACGACTGTCTCCGTGGCGCAGTTGGCTAGCGCGATCGGATGTTAACCGAAAGGTTGGAGGTTCGAGCCCACCCAGTGATGGTGTGGCGCTTTTTTTTCTTTCTGCTGATAGCTTTGAAGATATGTTCTGATGGTGGTGAGAGTGGAGCAGGACTGTCTCCGTGGCGCAATTGGCTTGCGCGATCGGCTGTTAACCGAAAGGTTGGAGGTTCGAGCCCACCCGGTGGTGGTGCGGCGCTTTTTTTTCTTTGCGCTGATAGCTTTGAAGATATGTTCTGATGGTGGTGAGAGTGGAGCAAGACTGTCCCCGTGGCGCGATGAGCTTGCGCGATCGGCTGTTAACCGAAAGGTTGGATTTTCGAGCCCTCCCGGGAGTGGTGTGTTGCATTTTTCTTTGCGCTGATAGCTTTGAAGATATAGTCTGATGGTGGTGAGAGTAGAGCACGACTGTCTCCGTGGCGCAGTTGGCTACCGCGATCGGCTGTTAACCGAAAGGTTGGAGGTTCGAGCCCACCCAGTGATGGTGTGGCGCTTTTTTTCTTTCTGCTGATAGCTTTGAAGATATGTTCTGATGGTGGTGAGAGTGGAGCAGGACTGTCTCCGTGCGCAATTGGCTTGCGCGATCGGCTGTTAACCGAAAGGTTGGAGGTTCGAGCCCACCCGGTAGTGGTGCGGCGCTTTTTTTTCTTTGCGCTGATAGCTTTGAAGATATGTTCTGATGGTGGTGAGAGTGGAGGAAGACTGTCCCCGTGGCGCAATGGGCAAGCGCGATCGGCTGTTAACCGAAAGGTTGGAGTTTCGAGCCCACGCGGTGGCGGTGCGGCGCTTTTATTTCTTTGCGCTGATAGTTTGAAGATATGTTCTGATGGTGGTGAGAGTGGAGAAAGACTGTCTCCGTGGCGCAATAGGCTAGCGCGATCGGCTGTTAACCGAAAGGTTGGAGGTTCGAGCCCACCCGGTGGTGGTGCGGCGCTTTTTTTTCTTTGGGCTGATAGCTCTGAAGAAATGTTCTGACGGTGGTGAGAGTGGAGCAGGACTGTCTCCGTGGCACAATTGGCTAGCGCGATCGGCTGTTAACCGAAAAATTGGAGGTTCGAGCTCTCCCGGTGGTGGTGCGGCGCTTTTTTTGTGGGCTGATAGCTTTGAAGCTTTGTTTTGATGGTGGTGAGATTCGAGCAGGATGGTCTCCGTGGCGCAATGGGCTAGCGTGATCGGATGTTAACCGAAAAGTTGGAGGTTCGAGCCCACCCGGTGGTGGTGCGGTGCTTTTTTTTCTTTGGGCTGATAGCTTTGAAGATATGTTCTGATGATGGTGAGAGTAGAGCAGGACTGTCTCCGTGGCGCAATCGGCTAGCGCGATCGGCTGTTAACCGAAAGGTTGGAGGTTTGAGACCTTCCGGGAGTGGTGTGTTGCTTTTTTCTTTGCGCTGATAGCTTTGAAGATATGGTCTGATGGCGGTGAGAGTGGAGCACGACTGTCCCCGTGGCGCAGTTGGCTACCGCGATCGGCTGTTAACCGAAAGGTTGGAATTTCGAGCCCTCCCGGGAGTGGTGTGTTGGCTTTTTTCTTTGCGGTAATAGCTTTGAAGATATGTTCTGATGGTGGTGAGAGTGCAGCAGGACTGTCTTCGTGGCGCAATTGGCTAGCGCGATCGGCTGTTAACCGAAAGGTTGGAGGTTCGAGCCCACCCGGTGGTGGTGCGGTGCTTTTTTTTTCTTTGGGCTGTTAGCTTTGAAGATATGTTCTGAAGGTGGTGAGAGTGGAGCAGGACTGTCTCCGTGGCGCAATTGGCTTGCGCGATCGGCTGTTAACCGAAAGGTTGGAGGTTCGAGCCCTCCTGTGGTGGTGCAGCGCTTTTTTTCTTTGCGCTGAAAGCTTTGAAGATATGTTCTGATGGTGGTGAGAGTGAAGCAAGACTGTCCCCGTGGCGCAATGGGCAAGCGCAATCGGCTGTTAACCGAAAGGTTGGAGTTTCGAGCCCAGCCGGTGGTGGGGCGGCGCTTTTATTTCTTTGCGCTGATAGTTTGAAGATATGTTTTGATGGTGGTGAGAGTGGAGAAAGACTGTCTCCGTGGGGCAATGGGCTAGCGCGATCAGCTGTTAACCGAAAGGTTGGAGGTTCGAGCCCACCCGGTGGTGGTGCGGCGCTTTTTTTTCTTTGGGCTGATAGCCCTGAAGAAATGTTCTGACGGTGGTTAGAGTGGAGCAGGACTGTCTCCGTGGCGCAATTGGCTAGCGCGATCGGCTGTTAACCGAAAAGTTGGAGGTTCGAGCTCTCCCGGTGGTGTTGCGGCGCTTTTTTTCTGTGGGCTGATAGCTTTGAAGATATGTTCTGATGGTGGTGAGAGTAGAGCAGGACTGTCTCCGTGGCGCAATTGGCTAGCGTGATCGGCTGTTAACCGAAAAGTTGGAGGTTCGAGCCCACCCGGTGGTGATGCGGCGCTTTTTTTTCTTTGGGCTAATAGCTTTGAAGAAATGTTCTGATGGTGGTGAGAGTAGAGCAGGACTGTCTCCGTGGCGCAATCGGCTAGCGCGATCGGCTGTTAACCGAAAGGTTGGAGTTTCGAGCCCTCCCGGGAGTGGTGTGTTGCTTTTTTCTTTGCGCTGATAGCTTTGAACATATGGTCTGATGGTGGTGAGAGTGGAGCACGACTGTCTCCGTTGCGCAGTTGGCTAGCGCGATCGGCTGTTAACCGAAAGGTTGGAGGTTCGAGCCCACCCGGTGATGGTGTGGCGCTTTTTTTTCTTTGTGCTGATAGCTTTGAAGATATGTTCTGATGGTGGTGAGAGTGGAGCAGGACTGTCTCCGTGGCGCAATTGGCTTGCGCGATCGGCTGTTAACCGAAAGGTTGGAGGTTCGAGCCCAACCGGTGGTGGTGCAGCGCTTTTTTTCTTTGCGCTGAAAGCTTTGAAGATATGTTCTGATGGTGGTGAGAGTGGAGCAAGACTGTCCCCGTGGCGCGATGAGCTTGCGCGATCGGCTGTTAACCGAAAGGTTGGAGTTTCGAGCCCTCCCGGGAGTGGTGTGTTGCTTTTTTCTTTGCGCTGATAGCTTTGAAGATATGGTTTGATGGTGGTGAGAGTGGAGCACGACTGTCTCCGTGGCGCAGTTGGCTAGCGCGATCGGATGTTAACCGAAAGGTTGGAGGTTCGAGCCCACCCAGTGATGGTGTGGCGCTTTTTTTTCTTTCTGCTGATAGCTTTGAAGATATGTTCTGATGGTGGTGAGAGTGGAGCAGGACTGTCTCCGTGGCGCAATTGGCTTGCGCGATCGGCTGTTAACCGAAAGGTTGGAGGTTCGAGCCCACCCGGTGGTGGTGCGGCGCTTTTTTTTTCTTTGCGCTGATAGCTTTGAAGATATGTTCTGATGGTGGTGAGAGTGGAGCAAGACTGTCCCCGTGGCGCAATTGGCTAGCGCGATCGGCTGTTAACCGAAAGGTTGGAGGTTCGAGCCCACCCGGTGGTGGTGCGGCGCTTTTTTTTCTTTGGGGTGATAGCTCTGAAGAAATGTTCTGATGGTGGTGAGAGTGGAGAAAGACTGTCTCCGTGGCGCAATAGGCTAGCGCGATCAACTGTTAACCGAAAGGTTGGAATTTCGAGCCCTCCCGGGAGTGGTGTGTTGGCTTTTTTCTTTGCGGTAATAGCTTTGAAGATATGTTCTGATGGTGGTGAGAGTGCAGCAGGACTGTCTTCGTGGCGCAATTGGCTAGCGCGATCGGCTGTTAACCGAAAGTTTGGAGGTTCGAGCCGACCCGGTGGTGGTGCGGCGCTTTTTTTTCTTTGGGGTGATAGCTCTGAAGAAATGTTCTGACGGTGGTGAGAGTGGAGCACGACTGTCTCTGTGGGGCAATGGGCTAGCGCGATCGGCTGTTAACCGAAAGGTTGGAGGTTCGAGACCTTCCGGGAGTGGTGTGTTGCTTTTTTCTTTGCGCTGATAGCTTTGAAGATATGGTCTGATGGCGGTGAGAGTGGAGCACAACTGTCCCCGTGGCGCAGTTGGCTACCGCGATCGGCTGTTAACCGAAAGTTTGGAATTTCGAGCCCTCCCGGGAGTGGTGTGTTGGCTTTTTTCTTTGCGGTAATAGCTTTGAAGATATGTTCTGATGGTAGTGAGAGTGCAGCAGGACTGTCTTCGTGGCGCAATTGGCTAGCGCGATCGGCTGTTAACCGAAAGGTTGGAGGTTCGAGCCCACCCGGTGGTGGTGCGGTGCTTTTTTTTCTTTGGGCTGTTAGCTTTGAAGATATGTTCTGAAGGTGGTGAGAGTGGAGCAGGACTGTCTCCGTGGCGCAATTGGCTTGCGCGATCGGCTGTTAACCGAAAGGTTGGAGGTTCGAGCCCTCCTGTGGTGGTGCAGCGCTTTTTTTCTTTGCGCTGAAAGCTTTGAAGATATGTTCTGATGGTGGTGAGAGTAGAGCAAGACTGTCCCCGTGGCGCAATGGGCAAGCGCAATCGGCTGTTAACCGAAAGGTTGGAGGTTCGAGCCCACCCGGTAGTGGTGCGGCGCTTTTTTTTCTTTGCGCTGATAGCTTTGAAGATATGTTCTGATGGTGGTGAGAGTGGAGGAAGACTGTCCCCGTGGCGCAATGGGCAAGCGCGATCGGCTGTTAACCGAAAGGTTGGAGTTTCGAGCCCACGCGGTGGCGGTGCGGCGCTTTTATTTCTTTGCGCTGATAGTTTGAAGATATGTTCTGATGGTGGTGAGAGTGGAGAAAGACTGTCTCCGTGGCGCAATAGGCTAGCGCGATCGGCTGTTAACCGAAAGGTTGGAGGTTCGAGCCCACCCGGTGGTGGTGCGGCGCTTTTTTTTCTTTGGGCTGATAGCTCTGAAGAAATGTTCTGACGGTGGTGAGAGTGGAGCAGGACTGTCTCCGTGGCACAATTGGCTAGCGCGATCGGCTGTTAACCGAAAAATTGGAGGTTCGAGCTCTCCCGGTGGTGGTGCGGCGCTTTTTTTGTGGGCTGATAGCTTTGAAGCTTTGTTTTGATGGTGGTGAGAGTCGAGCAGGATGGTCTCCGTGGCGCAATGGGCTAGCGTGATCGGATGTTAACCGAAAAGTTGGAGGTTCGAGCCCACCCGGTGGTGGTGCGGTGCTTTTTTTTCTTTGGGCTGATAGCTTTGAAGATATGTTCTGATGATGGTGAGAGTAGAGCAGGACTGTCTCCGTGGCGCAATCGGCTAGCGCGATCGGCTGTTAACCGAAAGGTTGGAGGTTTGAGACCTTCCGGGAGTGGTGTGTTGCTTTTTTCTTTGCGCTGATAGCTTTGAAGATATGGTCTGATGGCGGTGAGAGTGGAGCACGACTGTCCCCGTGGCGCAGTTGGCTACCGCGATCGGCTGTTAACCGAAAGGTTGGAATTTCGAGCCCTCCCGGGAGTGGTGTGTTGGCTTTTTTCTTTGCGGTAATAGCTTTGAAGATATGTTCTGATGGTGGTGAGAGTGCAGCAGGACTGTCTTCGTGGCGCAATTGGCTAGCGCGATCGGCTGTTAACCGAAAGGTTGGAGGTTCGAGCCCACCCGGTGGTGGTGCGGTGCTTTTTTTTTCTTTGGGCTGTTAGCTTTGAAGATATGTTCTGAAGGTGGTGAGAGTGGAGCAGGACTGTCTCCGTGGCGCAATTGGCTTGCGCGATCGGCTGTTAACCGAAAGGTTGGAGGTTCGAGCCCTCCTGTGGTGGTGCAGCGCTTTTTTTCTTTGCGCTGAAAGCTTTGAAGATATGTTCTGATGGTGGTGAGAGTGAAGCAAGACTGTCCCCGTGGCGCAATGGGCAAGCGCAATCGGCCGTTAACCGAAAGGTTGGAGTTTCGAGCCCAGCCGGTGGTGGGGCGGCGCTTTTATTTCTTTGCGCTGATAGTTTGAAGATATGTTTTGATGGTGGTGAGAGTGGAGAAAGACTGTCTTCGTGGGGCAATGGGCTAGCGCGATCAGCTGTTAACCGAAAGGTTGGAGGTTCGAGCCCACCCGGTGGTGGTGCGGCGCTTTTTTTTCTTTGGGCTGATAGCCCTGAAGAAATGTTCTGACGGTGGTTAGAGTGGAGCAGGACTGTCTCCGTGGCGCAATTGGCTAGCGCGATCGGCTGTTAACCGAAAAGTTGGAGGTTCGAGCTCTCCCGGTGGTGTTGCGGCGCTTTTTTTCTGTGGGCTGATAGCTTTGAAGATATGTTCTGATGGTGGTGAGAGTAGAGCAGGACTGTCTCCGTGGCGCAATTGGCTAGCGTGATCGGCTGTTAACCGAAAAGTTGGAGGTTCGAGCCCACCCGGTGGTGATGCGGCGCTTTTTTTTCTTTGGGCTAATAGCTTTGAAGAAATGTTCTGATGGTGGTGAGAGTAGAGCAGGACTGTCTCCGTGGCGCAATCGGCTAGCGCGATCGGCTGTTAACCGAAAGGTTGGAGTTTCGAGCCCAGCCGGTGGTGGGGCGGCGCTTTTATTTCTTTGCGCTGATAGTTTGAAGATATGTTTTGATGGTGGTGAGAGTGGAGAAAGACTGTCTCCGTGGGGCAATGGGCTAGCGCGATCAGCTGTTAACCGAAAGGTTGGAGGTTCGAGCCCACCCGGTGGTGGTGCGGCGCTTTTTTTTCTTTGGGCTGATAGCCCTGAAGAAATGTTCTGACGGTGGTTAGAGTGGAGCAGGACTGTCTCCGTGGCGCAATTGGCTAGCGCGATCGGCTGTTAACCGAAAAGTTGGAGGTTCGAGCTCTCCCGGTGGTGTTGCGGCGCTTTTTTTCTGTGGGCTGATAGCTTTGAAGATATGTTCTGATGGTGGTGAGAGTAGAGCAGGACTGTCTCCGTGGCGCAATTGGCTAGCGTGATCGGCTGTTAACCGAAAAGTTGGAGGTTCGAGCCCACCCGGTGGTGATGCGGCGCTTTTTTTTCTTTGGGCTAATAGCTTTGAAGAAATGTTCTGATGGTGGTGAGAGTAGAGCAGGACTGTCTCCGTGGCGCAATCGGCTAGCGCGATCGGCTGTTAACCGAAAGGTTGGAGTTTCGAGCCCTCCCGGGAGTGGTGTGTTGCTTTTTTCTTTGCGCTGATAGCTTTGAACATATGGTCTGATGGTGGTGAGAGTGGAGCACGACTGTCTCCGTTGCGCAGTTGGCTAGCGCGATCGGCTGTTAACCGAAAGGTTGGAGGTTCGAGCCCACCCGGTGATGGTGTGGCGCTTTTTTTTCTTTGTGCTGATAGCTTTGAAGATATGTTCTGATGGTGGTGAGAGTGGAGCAGGACTGTCTCCGTGGCGCAATTGGCTTGCGCGATCGGCTGTTAACCGAAAGGTTGGAGGTTCGAGCCCAACCGGTGGTGGTGCAGCGCTTTTTTTCTTTGCGCTGAAAGCTTTGAAGATATGTTCTGATGGTGGTGAGAGTGGAGCAAGACTGTCCCCGTGGCGCGATGAGCTTGCGCGATCGGCTGTTAACCGAAAGGTTGGAGTTTCGAGCCCTCCCGGGAGTGGTGTGTTGCTTTTTTCTTTGCGCTGATAGCTTTGAAGATATGGTTTGATGGTGGTGAGAGTGGAGCACGACTGTCTCCGTGGCGCAGTTGGCTAGCGCGATCGGATGTTAACCGAAAGGTTGGAGGTTCGAGCCCACCCAGTGATGGTGTGGCGCTTTTTTTTCTTTCTGCTGATAGCTTTGAAGATATGTTCTGATGGTGGTGAGAGTGGAGCAGGACTGTCTCCGTGGCGCAATTGGCTTGCGCGATCGGCTGTTAACCGAAAGGTTGGAGGTTCGAGCCCACCCGGTGGTGGTGCGGCGCTTTTTTTTTCTTTGCGCTGATAGCTTTGAAGATATGTTCTGATGGTGGTGAGAGTGGAGCAAGACTGTCCCCGTGGCGCAATTGGCTAGCGCGATCGGCTGTTAACCGAAAGGTTGGAGGTTCGAGCCCACCCGGTGGTGGTGCGGCGCTTTTTTTTCTTTGGGGTGATAGCTCTGAAGAAATGTTCTGATGGTGGTGAGAGTGGAGAAAGACTGTCTCCGTGGCGCAATAGGCTAGCGCGATCAACTGTTAACCGAAAGGTTGGAATTTCGAGCCCTCCCGGGAGTGGTGTGTTGGCTTTTTTCTTTGCGGTAATAGCTTTGAAGATATGTTCTGATGGTGGTGAGAGTGCAGCAGGACTGTCTTCGTGGCGCAATTGGCTAGCGCGATCGGCTGTTAACCGAAAGTTTGGAGGTTCGAGCCGACCCGGTGGTGGTGCGGCGCTTTTTTTTCTTTGGGGTGATAGCTCTGAAGAAATGTTCTGACGGTGGTGAGAGTGGAGCACGACTGTCTCTGTGGGGCAATGGGCTAGCGCGATCGGCTGTTAACCGAAAGGTTGGAGGTTCGAGACCTTCCGGGAGTGGTGTGTTGCTTTTTTCTTTGCGCTGATAGCTTTGAAGATATGGTCTGATGGCGGTGAGAGTGGAGCACAACTGTCCCCGTGGCGCAGTTGGCTACCGCGATCGGCTGTTAACCGAAAGTTTGGAATTTCGAGCCCTCCCGGGAGTGGTGTGTTGGCTTTTTTCTTTGCGGTAATAGCTTTGAAGATATGTTCTGATGGTAGTGAGAGTGCAGCAGGACTGTCTTCGTGGCGCAATTGGCTAGCGCGATCGGCTGTTAACCGAAAGGTTGGAGGTTCGAGCCCACCCGGTGGTGGTGCGGTGCTTTTTTTTCTTTGGGCTGTTAGCTTTGAAGATATGTTCTGAAGGTGGTGAGAGTGGAGCAGGACTGTCTCCGTGGCGCAATTGGCTTGCGCGATCGGCTGTTAACCGAAAGGTTGGAGGTTCGAGCCCTCCTGTGGTGGTGCAGCGCTTTTTTTCTTTGCGCTGAAAGCTTTGAAGATATGTTCTGATGGTGGTGAGAGTAGAGCAAGACTGTCCCCGTGGCGCAATGGGCAAGCGCAATCGGCTGTTAACCGAAAGGTTGGAGGTTCGAGCCCACCCGGTAGTGGTGCGGCGCTTTTTTTTCTTTGCGCTGATAGCTTTGAAGATATGTTCTGATGGTGGTGAGAGTGGAGGAAGACTGTCCCCGTGGCGCAATGGGCAAGCGCGATCGGCTGTTAACCGAAAGGTTGGAGTTTCGAGCCCACGCGGTGGCGGTGCGGCGCTTTTATTTCTTTGCGCTGATAGTTTGAAGATATGTTCTGATGGTGGTGAGAGTGGAGAAAGACTGTCTCCGTGGCGCAATAGGCTAGCGCGATCGGCTGTTAACCGAAAGGTTGGAGGTTCGAGCCCACCCGGTGGTGGTGCGGCGCTTTTTTTTCTTTGGGCTGATAGCTCTGAAGAAATGTTCTGACGGTGGTGAGAGTGGAGCAGGACTGTCTCCGTGGCACAATTGGCTAGCGCGATCGGCTGTTAACCGAAAAATTGGAGGTTCGAGCTCTCCCGGTGGTGGTGCGGCGCTTTTTTTGTGGGCTGATAGCTTTGAAGCTTTGTTTTGATGGTGGTGAGAGTCGAGCAGGATGGTCTCCGTGGCGCAATGGGCTAGCGTGATCGGATGTTAACCGAAAAGTTGGAGGTTCGAGCCCACCCGGTGGTGGTGCGGTGCTTTTTTTTCTTTGGGCTGATAGCTTTGAAGATATGTTCTGATGATGGTGAGAGTAGAGCAGGACTGTCTCCGTGGCGCAATCGGCTAGCGCGATCGGCTGTTAACCGAAAGGTTGGAGGTTTGAGACCTTCCGGGAGTGGTGTGTTGCTTTTTTCTTTGCGCTGATAGCTTTGAAGATATGGTCTGATGGCGGTGAGAGTGGAGCACGACTGTCCCCGTGGCGCAGTTGGCTACCGCGATCGGCTGTTAACCGAAAGGTTGGAATTTCGAGCCCTCCCGGGAGTGGTGTGTTGGCTTTTTTCTTTGCGGTAATAGCTTTGAAGATATGTTCTGATGGTGGTGAGAGTGCAGCAGGACTGTCTTCGTGGCGCAATTGGCTAGCGCGATCGGCTGTTAACCGAAAGGTTGGAGGTTCGAGCCCACCCGGTGGTGGTGCGGTGCTTTTTTTTTCTTTGGGCTGTTAGCTTTGAAGATATGTTCTGAAGGTGGTGAGAGTGGAGCAGGACTGTCTCCGTGGCGCAATTGGCTTGCGCGATCGGCTGTTAACCGAAAGGTTGGAGGTTCGAGCCCTCCTGTGGTGGTGCAGCGCTTTTTTTCTTTGCGCTGAAAGCTTTGAAGATATGTTCTGATGGTGGTGAGAGTGAAGCAAGACTGTCCCCGTGGCGCAATGGGCAAGCGCAATCGGCCGTTAACCGAAAGGTTGGAGTTTCGAGCCCAGCCGGTGGTGGGGCGGCGCTTTTATTTCTTTGCGCTGATAGTTTGAAGATATGTTTTGATGGTGGTGAGAGTGGAGAAAGACTGTCTCCGTGGGGCAATGGGCTAGCGCGATCAGCTGTTAACCGAAAGGTTGGAGGTTCGAGCCCACCCGGTGGTGGTGCGGCGCTTTTTTTTCTTTGGGCTGATAGCCCTGAAGAAATGTTCTGACGGTGGTTAGAGTGGAGCAGGACTGTCTCCGTGGCGCAATTGGCTAGCGCGATCGGCTGTTAACCGAAAAGTTGGAGGTTCGAGCTCTCCCGGTGGTGTTGCGGCGCTTTTTTTCTGTGGGCTGATAGCTTTGAAGATATGTTCTGATGGTGGTGAGAGTAGAGCAGGACTGTCTCCGTGGCGCAATTGGCTAGCGTGATCGGCTGTTAACCGAAAAGTTGGAGGTTCGAGCCCACCCGGTGGTGATGCGGCGCTTTTTTTTCTTTGGGCTAATAGCTTTGAAGAAATGTTCTGATGGTGGTGAGAGTAGAGCAGGACTGTCTCCGTGGCGCAATCGGCTAGCGCGATCGGCTGTTAACCGAAAGGATGGAGTTTCGAGCCCTCCCGGGAGTGGTGTGTTGCTTTTTTCTTTGCGCTGATAGCTTTGAAGATATGGTCTGATGGTGGTGAGAGTGGAGCACGACTGTCTCCGTTGCGCAGTTGGCTAGCGCGATCGGCTGTTAACCGAAAGGTTGGAGGTTCGAGCCCACCCGGTGATGGTGTGGCGCTTTTTTTTCTTTGTGCTGATAGCTTTGAAGATATGTTCTGATGGTGGTGAGAGTGGAGCAGGACTGTCTCCGTGGCGCAATTGGCTAGCGCGATTGGCTGTTAACCGAAAGGTTGGAGGTTCGAGCCCACCCGGTGGTGGTGCGGTGCTTTTTTTTTCTTTGGGCTGTTAGCTTTGAAGATATGTTCTGAAGGTGGTGAGAGTGGAGCAGGACTGTCTCCGTGGCGCAATTGGCTTGCGCGATCGGCTGTTAACCGAAAGGTTGGAGGTTCGAGCCCTCCTGTGGTGGTGCAGCGCTTTTTTTCTTTGCGCTGAAAGCTTTGAAGATATGTTCTGATGGTGGTGAGAGTGGAGCAAAACTGTCCCCGTGGCGCAATGAGCTAGCGCGATCGGGTGTTAACCGAGAAGTTGGAGTTTCGAGCCCTCCCGGGAGTGGTGTGTTGTTTTTTCTTTGCACTGATAGCTTTGAAGATATGGTCTGATGGTGGTGAGAGTGGAGCACGACTTTCTCCGTGGCGCAGTTGGCTAGCGCGATCGGCTGTTAACCGAAACGTTGGAGGTTCGAGCCCACCCGGTGATGGTGTGGCGCTTTTTTTTCTTTGTGCTGATAGCTTTGAAGATATGTTCTGATGGTGGTGAGAGTGGAGCAGGACTGTCTCCGTGGCGCAATTGGCTTGCGCGATCGGCTGTTAACCGAAAGGTTGGAGGTTCGAGCCCAACCGGTGGTGGAGCAGCGCTTTTTTTCTTTGCGCTGAAAGCTTTGAAGATATGTTCTGATGGTGGTGAGAGTGGAGCAAGACTGTCCCCGTGGCGCGATGAGCTTGCGCGATCGGCTGTTAACCGAAAGGTTGGAGTTTCGAGCCCTCCCGGGAGTGGTGTGTTGCTTTTTTCTTTGCGCTGATAGCTTTGAAGATATGGTCTGATGGTGGTGAGAGTGGAGCACGACTGTCTCCGTGGCGCAGTTGGCTAGCGCGATCGGATGTTAACCGAAAGGTTGGAGGTTCGAGCCCACCCAGTGATGGTGTGGCGCTTATTTTTCTTTCTGCTGATAGCTTTGAAGATATGTTCTGATGGTGGTGAGAGTGGAGCAGGACTGTCTCCGTGGCGCAATTGGCTTGCGCGATCGGCTGTTAACCGAAAGGTTGGAGGTTCGAGCCCACCCGGTGGTGGTGCGGCGCTTTTTTTTTCTTTGCGCTGATAGCTTTGAAGATATGTTCTGATGGTGGTGAGAGTGGAGCAAGACTGTCCCCGTGGCGCAATTGGCTAGCGCGATCGGCTGTTAACCGAAAGGTTGGAGGTTCGAGCCCACCCGGTGGTGGTGCGGCGCTTTTTTTTCTTTGGGGTGATAGCTCTGAAGAAATGTTCTGATGGTGGTGAGAGTGGAGAAAGACTGTCTCCGTGGCGCAATAGGCTAGCGCGATCAACTGTTAACCGAAAGGTTGGAATTTCGTGCCCTCCCGGGAGTGGTGTGTTGGCTTTTTCTTTGCGGTAATAGCTTTGAAGATATGTTCTGATGGTGGTGAGAGTGCAGCAGGACTGTCTTCGTGGCGCAATTGGCTAGCGCGATCGGCTGTTAACCGAAAGGTTGGAGGTTCGAGCCGACCCGGTGGTGGTGCGGCGCTTTTTTTTCTTTGGGGTGATAGCTCTGAAGAAATGTTCTGACGGTGGTGAGAGTGGAGCACGACTGTCTCTGTGGGGCAATGGGCTAGCGCGATCGGCTGTTAACCGAAAGGTTGGAGGTTCGAGACCTTCCGGGAGTGGTGTGTTGCTTTTTTCTTTGCGCTGATAGCTTTGAAGATATGGTCTGATGGCGGTGAGAGTGGAGCACGACTGTCCCCGTGGCGCAGTTGGCTACCGCGATCGGCTGTTAACCGAAAGTTTGGAATTTCGAGCCCTCCCGGGAGTGGTGTGTTGGCTTTTTTCTTTGCGGTAATAGCTTTGAAGATATGTTCTGATGGTAGTGAGAGTGCAGCAGGACTGTCTTCGTGGCGCAATTGGCTAGCGCGATCGGCTGTTAACCGAAAGGTTGGAGGTTCGAGCCCACCCGGTGGTGGTGCGGTGCTTTTTTTTTCTTTGGGCTGTTAGCTTTGAAGATATGTTCTGAAGGTGGTGAGAGTGGAGCAGGACTGTCTCCGTGGCGCAATTGGCTTGCGCGATCGGCTGTTAACCGAAAGGATGGAGGTTCGAGCCCTCCTGTGGTGGTGCAGCGCTTTTTTTCTTTGCGCTGAAAGCTTTGAAGATATGTTCTGATGGTGGTGAAAGTAGAGCAAGACTGTCCCCGTGGCGCAATGGGCAAGCGCAATCGGCTGTTAACCGAAAGGTTGGAGTTTCGAGCCCAGCCGGTGGTGGGGCGGCGCTTTTATTTCTTTGCGCTGATAGTTTGAAGATATGTTTTGATGGTGGTGAGAGTGGAGAAAGACTGTCTCCGTGGGGCAATGGGCTAGCGCGATCAGCTGTTAACCGAAAGGTTGGAGGTTCGAGCCCACCCGGTGGTGGTGCGGCGCTTTTTTTTCTTTGGGCTGATAGCCTTGAAGAAATGTTCTGACGGTGGTGAGAGTGGAGCAGGACTGTCTCCGTGGCGCAATTGGCTAGCGCGATCGGCTGTTAACCGAAAAGTTGGAGGTTCGAGCTCTCCCGGTGGTGTTGCGGCGCTTTTTTTCTGTGGGCTGATAGCTTTGAAGATATGTTCTGATAGTGGTGAGAGTAGAGCAGGACTGTCTCCGTGGCGCAATTGGCTAGCGTGATCGGCTGTTAACCGAAAAGTTGGAGGTTCGAGCCCACCCGGTGGTGGTGCGGCGCTTTTTTTTCTTTGGGCTGATAGCTCTGAAGAAATGTTCTGACGGTGGTGAGAGTGGAGCAGGACTGTCTCCGTGGCACAATTGGCTAGCGCGATCGGCTGTTAACCGAAAAATTGGAGGTTCGAGCTCTCCCGGTGGTGGTGCGGCGCTTTTTTTGTGGGCTGATAGCTTTGAAGCTTTGTTTTGATGGTGGTGAGAGTCGAGCAGGATGGTCTCCGTGGCGCAATGGGCTAGCGTGATCGGATGTTAACCGAAAAGTTGGAGGTTCGAGCCCACCCGGTGGTGGTGCGGTGCTTTTTTTCTTTGGGCTGATAGCTTTGAAGATATGTTCTGATGATGGTGAGAGTAGAGCAGGACTGTCTCCGTGGCGCAATCGGCTAGCGCGATCGGCTGTTAACCGAAAGGTTGGAGGTTTGAGACCTTCCGGGAGTGGTGTGTTGCTTTTTTCTTTGCGCTGATAGCTTTGAAGATATGGTCTGATGGCGGTGAGAGTGGAGCACGACTGTCCCCGTGGCGCAGTTGGCTACCGCGATCGGCTGTTAACCGAAAGGTTGGAATTTCGAGCCCTCCCGGGAGTGGTGTGTTGGCTTTTTTCTTTGCGGTAATAGCTTTGAAGATATGTTCTGATGGTGGTGAGAGTGCAGCAGGACTGTCTTCGTGGCGCAATTGGCTAGCGCGATCGGCTGTTAACCGAAAGGTTGGAGGTTCGAGCCCACCCGGTGGTGGTGCGGTGCTTTTTTTTTCTTTGGGCTGTTAGCTTTGAAGATATGTTCTGAAGGTGGTGAGAGTGGAGCAGGACTGTCTCCGTGGCGCAATTGGCTTGCGCGATCGGCTGTTAACCGAAAGGTTGGAGGTTCGAGCCCTCCTGTGGTGGTGCAGCGCTTTTTTTCTTTGCGCTGAAAGCTTTGAAGATATGTTCTGATGGTGGTGAGAGTGAAGCAAGACTGTCCCCGTGGCGCAATGGGCAAGCGCAATCGGCTGTTAACCGAAAGGTTGGAGTTTCGAGCCCAGCCGGTGGTGGGGCGGCGCTTTTATTTCTTTGCGCTGATAGTTTGAAGATATGTTTTGATGGTGGTGAGAGTGGAGAAAGACTGTCTCCGTGGGGCAATGGGCTAGCGCGATCAGCTGTTAACCGAAAGGTTGGAGGTTCGAGCCCACCCGGTGGTGGTGCGGCGCTTTTTTTTCTTTGGGCTGATAGCCCTGAAGAAATGTTCTGACGGTGGTTAGAGTGGAGCAGGACTGTCTCCGTGGCGCAATTGGCTAGCGCGATCGGCTGTTAACCGAAAAGTTGGAGGTTCGAGCTCTCCCGGTGGTGTTGCGGCGCTTTTTTTCTGTGGGCTGATAGCTTTGAAGATATGTTCTGATGGTGGTGAGAGTAGAGCAGGACTGTCTCCGTGGCGCAATTGGCTAGCGTGATCGGCTGTTAACCGAAAAGTTGGAGGTTCGAGCCCACCCGGTGGTGATGCGGCGCTTTTTTTTCTTTGGGCTAATAGCTTTGAAGAAATGTTCTGATGGTGGTGAGAGTAGAGCAGGACTGTCTCCGTGGCGCAATCGGCTAGCGCGATCGGCTGTTAACCGAAAGGATGGAGTTTCGAGCCCTCCCGGGAGTGGTGTGTTGCTTTTTTCTTTGCGCTGATAGCTTTGAAGATATGGTCTGATGGTGGTGAGAGTGGAGCACGACTGTCTCCGTTGCGCAGTTGGCTAGCGCGATCGGCTGTTAACCGAAAGGTTGGAGGTTCGAGCCCACCCGGTGATGGTGTGGCGCTTTTTTTTCTTTGTGCTGATAGCTTTGAAGATATGTTCTGATGGTGGTGAGAGTGGAGCAGGACTGTCTCCGTGGCGCAATTGGCTAGCGCGATTGGCTGTTAACCGAAAGGTTGGAGGTTCGAGCCCACCCGGTGGTGGTGCGGTGCTTTTTTTTTCTTTGGGCTGTTAGCTTTGAAGATATGTTCTGAAGGTGGTGAGAGTGGAGCAGGACTGTCTCCGTGGCGCAATTGGCTTGCGCGATCGGCTGTTAACCGAAAGGTTGGAGGTTCGAGCCCTCCTGTGGTGGTGCAGCGCTTTTTTTCTTTGCGCTGAAAGCTTTGAAGATATGTTCTGATGGTGGTGAGAGTGGAGCAAAACTGTCCCCGTGGCGCAATGAGCTAGCGCGATCGGGTGTTAACCGAGAAGTTGGAGTTTCGAGCCCTCCCGGGAGTGGTGTGTTGTTTTTTCTTTGCACTGATAGCTTTGAAGATATGGTCTGATGGTGGTGAGAGTGGAGCACGACTTTCTCCGTGGCGCAGTTGGCTAGCGCGATCGGCTGTTAACCGAAACGTTGGAGGTTCGAGCCCACCCGGTGATGGTGTGGCGCTTTTTTTTCTTTGTGCTGATAGCTTTGAAGATATGTTCTGATGGTGGTGAGAGTGGAGCAGGACTGTCTCCGTGGCGCAATTGGCTTGCGCGATCGGCTGTTAACCGAAAGGTTGGAGGTTCGAGCCCAACCGGTGGTGGTGCAGCGCTTTTTTTCTTTGCGCTGAAAGCTTTGAAGATATGTTCTGATGGTGGTGAGAGTGGAGCAAGACTGTCCCCGTGGCGCGATGAGCTTGCGCGATCGGCTGTTAACCGAAAGGTTGGAGTTTCGAGCCCTCCCGGGAGTGGTGTGTTGCTTTTTTCTTTGCGCTGATAGCTTTGAAGATATGGTCTGATGGTGGTGAGAGTGGAGCACGACTGTCTCCGTGGCGCAGTTGGCTAGCGCGATCGGATGTTAACCGAAAGGTTGGAGGTTCGAGCCCACCCAGTGATGGTGTGGCGCTTATTTTTCTTTCTGCTGATAGCTTTGAAGATATGTTCTGATGGTGGTGAGAGTGGAGCAGGACTGTCTCCGTGGCGCAATTGGCTTGCGCGATCGGCTGTTAACCGAAAGGTTGGAGGTTCGAGCCCACCCGGTGGTGGTGCGGCGCTTTTTTTTCTTTGCGCTGATAGCTTTGAAGATATGTTCTGATGGTGGTGAGAGTGGAGCAAGACTGTCCCCGTGGCGCAATTGGCTAGCGCGATCGGCTGTTAACCGAAAGGTTGGAGGTTCGAGCCCACCCGGTGGTGGTGCGGCGCTTTTTTTTCTTTGGGGTGATAGCTCTGAAGAAATGTTCTGATGGTGGTGAGAGTGGAGAAAGACTGTCTCCGTGGCGCAATAGGCTAGCGCGATCAACTGTTAACCGAAAGGTTGGAATTTCGAGCCCTCCCGGGAGTGGTGTGTTGGCTTTTTCTTTGCGGTAATAGCTTTGAAGATATGTTCTGATGGTGGTGAGAGTGCAGCAGGACTGTCTTCGTGGCGCAATTGGCTAGCGCGATCGGCTGTTAACCGAAAGGTTGGAGGTTCGAGCCGACCCGGTGGTGGTGCGGCGCTTTTTTTTCTTTGGGGTGATAGCTCTGAAGAAATGTTCTGACGGTGGTGAGAGTGGAGCACGACTGTCTCTGTGGGGCAATGGGCTAGCGCGATCGGCTGTTAACCGAAAGGTTGGAGGTTCGAGACCTTCCGGGAGTGGTGTGTTGCTTTTTTCTTTGCGCTGATAGCTTTGAAGATATGGTCTGATGGCGGTGAGAGTGGAGCACGACTGTCCCCGTGGCGCAGTTGGCTTCCGCGATCGGCTGTTAACCGAAAGTTTGGAATTTCGAGCCCTCCCGGGAGTGGTGTGTTGGCTTTTTTCTTTGCGGTAATAGCTTTGAAGATATGTTCTGATGGTAGTGAGAGTGCAGCAGGACTGTCTTCGTGGCGCAATTGGCTAGCGCGATCGGCTGTTAACCGAAAGGTTGGAGGTTCGAGCCCACCCGGTGGTGGTGCGGTGCTTTTTTTTTCTTTGGGCTGTTAGCTTTGAAGATATGTTCTGAAGGTGGTGAGAGTGGAGCAGGACTGTCTCCGTGGCGCAATTGGCTTGCGCGATCGGCTGTTAACCGAAAGGTTGGAGGTTCGAGCCCTCCTGTGGTGGTGCAGCGCTTTTTTTCTTTGCACTGAAAGCTTTGAAGATATGTTCTGATGGTGGTGAGAGTAGAGCAAGACTGTCCCCGTGGCGCAATGGGCAAGCGCAATCGGCTGTTAACCGAAAGGTTGGAGTTTCGAGCCCAGCCGGTGGTGGGGCGGCGCTTTTATTTCTTTGCGCTGATAGTTTGAAGATATGTTTTGATGGTGGTGAGAGTGGAGAAAGACTGTCTCCGTGGGGCAATGGGCTAGCGCGATCAGCTGTTAACCGAAAGGTTGGAGGTTCGAGCCCACCCGGTGGTGGTGCGGCGCTTTTTTTTCTTTGGGCTGATAGCCTTGAAGAAATGTTCTGACGGTGGTGAGAGTGGAGCAGGACTGTCTCCGTGGCGCAATTGGCTAGCGCGATCGGCTGTTAACCGAAAAGTTGGAGGTTCGAGCTCTCCCGGTGGTGTTGCGGCGCTTTTTTTCTGTGGGCTGATAGCTTTGAAGATATGTTCTGATAGTGGTGAGAGTAGAGCAGGACTGTCTCCGTGGCGCAATTGGCTAGCGTGATCGGCTGTTAACCGAAAAGTTGGAGGTTCGAGCCCACCCGGTGGTGATGCGGCGCTTTTTTTCTTTGGGCTAATAGCTTTGAAGAAATGTTCTGATGGTGGTGAGAGTAGAGCAGGACTGTCTCCGTGGCGCAATCGGCTAGCGCGATCGGCTGTTAACCGAAAGGTTGGAGTTTCGAGCCCTCCCGGGAGTGGTGCGTTGCTTTTTTCTTTGCGCTGATAGCTTTGAAGATATGGTCTGATGGTGGTGAGAGTGGAGCACGACTGTCTCCGTTGCGCAGTTGGCTAGCGCGATCGGCTGTTAACCGAAAGGTTGGAGGTTCGAGCCCACCCGGTGATGGTGTGGCGCTTTTTTTTCTTTGTGCTGATAGCTTTGAAGATATGTTCTGATGGTGGTGAGAGTGGAGCAGGACTGTCTCCGTGGCGCAATTGGCTAGCGCGATTGGCTGTTAACCGAAAGGTTGGAGGTTCGAGCCCACCCGGTGGTGGTGCGGTGCTTTTTTTTTCTTTGGGCTGTTAGCTTTGAAGATATGTTCTGAAGGTGGTGAGAGTGGAGCAGGACTGTCTCCGAGGCGCAATTGGCTTGCGCGATCGGCTGTTAACCGAAAGGTTGGAGGTTCGAGCCCTCCTGTGGCGGTGCAGCGCTTTTTTTCTTTGCGCTGAAAGCTTTGAAGATATGTTCTGATGGTGGTGAGAGTGGAGCAAGACTGTCCCCGTGGCGCAATGAGCTAGCGCTATCGGGTGTTAACCGAAAAGTTGGAGTTTCGAGCCCTCCCGGGAGTGGTGTGTTGTTTTTTCTTTGCACTGATAGCTTTGAAGATATGGTCTGATGGTGGTGAGAGTGGAGCACGACTTTCTCCGTGGCGCAGTTGGCTAGCGCGATCGGCTGTTAACCGAAACGTTGGAGGTTCGAGCCCACCCGGTGATGGTGTGGCGCTTTTTTTCTTTGTGCTGATAGTTTTGAAGATATGTTCTGATGGTGGTGAGAGTGGAGCAGGACTGTCTCCGTGGCGCAATTGGCTTGCGCGATCGGCTGTTAACCGAAAGGTTGGAGGTTCGAGCCCAACCGGTGGTGGTGCAGCGCTTTTTTTCTTTGCGCTGAAAGCTTTGAAGATATGTTCTGATGGTGGTGAGAGTGGAGCAGGACTGTCTCCGTGGCGCAATTGGCTTGCGCGATCGGCTGTTAACCGAAAGGTTGGAGGTTCGAGCCCACCCGGTGGTGGTGCGGCGCTTTTTTTTCTTTGCGCTGATAGCTTTGAAGATATGTTCTGATGGTGGTGAGAGTGGAGCAAGACTGTCCCCGTGGCGCAATGGGCAAGCGCGATCGGCTGTTAACCGAAAGGTTGGAGTTTCGAGCCCACGCGGTGGTGGTGTGGCGCTTTTATTTCTTTGCGCTGATAGTTTGAAGATATGTTCTGATGGTGGTGAGAGTGGAGAAAGACTGTCTCCGTGGCGCAATAGGCTAGCGCGATCGGCTGTTAACCGAAACGTTGGAGGTTCGAGCCCACCCGGTGATGGTGTGGCGCTTTTTTTCTTTGTGCTGATAGCTTTGAAGATATGTTCTGATGGTGGTGAGAGTGGAGCAGGACTGTCTCCGTGGCGCAATTGGCTTGCGCGATCGGCTGCTAACCGAAAGGTTGGAGGTTCGAGCCCACCCGGTGGTGGTGCGGCGCTTTTTTTTCTTTGGGGTGATAGCTCTGAAGAAATGTTCTGATGGTGGTGAGAGTGGAGAAAGACTGTCTCCGTGGCGCAATAGGCTAGCGCGATCGGCTGTTAACCGAAAGGTTGGAATTTCGAGCCCTCCCGGGAGTGGTTTGTTGGCTTTTTTCTTTGCGGTAATAGCTTTGAAGATATGTTCTGATGGTGGTGAGAGTGCAGCAGGACTGTCTTCGTGGCGCAATTGGCTAGCGCGATCGGCTGTTAACCGAAAGGTTGGAGGTTCGAGCCGACCCGGTGGTGGTGCGGCGCTTTTTTTTCTTTGGGGTGATAGCTCTGAAGAAATGTTCTGACGGTGGTGAGAGTGGAGCACGACTGTCTCTGTGGGGCAATGGGCTAGCGCGAACGGCTGTTAACCGAAAGGTTGGAGGTTCGAGACCTTCCGGGAGTGGTGTGTTGCTTTTTTCTTTGCGCTGATAGCTTTGAAGATATGGTGTGATGGCGGTGAGAGTGGAGCACGACTGTCCCCGTGGCGCAGTTGGCTACCGCGATCGGCTGTTAACCGAAAGTTTGGAATTTCGAGCCCTCCCGGGAGTGGTGTGTTGGCTTTTTTCTTTGCGGTAATAGCTTTGAAGATATGTTCTGATGGTCGTGAGAGTGCAGCAGGACTGTCTTCGTGGTGCAATTGGCTAGTGCGATCGGCTGTTAACCGAAAGGTTGGAGGTTCGAGCCCACCCGGTGGTGGTGCGGTGCTTTTTTTTTCTTTGGGCTGTTAGCTTTGAAGATATGTTCTGAAGGTGGTGAGAGTGGAGCAGGACTGTCTCCGTGGCGCAATTGGCTTGCGCGATCGGCTGTTAACCGAAAGGTTGGAGGTTCGAGCCCTCCTGTGGTGGTGCAGCGCTTTTTTTCTTTGCGCTGAAAGCTTTGAAGATATGTTCTGATGGTGGTGAGAGTAGAGCAAGACTGTCCCCGTGGCGCAATGGGCAAGCGCAATCGGCTGTTAACCGAAAGGTTGGAGTTTCGAGCCCAGCCGGTGGTGGGGCGGCGCTTTTATTTCTTTACGCTGATAGTTTGAAGATATGTTTTGATGGTGGTGAGAGTGGAGAAAGACTGTCTCCGTGGGGCAATGGGCTAGCGCGATCAGCTGTTAACCGAAAGGTTGGAGGTTCGAGCCCACCCGGTGGTGGTGCGGCGCTTTTTTTCCTTTGGGCTGATAGCCCTGAAGAAATGTTCTGACGGTGGTGAGAGTGGAGCAGGACTGTCTCCGTGGCGCAATTGGCTGGCGCGATCGGCTGTTAACCGAAAAGTTGGAGGTTCGAGCTCTCCCGGTGGTGTTGCGGCGCTTTTTTTCTGTGGGCTGATAGCTTTGAAGATATGTTCTGATAGTGGTGAGAGTAGAGCAGGACTGTCTCCGTGGCGCAATTGGCTAGCGTGATCGGCTGTTAACCGAAAAGTTGGAGGTTCGAGCCCACCCGGTGGTGATGCGGCGCTTTTTTTCTTTGGGCTAATAGCTTTGAAGAAATGTTCTGATGGTGGTGAGAGTAGAGCAGGACTGTCTCCGTGGCGCAATCGGCTAGCGCGATCGGCTGTTAACCGAAAGGTTGGAGTTTCGAGCCCTCCCGGGAGTGGTGCGTTGCTTTTTTCTTTGCGCTGATAGCTTTGAAGATATGGTCTGATGGTGGTGAGAGTGGAGCACGACTGTCTCCGTTGCGCAGTTGGCTAGCGCGATCGGCTGTTAACCGAAAGGTTGGAGGTTCGAGCCCACCCGGTGATGGTGTGGCGCTTTTTTTTCTTTGTGCTGATAGCTTTGAAGATATGTTCTGATGGTGGTGAGAGTGGAGCAGGACTGTCTCCGTGGCGCAATTGGCTAGCGCGATTGGCTGTTAACCGAAAGGTTGGAGGTTCGAGCCCACCCGGTGGTGGTGCGGTGCTTTTTTTTTCTTTGGGCTGTTAGCTTTGAAGATATGTTCTGAAGGTGGTGAGAGTGGAGCACGACTTTCTCCGTGGCGCAGTTGGATAGCGCGATCGGCTGTTAACCGAAACGTTGGAGGTTCGAGCCCACCCGGTGATGGTGTGGCGCTTTTTTTTCTTTGTGCTGATAGCTTTGAAGATATGGTCTGATGGTGGTGAGAGTGGAGCAGGACTGTCTCCGTGGCGCAATTGGCTTGCGCGATCGGCTGTTAATCGAAAGGTTGGAGGTTCGAGCCCAACCGGTGGTGGTGCAGCGCTTTTTTTTCTTTGGGCTGTTAGCTTTGAAGATATGTTCTGAAGGTGGTGAGAGTGGAGCAAGACTGTCCCCGTGGCGCAATGGGCAAGCGCGATCGGCTGTTAACCGAAAGGTTGGAGTTTCGAGCCCACGCGGTGGTGGTGCGGCGCTTTTATTTCTTTGCGCTGATAGTTTGAAGATATGTTCTGATGGTGGTGAGAGTGGAGAAAGACTGTCTCCGTGGCGCAATAGGCTAGCGCGATCCGCTGTTAACCGAAAGGTTGGAATTTCGAGCCCTCCCGGGAGTGGTGTGTTGGCTTTTTTCTTTGCGGTAATAGCTTTGAAGATATGTTCTGATGGTGGTGAGAGTGCAGCAGGACTGTCTTCGTGGCGCAATTGGCTAGCGCGATCGGCTGTTAATCGAAAGGTTGGAGGTTCGAGCCCACCCGGTGGTGGTGCGGCGCTTTTTTTTCTTTGGGGTGATAGCTCTGAAGAAATGTTCTGACGGTGGTGAGAGTGGAGCACGACTGTCTCCGTGGGGCAATGGGCTAGCGCAATCGGCTGTTAACCGAAAGGTGGGAGGTTCGAGCCCACCCGGTGGTGGTGCGGCGCTTTTTTTTCTTTGGGCTGATAGCTCTGAAGAAATGTTCTGACGGTGGTGGGAGTGGAGCAGGACTGTCTCCGTGGCACAATTGGCTAGCGCGATCGGCTGTTAACCGAAAAGTTGCAGGTTCGAGCTCTCCCGGTGGTGGTGCGGCGCTTTTTTTTGTGGGCTGATAGCTTTGAAGATATGTTCTGATGGTGGTGAGAGTCGAGCAGGACTGTCTCCGTGGCGCAATGGGCTAGCGTGATCGGATGTTAACCGAAAAGTTGGAGGTTCGAGCCCACCCGGTGGTGGTGCGATGCTTTTTTTTCTTTGGGCTGAAAGCTTTGAAGATATGTTCTGATGATGGTGAGAGTAGAGCAGGACTGTCTCCGTGGCGCAATCGGCTAGCGCGATCGGCTGTTAACCGAAAGGTTGGAGGTTCGAGACCTCCCGGGAGTGGTGTGTTGCTTTTTTCTTTGCGCTGATAGCTTTGAAGATATGGTCTGATGGTGGTGAGAGTGAAGCACGACTGTCCCCGTGGCGCAGTTGGCTACCGCGATCGGCTGTTAACCGAAAGGTTGGAGGTTCGAGCCCACCCGGTGATGGTGTGGCGCTTTTTTTTCTTTGTGCTGATAGCTTTGAAGATATGGTCTGATGGTGGTGAGAGTGGAGCACGACTGTCTCCGTGGCGCAGTTGACTAGCGCGATCGGCTGTTAACCGAAAGGTTGGAGGTTCGAGCCCACCCGGTGGTGGTGCGGCGATTTTTTTTCTTTGCGCTGATAGCTTTGAAGATATGTTCTGAAGGTGGTGAGAGTGGAGCAAGACTGTCCCCGTGGCGCAATGGGCAAGCGCGATCGGGTGTTAACCGAAAGGTTGGAGGTTCGAGCCCACCCGGTGGTGGTGCGGTGCTTTTTTTTCTTTGGGCTGTTAGCTTTGAAGATATGTTCTGAAGGTGGTGAGAGTGGAGCAGGACTGTCTCCGTGGCGGAATTGGCTTGCGCGATCGGCTGTTAACCGAAAGGTTGGAGGTTCGAGCCCTCCGGTGGTGCTGCAGCGCTTTTTTTTCTTTGCGCTGAAAGCTTCGAAGATACGTTCTGATGGTGGTGAGAGTGGAGCAAGACTGTCCCCGTGGCGCAATGAGCTAGCGCGATCGGCTGTTAACCGAACGGTTGGAGTTTTGAGCCCTCCCGGGAGTGGTGTGTTGCTTTTTTCTTTGCACTGATACCTTTGAAGATATGGTCTGATGGTGGTGAAAGTGGAGCACGACTGTCTCCGTGGAGCAGTTGGCTAGCGCGATCGGCTGTTAACCGAAAGGTTGGAGGTTCGAGCCCACCCGGTGATGGTGTGGCGCTTTTTTTTCTTTGTGCTGATAGCTTTGAAGATATGTTCTGATGGTGGTGAGAGTGGAGCAGGACTGTCTCCGTGGCGCAATTGGCTTGCGCGATCGGCTGTTAACCGAAAGGTTGGAGGTTCGAGCCCACCCGGTGATGGTGCAGCGCTTTTTTTTTCTTTGCGCTGAAAGCTTTGAAGATATGTTCTGATGGTGGTGAGAGTGGAGCAAGACTGTCCCCGGGGCGCGATGAGCTAGCGCGATCGGCTGTTAACCGAAAGGTTGGAGTTTCGAGCCCTCCCGGGAGTGGTGTGTTGCTTTTTTCTTTGCGCTGATAGCTTTGAAGATATGGTCTGATGGTGGTGAAAGTGGAGCATGACTGTCTCCGTGGCGCAGTTGGCTAGCGCGATCGGCTGTTAACCGAAAGGTTGGAGGTTCGAGCGCACCCGGTGATGGTGTGGCGCTTTTTTTTCTTTCTGCTGATAGCTTTGAAGATATGTTCTGATGGTGGTGAGACTGGAGCAGGACTGTCTCCGTGGCGCGATTGGCTTGCGCGATCGGCTGTTAACCGAAAGGTTGGAGGTTCGAGCCCACCCGGTGGTGGTGCGGCGCTTTTTTTTCTTTGCGCTGATAGCTTTGAAGATATGTTCTGATGGTGGTGAGAGTGGAGCAAGACTGTCCCCGTGGCGCAATGGGCAAGCGCGATCGGCTGTTAACCGAAAGGTTGGAGTTTCGAGCCCACGCGGTGGTGGTGCGGCGCTTTTATTTCTTTGCGCTGATAGTTTGAAGATATGTTCTGATGGTGGTGAGAGGGGAGAAAGACTGTCTCCGTGGCGCAATAGGCTAGCGCGATCGGCTGTTAACCGAAAGGTTGGAATTTCGAGCCCTCCCGGGAGTGGTGTGTTGCTTTTTTCTTTGCGGTAATAGCTTTGAAGATATGTTCTGATGGTGGTGAGAGTGCAGCAGGACTGTCTTCGTGGCGCAATTGGCTAGCGCGATCGGCTGTTAACCGAAAGGTTGGAGGTTCGAGCCCACCCGGTGGTGGTGCGGCGCTTTTTTTTTCTTTGGGGTGATAGCTCTGAAGAAATGTTCTGACGGTGGTGAGAGTGGAGCACGACTGTCTCCGTGGGGCAATGGGCTAGCGCGATCGGCTGTTAACCGAAAGGTTGGAGGTTCGAGCCCACCCGGTGGTGGTGCGGCGCTTTTCTTTCTTTAAGCTGATAGCTCTGAAGAAATGTTCTGACGGTGGTGAGAGTGGAGCAGGACTGTCTCCGTGACACAATTGGCTAGCGCGATCGGCTGTTGACCGAAAAGTTTGAGGTTCGAGCTCTCCCGGTGGTGGTGCGGCGCTTTTTTTCTGAGGGCTGATAGCTTTGAAGATATATTCTGATGGTGGTGAGAGTCGAGCAGGACTGTCTCCGTGGCGCAATTGGCTAGCGTGATCGGCTGTTAACCGAAAAGTTGGAGGTTCGAGCCCACCCGGTGGTGGTGCGGTGCTTTTTTTTCTTTGGGCTGATAGCTTTGAAGATATGTTCTGATGATGGTGAGAGTAGAGCAGGACTGTCTCCGTGGCGCAATCGGCTAGCGCGATCGGCTATTAACCGAAAGGTTGGAGTTTCGAGCCCTCCCGGGAGTGGTGTGTTGCTTTTTTCTTTGCGCTGATAGCTTTGAAGATATGGTCTGATGGCGGTGAGAGTGGAGCACGACTGTCTCCGTGGCGCAGTTGGCTACCGCGATCGGCTGTTAACCGAAAGGTTGGAGGTTCGAGCCCACCCGGTGGTGGTGCGGCGCTTTTTTTTCTTTGGGCTGATAGCTCTGAAGAAATGTTCTGACGGTGGTGAGAGTGGAGCAGGACTGTCTCCGTGGCACAATTGGCTAGCGCGATCGGCTGTTAACCGAAAAGTTGGAGGTTCGAGCTCTCCCGGTGGTGGTGCGGCGCTTTTTTTCTGTGGGCTGATAGCTTTGAAGATATGTTCTGATAGTGGTGAGAGTCGAGCAGGACTGTCTCCGTGGCGCAATTGGCTAGCGTGATCGGCTGTTAACCGAAAAGTTGGAGGTTCGAGCCCACCCGGTGGTGGTGCGGCGCTTTTTTTTCTTTGGGCTGATAGCTTTGAAGATATGTTCTGATGGTGGTGAGAGTAGAGCAGGACTGTCTCCGTGGCGCAGTTGGCTAGCGCGATCGGCTGTTAACCGAAAGGTTGGAGGTTCGAGCCCACCCGGTGATGGTGTGGCGCTTTTTTTTCTTTGTGCTGATAGCTTTGAAGATATGTTCTGATGGTGGTGAGAGTGGAGCAGGACTGTCTCCGTGGCGCAATTGGCTTGCGCGATCGGCTGTTAACCGAAAGGTTGGAGGTTCGAGCCCACCCGGTGGTGGTGCAGCGCTTTTTTTTCTTTGCGCTGAAAGCTTTGAAGATATGTTCTGATGGTGGTGAGAGTGGAGCAAGACTGTCCCCGTGGCGCGATGAGCTAGCGCGATCGGCTGTTAACCGAAAGGTTGGAGTTTCGAGCCCTCCCGGGAGTGGTGTGTTGCTTTTTTCTTTGCGCTGATAGCTTTGAAGATATGGTCTGATGGTGGTGAAAGTGGAGCACGACTGTCTCCGTGGCGCAGTTGGCTAGCGCGATCGGCTGTTAACCGAAAGGTTGGAGGTTCGAGCCCACCCGGTGATGGTGTGGCGCTTTTTTTTCTTTCTGCTGATAGCTTTGAAGATATGTTCTGCTGGTGGTGAGACTGGAGCAGGACTGTCCCCGTGGCGCAATGGGCAAGCGCGATCGGCTGTTAACCGAAAGGTTGGAGTTTCGAGCCCACGCGGTGGTGGTGCGGCGCTTTTATTTCTTTGCGCTGATAGTTTGAAGATATGTTCTGATGGTGGTGAGAGTGGAGAAAGACTGTCTCCGTGGCGCAATAGGCTAGCGCGATCGGCTGTTCACCGAAAGGTTGGAATTTCGAGCCCTCCCGGGAGTGGTGTGTTGCTTTTTTCTTTACGGTAATAGCTTTGAAGATATGTTCTGATGGTGGTGAGAGTGCAGCAGGACTGTCTTCTTGGCGCAATTGGCTAGCGCGATCGGCTGTTAACCGAAAGGTTGGAGGTTCGAGCCCACCCGGTGGTGGTGCGGCGCTTTTTTTTTCTTTGGGGTGATAGCTCTGAAGAAATGTTCTGACGGTGGTGAGAGTGGAACACGACTGTCTCCGTGGGGCAATGGGCTAGCGCGATCGGCTGTTAACCGAAAGGTTGGAGGTTCGAGCCCACCCGGTGGTGGTGCGGCGCTTTTTTTTCTTTAAGCTGATAGCTCTGAAGAAATGTTCTGATGGTGGTGAGAGTGGAGCAGGACTGTCTCCGTGACACAATTGGCTAGCGCGATCGGCTGTTCACCGAAAAGTTGGAGGTTCGAGCTCTCCCGGTGGTGGTGCGGCGCTTTTTTTCTGAGGGCTGATAGCTTTGAAGATATATTCTGATGGTGGTGAGAGTCGAGCAGGACTGTCTTCGTGGCGCAATTGGCTAGCGTGATCGGCTGTTAACCGAAAAGTTGGAGGTTCGAGCCCACCCGGTGGTGGTGCGGTGCTTTTTTTTCTTTGGGCTGATAGCTTTGAAGATATGTTCTGATGATGGTGAGAGTAGAGCAGGACTGTCTCCGTGGCGCAATCGGCTAGCGCGATCGGCTGTTAACCGAAAGGTTGGAGTTTCGAGCCCTCCCGGGAGTGGTGTGTTGCTTTTTTCTTTGCGCTGATAGCTTTGAAGATATGGTCTGATGGCGGTGAGAGTGGAGCACGACTGTCTCCGTGGCGCAGTTGGCTACCGCGATCGGCTGTTAACCGAAAGGTTGGAGGTTCGAGCCCACCCGGTGGTGGTGCGGCGCTTTTTTTTCTTTGGGCTGATAGCTCTGAAGAAATGTTCTGACGGTGGTGAGAGTGGAGCATTACTGTCTCCGTGGCACAATTGGCTAGCGCGATCAGCTGTTAACCGAAAAGTTGGAGGTTCGAGCTCTCCCGGTGGTGGTGCGGCGCTTTTTTTCTGTGGGCTGATAGCTTTGAAGATATGTTCTGATAGTGGTGAGAGTCGAGCAGGACTGTCTCCGTGGCGCAATTGGCTAGCGTGATCGGCTGTTAACCGAAAAGTTGGAGGTTCGAGCCCACCCGGTGGTGGTGCGGTGCTTTTTTTTCTTTGGGCTGATAGCTTTGAAGATATGTTCTGATGGTGGTGAGAGTAGAGCAGGACTGTCTCCGTGGCGCAATCGGCTAGCGCGATCGGCTATTAACCGAAAGGTTGGAGTTTCGAGCCCTCCCGGGAGTGGTGTGTTGCTTTTTTCTTTGCGCTGATAGCTTTGAAGATATGGTCTGATGGCGGTGAGAGTGGAGCACGACTGTCTCCGTGGCGCAGTTGGCTACCGCGATCGGCTGTTAACCGAAAGGTTGGAGGTTCGAGCCCACCCGGTGGTGGTGCGGCGCTTTTTTTTCTTTGGGCTGATAGCTCTGAAGAAATGTTCTGACGGTGGTGAGAGTGGAGCAGGACTGTCTCCGTGGCACAATTGGCTAGCGCGATCGGCTGTTAACCGAAAAGTTGGAGGTTCGAGCTCTCCCGGTGGTGGTGCGGCGCTTTTTTTCTGTGGGCTGATAGCTTTGAAGATATGTTCTGTTAGTGGTGAGAGTCGAGCAGGACTGTCTCCGTGGCGCAATTGGCTAGCGTGATCGGCTGTTAACCGAAAAGTTGGAGGTTCGAGCCCACCCGGTGGTGGTGCGGCGCTTTTTTTTCTTTGGGCTGATAGCTTTGAAGATATGTTCTGATGGTGGTGAGAGTAGAGCAGGACTGTCTCCGTGGCGCAGTTGGCTAGCGCGATCGGCTGTTAACCGAAAGGTTGGAGGTTCGAGCCCACCCGGTGATGGTGTGGCGCTTTTTTTTCTTTGTGCTGATAGCTTTGAAGATATGTTCTGATGGTGGTGAGAGTGGAGCAGGACTGTCTCCGTGGCGCAATTGGCTTGCGCGATCGGCTGTTAACCGAAAGTTTGGAGGTTCGAGCCCACCCGGTGGTGGTGCAGCGCTTTTTTTTCTTTGCGCTGAAAGCTTTGAAGATATGTTCTGATGGTGGTGAGAGTGGAGCAAGACTGTCCCCGTGGCGCGATGAGCTAGCGCGATCGGCTGTTAACCGAAAGGTTGGAGTTTCGAGCCCTCCCGGGAGTGGTGTGTTGCTTTTTTCTTTGCGCTGATAGCTTTGAAGATATGGTCTGATGGTGGTGAAAGTGGAGCACGACTGTCTCCGTGGCGCAGTTGGCTAGCGCGATCGGCTGTTAACCGAAAGGTTGGAGGTTCGAGCCCACCCGGTGATGGTGTGGCGCTTTTTTTTCTTTCTGCTGATAGCTTTGAAGATATGTTCTGATGGTGGTGAGAGTGGAGAAAGACTGTCTCCGTGGCGCAATAGGCTAGCGCGATCGGCTGTTAACCGAAAGGTTGGAATTTCGAGCCCTCCCGGGAGTGGTGTGTTGCTTTTTTCTTTACGGTAATAGCTTTGAAGATATGTTCTGATGGTGGTGAGAGTGCAGCAGGACTGTCTTCTTGGCGCAATTGGCTAGCGCGATCGGCTGTTAACCGAAAGGTTGGAGGTTCGAGCCCACCCGGTGGTGGTGCGGCGCTTTTTTTTTCTTTGGGGTGATAGCTCTGAAGAAATGTTCTGACGGTGGTGAGAGTGGAACACGACTGTCTCCGTGGGGCAATGGGCTAGCGCGATCGGCTGTTAACCGAAAGGTTGGAGGTTCGAGCCCACCCGGTGGTGGTGCGGCGCTTTTTTTTCTTTGGGCTGATAGCTTTGAAGATATGTTCTGATGATGGTGAGAGTAGAGCAGGACTGTCTCCGTGGCGCAATCGGCTAGCGCGATCGGCTGTTAACCGAAAGGTTGGAGTTTCGAGCCCTCCCGGGAGTGGTGTGTTGCTTTTTTCTTTGCGCTGATAGCTTTGAAGATATGGTCTGATGGCGGTGAGAGTGGAGCACGACTGTCTCCGTGGCGCAGTTGGCTACCGCGATCGGCTGTTAACCGAAAGGTTGGAGGTTCGAGCCCACCCGGTGGTGGTGCGGCGCTTTTTTTTCTTTGGGCTGATAGCTCTGAAGAAATGTTCTGACGGTGGTGAGAGTGGAGCAGTACTGTCTCCGTGGCACAATGGGCTAGCGCGATCGGCTGTTAACCGAAAAGTTGGAGGTTCGAGCTCTCCCGGTGGTGGTGCGGCGCTTTTTTTCTGTGGGCTGATAGCTTTGAAGATATGTTCTGATAGTGGTGACAGTCGAGCAGGACTGTCTCCGTGGCGCAATTGGCTAGCGTGATCGGCTGATAACCGAAAAGTTGGAGGTTCGAGCCCACCCGGTGGTGGTGCGGCGCTTTTTTTTCTTTGGGCTGATAGCTTTGAAGATATGTTCTGATGGTGGTGAGAGTAGAGCAGGACTGTCTCCGTGGCGCAGTTGGCTAGCGCGATCGGCTGTTAACCGAAAGGTTGGAGGTTCGAGCCCACCCGGTGATGGTGTGGCGCATTTTTTTCTTTGTGCTGATAGCTTTGAAGATATGTTCTGATGGTGGTGAGAGTGGAGCAGGACTGTATCCGTGGCGCAATTGGCTTGCGCGATCGGCTGTTAAACAAAAGGTTGGAGGTTCGAGCCCACCCGGTGGTGGTGCAGCGCTTTTTTTTCTTTGCGCTGAAAGCTTTGAAGATATGTTCTGATGGTGGTGAGAGTGGAGCAAGACTGTCCCCGTGGCGCGATGAGCTAGCGCGATCGGCTGTTAACCGAAAGGTTGGAGTTTCGAGCCCTCCCGGGAGTGGTGTGTTGCTTTTTTCTTTGCGCTGATAGCTTTGAAGATATGGTCTGATGGTGGTGAAAGTGGAGCACGACTGTCTCCGTGGCGCAGTTGGCTAGCGCGATCGGCTGTTAACCGAAAGGTTGGAGGTTCGAGCCCACCCGGTGATGGTGTGGCGCTTTTTTTTCTTTCTGCTGATAGCTTTGAAGATATGTTCTGATGGTGGTGAGACTGGAGCAGGACTGTCCCCGTGGCGCAATGGGCAAGCGCGATCGGCGGTTAACCGAAAGGTTGGAGTTTCGAGCCCACGCGGTGGTGGTGCGGCGCTTTTATTTCTTTGCGCTGATAGTTTGAAGATATGTTCTGATGGTGGTGAGAGTGGAGAAAGACTGTCTCCGTGGCGCAATAGGCTAGCGCGATCGGCTGTTAACCGAAAGGTTGGAATTTCGAGCCCTCCCGGGAGTGGTGTGTTGCTTTTTTCTTTGTGGTAATAGCTTTGAAGATATGTTCTGATGGTGGTGAGAGTGCAGCAGGACTGTCTTCGTGGCGCAATTGGCTAGCGCGATCGGCTGTTAACCGAAAGGTTGGAGGTTCGAGCCCACCCGGTGGTGGTGCGGCGCTTTTTTTTTCTTTGGGGTGATAGCTCTGAAGAAATGTTCTGACGGTGGTGAGAGTGGAGCACGACTGTCTCCGTGGGGCAATGGGCTAGCGCGATCGGCTGTTAACCGAAAGGTTGGAGGTTCGAGCCCACCCGGTGGTGGTGCGGCGCTTTTTTTTCTTTAAGCTGATAGCTCTGAAGAAATGTTCTGATGGTGGTGAGAGTGGAGCAGGACTGTCTCCGTGACACAATTGGCTAGCGCGATCGGCTGTTGACCGAAAAGTTGGAGGTTCGAGCTCTCCCGGTGGTGGTGCGGCGCTTTTTTTCTTTGCGCTGATAGCTTTGAAGATATGGTCTGATGGCGGTGAGAGTGGAGCACGACTGTCTCCGTGGCGCAGTTGGCTACCGCGATCGGCTGTTAACCGAAAGGTTGGAGGTTCGAGCCCACCCGGTGGTGGTGCGGCGCTTTTTTTTCTTTGGGCTGATAGCTCTGAAGAAATGTTCTGACGGTGGTGAGAGTGGAGCAGGACTGTCTCCGTGGCACAATTGGCTAGCGCGATCGGCTGTTAACCGAAAAGTTGGAGGTTCGAGCTCTCCCGGTGGTGGTGCGGCGCTTTTTTTCTGTGGGCTGATAGCTTTGAAGATATGTTCTGATAGTGGTGAGAGTCGAGCAGGACTGTCTCCGTGGCGCAATTGGCTAGCGTGATCGGCTGATAACCGAAAAGTTGGAGGTTCGAGCCCACCAGGTGGTGGTGCGGCGCTTTTTTTTCTTTGGGCTGATAGCTTTGAAGATATGTTCTGATGGTGGTGAGAGTAGAGCAGGACTGTCTCCGTGGCGCAGTTGGCTAGCGCGATCGGCTGTTAACCGAAAGGTTGGAGGTTCGAGCCCACCCGGTGATGGTGTGGCGCTTTTTTTCTTTGTGCTGATAGCTTTGAAGATATGTTCTGACGGTGGTGAGAGTTGAGCAGGACTGTATCCGTGGCGCAATTGGCTAGCGCGATCAGCTGTTAACCGAAAGGTTGGGGTTCGAGCCCACCCGGTGGTGGTGCGGCGCTTTTTTTTTCTTTGGGGCGATAGCTCTGAAGAAATGGTCTGACGGTGGTGAGAGTGGAGAACGATTGTCTCGGTGGCGCAGTTGGCTAGCGCGATCGGCTGTTAATCGAAAGGTTGGAGGTTCGAGCCCACCCGGCGATGGTGTGCGCTTTTTTTTTCTTTGTGCTGATAGCTTTGAAGATATTTTTTGATGGTGGTGAGAGTGGAGCAGGACTGTCTCCGTGGCGCAATTGACTAGCGCGATTGGCAGTTAACCGAAAAGTTGGAGGTTCGAGCCCACCCGGTGGTGGTGCGGCACTTTTTTTCCTTTGGGCTGATAGCTTTGAAGATATGTTCTGATGGTGGCGAGAGTAGAGCAGGACTGTCTTCGTGGCGCAATGAGCTAGCGCGATCGGCTATTAACCGAAAGGTTGGAGGTTCGAGCCCACCCGGTGTTGGTGCGGCGCTTTTTTTTCTTTGGGCTGATAGCTTTGAAGATATGTTCTGATGGTGGTGAGAGTAGAGCAGGACTGTCTCCGTGGCGCAATTGGCTAGCGCGATCGGCTGTTAACCGAAAGGTTGGAGGTTCGAGCCCACATGGTGGTGGTGCAGCGCTTTTTTTTCTTTGCGCTGAAAGCTTTGAAGATATGTTCTGATGGTGGTGAGAGTGAAGCAAGACTGTCCCCGTGGCGCAATGAGCTAGCGCGATCGGTTAATAACCGAAAGGTTGGAGTTTCGAGCCCTCCCGGGAGTGGTGTGTTGCTTTTTTCTTTGCGCTGATAGCTTTGAAGATATGTCCTGATGGTGTTGAGAGTAGAGCAAGACTGTCTCCGTGGCGCAAAGGGCTAGCGCGATCGGCTGTTAACCGAAAGGTAGAAGTTTTGAGCCCTCCCGGGAGTGGTGTGTTGCTTTTTTCTTTGTGGTAATAGCTTTGAAGATATGTTCTGATGGTGGTGAGAGTGGAGCAAGAATGTCTCCGTGGCGCAATGGGCTAGCGCGATCGGCTGTTAACCGAAACGTTGGAGTTTCGAGCCCTCCCGGGAGTGGTGTGTTGCTTTTTTCTTTGTGGTAATAGCTTTGAAGATATGTTCTGATGGTGGTGAGAGTGGAGCAGGACTGTCTCCATGGCGCAATTGGCTAGCGTGATCGGCTGTTAACCGAAAGGTTGGAGGTTCGAGCCCACCCGGTGGTGGTGCGGCGCTTTTTTTTCTTTGGGCTGATAGCTTTGAAGATATAATCTGATGGTGGTGAGAGTAGAGCAGGACTGTCTCCGTGGCGCAATTGGCTAGCGCGATCGGCTGTTAACCGAAATGTTGGAGGTTCGAGCCCACCCGGTGGTGGTGCGGCGCTTTTTTTTTCTTTGGGGCGATAGCTCTGAAGAAATGGTCTGACGGTGGTGAGAGTGGAGCACGATTGTCTCGGTGGCGCAGTTGGCTAGCGCGATCGGCTGTTAACCGAAAGGTTGGAGGTTCGAGCCCACCCGGTGATGGTGTGGCGCTTTTTTTCTTTGTGCTGATAGCTTTGAAGATATGTTCTGATGGTGGTGAGAGTGGAGCAGGACTGTCTCCGTGGCGCAATTGGCTAGCGCGATCGGCTGTAAACCGAAAGGTTGGAGTTTCGAGCTCTCCCGGGAGTGGTGTGTTGCTTTTTTCTTTGCACTGACAGCTTTGAAGATATGTTCTGATGGTGGTGAGAGTGGAGCAGGACTGTCTCCGTGGCGCAATTGGCTAGCGCGATCGGCTGTTAACCGAAAGGTTGGAGGTTCGAGCCCACCCGGTGGTGGTGCGGCGCTTTTTTTTCTTTGCGCTAATAGCTTTGAAGATATGTTCTGATGGTGGTGAGAGCGAAGCAAGACTGTCCCCGTGGCGCAATGAGCTAGCGCGATCGGTTAATAACCGAAAGGTTGGAGTTTCGAGCCCTCCCGGGAGTGGTGTGTTGCTTTTTTCTTTGCGCTGATAGCTTTGAAGATATGTCCTGATGGTGTTGAGAGTAGAGCAAGACTGTCTCCGTGGCGCAAAGGGCTAGCGCGATCGGCTGTTAACCGAAAGGTTGAAGTTTCGAGCCCTCCCGGGAGTGGTGTGTTGCTTTTTTCTTTGTGGTAATAGCTTTGAAGATATGTTCTGATGGTGGTGAGAGTGGAGCAAGAATGTCTCCGTGGCGCAATGGGCTAGCGCGATCGGCTGTTAACCGAAACGTTGGAGTTTCGAGCCCTCCCGGGAGTGGTGTGTTGCTTTTTTCTTTGTGGTAATAGCTTTGAAGATATGTTCTGATGGTGGTGAGAGTCGAGCAGGACTGTCTCCATGGCGCAATTGGCTAGCGCGATCGGCTGTTAACCGAAAGGTTGGAGGTTCGAGCCCACCCGGTGGTGGTGCGGCGCTTTTTTTTCTTTGGGCTGATAGCTTTGAAGATATAATCTGATGGTGGTGAGAGTAGAGCAGGACTGTCTCCGTGGCGCAATTGGCTAGCGCGATCGGCTGTTAACCGAGATGTTGGAGGTTCGAGCCCACCCGGTGGTGGTGCGGCGCTTTTTTTTTCTTTGGGGCGATAGCTCTGAAGAAATGGTCTGACGGTGGTGAGAGTGGAGCACGATTGTCTCGGTGGCGCAGTTGGCTAGCGCGATCGGCTGTTAACCGAAAGGTTGGAGGTTCGAGCCCACCCGGTGATGGTGTGGCGCTTTTTTTCTTTGGGCTGATAGCTTTGAAGATATAATCTGATGGTGGTGAGAGTAGAGCAGGACTGTCTCCGTGGCGCAATTGGCTAGCGCGATCGGCTGTTAACCGAAATGTTGGAGGTTCGAGCCCACCCGGTGGTGGTGCGGCGCTTTTTTTCTTTGTGCTGATAGCTTTGAAGATATGTTCTGACGGTGGTGAGAGTTGAGCAGGACTGTCTCCGTGGCGCAATTGGCTAGCGCGATCAGCTGTTAACCGAAAGGTTGGAGGTTCGAGCCCACCCGGTGGTGGTGCGGCGCTTTTTTTTCTTTGGGGCGATAGCTCTGAAGATATGTTCTGATGGTGGTGAGAGTGGAGCAGGACTGTCTCCGTGGCGCAATTGGCTAGCGCGATTGGCTGTTAACCGAAAAGTTGGAGGTTCGAGCCCACCCGGTGGTGGTGCGGCACTTTTTTTTCTTTGGGCTGATAGCTTTGAAGATATGTTCTGATGGTGGCGAGAGTAGAGCAGGACTGTCTTCGTGGCGCAATGAGCTAGCGCGATCGGCTATTAACCGAAAGGTTGGAGGTTCGAGCCCACCCGGTGGTGGTGCGGCGCTTTTTTTCTTTGGGCTGATAGCTTTGAAGATATGTTCTGATGGTGGTGAGAGTAGAGCAGGACTGTCTCCGTGGCGCAATTGGCTAGCGCGATCGGCTGTTAACCGAAAGGTTAGAGGTTCGAGCCCACCCGGTGGTGGTGCAGCGCTTTTTTTCTTTGCGCTGAAAGCTATGAAGATATGTTCTGATGGTGGTGAGAGTGGAGCAAGACTGTCCCCGTGGCGCAATGAGCTAGCGTGATCGGTTATTAACCGAAAGGTTGGAGTTTCGAGCCCTCCCGGGAGTGGTGTGTTGCTTTTTTCTTTGCGCTGATAGCTTTGAAGATATGTCCTGATGGTGTTGAGAGTGGAGCAAGACTGTCTCCGTGGCGCAAAGGGCTAGCGCGATCGGCTGTTAACCGAAAGGTTGAAGTTTCTAGCCCTCCCGGGAGTGGTGTGTTGCTTTTTTCTTTGTGGTAATAGCTTTAAAGATATGTTCTGATGGTGGTGAGAGTGGAGCAGGACTGTCTCCATGGCGCAATTGGCTCGCGCGATCGGCTGTTAACCGAAAAGTTGGAGGTTCGAGCCCACCCGGTGGTGGTGCGGCGCTTTTTTTTCTTTGGGCTGATAGCTTTGAAGATATGTTCTGATGGTGGTGAGAGTAGAGCAGGACTGTCTCCGTGGCGCAATTGGCTAGCGCGATCGGCTGTTAACCGAAAGGTTGGAGGTTCGAGCCCACCCGGTGGTGGTGCAGCGCTTTTTTTTCTTTGCGCTGAAAGCTTTGAAGATATGCTCTGATGGTGGTGAGAGTGGAGCAAGACTGTCCCCGTGGCGCAATGAGCTAGCGCAATCGGTTATTAACCAAAAGTTTGGAGTTTCGAGCCCTCCCGGGAGTGGTGTGTTGCTTTTTTCTTTGCGCTGATAGCTTTGAAGATATGTTCTGATGGTGGTGAGAGTCGAGCAGGACTGTCTCCGTGGCGCAATTGGCTAGCGTGATCGACTGTTAACCGAAAAGTTGGAGGTTCGAGCCCACCCGGTGGTGGTGCGGCGCTTTTTTTTCTTTGGGCTGATAGCTTTGAAGATATGTTTTGATGGTGGTGAGAGTAGAGCAGGACTGTCTCCGTGGCGCAGTTGGCTAGCGCGATCGGCTGTTAACCGAAAGGTTGGAGGTTCGAGCCCACCCGGTGATGGTGTGGCGCTTTTTTTTCTTTGTGCTGATAGCTTTGAAGATATGTTCTGACGGTGGTGAGAGTTGAGCAGGACTGTCTCCGTGGCGCAATTGGCTAGCGCGATCAGCTGTTACCCGAAAGGTTGGAGGTTCGAGTCCACCCGGTGGTGATGCGGCGCTTTTGTTTTCTTTGGGGCGATAGCTCTGAAGAAATGGTCTGACGGTGGTGAGAGTGGAGCACGATTGTCTCGGTGGCGCAGTTGGCTAGCGCGATCGGCTGTTAACCGAAAGGTTGGAGGTTCGAGCCCACGTGGTGGTGCGGCGCTTTTTTTTCTTTGGGCTGATAGCTCTGAAGAAATGTTCTGACGGTGGTGAGAGTGGAGCAGGACTGTCTCCGTGGCACAATTGGCTAGCGCGATCGGCTGTTAACCGAAAAGTTGGAGGTTCGAGCTCTCCCGGTGGTGGTGCGGCGCTTTTTTTCTGTGGGCTGATAGCTTTGAAGATATGTTCTGATGGTGGTGAGAGTCGAGCAGGACTGTCTCCGTGGCGCAATTGGCTAGCGTGATCGGCTGTTAACCGAAAAGTTGGAGGTTCGAGCCCACCCGGTGGTGGTGCGGTGCTTTTCTTTCTTTGGGCTGATAGCTTTGAAGATATGTTCTGATGATGGTGAGAGTAGAGCAGGACTGTCTCCGTGGCGCAATCGGCTAGCGCGATCGGCTGTTAACCGAAAGGTTGGAGTTTCGAGCCCTCCCGGGAGTGGTGTGTTGCTTTTTTCTTTGCGCTGATAGCTTTGAAGATATGGTGGTGAGAGTGGAGCACGACTGTCTCCGTGGCGCAGTTGGCTACCGCGATCGGCTGTTAACCGAAAGGTTGGAGGTTCGAGCCCACCCGGTGATGGTGTGGCGCTTTTTTTTCTTTGTGCTGATAGCTTTGAAGTTATGTTCTGATGGTGGTGAGAGTGGAGCAGGACTGTCTCTGTGCCGCAATTGGCTAGCACGATCGGCTGTTAACTGAAAGGTTGGAGGTTCGAGCCCACCCGGTGGTGGTGCGGCGCTTTTTTTTCTTTGGGCTGATAGCTCTCAAGAAATGTTCTGACGGTGGTGAGAGTGGAGCAGGACTGTTTCCGTGGCACAATTGGCTAGCGCGATCGGCTGTTAACCGAAAAGTTGGAGGTTCGAGCTCTCCCGGTGGTGGTGCGGCGCTTTTTTTCTGTGGGCTGATAGCTTTGAAGATATGTTCTGATAGTGGTGAGAGTCGAGCAGGACTGTCTCCGTGGCGCAATTGGCTAGCGTGATCGGCTGTTAACCGAAAAGTTGGAGGTTCGAGCCCACCTGGTGGTGGTGCGGCGCTTATTTTTCTTTGGGCTGATAGCTTTGAAGATATGTTCTGATGGTGGTGAGAGTAGAGCAGGACTGTCTCCGTGGCGCAGTTGGCTAGCGCGATCGGCTGTTAACCGAAAGGTTCGAGGTTCGAGCCCACCCGGTGATGGTGTGGCTCTTTTTTTCTTTGTGCTGATAGCTTTGAAGATATGTTCTGACGGTGGTGAGAGTTGAGCAGGACTGTCTCCGTGGCGCAATTGGCTAGCGCGATCAGCTGTTAACCGAAAGGTTGGGGTTCGAGCCCACCCGGTGGTGGTGCGGCGCTTTTTTTTTCTTTGGGGCGATAGCTCTGAAGAAATGGTCTGACGGTGGTGAGAGTGGAGAACGATTGTCTCGGTGGCGCAGTTGGCTAGCGCGATCGGCTGTTAATCGAAAGGTTGGAGGTTCGAGCCCACCCGGCGATGGTGTGCGCTTTTTTTTTCTTTGTGCTGATAGCTTTGAAGATATTTTTTGATGGTGGTGAGAGTGGAGCAGGACTGTCTCCGTGGCGCAATTGACTAGCGCGATTGGCAGTTAACCGAAAAGTTGGAGGTTCGAGCCCACCCGGTGGTGGTGCGGCACTTTTTTTCCTTTGGGCTGATAGCTTTGAAGATATGTTCTGATGGTGGCGAGAGTAGAGCAGGACTGTCTTCGTGGCGCAATGAGCTAGCGCGATCGGCTATTAACCGAAAGGTTGGAGGTTCGAGCCCACCCAGTGTTGGTGCGGCGCTTTTTTTTCTTTGGGCTGATAGCTTTGAAGATATGTTCTGATGGTGGTGAGAGTCGAGCAGGACTGTCTCCGTGGCGCAATTGGCTAGCGTGATCGACTGTTAACCGAAAAGTTGGAGGTTCGAGCCCACCCGGTGGTGGTGCGGCGCTTTTTTTTCTTTGGGCTGATAGCTTTGAAGATATGTTTTGATGGTGGTGAGAGTAGAGCAGGACTGTCTCCGTGGCGCAGTTGGCTAGCGCGATCGGCTGTTAACCGAAAGGTTGGAGGTTCGAGCCCACCCGGTGATGGTGTGGCGCTTTTTTTCTTTGTGCTGATAGCTTTGAAGATATGTTCTGACGGTGGTGAGAGTTGAGCAGGACTGTCTCCGTGGCGCAATTGGCTAGCGCGATCAGCTGTTACCCGAAAGGTTGGAGGTTCGAGCCCACCCGGTGGTGATGCGGCGCTTTTTTTTTCTTTGGGGCGATAGCTCTGAAGAAATGGTCTGACGGTGGTGAGAGTGGAGCACGATTGTCTCGGTGGCGCAGTTGGCTAGCGCGATCGGCTGTTAACCGAAAGGTTGGAGGTTCGAGCCCACGTGGTGGTGCGGCGCTTTTTTTTCTTTGGGCTGATAGCTCTGAAGAAATGTTCTGACGGTGGTGAGAGTGGAGCAGGACTGTCTCCGTGGCGCAATTGGCTAGCGCGATCAGCTGTTACCCGAAAGGTTGGAGGTTCGAGCCCACCCGGTGGTGGTGCGGCGCTTTTTTTTTCTTTGGGGCGATAGCTCTGAAGAAATGGTCTGACGGTGGTGAGAGTGGAGCACGATTGTCTCGGTGGCGCAGTTGGCTAGCGCGATCGGCTGTTAACCGAAAGGTTGGAGGTTCGAGCCCACGTGGTGGTGCGGCGCTTTTTTTTCTTTGGGCTGATAGCTCTGAAGAAATGTTCTGACGGTGGTGAGAGTGGAGCAGGACTGTCTCCGTGGCACAATTGGCTAGCGCGATCGGCTGTTAACCGAAAAGTTGGAGGTTCGAGCTCTCCCGGTGGTGGTGCGGCGCTTTTTTTCTGTGGGCTGATAGCTTTGAAGATATGTTCTGATGGTGGTGAGAGTCGAGCAGGACTGTCTCCGTGGCGCAATTGGCTAGCGTGATCGGCTGTTAACCGAAAAGTTGGAGGTTCGAGCCCACCCGGTGGTGGTGCGGTGCTTTTCTTTCTTTGGGCTGATAGCTTTGAAGATATGTTCTGATGATGGTGAGAGTAGAGCAGGACTGTCTCCGTGGCGCAATCGGCTAGCGCGATCGGCTGTTAACCGAAAGGTTGGAGTTTCGAGCCCTCCCGGAAGTGGTGTGTTGCTTTTTTCTTTGCGCTGATAGCTTTGAAGATATGGTGGTGAGAGTGGAGCACGACTGTCTCCGTGGCGCAGTTGGCTACCGCGATCGGCTGTTAACCGAAAGGTTGGAGGTTCGAGCCCACCCGGTGATGGTGTGGCGCTTTTTTTTCTTTGTGCTGATAGCTTTGAAGTTATGTTCTGATGGTGGTGAGAGTGGAGCAGGACTGTCTCTGTGGCGCAATTGGCTAGCACGATCGGCTGTTAACTGAAAGGTTGGAGGTTCGAGCCCACCCGGTGGTGGTGCGGCGCTTTTTTTTCTTTGGGCTGATAGCTCTCAAGAAATGTTCTGACGGTGGTGAGAGTGGAGCAGGACTGTTTCCGTGGCACAATTGGCTAGCGCGATCGGCTGTTAACCGAAAAGTTGGAGGTTCGAGCTCTCCCGGTGGTGGTGCGGCGCTTTTTTTCTGTGGGCTGATAGCTTTGAAGATATGTTCTGATAGTGGTGAGAGTCGAGCAGGACTGTCTCCGTGGCGCAATTGGCTAGCGTGATCGGCTGTTAACCGAAAAGTTGGAGGTTCGAGCCCACCTGGTGGTGGTGCGGCGCTTATTTTTCTTTGGGCTGATAGCTTTGAAGATATGTTCTGATGGTGGTGAGAGTAGAGCAGGACTGTCTCCGTGGCGCAGTTGGCTAGCGCGATCGGCTGTTAACCGAAAGGTTCGAGGTTCGAGCCCACCCGGTGATGGTGTGGCTCTTTTTTTCTTTGTGCTGATAGCTTTGAAGATATGTTCTGACGGTGGTGAGAGTTGAGCAGGACTGTCTCCGTGGCGCAATTGGCTAGCGCGATCAGCTGTTAACCGAAAGGTTGGGGTTCGAGCCCACCCGGTGGTGGTGCGGCGCTTTTTTTTTCTTTGGGGCGATAGCTCTGAAGAAATGGTCTGACGGTGGTGAGAGTGGAGAACGATTGTCTCGGTGGCGCAGTTGGCTAGCGCGATCGGCTGTTAATCGAAAGGTTGGAGGTTCGAGCCCACCCGGCGATGGTGTGCGCTTTTTTTTCTTTGTGCTGATAGCTTTGAAGATATTTTTTGATGGTGGTGAGAGTGGAGCAGGACTGTCTCCGTGGCGCAATTGACTAGCGCGATTGGCAGTTAACCGAAAAGTTGGAGGTTCGAGCCCACCCGGTGGTGGTGCGGCACTTTTTTTCCTTTGGGCTGATAGCTTTGAAGATATGTTCTGATGGTGGCGAGAGTAGAGCAGGACTGTCTTCGTGGCGCAATGAGCTAGCGCGATCGGCTATTAACCGAAAGGTTGGAGGTTCGAGCCCACCCGGTGTTGGTGCGGCGCTTTTTTTTCTTTGGGCTGATAGCTTTGAAGATATGTTCTGATGGTGGTGAGAGTAGAGCAGGACTGTCTCCGTGGCGCAATTGGCTAGCGCGATCGGCTGTTAACCGAAAGGTTGGAGGTTCGAGCCCACATGGTGGTGGTGCAGCGCTTTTTTTTCTTTGCGCTGAAAGCTTTGAAGATATGTTCTGATGGTGGTGAGAGTGAAGCAAGACTGTCCCCGTGGCGCAATGAGCTAGCGCGATCGGTTAATAACCGAAAGGTTGGAGTTTCGAGCCCTCCCGGGAGTGGTGTGTTGCTTTTTTCTTTGCGCTGATAGCTTTGAAGATATGTCCTGATGGTGTTGAGAGTAGAGCAAGACTGTCTCCGTGGCGCAAAGGGCTAGCGCGATCGGCTGTTAACCGAAAGGTAGAAGTTTCGAGCCCTCCCGGGAGTGGTGTGTTGCTTTTTTCTTTGCGCTGATAGCTTTGAAGATATGTCCTGATGGTGTTGAGAGTGGAGCAAGACTGTCTCCGTGGCGCAAAGGGCTAGCGCGATCGGCTGTTAACCGAAAGGTTGAAGTTTCTAGCCCTCCCGGGAGTGGTGTGTTGCTTTTTTCTTTGTGGTAATAGCTTTAAAGATATGTTCTGATGGTGGTGAGAGTGGAGCAGGACTGTCTCCATGGCGCAATTGGCTCGCGCGATCGGCTGTTAACCGAAAAGTTGGAGGTTCGAGCCCACCCGGTGGTGGTGCGGCGCTTTTTTTTCTTTGGGCTGATAGCTTTGAAGATATGTTCTGATGGTGGTGAGAGTAGAGCAGGACTGTCTCCGTGGCGCAATTGGCTAGCGCGATCGGCTGTTAACCGAAAGGTTGGAGGTTCGAGCCCACCCGGTGGTGGTGCAGCGCTTTTTTTTCTTTGCGCTGAAAGCTTTGAAGATATGCTCTGATGGTGGTGAGAGTGGAGCAAGACTGTCCCCGTGGCGCAATGAGCTAGCGCAATCGGTTATTAACCAAAAGTTTGGAGTTTCGAGCCCTCCCGGGAGTGGTGTGTTGCTTTTTTCTTTGCGCTGATAGCTTTGAAGATATGTTCTGATGGTGGTGAGAGTCGAGCAGGACTGTCTCCGTGGCGCAATTGGCTAGCGTGATCGACTGTTAACCGAAAAGTTGGAGGTTCGAGCCCACCCGGTGGTGGTGCGGCGCTTTTTTTTCTTTGGGCTGATAGCTTTGAAGATATGTTTTGATGGTGGTGAGAGTAGAGCAGGACTGTCTCCGTGGCGCAGTTGGCTAGCGCGATCGGCTGTTAACCGAAAGGTTGGAGGTTCGAGCCCACCCGGTGATGGTGTGGCGCTTTTTTTTCTTTGTGCTGATAGCTTTGAAGATATGTTCTGACGGTGGTGAGAGTTGAGCAGGACTGTCTCCGTGGCGCAATTGGCTAGCGCGATCAGCTGTTACCCGAAAGGTTGGAGGTTCGAGTCCACCCGGTGGTGATGCGGCGCTTTTGTTTTCTTTGGGGCGATAGCTCTGAAGAAATGGTCTGACGGTGGTGAGAGTGGAGCACGATTGTCTCGGTGGCGCAGTTGGCTAGCGCGATCGGCTGTTAACCGAAAGGTTGGAGGTTCGAGCCCACGTGGTGGTGCGGCGCTTTTTTTTCTTTGGGCTGATAGCTCTGAAGAAATGTTCTGACGGTGGTGAGAGTGGAGCAGGACTGTCTCCGTGGCACAATTGGCTAGCGCGATCGGCTGTTAACCGAAAAGTTGGAGGTTCGAGCTCTCCCGGTGGTGGTGCGGCGCTTTTTTTCTGTGGGCTGATAGCTTTGAAGATATGTTCTGATGGTGGTGAGAGTCGAGCAGGACTGTCTCCGTGGCGCAATTGGCTAGCGTGATCGGCTGTTAACCGAAAAGTTGGAGGTTCGAGCCCACCCGGTGGTGGTGCGGTGCTTTTCTTTCTTTGGGCTGATAGCTTTGAAGATAAGTTCTGATGATGGTGAGAGTAGAGCAGGACTGTCTCCGTGGCGCAATCGGCTAGCGCGATCGGCTGTTAACCGAAAGGTTGGAGTTTCGAGCCCTCCCGGGAGTGGTGTGTTGCTTTTTTCTTTGCGCTGATAGCTTTGAAGATATGGTGGTGAGAGTGGAGCACGACTGTCTCCGTGGCGCAGTTGGCTACCGCGATCGGCTGTTAACCGAAAGGTTGGAGGTTCGAGCCCACCCGGTGATGGTGTGGCGCTTTTTTTTCTTTGTGCTGATAGCTTTGAAGTTATGTTCTGATGGTGGTGAGAGTGGAGCAGGACTGTCTCTGTGCCGCAATTGGCTAGCACGATCGGCTGTTAACTGAAAGGTTGGAGGTTCGAGCCCACCCGGTGGTGGTGCGGCGCTTTTTTTTCTTTGGGCTGATAGCTCTCAAGAAATGTTCTGACGGTGGTGAGAGTGGAGCAGGACTGTTTCCGTGGCACAATTGGCTAGCGCGATCGGCTGTTAACCGAAAAGTTGGAGGTTCGAGCTCTCCCGGTGGTGGTGCGGCGCTTTTTTTCTGTGGGCTGATAGCTTTGAAGATATGTTCTGATAGTGGTGAGAGTCGAGCAGGACTGTCTCCGTGGCGCAATTGGCTAGCGTGATCGGCTGTTAACCGAAAAGTTGGAGGTTCGAGCCCACCTGGTGGTGGTGCGGCGCTTATTTTTCTTTGGGCTGATAGCTTTGAAGATATGTTCTGATGGTGGTGAGAGTAGAGCAGGACTGTCTCCGTGGCGCAGTTGGCTAGCGCGATCGGCTGTTAACCGAAAGGTTCGAGGTTCGAGCCCACCCGGTGATGGTGTGGCTCTTTTTTTCTTTGTGCTGATAGCTTTGAAGATATGTTCTGACGGTGGTGAGAGTTGAGCAGGACTGTCTCCGTGGAGCAATTGGCTAGCGCGATCAGCTGTTAACCGAAAGGTTGGGGTTCGAGCCCACCCGGTGGTGGTGCGGCGCTTTTTTTTTCTTTGGGGCGATAGCTCTGAAGAAATGGTCTGACGGTGGTGAGAGTGGAGAACGATTGTCTCGGTGGCGCAGTTGGCTAGCGCGATCGGCTGTTAATCGAAAGGTTGGAGGTTCGAGCCCACCCGGCGATGGTGTGCGCTTTTTTTTTCTTTGTGCTGATAGCTTTGAAGATATTTTTTGATGGTGGTGAGAGTGGAGCAGGACTGTCTCCGTGGCGCAATTGACTAGCGCGATTGGCAGTTAACCGAAAAGTTGGAGGTTCGAGCCCACCCGGTGGTGGTGCGGCACTTTTTTTCCTTTGGGCTGATAGCTTTGAAGATATGTTCTGATGGTGGCGAGAGTAGAGCAGGACTGTCTTCGTGGCGCAATGAGCTAGCGCGATCGGCTATTAACCGAAAGGTTGGAGGTTCGAGCCCACCCAGTGTTGGTGCGGCGCTTTTTTTTCTTTGGGCTGATAGCTTTGAAGATATGTTCTGATGGTGGTGAGAGTCGAGCAGGACTGTCTCCGTGGCGCAATTGGCTAGCGTGATCGACTGTTAACCGAAAAGTTGGAGGTTCGAGCCCACCCGGTGGTGGTGCGGCGCTTTTTTTTCTTTGGGCTGATAGCTTTGAAGATATGTTTTGATGGTGGTGAGAGTAGAGCAGGACTGTCTCCGTGGCGCAGTTGGCTAGCGCGATCGGCTGTTAACCGAAAGGTTGGAGGTTCGAGCCCACCCGGTGATGGTGTGGCGCTTTTTTTTCTTTGTGCTGATAGCTTTGAAGATATGTTCTGACGGTGGTGAGAGTTGAGCAGGACTGTCTCCGTGGCGCAATTGGCTAGCGCGATCAGCTGTTACCCGAAAGGTTGGAGGTTCGAGCCCACCCGGTGGTGATGCGGCGCTTTTTTTTTCTTTGGGGCGATAGCTCTGAAGAAATGGTCTGACGGTGGTGAGAGTGGAGCACGATTGTCTCGGTGGCGCAGTTGGCTAGCGCGATCGGCTGTTAACCGAAAGGTTGGAGGTTCGAGCCCACGTGGTGGTGCGGCGCTTTTTTTTCTTTGGGCTGATAGCTCTGAAGAAATGTTCTGACGGTGGTGAGAGTGGAGCAGGACTGTCTCCGTGGCGCAATTGGCTAGCGCGATCAGCTGTTACCCGAAAGGTTGGAGGTTCGAGCCCACCCGGTGGTGGTGCGGCGCTTTTTTTTTCTTTGGGGCGATAGCTCTGAAGAAATGGTCTGACGGTGGTGAGAGTGGAGCACGATTGTCTCGGTGGCGCAGTTGGCTAGCGCGATCGGCTGTTAACCGAAAGGTTGGAGGTTCGAGCCCACGTGGTGGTGCGGCGCTTTTTTTTCTTTGGGCTGATAGCTCTGAAGAAATGTTCTGACGGTGGTGAGAGTGGAGCAGGACTGTCTCCGTGGCACAATTGGCTAGCGCGATCGGCTGTTAACCGAAAAGTTGGAGGTTCGAGCTCTCCCGGTGGTGGTGCGGCGCTTTTTTTCTGTGGGCTGATAGCTTTGAAGATATGTTCTGATGGTGGTGAGAGTCGAGCAGGACTGTCTCCGTGGCGCAATTGGCTAGCGTGATCGGCTGTTAACCGAAAAGTTGGAGGTTCGAGCCCACCCGGTGGTGGTGCGGTGCTTTTCTTTCTTTGGGCTGATAGCTTTGAAGATATGTTCTGATGATGGTGAGAGTAGAGCAGGACTGTCTCCGTGGCGCAATCGGCTAGCGCGATCGGCTGTTAACCGAAAGGTTGGAGTTTCGAGCCCTCCCGGGAGTGGTGTGTTGCTTTTTTCTTTGCGCTGATAGCTTTGAAGATATGGTGGTGAGAGTGGAGCACGACTGTCTCCGTGGCGCAGTTGGCTACCGCGATCGGCTGTTAACCGAAAGGTTGGAGGTTCGAGCCCACCCGGTGATGGTGTGGCGCTTTTTTTTCTTTGTGCTGATAGCTTTGAAGTTATGTTCTGATGGTGGTGAGAGTGGAGCAGGACTGTCTCTGTGGCGCAATTGGCTAGCACGATCGGCTGTTAACTGAAAGGTTGGAGGTTCGAGCCCACCCGGTGGTGGTGCGGCGCTTTTTTTTCTTTGGGCTGATAGCTCTCAAGAAATGTTCTGACGGTGGTGAGAGTGGAGCAGGACTGTTTCCGTGGCACAATTGGCTAGCGCGATCGGCTGTTAACCGAAAAGTTGGAGGTTCGAGCTCTCCCGGTGGTGGTGCGGCGCTTTTTTTCTGTGGGCTGATAGCTTTGAAGATATGTTCTGATAGTGGTGAGAGTCGAGCAGGACTGTCTCCGTGGCGCAATTGGCTAGCGTGATCGGCTGTTAACCGAAAAGTTGGAGGTTCGAGCCCACCTGGTGGTGGTGCGGCGCTTATTTTTCTTTGGGCTGATAGCTTTGAAGATATGTTCTGATGGTGGTGAGAGTAGAGCAGGACTGTCTCCGTGGCGCAGTTGGCTAGCGCGATCGGCTGTTAACCGAAAGGTTCGAGGTTCGAGCCCACCCGGTGATGGTGTGGCTCTTTTTTTCTTTGTGCTGATAGCTTTGAAGATATGTTCTGACGGTGGTGAGAGTTGAGCAGGACTGTCTCCGTGGCGCAATTGGCTAGCGCGATCAGCTGTTAACCGAAAGGTTGGGGTTCGAGCCCACCCGGTGGTGGTGCGGCGCTTTTTTTTTCTTTGGGGCGATAGCTCTGAAGAAATGGTCTGACGGTGGTGAGAGTGGAGAACGATTGTCTCGGTGGCGCAGTTGGCTAGCGCGATCGGCTGTTAATCGAAAGGTTGGAGGTTCGAGCCCACCCGGCGATGGTGTGCGCTTTTTTTTCTTTGTGCTGATAGCTTTGAAGATATTTTTTGATGGTGGTGAGAGTGGAGCAGGACTGTCTCCGTGGCGCAATTGACTAGCGCGATTGGCAGTTAACCGAAAAGTTGGAGGTTCGAGCCCACCCGGTGGTGGTGCGGCACTTTTTTTCCTTTGGGCTGATAGCTTTGAAGATATGTTCTGATGGTGGCGAGAGTAGAGCAGGACTGTCTTCGTGGCGCAATGAGCTAGCGCGATCGGCTATTAACCGAAAGGTTGGAGGTTCGAGCCCACCCGGTGTTGGTGCGGCGCTTTTTTTTCTTTGGGCTGATAGCTTTGAAGATATGTTCTGATGGTGGTGAGAGTAGAGCAGGACTGTCTCCGTGGCGCAATTGGCTAGCGCGATCGGCTGTTAACCGAAAGGTTGGAGGTTCGAGCCCACATGGTGGTGGTGCAGCGCTTTTTTTTCTTTGCGCTGAAAGCTTTGAAGATATGTTCTGATGGTGGTGAGAGTGAAGCAAGACTGTCCCCGTGGCGCAATGAGCTAGCGCGATCGGTTAATAACCGAAAGGTTGGAGTTTCGAGCCCTCCCGGGAGTGGTGTGTTGCTTTTTTCTTTGCGCTGATAGCTTTGAAGATATGTCCTGATGGTGTTGAGAGTAGAGCAAGACTGTCTCCGTGGCGCAAAGGGCTAGCGCGATCGGCTGTTAACCGAAAGGTAGAAGTTTCGAGCCCTCCCGGGAGTGGTGTGTTGCTTTTTTCTTTGTGGTAATAGCTTTGAAGATATGTTCTGATGGTGGTGAGAGTGGAGCAAGAATGTCTCCGTGGCGCAATGGGCTAGCGCGATCGGCTGTTAACCGAAACGTTGGAGTTTCGAGCCCTCCCGGGAGTGGTGTGTTGCTTTTTTCTTTGTGGTAATAGCTTTGAAGATATGTTCTGATGGTGGTGAGAGTGGAGCAGGACTGTCTCCATGGCGCAATTGGCTAGCGCGATCGGCTGTTAACCGAAAGGTTGGAGGTTCGAGCCCACCCGGTGGTGGTGCGGCGCTTTTTTTTCTTTGGGCTGATAGCTTTGAAGATATAATCTGATGGTGGTGAGAGTAGAGCAGGACTGTCTCCGTGGCGCAATTGGCTAGCGCGATCGGCTGTTAACCGAAATGTTGGAGGTTCGAGCCCACCCGGTGGTGGTGCGGCGCTTTTTTTTTCTTTGGGGCGATAGCTCTGAAGAAATGGTCTGACGGTGGTGAGAGTGGAGCACGATTGTCTCGGTGGCGCAGTTGGCTAGCGCGATCGGCTGTTAACCGAAAGGTTGGAGGTTCGAGCCCACCCGGTGATGGTGTGGCGCTTTTTTTCTTTGTGCTGATAGCTTTGAAGATATGTTCTGATGGTGGTGAGAGTGGAGCAGGACTGTCTCCGTGGCGCAATTGGCTAGCGCGATCGGCTGTAAACCGAAAGGTTGGAGTTTCGAGCTCTCCCGGGAGTGGTGTGTTGCTTTTTTCTTTGCACTGACAGCTTTGAAGATATGTTCTGATGGTGGTGAGAGTGGAGCAGGACTGTCTCCGTGGCGCAATTGGCTAGCGCGATCGGCTGTTAACCGAAAGGTTGGAGGTTCGAGCCCACCCGGTGGTGGTGCGGCGCTTTTTTTTCTTTGCGCTAATAGCTTTGAAGATATGTTCTGATGGTGGTGAGAGTGAAGCAAGACTGTCCCCGTGGCGCAATGAGCTAGCGCGATCGGTTAATAACCGAAAGGTTGGAGTTTCGAGCCCTCCCGGGAGTGGTGTGTTGCTTTTTTCTTTGCGCTGATAGCTTTGAAGATATGTCCTGATGGTGTTGAGAGTAGAGCAAGACTGTCTCCGTGGCGCAAAGGGCTAGCGCGATCGGCTGTTAACCGAAAGGTTGAAGTTTCGAGCCCTCCCGGGAGTGGTGTGTTGCTTTTTTCTTTGTGGTAATAGCTTTGAAGATATGTTCTGATGGTGGTGAGAGTGGAGCAAGAATGTCTCCGTGGCGCAATGGGCTAGCGCGATCGGCTGTTAACCGAAACGTTGGAGTTTCGAGCCCTCCCGGGAGTGGTGTGTTGCTTTTTTCTTTGTGGTAATAGCTTTGAAGATATGTTCTGATGGTGGTGAGAGTGGAGCAGGACTGTCTCCGTGGCGCAATTGACTAGCGCGATTGGCAGTTAACCGAAAAGTTGGAGGTTCGAGCCCACCCGGTGGTGGTGCGGCACTTTTTTTCCTTTGGGCTGATAGCTTTGAAGATATGTTCTGATGGTGGCGAGAGTAGAGCAGGACTGTCTTCGTGGCGCAATGAGCTAGTGCGATCGGCTATTAACCGAAAGGTTGGAGGTTCGAGCCCACCCAGTGTTGGTGCGGCGCTTTTTTTTCTTTGGGCTGATAGCTTTGAAGATATGTTCTGATGGTGGTGAGAGTCGAGCAGGACTGTCTCCGTGGCGCAATTGGCTAGCGTGATCGACTGTTAACCGAAAAGTTGGAGGTTCGAGCCCACCCGGTGGTGGTGCGGCGCTTTTTTTTCTTTGGGCTGATAGCTTTGAAGATATGTTTTGATGGTGGTGAGAGTAGAGCAGGACTGTCTCCGTGGCGCAGTTGGCTAGCGCGATCGGCTGTTAACCGAAAGGTTGGAGGTTCGAGCCCACCCGGTGATGGTGTGGCGCTTTTTTTTCTTTGTGCTGATAGCTTTGAAGATATGTTCTGACGGTGGTGAGAGTTGAGCAGGACTGTCTCCGTGGCGCAATTGGCTAGCGCGATCAGCTGTTACCCGAAAGGTTGGAGGTTCGAGCCCACCCGGTGGTGATGCGGCGCTTTTTTTTTTCTTTGGGGCGATAGCTCTGAAGAAATGGTCTGACGGTGGTGAGAGTGGAGCACGATTGTCTCGGTGGCGCAGTTGGCTAGCGCGATCGGCTGTTAACCGAAAGGTTGGAGGTTCGAGCCCACGTGGTGGTGCGGCGCTTTTTTTTCTTTGGGCTGATAGCTCTGAAGAAATGTTCTGACGGTGGTGAGAGTGGAGCAGGACTGTCTCCGTGGCGCAATTGGCTAGCGCGATCAGCTGTTACCCGAAAGGTTGGAGGTTCGAGCCCACCCGGTGGTGGTGCGGCGCTTTTTTTTTCTTTGGGGCGATAGCTCTGAAGAAATGGTCTGACGGTGGTGAGAGTGGAGCACGATTGTCTCGGTGGCGCAGTTGGCTAGCGCGATCGGCTGTTAACCGAAAGGTTGGAGGTTCGAGCCCACGTGGTGGTGCGGCGCTTTTTTTTCTTTGGGCTGATAGCTCTGAAGAAATGTTCTGACGGTGGTGAGAGTGGAGCAGGACTGTCTCCGTGGCACAATTGGCTAGCGCGATCGGCTGTTAACCGAAAAGTTGGAGGTTCGAGCTCTCCCGGTGGTGGTGCGGCGCTTTTTTTCTGTGGGCTGATAGCTTTGAAGATATGTTCTGATGGTGGTGAGAGTCGAGCAGGACTGTCTCCGTGGCGCAATTGGCTAGCGTGATCGGCTGTTAACCGAAAAGTTGGAGGTTCGAGCCCACCTGGTGGTGGTGCGGTGCTTTTCTTTCTTTGGGCTGATAGCTTTGAAGATATGTTCTGATGATGGTGAGAGTAGAGCAGGACTGTCTCCGTGGCGCAATCGGCTAGCGCGATCGGCTGTTAACCGAAAGGTTGGAGTTTCGAGCCCTCCCGGGAGTGGTGTGTTGCTTTTTTCTTTGCGCTGATAGCTTTGAAGATATGGTGGTGAGAGTGGAGCACGACTGTCTCCGTGGCGCAGTTGGCTACCGCGATCGGCTGTTAACCGAAAGGTTGGAGGTTCGAGCCCACCCGGTGATGGTGTGGCGCTTTTTTTTCATTGTGCTGATAGCTTTGAAGTTATGTTCTGATGGTGGTGAGAGTGGAGCAGGACTGTCTCTGTGGCGCAATTGGCTAGCACGATCGGCTGTTAACTGAAAGGTTGGAGGTTCGAGCCCACCCGGTGGTGGTGCGGCGCTTTTTTTTCTTTGGGCTGATAGCTCTCAAGAAATGTTCTGACGGTGGTGAGAGTGGAGCAGGACTGTTTCCGTGGCACAATTGGCTAGCGCGATCGGCTGTTAACCGAAAAGTTGGAGGTTCGAGCTCTCCCGGTGGTGGTGCGGCGCTTTTTTTCTGTGGGCTGATAGCTTTGAAGATATGTTCTGATAGTGGTGAGAGTCGAGCAGGACTGTCTCCGTGGCGCAATTGGCTAGCGTGATCGGCTGTTAACCGAAAAGTTGGAGGTTCGAGCCCACCTGGTGGTGGTGCGGCGCTTATTTTTCTTTGGGCTGATAGCTTTGAAGATATGTTCTGATGGTGGTGAGAGTAGAGCAGGACTGTCTCCGTGGCGCAGTTGGCTAGCGCGATCGGCTGTTAACCGAAAGGTTCGAGGTTCGAGCCCACCCGGTGATGGTGTGGCTCTTTTTTTCTTTGTGCTGATAGCTTTGAAGATATGTTCTGACGGTGGTGAGAGTTGAGCAGGACTGTCTCCGTGGCGCAATTGGCTAGCGCGATCAGCTGTTAACCGAAAGGTTGGGGTTCGAGCCCACCCGGTGGTGGTGCGGCGCTTTTTTTTTCTTTGGGGCGATAGCTCTGAAGAAATGGTCTGACGGTGGTGAGAGTGGAGAACGATTGTCTCGGTGGCGCAGTTGGCTAGCGCGATCGGCTGTTAATCGAAAGGTTGGAGGTTCGAGCCCACCCGGCGATGGTGTGCGCTTTTTTTTTCTTTGTGCTGATAGCTTTGAAGATATTTTTTGATGGTGGTGAGAGTGGAGCAGGACTGTCTCCGTGGCGCAATTGACTAGCGCGATTGGCAGTTAACCGAAAAGTTGGAGGTTCGAGCCCACCCGGTGGTGGTGCGGCACTTTTTTTCCTTTGGGCTGATAGCTTTGAAGATATGTTCTGATGGTGGCGAGAGTAGAGCAGGACTGTCTTCGTGGCGCAATGAGCTAGCGCGATCGGCTATTAACCGAAAGGTTGGAGGTTCGAGCCCACCCGGTGTTGGTGCGGCGCTTTTTTTTCTTTGGGCTGATAGCTTTGAAGATATGTTCTGATGGTGGTGAGAGTAGAGCAGGACTGTCTCCGTGGCGCAATTGGCTAGCGCGATCGGCTGTTAACCGAAAGGTTGGAGGTTCGAGCCCACATGGTGGTGGTGCAGCGCTTTTTTTCTTTGCGCTGAAAGCTTTGAAGATATGTTCTGATGGTGGTGAGAGTGAAGCAAGACTGTCCCCGTGGCGCAATGAGCTAGCGCGATCGGTTAATAACCGAAAGGTTGGAGTTTCGAGCCCTCCCGGGAGTGGTGTGTTGCTTTTTTCTTTGCGCTGATAGCTTTGAAGATATGTCCTGATGGTGTTGAGAGTAGAGCAAGACTGTCTCCGTGGCGCAAAGGGCTAGCGCGATCGGCTGTTAACCGAAAGGTAGAAGTTTCGAGCCCTCCCGGGAGTGGTGTGTTGCTTTTTTCTTTGTGGTAATAGCTTTGAAGATATGTTCTGATGGTGGTGAGAGTGGAGCAAGAATGTCTCCGTGGCGCAATGGGCTAGCGCGATCGGCTGTTAACCGAAACGTTGGAGTTTCGAGCCCTCCCGGGAGTGGTGTGTTGCTTTTTTCTTTGTGGTAATAGCTTTGAAGATATGTTCTGATGGTGGTGAGAGTGGAGCAGGACTGTCTCCATGGCGCAATTGGCTAGCGCGATCGGCTGTTAACCGAAAGGTTGGAGGTTCGAGCCCACCCGGTGGTGGTGCGGCGCTTTTTTTCTTTGGGCTGATAGCTTTGAAGATATAATCTGATGGTGGTGAGAGTAGAGCAGGACTGTCTCCGTGGCGCAATTGGCTAGCGCGATCGGCTGTTAACCGAAATGTTGGAGGTTCGAGCCCACCCGGTGGTGGTGCGGCGCTTTTTTTTTCTTTGGGGCGATAGCTCTGAAGAAATGGTCTGACGGTGGTGAGAGTGGAGCACGATTGTCTCGGTGGCGCAGTTGGCTAGCGCGATCGGCTGTTAACCGAAAGGTTGGAGGTTCGAGCCCACCCGGTGATGGTGTGGCGCTTTTTTTCTTTGTGCTGATAGCTTTGAAGATATGTTCTGATGGTGGTGAGAGTGGAGCAGGACTGTCTCCGTGGCGCAATTGGCTAGCGCGATCGGCTGTAAACCGAAAGGTTGGAGTTTCGAGCTCTCCCGGGAGTGGTGTGTTGCTTTTTTCTTTGCACTGACAGCTTTGAAGATATGTTCTGATGGTGGTGAGAGTGGAGCAGGACTGTCTCCGTGGCGCAATTGGCTAGCGCGATCGGCTGTTAACCGAAAGGTTGGAGGTTCGAGCCCACCCGGTGGTGGTGCGGCGCTTTTTTTTCTTTGCGCTAATAGCTTTGAAGATATGTTCTGATGGTGGTGAGAGTGAAGCAAGACTGTCCCCGTGGCGCAATGAGCTAGCGCGATCGGTTAATAACCGAAAGGTTGGAGTTTCGAGCCCTCCCGGGAGTGGTGTGTTGCTTTTTTCTTTGCGCTGATAGCTTTGAAGATATGTCCTGATGGTGTTGAGAGTAGAGCAAGACTGTCTCCGTGGCGCAAAGGGCTAGCGCGATCGGCTGTTAACCGAAAGGTTGAAGTTTCGAGCCCTCCCGGGAGTGGTGTGTTGCTTTTTTCTTTGTGGTAATAGCTTTGAAGATATGTTCTGATGGTGGTGAGAGTGGAGCAAGAATGTCTCCGTGGCGCAATGGGCTAGCGCGATCGGCTGTTAACCGAAACGTTGGAGTTTCGAGCCCTCCCGGGAGTGGTGTGTTGCTTTTTTCTTTGTGGTAATAGCTTTGAAGATATGTTCTGATGGTGGTGAGAGTGGAGCAGGACTGTCTCCATGGCGCAATTGGCTAGCGCGATCGGCTGTTAACCGAAAGGTTGGAGGTTCGAGCCCACCCGGTGGTGGTGCGGCGCTTTTTTTTCTTTGGGCTGATAGCTTTGAAGATATAATCTGATGGTGGTGAGAGTAGAGCAGGACTGTCTCCGTGGCGCAATTGGCTAGCGCGATCGGCTGTTAACCGAGATGTTGGAGGTTCGAGCCCACCCGGTGGTGGTGCGGCGCTTTTTTTTTCTTTGGGGCGATAGCTCTGAAGAAATGGTCTGACGGTGGTGAGAGTGGAGCACGATTGTCTCGGTGGCGCAGTTGGCTAGCGCGATCGGCTGTTAACCGAAAGGTTGGAGGTTCGAGCCCACCCGGTGATGGTGTGGCGCTTTTTTCTTTGGGCTGATAGCTTTGAAGATATAATCTGATGGTGGTGAGAGTAGAGCAGGACTGTCTTCGTGGCGCAATGAGCTAGCGCGATCGGCTATTAACCGAAAGGTTGGAGGTTCGAGCCCACCCGGTGTTGGTGCGGCGCTTTTTTTTCTTTGGGCTGATAGCTTTGAAGATATGTTCTGATGGTGGTGAGAGTAGAGCAGGACTGTCTCCGTGGCGCAATTGGCTAGCGCGATCGGCTGTTAACCGAAAGGTTGGAGGTTCGAGCCCACATGGTGGTGGTGCAGCGCTTTTTTTTCTTTGCGCTGAAAGCTTTGAAGATATGTTCTGATGGTGGTGAGAGTGAAGCAAGACTGTCCCCGTGGCGCAATGAGCTAGCGCGATCGGTTAATAACCGAAAGGTTGGAGTTTCGAGCCCTCCCGGGAGTGGTGTGTTGCTTTTTTCTTTGCGCTGATAGCTTTGAAGATATGTCCTGATGGTGTTGAGAGTAGAGCAAGACTGTCTCCGTGGCGCAAAGGGCTAGCGCGATCGGCTGTTAACCGAAAGGTAGAAGTTTCGAGCCCTCCCGGGAGTGGTGTGTTGCTTTTTTCTTTGTGGTAATAGCTTTGAAGATATGTTCTGATGGTGGTGAGAGTGGAGCAAGAATGTCTCCGTGGCGCAATGGGCTAGCGCGATCGGCTGTTAACCGAAACGTCGGAGTTTCGAGCCCTCCCGGGAGTGGTGTGTTGCTTTTTTCTTTGTGGTAATAGCTTTGAAGATATGTTCTGATGGTGGTGAGAGTGGAGCAGGACTGTCTCCATGGCGCAATTGGCTAGCGCGATCGGCTGTTAACCGAAAGGTTGGAGGTTCGAGCCCACCCGGTGGTGGTGCGGCGCTTTTTTTTCTTTGGGCTGATAGCTTTGAAGATATAATCTGATGGTGGTGAGAGTAGAGCAGGACTGTCTCCGTGGCGCAATTGGCTAGCGCGATCGGCTGTTAACCGAAATGTTGGAGGTTCGAGCCCACCCGGTGGTGGTGCGGCGCTTTTTTTTTCTTTGGGGCGATAGCTCTGAAGAAATGGTCTGACGGTGGTGAGAGTGGAGCACGATTGTCTCGGTGGCGCAGTTGGCTAGCGCGATCGGCTGTTAACCGAAAGGTTGGAGGTTCGAGCCCACCCGGTGATGGTGTGGCGCTTTTTTTCTTTGTGCTGATAGCTTTGAAGATATGTTCTGATGGTGGTGAGAGTGGAGCAGGACTGTCTCCGTGGCGCAATTGGCTAGCGCGATCGGCTGTAAACCGAAAGGTTGGAGTTTCGAGCTCTCCCGGGAGTGGTGTGTTGCTTTTTTCTTTGCACTGACAGCTTTGAAGATATGTTCTGATGGTGGTGAGAGTGGAGCAGGACTGTCTCCGTGGCGCAATTGGCTAGCGCGATCGGCTGTTAACCGAAAGGTTGGAGGTTCGAGCCCACCCGGTGGTGGTGCGGCGCTTTTTTTTCTTTGCGCTAATAGCTTTGAAGATATGTTCTGATGGTGGTGAGAGTGAAGCAAGACTGTCCCCGTGGCGCAATGAGCTAGCGCGATCGGTTAATTACCGAAAGGTTGGAGTTTCGAGCCCTCCCGGGAGTGGTGTGTTGCTTTTTTCTTTGCGCTGATAGCTTTGAAGATATGTCCTGATGGTGTTGAGAGTAGAGCAAGACTGTCTCCGTGGCGCAAAGGGCTAGCGCGATCGGCTGTTAACCGAAACGTTGGAGTTTCGAGCCCTCCCGGGAGTGGTGTGTTGCTTTTTTCTTTGTGGTAATAGCTTTGAAGATATGTTCTGATGGTGGTGAGAGTGGAGCAGGACTGTCTCCATGGCGCAATTGGCTAGCGCGATCGGCTGTTAACCGAAAGGTTGGAGGTTCGAGCCCACCCGGTGGTGGTGCGGCGCTTTTTTTTCTTTGGGCTGATAGCTTTGAAGATATAATCTGATGGTGGTGAGAGTAGAGCAGGACTGTCTCCGTGGCGCAATTGGCTAGCGCGATCGGCTGTTAACCGAGATGTTGGAGGTTCGAGCCCACCCGGTGGTGGTGCGGCGCTTTTTTTTTCTTTGGGGCGATAGCTCTGAAGAAATGGTCTGACGGTGGTGAGAGTGGAGCACGATTGTCTCGGTGGCGCAGTTGGCTAGCGCGATCGGCTGTTAACCGAAAGGTTGGAGGTTCGAGCCCACCCGGTGATGGTGTGGCGCTTTTTTTCTTTGGGCTGATAGCTTTGAAGATATAATCTGATGGTGGTGAGAGTAGAGCAGGACTGTCTCCGTGGCGCAATTGGCTAGCGCGATCGGCTGTTAACCGAAATGTTGGAGGTTCGAGCCCACCCGGTGGTGGTGCGGCGCTTTTTTTCTTTGTGCTGATAGCTTTGAAGATATGTTCTGATGGTGGTGAGAGTAGAGCAAGACTGTCTCCGTGGCGCAAAGGGCTAGCGCGATCGGCTGTTAACCGAAAGGTTGAAGTTTCGAGCCCTCCCGGGAGTGGTGTGTTGCTTTTTTCTTTGTGGTAATAGCTTTGAAGATATGTTCTGATGGTGGTGAGAGTGGAGCAAGAATGTCTCCGTGGCGCAATGGGCTAGCGCGATCGGCTGTTAACCGAAACGTTGGAGTTTCGAGCCCTCCCGGGAGTGGTGTGTTGCTTTTTTCTTTGTGGTAATAGCTTTGAAGATATGTTCTGATGGTGGTGAGAGTGGAGCAGGACTGTCTCCATGGCGCAATTGGCTAGCGCGATCGGCTGTTAACCGAAAGGTTGGAGGTTCGAGCCCACCCGGTGGTGGTGCGGCGCTTTTTTTTCTTTGGGCTGATAGCTTTGAAGATATAATCTGATGGTGGTGAGAGTAGAGCAGGACTGTCTCCGTGGCGCAATTGGCTAGCGCGATCGGCTGTTAACCGAAATGTTGGAGGTTCGAGCCCACCCGGTGGTGGTGCGGCGCTTTTTTTTTCTTTGGGGCGATAGCTCTGAAGAAATGGTCTGACGGTGGTGAGAGTGGAGCACGATTGTCTCGGTGGCGCAGTTGGCTAGCGCGATCGGCTGTTAACCGAAAGGTTGGAGGTTCGAGCCCACGTGGTGGTGCGGCGCTTTTTTTTCTTTGGGCTGATAGCTCTGAAGAAATGTTCTGACGGTGGTGAGAGTGGAGCAGGACTGTCTCCGTGGCACAATTGGCTAGCGCGATCGGCTGTTAACCGAAAAGTTGGAGGTTCGAGCTCTCCCGGTGGTGGTGCGGCGCTTTTTTTCTGTGGGCTGATAGCTTTGAAGATATGTTCTGATGGTGGTGAGAGTCGAGCAGGACTGTCTCCGTGGCGCAATTGGCTAGCGTGATCGGCTGTTAACCGAAAAGTTGGAGGTTCGAGCCCACCCGGTGGTGGTGTGGTGCTTTTCTTTCTTTGGGCTGATAGCTTTGAAGATATGTTCTGATGATGGTGAGAGTAGAGCAGGACTGTCTCCGTGGCGCAATCGGCTAGCGCGATCGGCTGTTAACCGAAAGGTTGGAGTTTCGAGCCCTCCCGGGAGTGGTGTGTTGCTTTTTTCTTTGCGCTGATAGCTTTGAAGATATGGTGGTGAGAGTGGAGCACGACTGTCTCCGTGGCGCAGTTGGCTACCGCGATCGGCTGTTAACCGAAAGGTTGGAGGTTCGAGCCCACCCGGTGATGGTGTGGCGCTTTTTTTTCTTTGTGCTGATAGCTTTGAAGTTATGTTCTGATGGTGGTGAGAGTGGAGCAGGACTGTCTCTGTGGCGCAATTGGCTAGCACGATCGGCTGTTAACTGAAAGGTTGGAGGTTCGAGCCCACCCGGTGGTGGTGCGGCGCTTTTTTTTCTTTGGGCTGATAGCTCTCAAGAAATGTTCTGACGGTGGTGAGAGTGGAGCAGGACTGTTTCCGTGGCACAATTGGCTAGCGCGATCGGCTGTTAACCGAAAAGTTGGAGGTTCGAGCTCTCCCGGTGGTGGTGCGGCGCTTTTTTTCTGTGGGCTGATAGCTTTGAAGATATGTTCTGATAGTGGTGAGAGTCGAGCAGGACCGTCTCCGTGGCGCAATTGGCTAGCGTGATCGGCTGTTAACCGAAAAGTTGGAGGTTCGAGCCCACCTGGTGGTGGTGCGGCGCTTATTTTTCTTTGGGCTGATAGCTTTGAAGATATGTTCTGATGGTGGTGAGAGTAGAGCAGGACTGTCTCCGTGGCGCAGTTGGCTAGCGCGATCGGCTGTTAACCGAAAGGTTCGAGGTTCGAGCCCACCCGGTGATGGTGTGGCTCTTTTTTTCTTTGTGCTGATAGCTTTGAAGATATGTTCTGACGGTGGTGAGAGTTGAGCAGGACTGTCTCCGTGGCGCAATTGGCTAGCGCGATCAGCTGTTAACCGAAAGGTTGGGGTTCGAGCCCACCCGGTGGTGGTGCGGCGCTTTTTTTTTCTTTGGGGCGATAGCTCTGAAGAAATGGTCTGACGGTGGTGAGAGTGGAGAACGATTGTCTCGGTGGCGCAGTTGGCTAGCGCGATCGGCTGTTAATCGAAAGGTTGGAGGTTCGAGCCCACCCGGTGATGGTGTGCGCTTTTTTTTTCTTTGTGCTGGTAGCTTTGAAGATATTTTTTGATGGTGGTGAGAGTGGAGCAGGACTGTCTCCGTGGCGCAATTGACTAGCGCGATTGGCAGTTAACCGAAAAGTTGGAGGTTCGAGTGCACCCGGTGGTGGTGCGGCACTTTTTTTCCTTTGCGCTGATAGCTTTGAAGATATGTTCTGATGGTGGCGAGAGTAGAGCAGGACTGTCTTCGTGGCGCAATGAGCTAGCGCGATCGGCTATTAACCGAAAGGTTGGAGGTTCGAGCCCACCCGGTGTTGGTGCGGCGCTTTTTTTTCTTTGGGCTGATAGCTTTGAAGATATGTTCTGATGGTGGTGAGAGTAGAGCAGGACTGTCTCCGTGGCGCAATTGGCTAGCGCGATCGGCTGTTAACCGAAAGGTTGGAGGTTCGAGCCCACATGGTGGTGGTGCAGCGCTTTTTTTTCTTTGCGCTGAAAGCTTTGAAGATATGTTCTGATGGTGGTGAGAGTGAAGCAAGACTGTCCCCGTGGCGCAATGAGCTAGCGCGATCGGTTAATAACCGAAAGGTTGGAGTTTCGAGCCCTCCCGGGAGTGGTGTGTTGCTTTTTTCTTTGCGCTGATAGCTTTGAAGATATGTCCTGATGGTGTTGAGAGTAGAGCAAGACTGTCTCCGTGGCGCAAAGGGCTAGCGCGATCGGCTGTTAACCGAAAGGTTGAAGTTTCGAGCCCTCCCGGGAGTGGTGTGTTGCTTTTTTCTTTGTGGTAATAGCTTTGAAGATATGTTCTGATGGTGGTGAGAGTGGAGCAAGAATGTCTCCGTGGCGCAATGGGCTAGCGCGATCGGCTGTTAACCGAAACGTTGGAGTTTCGAGCCCTCCCGGGAGTGGTGTGTTGCTTTTTTCTTTGTGGTAATAGCTTTGAAGATATGTTCTGATGGTGGTGAGAGTGGAGCAGGACTGTCTCCATGGCGCAATTGGCTAGCGCGATCGGCTGTTAACCGAAAGGTTGGAGGTTCGAGCCCACCCGGTGGTGGTGCGGCGCTTTTTTTTCTTTGGGCTGATAGCTTTGAAGATATAATCTGATGGTGGTGAGAGTAGAGCAGGACTGTCTCCGTGGCGCAATTGGCTAGCGCGATCGGCTGTTAACCGAAATGTTGGAGGTTCGAGCCCACCCGGTGGTGGTGCGGCGCTTTTTTTTTCTTTGGGGCGATAGCTCTGAAGAAATGGTCTGACGGTGGTGAGAGTGGAGCACGATTGTCTCGGTGGCGCAGTTGGCTAGCGCGATCGGCTGTTAACCGAAAGGTTGGAGGTTCGAGCCCACCCGGTGATGGTGTGGCGCTTTTTTTCTTTGTGCTGATAGCTTTGAAGATATGTTCTGATGGTGGTGAGAGTGGAGCAGGAGTGTCTCCGTGGCGCAATTGGCTAGCGCGATCGGCTGTAAACCGAAAGGTTGGAGTTTCGAGCTCTCCCGGGAGTGGTGTGTTGCTTTTTTCTTTGCACTGACAGCTTTGAAGATATGTTCTGATGGTGGTGAGAGTGGAGCAGGACTGTCTCCGTGGCGCAATTGGCTAGCGCGATCGGCTGTTAACCGAAAGGTTGGAGGTTCGAGCCCACCCGGTGGTGGTGCGGCGCTTTTTTTCTTTGCGCTAATAGCTTTGAAGATATGTCCTGATGGTGTTGAGAGTGGAGCAAGACTGTCTCCGTTGCGCAATGGGCTAGCGCGATCGGCTGTTAACCGAAAGGTTGTAGTTTCGAGCCCTCCCGGGAGTGGTGTGTTGCTTTTTTCTTTGTGGTAATAGCTTTGAAGATATGTTCTGATGGTGGTGAGAGTGGAGCAGGACTGTCTCCTTGGCGCAATTGGCTAGCGCGATTGGCTGTTAACCGAAAGGTTGGAGTTTCGAGCCCACCCGGTGGTGGTGCGGCGCTTTTTTTTCTTTGGGCTGATAGCTCTGTAGAAATGTTCTGACGGTGGTGAGAGTGGAGCAGGACTGTCTCTGTGGCGCAATTGGCTAGCACGATCGGCTGTTAACCGAAAGGTTGGAGGTTCGAGCCCACCCGGTGGTGGTGCGGCGCTTTTTTTTCTTTGGGCTGATAGCTCTGAAGAAATGTTCTGACGGTGGTGAGAGTGGAGCAGGATTTTTTCCGTGGCACAATTGGCTAGCGCGATCGGCTGTTAACCGAAAAGTTGGAGGTTCGAGCTCTCCCGGTGGTGGTGCGGCGCTTTTTTTCTGTGGGCTGATAGCTTTGAAGATATGTTCTGATAGTGGTGAGAGTCCAGCAGGACTGTCTCCGTGGCGCAATTGGCTAGCGTGGTCGGCTGTTAACCGAAAAGTTGGAGGTTCGAGCCCACTCGGTGGTGGTGCGGCGCTTTTTTTTCTTTGGGCTGATAGCTCTCAAGAAATGTTCTGACGGTGGTGAGAGTGGAGCAGGACTGTTTCCGTGGCACAATTGGCTAGCGCGATCGGCTGTTAACCGAAAAGTTGGAGGTTCGAGCCCACCCGGTGATGGTGTGGCGCTTTTTTTTCTTTGTGCTGATAGCTTTGAAGATATGTTCTGATGGTGGTGAGAGTGGAGCAGGACTGTCTCCGTGGCGCAATTGGCTTGCGCGATCGGCTGTTAACCGAAAGGTTGGAGGTTCGAGCCCACCTGGTGGTGGTGCAGCGCTTTTTTTTCTTTGCGCTGAAAGCTTTGAAGATATGTTCTGATGGTGGTGAGAGTGGAGCAAGACTGTCCCCGTGGCGCGATGAGCTAGCGCGATCGGCTGTTAACCGAAAGGTTGGAGTTTCGAGCCCTCCCGGGAGTGGTGTGTTGCTTTTTTCTTTGCGCTGATAGCTTTGAAGATATGATCTGATGGTGGTGAAAGTGGAGCACGACTGTCTCCGTGGCGCAGTTGGCTAGCGCGATCGGCTGTTAACCGAAAGGTTGGAGGTTCGAGCCCACCCGGTGATGGTGTGGCGCTTTTTTTTCTTTCTGCTGATAGCTTTGAAGATATGTTCTGATGGTGGTGAGACTGGAGCAGGGCTGTCTCCGTGGCGCAATTGGCTTGCGCGATCGGCTGTTAACCGAAAGGTTGGAGGTTCGAGCCCACCCGGTGGTGGTGCGGCGCTTTTTTTTCTTTGCGCTGATAGCTTTGAAGATATGTTCTGATGGTGGTGAGAGTGGAGCAAGACTGTCCCCGTGGCGCAATGGGCAAGCGCGATCGGCTGTTAACCGAAAGGTTGGAGTTTCGAGCCCACGCGGTGGTGGTGCGGCGCTTTTATTTCTTTGCGCTGATAGTTTGAAGATATGTTCTGATGGTGGTGAGAGTGGAGAAAGACTGTCTCCGTGGCGCAATAGGCTAGCGCGATCGGCTGTTAACCGAATAACCGGAAGGTTGGAATTTCGAGCCCTCCCGGGAGTGGTGTGTTGCTTTTTTCTTTGCGGTAATAGCTTTGAAGATATGTTCTGATGGTGGTGAGAGTGCAGCAGGACTGTCTTCGTGGCGCAATTGGCTAGCGCGATCGGCAGTTAACCGAAAGGTTGGAGGTTCGAGCCCACCCGGTGGTGGTGCGGCGCTTTTTTTTTCTTTGGGGTGATAGCTCTGAAGAAATGTTCTGACGGTGGTGAGAGTGGAGCACGACTGTCTCCGTGGGGCAATGGGCTAGCGCGATCGGCTGTTAACCGAAAGGTTGGAGGTTCGAGCCCACCCGGTGGTGGTGCGGCGCTTTTTTTTCTTTAAGCTGATAGCTCTGAAGAAATGTTCTGACGGTGGTGAGAGTGGAGCAGGACTGTCTCCGTGACACAATTGGCTAGCGCGATCGGCTGTTGACCGAAAAGTTGGAGGTTCGAGCTCTCCCGGTGGTGGTGCGGCGCTTTTTTTCTGAGGGCTGATAGCTTTGAAGATATATTCTGATGGTGGTGAGAGTCGAGCAGGACTGTCTCCGTGGCGCAATTGGCTAGCGTGATCGGCTGTTAACCGAAAAGTTGGAGGTTCGAGCCCACCCGGTGGTGGTGCGGTGCTTTTTTTTCTTTGGGCTGATAGCTTTGAAGATATGTTCTGATGATGGTGAGAGTAGAGCAGGACTGTCTCCGTGGCGCAATCGGCTAGCGCGATCGGCTGTTTCCCGAAAGGTTGGAGTTTCGAGCCCTCCCGGGAGTGGTGTGTTGCTTTTTTCTTTGCGCTGATAGCTTTGAAGATATGGTCTGATGGCGGTGAGAGTGGAGCACGACTGTCTCCGTGGCGCAGTTGGCTACCGCGATCGGCTGTTAACCGAAAGGTTGGAGGTTTGAGCCCACCCGGTGGTGGTGCGGCGCTTTTTTTTCTTTGGGCTGATAGCTCTGAAGAAATGTTCTGACGGTGGTGAGAGTGGAGCAGGACTGTCTCCGTGGCGCAATTGGCTAGCGCGATCGGCTGTTAACCGAAAGGTTGGAGGTTCGAGCCCACATGGTGGTGGTGCAGCGCTTTTTTTTCTTTGCGCTGAAAGCTTTGAAGATATGTTCTGATGGTGGTGAGAGTGAAGCAAGACTGTCCCCGTGGCGCAATGAGCTAGCGCGATCGGTTAATAACCGAAAGGTTGGAGTTTCGAGCCCTCCCGGGAGTGGTGTGTTGCTTTTTTCTTTGCGCTGATAGCTTTGAAGATATGTCCTGATGGTGTTGAGAGTAGAGCAAGACTGTCTCCGTGGCGCAAAGGGCTAGCGCGATCGGCTGTTAACCGAAATGTTGGAGGTTCGAGCCCACCCGGTGGTGGTGCGGCGCTTTTTTTTTCTTTGGGGCGATAGCTCTGAAGAAATGGTCTGACGGTGGTGAGAGTGGAGCACGATTGTCTCGGTGGCGCAGTTGGCTAGCGCGATCGGCTGTTAACCGAAAGGTTGGAGGTTCGAGCCCACGTGGTGGTGCGGCGCTTTTTTTTCTTTGGGCTGATAGCTCTGAAGAAATGTTCTGACGGTGGTGAGAGTGGAGCAGGACTGTCTCCGTGGCACAATTGGCTAGCGCGATCGGCTGTTAACCGAACAGTTGGAGGTTCGAGCTCTCCCGGTGGTGGTGCGGCGCTTTTTTTCTGTGGGCTGATAGCTTTGAAGATATGTTCTGATGGTGGTGAGAGTCGAGCAGGACTGTCTCCGTGGCGCAATTGGCTAGCGTGATCGGCTGTTAACCGAAAAGTTGGAGGTTCGAGCCCACCCGGTGGTGGTGTGGTGCTTTTCTTTCTTTGGGCTGATAGCTTTGAAGATATGTTCTGATGATGGTGAGAGTAGAGCAGGACTGTCTCCGTGGCGCAATCGGCTAGCGCGATCGGCTGTTAACCGAAAGGTTGGAGTTTCGAGCCCTCCCGGGAGTGGTGTGTTGCTTTTTTCTTTGCGCTGATAGCTTTGAAGATATGGTGGTGAGAGTGGAGCACGACTGTCTCCGTGGCGCAGTTGGCTACCGCGATCGGCTGTTAACCGAAAGGTTGGAGGTTCGAGCCCACCCGGTGATGGTGTGGCGCTTTTTTTTCTTTGTGCTGATAGCTTTGAAGTTATGTTCTGATGGTGGTGAGAGTGGAGCAGGACTGTCTCTGTGGCGCAATTGGCTAGCACGATCGGCTGTTAACTGAAAGGTTGGAGGTTCGAGCCCACCCGGTGGTGGTGCGGCGCTTTTTTTTCTTTGGGCTGATAGCTCTCAAGAAATGTTCTGACGGTGGTGAGAGTGGAGCAGGACTGTTTCCGTGGCACAATTGGCTAGCGCGATCGGCTGTTAACCGAAAAGTTGGAGGTTCGAGCTCTCCCGGTGGTGGTGCGGCGCTTTTTTTCTGTGGGCTGATAGCTTTGAAGATATGTTCTGATAGTGGTGAGAGTCGAGCAGGACCGTCTCCGTGGCGCAATTGGCTAGCGTGATCGGCTGTTAACCGAAAAGTTGGAGGTTCGAGCCCACCTGGTGGTGGTGCGGCGCTTATTTTTCTTTGGGCTGATAGCTTTGAAGATATGTTCTGATGGTGGTGAGAGTAGAGCAGGACTGTCTCCGTGGCGCAGTTGGCTAGCGCGATCGGCTGTTAACCGAAAGGTTCGAGGTTCGAGCCCACCCGGTGATGGTGTGGCTCTTTTTTTCTTTGTGCTGATAGCTTTGAAGATATGTTCTGACGGTGGTGAGAGTTGAGCAGGACTGTCTCCGTGGCGCAATTGGCTAGCGCGATCAGCTGTTAACCGAAAGGTTGGGGTTCGAGCCCACCCGGTGGTGGTGCGGCGCTTTTTTTTTTCTTTGGGGCGATAGCTCTGAAGAAATGGTCTGACGGTGGTGAGAGTGGAGAACGATTGTCTCGGTGGCGCAGTTGGCTAGCGCGATCGGCTGTTAATCGAAAGGTTGGAGGTTCGAGCCCACCCGGTGATGGTGTGCGCTTTTTTTTTCTTTGTGCTGATAGCTTTGAAGATATTTTTTGATGGTGGTGAGAGTGGAGCAGGACTGTCTCCGTGGCGCAATTGACTAGCGCGATTGGCAGTTAACCGAAAAGTTGGAGGTTCGAGCCCACCCGGTGGTGGTGCGGCACTTTTTTTCCTTTGCGCTGATAGCTTTGAAGATATGTTCTGATGGTGGCGAGAGTAGAGCAGGACTGTCTTCGTGGCGCAATGAGCTAGCGCGATCGGCTATTAACCGAAAGGTTGGAGGTTCGAGCCCACCCGGTGTTGGTGCGGCGCTTTTTTTTCTTTGGGCTGATAGCTTTGAAGATATGTTCTGATGGTGGTGAGAGTAGAGCAGGACTGTCTCCGTGGCGCAATTGGCTAGCGCGATCGGCTGTTAACCGAAAGGTTGGAGGTTCGAGCCCACATGGTGGTGGTGCAGCGCTTTTTTTTCTTTGCGCTGAAAGCTTTGAAGATATGTTCTGATGGTGGTGAGAGTGAAGCAAGACTGTCCCCGTGGCGCAATGAGCTAGCGCGATCGGTTAATAACCGAAAGGTTGGAGTTTCGAGCCCTCCCGGGAGTGGTGTGTTGCTTTTTTCTTTGCGCTGATAGCTTTGAAGATATGTCCTGATGGTGTTGAGAGTAGAGCAAGACTGTCTCCGTGGCGCAAAGGGCTAGCGCGATCGGCTGTTAACCGAAAGGTTGAAGTTTCGAGCCCTCCCGGGAGTGGTGTGTTGCTTTTTTCTTTGTGGTAATAGCTTTGAAGATATGTTCTGATGGTGGTGAGAGTGGAGCAAGAATGTCTCCGTGGCGCAATGGGCTAGCGCGATCGGCTGTTAACCGAAACGTTGGAGTTTCGAGCCCTCCCGGGAGTGGTGTGTTGCTTTTTTCTTTGTGGTAATAGCTTTGAAGATATGTTCTGATGGTGGTGAGAGTGGAGCAGGACTGTCTCCATGGCGCAATTGGCTAGCGCGATCGGCTGTTAACCGAAAGGTTGGAGGTTCGAGCCCACCCGGTGGTGGTGCGGCGCTTTTTTTTCTTTGGGCTGATAGCTTTGAAGATATAATCTGATGGTGGTGAGAGTAGAGCAGGACTGTCTCCGTGGCGCAATTGGCTAGCGCGATCGGCTGTTAACCGAAATGTTGGAGGTTCGAGCCCACCCGGTGGTGGTGCGGCGCTTTTTTTTTCTTTGGGGCGATAGCTCTGAAGAAATGGTCTGACGGTGGTGAGAGTGGAGCACGATTGTCTCGGTGGCGCAGTTGGCTAGCGCGATCGGCTGTTAACCGAAAGGTTGGAGGTTCGAGCCCACCCGGTGATGGTGTGGCGCTTTTTTTCTTTGTGCTGATAGCTTTGAAGATATGTTCTGATGGTGGTGAGAGTGGAGCAGGACTGTCTCCGTGGCGCAATTGGCTAGCGCGATCGGCTGTAAACCGAAAGGTTGGAGTTTCGAGCTCTCCCGGGAGTGGTGTGTTGCTTTTTTCTTTGCACTGACAGCTTTGAAGATATGTTCTGATGGTGGTGAGAGTGGAGCAGGACTGTCTCCGTGGCGCAATTGGCTAGCGCGATCGGCTGTTAACCGAAAGGTTGGAGGTTCGAGCCCACCCGGTGGTGGTGCGGCGCTTTTTTTCTTTGCGCTAATAGCTTTGAAGATATGTCCTGATGGTGTTGAGAGTGGAGCAAGACTGTCTCCGTTGCGCAATGGGCTAGCGCGATCGGCTGTTAACCGAAAGGTTGTAGTTTCGAGCCCTCCCGGGAGTGGTGTGTTGCTTTTTTCTTTGTGGTAATAGCTTTGAAGATATGTTCTGATGGTGGTGAGAGTGGAGCAGGACTGTCTCCTTGGCGCAATTGGCTAGCGCGATTGGCTGTTAACCGAAAGGTTGGAGTTTCGAGCCCACCCGGTGGTGGTGCGGCGCTTTTTTTTCTTTGGGCTGATAGCTCTGTAGAAATGTTCTGACGGTGGTGAGAGTGGAGCAGGACTGTCTCTGTGGCGCAATTGGCTAGCACGATCGGCTGTTAACCGAAAGGTTGGAGGTTCGAGCCCACCCGGTGGTGGTGCGGCGCTTTTTTTTCTTTGGGCTGATAGCTCTGAAGAAATGTTCTGACGGTGGTGAGAGTGGAGCAGGATTTTTTCCGTGGCACAATTGGCTAGCGCGATCGGCTGTTAACCGAAAAGTTGGAGGTTCGAGCTCTCCCGGTGGTGGTGCGGCGCTTTTTTTCTGTGGGCTGATAGCTTTGAAGATATGTTCTGATAGTGGTGAGAGTCCAGCAGGACTGTCTCCGTGGCGCAATTGGCTAGCGTGGTCGGCTGTTAACCGAAAAGTTGGAGGTTCGAGCCCACTCGGTGGTGGTGCGGCGCTTTTTTTTCTTTGGGCTGATAGCTCTCAAGAAATGTTCTGACGGTGGTGAGAGTGGAGCAGGACTGTTTCCGTGGCACAATTGGCTAGCGCGATCGGCTGTTAACCGAAAAGTTGGAGGTTCGAGCCCACCCGGTGATGGTGTGGCGCTTTTTTTTCTTTGTGCTGATAGCTTTGAAGATATGTTCTGATGGTGGTGAGAGTGGAGCAGGACTGTCTCCGTGGCGCAATTGGCTTGCGCGATCGGCTGTTAACCGAAAGGTTGGAGGTTCGAGCCCACCTGGTGGTGGTGCAGCGCTTTTTTTTCTTTGCGCTGAAAGCTTTGAAGATATGTTCTGATGGTGGTGAGAGTGGAGCAAGACTGTCCCCGTGGCGCGATGAGCTAGCGCGATCGGCTGTTAACCGAAAGGTTGGAGTTTCGAGCCCTCCCGGGAGTGGTGTGTTGCTTTTTTCTTTGCGCTGATAGCTTTGAAGATATGATCTGATGGTGGTGAAAGTGGAGCACGACTGTCTCCGTGGCGCAGTTGGCTAGCGCGATCGGCTGTTAACCGAAAGGTTGGAGGTTCGAGCCCACCCGGTGATGGTGTGGCGCTTTTTTTTCTTTCTGCTGATAGCTTTGAAGATATGTTCTGATGGTGGTGAGACTGGAGCAGGGCTGTCTCCGTGGCGCAATTGGCTTGCGCGATCGGCTGTTAACCGAAAGGTTGGAGGTTCGAGCCCACCCGGTGGTGGTGCGGCGCTTTTTTTTCTTTGCGCTGATAGCTTTGAAGATATGTTCTGATGGTGGTGAGAGTGGAGCAAGACTGTCCCCGTGGCGCAATGGGCAAGCGCGATCGGCTGTTAACCGAAAGGTTGGAGTTTCGAGCCCACGCGGTGGTGGTGCGGCGCTTTTATTTCTTTGCGCTGATAGTTTGAAGATATGTTCTGATGGTGGTGAGAGTGGAGAAAGACTGTCTCCGTGGCGCAATAGGCTAGCGCGATCGGCTGTTAACCGAATAACCGGAAGGTTGGAATTTCGAGCCCTCCCGGGAGTGGTGTGTTGCTTTTTTCTTTGCGGTAATAGCTTTGAAGATATGTTCTGATGGTGGTGAGAGTGCAGCAGGACTGTCTTCGTGGCGCAATTGGCTAGCGCGATCGGCAGTTAACCGAAAGGTTGGAGGTTCGAGCCCACCCGGTGGTGGTGCGGCGCTTTTTTTTTCTTTGGGGTGATAGCTCTGAAGAAATGTTCTGACGGTGGTGAGAGTGGAGCACGACTGTCTCCGTGGGGCAATGGGCTAGCGCGATCGGCTGTTAACCGAAAGGTTGGAGGTTCGAGCCCACCCGGTGGTGGTGCGGCGCTTTTTTTTCTTTAAGCTGATAGCTCTGAAGAAATGTTCTGACGGTGGTGAGAGTGGAGCAGGACTGTCTCCGTGACACAATTGGCTAGCGCGATCGGCTGTTGACTGAAAAGTTGGAGGTTCAAGCTCTCCCGGTGGTGGTGCGGCGCTTTTTTTCTGAGGGCTGATAGCTTTGAAGATATATTCTGATGGTGGTGAGAGTCGAGCAGGACTGTCTCCGTGGCGCAATTGGCTAGCGTGATCGGCTGTTAACCGAAAAGTTGGAGGTTCGAGCCCACCCGGTGGTGGTGCGGTGCTTTTTTTTCTTTGGGCTGATAGCTTTGAAGATATGTTCTGATGATGGTGAGAGTAGAGCAGGACTGTCTCCGTGGCGCAATCGGCTAGCGCGATCGGCTGTTTCCCGAAAGGTTGGAGTTTCGAGCCCTCCCGGGAGTGGTGTGTTGCTTTTTTCTTTGCGCTGATAGCTTTGAAGATATGGTCTGATGGCGGTGAGAGTGGAGCACGACTGTCTCCGTGGCGCAGTTGGCTACCGCGATCGGCTGTTAACCGAAAGGTTGGAGGTTTGAGCCCACCCGGTGGTGGTGCGGCGCTTTTTTTTCTTTGGGCTGATAGCTCTGAAGAAATGTTCTGACGGTGGTGAGAGTGGAGCAGGACTGTCTCCGTGGCACAATTGGCTAGCGCGATCGGCTGTTAACCGAAAAGTTGGAGGTTCGAGCTCTCCCGGTGGTGGTGCGGCGCTTTTTTTCTGTGGGCTGATAGCTTTGAAGATATGTTCTGATAGTGGTGAGAGTCGAGCAGGACTGTCTCCGTGGCGCAATTGGCTAGCGTGATCGGCTGTTAACCGAAAAGTTGGAGGTTCGAGCCCACCCGGTGGTGGTGCGGTGCTTTTTTTTCTTTGGGCTGATAGCTTTGAAGATATGTTCTGATGGTGGTGAGAGTAGAGCAGGACTGTCTCCGTGGCGCAGTTGGCTAGCGCGATCGGCTGTTTAGCGAAAGGTTGGAGGTTCGAGCCTACCCTGTGATGGTGTGGCGCTTTTTTTTCTTTGTGCTGATAGCTTTGAAGATATGTTCTGACGGTGGTGAGAGTTGAGCAGGACTGTCTCCGTGGCGCAATTGGCTAGCGCGATCAGCTGTTAACCGAAAGGTTGGAGGTTCGAGCCCACCCGGTGGTGGTGCGGCGCTTTTTTTTCCTTTGGGGCGATAGCTCTGAAGAAATGGTCTGACGGTGGTGAGAGTGGAGCACGATTGTCTCGGTGGCGCAGTTGGCTAGCGCGATCGGCTGTTAACCGAAAGGTTGGAGGTTCGAGCCCACCCGGTGATGGTGTGCGCTTTTTTTTCTTTGTGCTGATAGCTTTGAAGATATGTTCTGATGGTGGTGAGAGTGGAGCAGGACTGTCTCCGGGGCGCAATTGGCTAGCGCGATTGGCTGTTAACCGAAAAGTTGGAGGTTCGAGCCCACCCGGTGGTGGTGCGGCACTTTTTTTTCTTTGGGCTGATAGCTTTGAAGATATGTTCTGATGGTGGCGAGAGTAGAGCAGGACTGTCTTCGTGGCGCAATGAGCTAGCGCAATCGGCTATTAACCGAAAGGTTGGAGGTTCGAGCCCACCCGGTGGTGGTGCGGCGCTTTTTTTTCTTTGGGCTGATAGCTTTGAAGATATGTTCTGATGGTGGTGAGAGTAGAGCAGGACTGTCTCCGTGGCGCGATTGGCTAGCGCGATCGGTTATTAACCGAAAGGTTGGAGTTTCGAGCCCTCCCGGGAGTGGTGTGTTGCTTTTTTCTTTGCGCTGATAGCTTTGAAGATATGTCCTGATGGTGTTGAGAGTGGAGCAAGACTGTCTCCGTGGCGCAAAGGGCTAGCGCGATCGGCTGTTAACCGAAAGGTTGAAGTTTCTAGCCCTCCCGGGAGTGGTGTGTTGTTTTTTTCTTTGTGGTAATAGCTTTGAAGATATGTTCTGATGGTGGTGAGAGTGGAGCAGGACTGTCTCCATGGCGCAATTGGCTCGCGCGATCGGCTGTTAACCGAAAAGTTGGAGGTTCGAGCCCACCCGGTGGTGGTGCGGCGCTTTTTTTTCTTTGGGCTGATAGCTTTGAAGATATGTACTGATGGTGGTGAGAGTAGAGCAGGACTGTCTCCGTGGCGCAATTGGCTAGCGCGATCGGCTGTTAACCGAAAGGTTGGAGGTTCGAGCCCACCCGGTGGTGGTGCAGCGCTTTTTTTTCTTTGCGCTGAAAGCTTTGAAGATATGCTCTGATGGTGGTGAGAGGGGAGCAAGACTGTCCCCGTGGCGCAATGAGCTAGCGCAATCGGTTATTAACCGAAAGGTTGGAGTTTCGAGCCCTCCCGGGAGTGGTGTGTTGCTTTTTTCTTTGGGCTGATAGCTCTGAAGAAATGTTCTGACGGTGGTGAGAGTGGAGCAGGACTGTTTCCGTGGCACAATTGGCTAGCGCGATCGGCTGTTAACCGAAAAGTTGGAGGTTCGAGCTCTCCCGGTGGTGGTGCGGCGCTTTTTTTCTGTGGGCTGATAGCTTTGAAGATATGTTCTGATAGTGGTGAGAGTCCAGCAGGACTGTCTCCGTGGCGCAATTGGCTAGCGTGGTCGGCTGTTAACCGAAAAGTTGGAGGTTCGAGCCCACTCGGTGGTGGTGCGGCGCTTTTGTTTCTTTGGGCTGATAGCTCTCAAGAAATGTTCTGACGGTGGTGAGAGTGGAGCAGGACTGTTTCCGTGGCACAATTGGCTAGCGCGATCGGCTGTTAACCGAAAAGTTGGAGGTTCGAGCCCACCCGGTGATGGTGTGGCGCTTTTTTTTCTTTGTGCTGATAGCTTTGAAGATATGTTCTGATGGTGGTGAGAGTGGAGCAGGACTGTCTCCGTGGCGCAATTGGCTTGCGCAATCGGCTGTTAACCGAAAGGTTGGAGGTTCGAGCCCACCCGGTGGTGGTGCAGCGCTTTTTTTTCTTTGCGCTGAAAGCTTTGAAGATATGTTCTGATGGTGGTGAGAGTGGAGCAAGACTGTCCCCGTGGCGCGATGAGCTAGCGCGATCGGCTGTTAACCGAAAGGTTGGAGTTTCGAGCCCTCCCGGGAGTGGTGTGTTGCTTTTTTCTTTGCGCTGATAGCTTTGAAGATATGGTCTGATGGTGGTGAAAGTGGAGCACGACTGTCTCCGTGGCGCAGTTGGCTAGCGCGATCGGCTGTTAACCGAAAGGTTGGAGGTTCGAGCCCACCCGGTGATGGTGTGGCGCTTTTTTTTCTTTCTGCTGATAGCTTTGAAGATATGTTCTGATGGTGGTGAGACTGGAGCAGGACTGTCTCCGTGGCGCAATTGGCTTGCGCGATCGGCTGTTAACCGAAAGGTTGGAGGTTCGAGCCCACCCGGTGGTGGTGCGGCGCTTTTTTTCTTTGCGCTGATAGCTTTGAAGATATGTTCTGATGGTGGTGAGAGTGGAGCAAGACTGTCCCCGTGGCGCAATGGGCAAGCGCGATCGGCTGCTAACCGAAAGGTTGGAGTTTCGAGCCCACGCGGTGGTGGTGCGGCGCTTTTATTTCTTTGCGCTGATAGTTTGAAGATATGTTCTGATGGTGGTGAGAGTGGAGAAAGACTGTCTCCGTGGCGCAATAGGCTAGCGCGATCGGCTGTTAACCGAATAACCGAAAGGTTGGAATTTCGAGCCCTCCCGGGAGTGGTGTGTTGCTTTTTTCTTTGCGGTAATAGCTTTGAAGATATGTTCTGATGGTGGTGAGAGTGCAGCAGGACTGTCTTCGTGGCGCAATTGGCTAGCGCGATCGGCTGTTAACCGTAAGGTTGGAGGTTCGAGCCCACCCGGTGGTGGTGCGGCGCTTTTTTTTTCTTTGGGGTGATAGCTCTGAAGAAATGTTCTGACGGTGGTGAGAGTGGAGCACGACTGTCTCCGTGGGGCAATGGGCTAGCGCGATCGGCTGTTAACCGTAAGGTTGGAGGTTCGAGCCCACCCGGTGGTGGTGCGGCGCTTTTTTTTCTTTAAGCTGATAGCTCTGAAGAAATGTTCTGACGGTGGTGAGAGTGGAGCAGGACTGTCTCCGTGACACAATTGGCTCGCGCGATCAGCTGTTGACCGAAAAGTTGGAGGTTCGAGCTCTCCCGGTGGTGGTGCGGCGCTTTTTTTCTGAGGGCTGATAGCTTTGAAGATATATTTTGATGGTGGTGAGAGTCGAGCAGGACTGTCTCCGTGGCGCAATTGGCTAGCGTGATCGGCTGTTAACCGAAAAGTTGGAGGTTCGAGCCCACCCGGTGGTGGTGCGGTGCTTTTTTTTCTTTGGGCTGATAGCTTTGAAGATATGTTCTGATGATGGTAAGAGTAGAGCAGGACTGTCTCCGTGGCGCAATCGGCTAGCGCGATCGGCTGTTAACCGAAAGGTTGGAGTTTCGAGCCCTCCCGGGAGTGGTGTGTTGCTTTTTTCTTTGCGCTGATAGCTTTGAAGATATGGTCTGATGGCGGTGAGAGTGGAGCACGACTGTCTCCGTGGCGCAGTGGCTACCGCGATCGGCTGTTAACCGAAAGGTTGGAGGTTCGAGCCCACCCGGTGGTGGTGCGGCGCTTTTTTTTCTTTGGGCTGATAGCTCTGAAGAAGTGTTCTGACGGTGGTGAAAGTGGAGCAGGACTGTCTCCGTGGCACAATTGGCTAGCGCGATCGGCTGTTAACCGAAAAGTTGGAGGTTCGAGCTCTCCCGGTGGTGGTGCGGCGCTTTTTTTCTGTGGGCTGATAGCTTTGAAGATATGTTCTGATAGTGGTGAGAGTCGAGCAGGACTGTCTCCGTGGCGCAATTGGCTAGCGCGATCGGCTGTTAACCGAAAAGTTGGAGGTTCGAGCCCACCCGGTGGTGGTGCGGTGCTTTTTTTTCTTTGGGCTGATAGCTTTGAAGATATGTTCTGATGGTGGTGAGAGTAGAGCAGGACTGTCTCCGTGGCGCAGTTGGCTAGCGCGATCGGCTGTTAAGCGAAAGGTTGGAGGTTCGAGCCTACCCTGTGATGGTGTGGCGCTTTTTTTTCTTTGTGCTGATAGCTTTGAAGATATGTTCTGACGGTGGTGGGAGTTGAGCAGGACTGTCTCCGTGGCGCAATTGGCTAGCGCGATCAGCTGTTAACCGAAAGGTTGGAGGTTCGAGCCCACCCGGTGGTGGTGCGGCCCTTTTTTTTTTCTTTGGGGCGATAGCTCTGAAGAAATGGTCTGACGGTGGTGAGAGTGGAGCACGGTTGTCTCGGTGGCGCAGTTGGCTAGCGCGATCGGCTGTTAACCGAAAGGTTGGAGGTGCGAGCCCACCCGGTGATGGTGTGCGCTTTTTTTTCTTTGTGCTGATAGCTTTGAAGATATGTTCTGATGGTGGTGAGAGTGGAGCAGGACTGTCTCCGTGGCGCAATTGGCTAGCGCGATTGGCTGTTAACCGAAAAGTTGGAGGTTCGAGCCCACCCGGTGGTGGTGCGGCACTTTTTTTTCTTTGGGCTGATAGCTTTGAAGATATGTTCTGATGGTGGCGAGAGTAGAGCAGGACTGTCTTCGTGGCGCAATGAGCTAGCGCGATCGGCTATTAACCGAAAGGTTGGAGGTTCGAGCCCACCCGGTGGTGGTGCGGCGCTTTTTTTTCTTTGGGCTGATAGCTTTGAAGATATGTTCTGATGGTGGTGAGAGTAGAGCAGGACTGTCTCCGTGGCGCAATTGGCTAGCGCGATCGGTTATTAACCGAAAGGTTGGAGTTTCGAGCCCTCCCGGGAGTGGTGTGTTGCGTTTTTCTTTGCGCTGATAGCTTTGAAGATATGTCCTGATGGTGTTGAGAGTGGAGCAAGACTGTCTCCGTGGCGCAAAGGGCTAGCGCGATCGGCTGTTAACCGAAAGGTTGAAGTTTCTAGCCCTCCCGGGAGTGGTGTGTTGCTTTTTTCTTTGTGGTAATAGCTTTGAAGAAATGTTCTGACGGTGGTGAGAGTGGAGCAGGACTGTCTCCGTGGCACAATTGGCTAGCGCGATCGGCTGTTTACCGAAAAGTTGGAGGTTCGAGCTCTCCCGGTAGTGGTGCGGCGCTTTTTTTCTGTGGGCTGATAGCTTTGAAGATATGTTCTGACGGTGGTGAGAGTTGAGCAGGACTGTCTCCGTGGCGCAATTGGCTAGCGCGATCAGCTGTTACCCGAAAGGTTGGAGGTTCGAGCCCACCCGGTAGTGGTGCGGCGCTTTTTTTTTCTTTGGGGCGATAGCTCTGAAGAAATGGTCTGACGGTGGTGAGAGTGGAGCACGATTGTCTCGGTGGCGCAGTTGGCTAGCGCGATCTGCTGTTAACCGAAAGGTTGGAGGTTCGAGCCCACCCGGTGGTGGTGCGGCGCTTTTTTTTTCTTTGGGCTGATAGCTCTGAAGAAATGTTCTGACGGTGGTGAGAGTGGAGCAGGACGGTCTCCGTGGCACAATTGGCTAGCGCGATCGGCTGTTAACCGAAAAGTTGGAGGTTCGAGCTCTCCCGGTGGTGGTGCGGCGCTTTTTTTTGGGCTGATAGCTTTGAAGATATGTTCTGATGGTGGTGAGAGTCGAGCAGGACTGTCTCCGTGGCGCAATTGGCTAGCGTGATCGGCTGTTAACCGAAAAGTTGGAGGTTCGAGCCCACCCGGTGGTGGTGCGGTGCTTTTTTTTCTTTGGGCTGATAGCTTTGAAGATATGTTCTGATGATGGTGAGAGTAGAGCAGGACTGTCTCCGTGGCGCAATCGGCTAGCGCGATCGGCTGTTAACCGAAAGGTTGGAGTTTCGAGCCCTCCCGGGAGTGGTGTGTTGCTTTTTTCTTTGCGCTGATAGCTTTGAAGATATGGTCTGATGGGGGTGAGAGTGAAGCACGACTGTCTCCGTGGCGCAGTTGGCTACCGCGATCGGCTGTTAACCGAAAGGTTGGAGGTTCGAGCCCACCCGGTGATGGTGTGGCGCTTTTTTTTCTTTGTGCTGATAGCTTTAAAGTTATGTTCTGATGGTGGTGAGAGTGGAGCAGGACTGTCTCTGTGGCGCAATTGGCTAGCACGATCGGCTGTTAACCGAAAGGTTGGAGGTTCGAGCCCACCCGGTGGTGGTGCGGCGCTTTTTTTCTTTGGGCTGATAGCTCTCAAGAAATGTTCTGACGGTGGTGAGAGTGGAGCAGGACTGTTTCCGTGGCACAATTGGCTAGCGCGATCGGCTGTTAACCGAAAAGTTGGAGGTTCGAGCTCTCCCGGTGGTGGTGCGGCGCTTTTTTTCTGTGGGCTGATAGCTTTGAAGATATGTTCTGATAGTGGTGAGAGTCGAGCAGGACTGTCTCCGTGGCGCAATTGGCTAGCGTGATCGGCTGTTAACCGAAAAGTTGGAGGTTCGAGCCCACCCGGTGGTGGTGCGGCGCTTTTTTTTCTTTGGGCTGATAGCTTTGAAGATATGTTCTGATGGTGGTGAGAGTAGAGCAGGACTGTCTCCGTGGCGCAGTTGGCTAGCGCGATCGGCTGTTAACCGAAAGGTTGGAGGTTCGAGCCCACCCGGTGATGGTGTGGCTCTTTTTTTCTTTGTGCTGATAGCTTTGAAGATATGGTCTGATGGTGGTGAGAGTGAAGCACGACTGTCTCCGTGGCGCAGTTGGCTACCGCGATCGGCTGTTAACCGAAAGGTTGGAGGTTCGAGCCCACCCGGTGATGGTGTGGCGCTTTTTTTTCTTTGTGCTGATAGCTTTGAAGTTATGTTCTGATGGTGGTGAGAGTGGAGCAGGACTGTCTCTGTGGCGCAATTGGCTAGCACGATCGGCTGTTAACCGAAAGGTTGGAGGTTCGAGCCCACCCGGTGGTGGTGCGGCGCTTTTTTTCTTTGGGCTGATAGCTCTCAAGAAATGTTCTGACGGTGGTGAGAGTGGAGCAGGACTGTTTCCGTGGCACAATTGGCTAGCGCGATCGGCTGTTAACCGAAAAGTTGGAGGTTCGAGCTCTCCCGGTGGTGGTGCGGCGCTTTTTTTCTGTGGGCTGATAGCTTTGAAGATATGTTCTGATAGTGGTGAGAGTCGAGCAGGACTGTCTCCGTGGCGCAATTGGCTAGCGTGATCGGCTGTTAACCGAAAAGTTGGAGGTTCGAGCCCACCCGGTGGTGGTGCGGCGCTTTTTTTTCTTTGGGCTGATAGCTTTGAAGATATGTTCTGATGGTGGTGAGAGTAGAGCAGGACTGTCTCCGTGGCGCAGTTGGCTAGCGCGATCGGCTGTTAACCGAAAGGTTGGAGGTTCGAGCCCACCCGGTGATGGTGTGGCTCTTTTTTTCTTTGTGCTGATAGCTTTGAAGATATGTTCTGACGGTGGTGAGAGTTGAGCAGGACTGTCTCCGTGGCGCAATTGGCTAGCGCGATCAGCTGTTAACCGAACAGTTGGAGGTTCGAGCCCACCCGGTGGTGGTGCGGCGCTTTTTTTTTCTTTGGGGCGATAGCTCTGAAGAAATGGTCTGACGGTGGTGAGAGTGGAGCACGATTGTCTCGGTGGCGCAGTTGGCTAGCGCGATCGGCTGTTAACCGAAAGGTTGGAGGTTCGAGCCCAGCCGGTGATGGTGTGCGCTTTTTTTTTCTTTGTGCTGATAGCTTTGAAAAAATTTTTGGATGGTGGTGAGAGTGGAGCAGGACTGTCTCCGTGGCGCAATTGGCTAGCGCGATTGGCTGTTAACCGAAAAGTTGGAGGTTCGAGCCCACCCGGTGGTGGTGCGGCACTTTTTTTCCTTTGGGCTGATAGCTTTGAAGATATGTTCTGATGGTGGCGAGAGTAGAGCAGGACTGTCTTCGTGGCGCAATGAGCTAGCGCGATCGGCTATTAACCGAAAGGTTGGAGGTTCGAGCCCACCCGGTGGTGGTGCGGCGCTTTTTTTTCTTTGGGCTGATAGCTTTGAAGATATGTTCTGATGGTGGTGAGAGTAGAGCAGGACTGTCTCCGTGGCGCAATTGGCTAGCGCGATCGGCTGTTAACCGAAAGGTTGGAGGTTCGAGCCCACACGGTGGTGGTGCAGCGCTTTTTTTTCTTTGCGCTGAAAGCTTTGAAGATATGTTCTGATGGTGGTGAGAGTGGAGCAAGACTGTCCCCGTGGCGCAATGAGCTAGCGCGATCGGTTAATAACCGAAAGGTTGGAGTTTCGAGCCCTCCCGGGAGTGGTGTGTTGCTTTTTTCTTTGCGCTGATAGCATTGAAGATATGTCCTGATGGTGTTGAGAGTAGAGCAAGACTGTCTCCGTGGCGCAAAGGGCTAGCGCGATCGGCTGTTAACCGAAAGGTTGAAGTTTCGAGCCCTCCCGGGAGTGGTGTGTTGCTTTTTTCTTTGTGGTAATAGCTTTGAAGATATGTTCTGATGGTGGTGAGAGTGGAGCAGGACTGTCTCCATGGCGCAATTGGCTAGCGCGATCGGCTGTTAATTGAAAGGTTGGAGTTTCGAGCCCACCCGGTGGTGGTGCGGTGCTTTTTTTCTTTGGGCTGATAGCTCTGAAGAAATGTTCTGACGGTGGTGAGAGTTGAGCAGGACTGTCTCCGTGGCGCAATTGGCTAGCGCGATCGGCTGTTAACCGAAAGGTTGGAGGTTCGAGCCCACCAGGTGGTGGTGCGGCGCTTTTTTTTTTCTTTGGGGCGATAGCTCTGAAGAAATGGTCTGACGGTGGTGAGAGTGGAGCACGATTGTCTCGGTGGCGCAGTTGGCTAGCGCGATCGGCTGTTAACCGAAAGGTTGGAGGTTCGAGCCCATCCGGTGGTGATGCGGCGCTTTTTTTTCTTTGCGCTGATAGCTTTGAAGATATGTTCTGATGGTGGTGAGAGTGGAGCAAGACTGTCCCCGTGGCGCAATGGGCTAGCGCGATCGGCTGTAAACCGAAAGGTTGGAGTTTTGAGCTCTCCCGGGAGTGGTGTGTTGCTTTTTTCTTTGCACTGACAGCTTTGAAGATATGTTCTGATGGTGGTGAGAGTGGAGCTGGACTGTCTCCGTGGCGCAATCGGCTAGAGCGATCGGCTGTCAACCGAAAGGTTGGAGGTTCGAGCCCACCCGGTGGTGGTGCGGCGCTTTTTTTTCTTTGCGCTAATAGCTTTGAAGATATGTCCTGATGGTGTTGAGGGTGGAGCAAGAATGTCTCCGTGGCGCAATGGGCTAGCGCGATCGGCTGTTTACCGAAACGTTGGAGTTTCGAGCCCTCCCGGGAGTGGTGTGTTGCTTTTTTCTTTGTGGTAATAGCTTTGAAGATATGTTCTGATGGTGGTGAGAGGGGAGCAGGACTGTCTCCATGGCGCAAATGGCTAGCGCGATCGGCTGTTAACCGAAAGGTTGGAGGTTCGAGCCCACCCGGTGGTGGTGCGGCGCTTTTTTTTCTTTGGGCTGATAGCTTTGAAGATATAATCTGATGGTGGTGAGAGTAGAGCAGGACTGTCTCCGTGGCGCAATTGGCTAGCGCGATCGGCTGTTAACCGAAATGTTGGAGGTTCGAGCCCACCCGGTGGTGGTGCGGCGCTTTTTTTTTCTTTGGGGCGATAGCTCTGAAGAAATGGTCTGACGGTGGTGAGAGTGGAGCACGATTGTCTCGGTGGCGCAGTTGGCTAGCGCGATCGGCTGTTAACCGAAAGTTTGGAGGTTCGAGCCCACCCGGTGATGGTGTGGCGCTTTTTTTTCTTTGTGCTGATAGCTTTGAAGATATGTTCTGATGGTGGTGAGAGTGGAGCAGGACTGTCTCCGTGGCGCAATTGGCTAGCGCGATCGGCTGTAAACCGAAAGGTTGGAGTTTCGAGCTCTCCCGGGAGTGGTGTGTTGCTTTTTTCTTCGCACTGACAGCTTTGAAGATATGTCCTGATGGTGTTGAGAGTGGAGCAAGACTGTCTCCGTTGCGCAATGGGCTAGCGCGATCGGCTGTTAACCGAAAGGTTGTAGTTTCGAGCCCTCCCGGGAGTGGTGTGTTGCTTTTTTCTTTGTGGTAATAGCTTTGAAGATATGTTCTGATGGTGGTGAGAGTGGAGCAGGACTGTCTCCATGGCGCAATTGGCTAGCGCAATTGGCTGTTAACCGAAAGGTTGGAGTTTCGAGCCCACCCGGTGGTGGTGCGGCGCTTTTTTTTCTTTGGGCTGATAGCTCTGTAGAAATGTTCTGACGGTGGTGAGAGTGGAGCAGGACTGTCTCTGTGGCGCAATTGGCTAGCACGATCGGCTGTTAACCGAAAGGTTGGAGGTTCGAGCCCACCCGGTGGTGGTGCGGCGCTTTTATTTTCTTTGGGCTGATAGCTCTGAAGAAATGTTCTGACTTGGTGAGAGTGGAGCAGGACTGTTTCCGTGGCACAATTGGCTAGCGCGATCGGCTGTTAACCGAAAAGTTGGAGGTTAGAGCTCTCCCGGTGGTGGTGCGGCGCTTTTTTTCTTTGCACTGACAGCTTTGAAGATATGTTCTGATGGTGGTGAGAGTGGAGCTGGACTGTCTCCGTGGCGCAATTGGCTAGAGCGATCGGCTGTCAACCGAAAGGTTGGAGGTTCGAGCCCACCCGGTGGTGGTGCGGCGCTTTTTTTTCTTTGCGCTAATAGCTTTGAAGATATGTCCTGATGGTGTTGAGAGTGGAGCAAGAATGTCTCCGTGGCGCAATGGGCTAGCGCGATCGGCTGTTAACCGAAACGTTGGAGTTTCGAGCCCTCCCGGGAGTGGTGTGTTGCTTTTTTCTTTGTGGTAATAGCTTTGAAGATATGTTCTGATGGTGGTGAGAGTGGAGCAGGACTGTCTCCATGGCGCAATTGGCTAGCGCGATCGGCTGTTAACCGAAAGGTTGGAGGTTCAAGCCCACCCGGTGGTGGTGCGGCGCTTTTTTTTCTTTGGGCTGATAGCTTTGAAGATATAATCTGATGGTGGTGAGAGTAGAGCAGGACTGTCTCCGTGGCGCAATTGGCTAGCGCGATCGGCTGTTAACCGAAATGTTGGAGGTTCGAGCCCACCCGGTGGTGGTGCGGCGCTTTTTTTTTCTTTGGGGCGATAGCTCTGAAGAAATGGTCTGACGGTGGTGAGAGTGGAGCACGATTGTCTCCGTTGCGCAATGGGCTAGCGCGATCGGCTGTTAACCGAAAGGTTGAAGTTTCGAGCCCTCCCGGGAGTGGTGTGTTGCTTTTTTCTTTGTGGTAATAGCTTTGAAGATATGTTCTGATGGTGGTGAGAGTGGAGCAGGACTGTCTCCATGGCGCAATTGGCTAGCGCGATTGGCTGTTAACCGAAAGGTTGGAGTTTCGAGCCCACCCGGTGGTGGTGCGGCGCTTTTTTTTCTTTGGGCTGATAGCTCTGTAGAAATGTTCTGACGGTGGTGAGAGTGGAGCAGGACTGTCTCTGTGGCGCAATTGGCTAGCACGATCGGCTGTTAACCGAAAGGTTGGAGGTTCGAGCCCACCCGGTGGTGGTGCGGCGCTTTTATTTTCTTTGGGCTGATAGCTCTGAAGAAATGTTCTGACTTGGTGAGAGTGGAGCAGGACTGTTTCCGTGGCACAATTGGCTAGCGCGATCGGCTGTTAACCGAAAAGTTGGAGGTTCGAGCTCTCCCGGTGGTGGTGCGGCGCTTTTTTTCTTTGCACTGACAGCTTTGAAGATATGTTCTGATGGTGGTGAGAGTGGAGCTGGACTGTCTCCGTGGCGCAATTGGCTAGAGCGATCGGCTGTCAACCGAAAGGTTGGAGGTTCGAGCCCACCCGGTGGTGGTGCGGCGCTTTTTTTTCTTTGCGCTAATAGCTTTGAAGATATGTCCTGATGGTGTTGAGAGTGGAGCAAGAATGTCTCCGTGGCGCAATGGGCTAGCGCGATCGGCTGTTAACCGAAACGTTGGAGTTTCGAGCCCTCCCGGGAGTGGTGTGTTGCTTTTTTCTTTGTGGTAATAGCTTTGAAGATATGTTCTGATGGTGGTGAGAGTGGAGCAGGACTGTCTCCATGGCGCAATTGGCTAGCGCGATCGGCTGTTAACCGAAAGGTTGGAGGTTCGAGCCCACCCGGTGGTGGTGCGGCGCTTTTTTTTCTTTGGGCTGATAGCTTTGAAGATATAATCTGATGGTGGTGAGAGTAGAGCAGGACTGTCTCCGTGGCGCAATTGGCTAGCGCGATCGGCTGTTAACCGAAATGTTGGAGGTTCGAGCCCACCCGGTGGTGGTGCGGCGCTTTTTTTTCTTTGGGGCGATAGCTCTGAAGAAATGGTCTGACGGTGGTGAGAGTGGAGCACGATTGTCTCGGTGGCGCAGTTGGCTAGCGCGATCGGCTGTTAACCGAAAGGTTGGAGGTTCGAGCCCACCCGGTGATGGTGTGGCGCTTTTTTTTCTTTGTGCTGATAGCTTTGAAGATATGTTCTGATGGTGGTGAGAGTGGAGCAGGACTGTCTCCGTGGCGCAATTGGCTAGCGCGATCGGCTGTAAACCGAAAGGTTGGAGTTTCGAGCTCTCCCGGGAGTGGTGTGTTGCTTTTTTCTTTGCACTGACAGCTTTGAAGATATGTTCTGATGGTGGTGAGAGCGGAGCAGGACTGTCTCCATGGCGCAATTGGCTAGCGCGATCGGCTGTTAACCGAGAGGTTGGAGGTTCGAGCCCACCCGGTGGTGGTGCGGCGCTTTTTTTTCTTTGCGCTAATAGCTTTGAAGATATGTCCTGATGGTGTTGAGAGTGGAGCAAGACTGTCTCCGTTGCGCAATGGGCTAGCGCGATCGGCTGTTAACCGAAAGGTTGTAGTTTCGAGCCCTCCCGGGAGTGGTGTGTTGCTTTTTTCTTTGTGGTAATAGCTTTGAAGATATGTTCTGATGGTGGTGAGAGTGGAGCAGGACTGTCTCCATGGCGCAATTGGCTAGCGCGATTGGCTGTTAACTGAAAGGTTGGAGTTTCGAGCCCACCCGGTGGTGGTGCGGCGCTTTTTTTTCTTTGGGCTGATAGCTCTGTAGAAATGTTCTGACGGTGGTGAGAGTGGAGCAGGACTGTCTCTGTGGCGCAATTGGCTAGCACGATCGGCTGTTAACCGAAAGGTTGTAGGTTCGAGCCCACCCGGTGGTGGTGCGGCGCTTTTTTTTCTTTGGGCTGATAGCTCTGAAGAAATGTTCTGACGGTGGTGAGAGTGGAGCAGGACTGTTTCCGTGGCACAATTGGCTAGCGCGTTCGGCTGTTAACCGAAAAGTTGGAGGTTCGAGCTCTCCCGGTGGTGGTGCGGCGCTTTTTTTCTGTGGGCTGATAGCTTTGAAGATATGTTGTGATAGTGGGGAGAGTCCAGGAGGACTGTCTCCGTGGCGCAATTGGCTGGCGTGATCGGCTGTTAACCGAAAAGTTGGAGGTTCGAGCCCAGCCGGTGATGGTGTGCGCTTTTTTTTTCTTTGTGCTGATAGCTTTGAAGAAATTTTTGGATGGTGGTGAGAGTGGAGCAGGACTGTCTCCGTGGCGCAATTGGCTAGCGCGATTGGCTGTTAACCGAAAAGTTGGAGGTTCGAGCCCACCCGGTGGTGGTGCGGCACTTTTTTTCCTTTGGGCTGATAGCTTTGAAGATATGTTCTGATGGTGGCGAGAGTAGAGCAGGACTGTCTTCGTGGCGCAATGAGCTAGCGCGATCGGCTATTAACCGAAAGGTTGGAGGTTCGAGCCCACCCGGTGGTGGTGCGGCGCTTTTTTTCTTTGGGCTGATAGCTTTGAAGATATGTTCTGATGGTGGTGAGAGTAGAGCAGGACTGTCTCCGTGGCGCAATTGGCTAGCGCGATCGGCTGTTAACCGAAAGGTTGGAGGTTCGAGCCCACACGGTGGTGGTGCAGCGCTTTTTTTTCTTTGCGCTGAAAGCTTTTAAGATATGTTCTGATGGTGGTGAGAGTGGAGCAAGACTGTCCCCGTGGCGCAATGAGCTAGCGCGATCGGTTAATAACCGAAAGGTTGGAGTTTCGAGCCCTCCCGGGAGTGGTGTGTTGCTTTTTTCTTTGCGCTGATAGCATTGAAGATATGTCCTGATGGTGTTGAGAGTAGAGCAAGACTGTCTCCGTGGCGCAAAGGGCTAGCGCGATCGGCTGTTAACCGAAAGGTTGAAGTTTCGAGCCCTCCCGGGAGTGGTGTGTTGCTTTTTTCTTTGTGGTAATAGCTTTGAAGATATGTTCTGATGGTGGTGAGAGTGGAGCAGGACTGTCTCCATGGCGCAATTGGCTAGCGCGATCGGCTGTTAATTGAAAGGTTGGAGTTTCGAGCCCACCCGGTGGTGGTGCGGTGCTTTTTTTCTTTGGGCTGATAGCTCTGAAGAAATGTTCTGACGGTGGTGAGAGTTGAGCAGGACTGTCTCCGTGGCGCAATTGGCTAGCGCGATCGGCTGTTAACCGAAAGGTTGGAGGTTCGAGCCCACCAGGTGGTGGTGCGGCGCTTTTTTTTTTCTTTGGGGCGATAGCTCTGAAGAAATGGTCTGACGGTGGTGAGAGTGGAGCACGATTGTCTCGGTGGCGCAGTTGGCTAGCGCGATCGGCTGTTAACCGAAAGGTTGGAGGTTCGAGCCCATCCGGTGGTGATGCGGCGCTTTTTTTTCTTTGCGCTGATAGCTTTGAAGATATGGTGGGCTCGGCAGCAACACCAAGATGCAGTGCTCAAACCCGCTGCTGTTTTTCATGCAGATATTGCTTGGCTTGCTGCGGTTATCATCAACAGCGGCACAATGGGATGCGCTACAGCTGCAACATTTAGCGCCTAACACGACGATCGAAGGACTACCGCCCCATGACGTGCTTCGCTACCGGCCATGTGATGGCGTCCCGGGCGGCGCTACACTACAATTCTTGAGACCGGCAGATCTATCGGCATCGAGGATCACAGCTATAAAGCAAGCTCCGCAAGGACCGTGTGGCAGTGGGCTCGGCAGCAACACCAAGATGCAGTGCTCAAACCCGCTGCTGTTTTTCATGCAGATATTGCTTGGCTTGCTGCGGTTATCATCAACAGCGGCACAATGGGATGCGCTACAGCTGCAACATTTAGCGCCTAACACGACGATCGAAGGACTACCGCCCCATGACGTGCTTCGCTACCGGCCATGTGATGGCGTCCCGGGCGGCGCTACACTACAATTCTTGAGACCGGCAGATCTATCGGCATCGAGGATCACAGCTATAAAGCAAGCTCCGCAAGGACCGTGTGGCAGTGGGCTCGGCAGCAACACCAAGATGCAGTGCTCAAACCCGCTGCTGTTTTTCATGCAGGTGAGAAAACGCAACGCTAAATCTTATCATAGCGATGACGTCTGCCTACTTTTGCTGCCGTGCCCACGGTCCATAACGCTATTGTGTGAAATGTTACACGATGTCATTAATTCTCTAACATTTTTGTTGCTTCTCGGTGGCGACATCGAAGAAAATCCGGGACCTACAGTAGCAGAACAGCTAAAACTGATAGCTGAAGACATTCAGGAAATTAAGAACGGAAAAACTGAAATCAACGAAAAGTTGAATGCAATAGATAAAAAGATTGAGAAAATCGGCGGGCTTGAAAAACAAATAGTAGACTGCACGAAAAGAATATCGGAGCTGGAAAACGGTCTCTCGGCTATGGCGAAAAAAGTCGACGAGTTAGAAAACAGAAGCCGGCGATCTAACCTTATCATTTATGGTGTGAAAGAACAACAGAATGAAACGTCTAAACTTTTACACGATGTGGTTGCGAAAAATATATTCCAAGATATACTAGAATTCACTACCTCAGGAATAGAGAGAATTCACCGACTCGGTGCTCGAAAACCGGGTAACGAACAAAAAGTAAGACCAGTAATCCTAAGGCTATTGGACTACCGTGACAAAATTAACATCCTAAAACGGTGTTCAAGACTCAAAGACACAGGCTTCTCGATTAGCGAAGACTTCTCCCAGCCAATTCGTGACATCAGAAGAAAGTTGTGGCAAAAAACAAAAGTCAATCGTGAGCGCCATGAGAAGGTCTCATTAGTTTACGATAAAGTTCGCATAAATGGCCGCCTATTCTCCTGGGACAGTGAACGAAATGACATCGTTGAGGCTGAAAAAAACGAAGAACAAAGACGCGCAAAAACGCGACACACTCGCAATCATCCACGTTGACACTTTTGAATGTGAATTGCCGAAGCATTATCAATAAAACACATGAACTCGAAGCTGTCCTACTGTCTTATCAACCTGATATTGTAGCGCTCACTGAAACGTGGATGCATTCCGGTATCCTAGACCACGAGGTAGTACCGCCAGGGTATGCGATTCTACGCAAGGACAGGAAAACGAGAGGAGGAGGAGTAGCCTTATTAATTCGTCACGGTATTCCCTACACAGCTATGCCCACGGCATCTGACATCGAAGCAGTATGGTGTAAATTCTACGTCAAGGATGAAATAACCTACATTGGCGTCGTTTACAGACCACCTGATGCTGAAGTTTCATTTTTAGAAGCACTGTACGATTATATGCATACGCACGCTCTTCGCGGTAAAAAAATCATTGTAGCAGGTGATTTTAACCTGCCTGAAGTGAAATGGGACTCGCTGAATCTGGCGACGAAGACTGGCAACGTGCTTGCTGATATCATGTTCACATTTAACCTCACACAAGTTGTTACAGTTCCTACACGTAATCAAGGCTCTTTCGCTTCTATTCTAGATCTTTTTTTTGTAAGTGATCACTTTTTAAAATATCCTATTAACGTAGAAACATTAGAAGGCCTATCTGATCATAAAATAGTCTCGTGTTGCTTGCAATATCCAAGCGCTATTCATACGAAAGCTACAACAAAACGGGTACCTGCTTTTAAAAGAGCGGACGACGCTGCCATCATGACATACCTTGCTCTCGAATTTTCCAACTTTTTGGACCTCTACTCAAATGAACACTCAACGGTAAATATGATATGGTCAACATTCAGTAATATTGTCAGAATGGTTGATTGGGCGAGTTGGTGATACAACCTGTCCCTGTCTTTCCGTCTGCTTCTACGTTGTGCGCTTCCATTTCATAATTAGTAATATTGTCAGGCACTGCATAGACAACTTTGTTCCAACAGTTACAAAAAGCATCAAAAAGCACAATCCATGGATCACGCGCGACATAATTCATATGAAGCGTAAACTAAAAAGGCTCAGAAAAGCTCAGAAAGTTCACCCACGCAGTTGTATTGCGTCGGAAATCCCTGCACTAGCTAGGTCCCTTAAGAAACAAGTGAATTTGGCAAAAAAGCGCTTTCTCAGTCACTCTTTACACAGTTTTATCAAAACAGCGCCTCATAAGTTCTGGCGATACATAAGTGTGAAACATACTAACAAAGCCTATACGCCTACCCCGGGAGGAAAACAGACAGCCGATCATTTCAACAGCTACTTTCAGTCTGTTTTCACCGCTGATAATGGTCTACTTCAACGCGACCAGTTCAGACCAAGTGGCGTAGATACACCATTAGATACCCCCTTCATATCGCAGGCGGGTGTATTATCCCTCTTGCTAAACCTCGACGAAAAGAAAAGCACTGGTCCAGATGACATTCCAAATGCCTTTTTAAAGCGGTACGCTGAGCCTGTAAGCAAATTCCTTCAGCTAATATATTTAAAGTCACTTCGCGTTGGTCATCTTCCAGCTGACTGGAAATTAGCAAAGATAATACCCGTGCATAAATCAGGTGATACGTTTTCCCCTGCTAACTACAGGCCCATATCTCTGACATGCACATCTTGCAAAATACTGGAACATATCATCCTGAAATATTTAACAGAGTTTGTCGAAAGTCACAACATATTACACTCCAATCAGCATGGGTTCCGCAGTGGCCTGTCGACTGTTACTCAATTAGTAGAAACGCTTCATGACTTCGCCAAAGATGTTAACAGCCAACTACAAACAGATGTAATATTTATGGACTTTTCAAAGGCTTTCGACCGGGTTTCCCACCTGAAGCTTAACTATAAACTAAGATGTCTATTAGGCGAAGGACCACTCACACGTTGGATTGAAGATTATCTTTCAGACCGTTATCAGTACGTACAGTACAATGCCCATGTATCTGATACTGTTCCCGTTCTATCTGGTGTACCGCAGGGTTCTGTATTAGCCCCGATGCTATTCTTACTATATATAAACGATATTACTAAGCACGTCGACGTAAACATTAGATTATTTGCAGATGACTGTGTACTGTACCACACAATCAAAACTGAAGATGACCAAACAAAACTTAGTAATTCTCTGTACAAAGTGTCTCAATGGTGCTCAGACTGGCAAATGGTGTTAAATGCAGAAAAGACAGTCTACATGAATATTACTAACAAAAAATCAACACTTACCTTTCCTTACAGTATCAACGGCACCCCACTACGAAATGTTTCACAGTACAAATATCTGGGTGTAACGATAAGCAGTGACCTAAGCTGGAATGCGCATGTGCAGCAAATCTCTAAAAAAGCAATGAATAAATTGTTCTTTCTCAAACGATCGCTTGCCGGATCTACCTTTGAAACACGTTCTCTTGCCTACACCAGTCTTATCCGACCGACATTGGAATACGCCAGTATTACGTGGTTTCCACACACTAAATACAACATCGCTGCGCTTGAGCGCGTTCAAAGGAAAGCTGTCCGTTTTATTTTCAATCGCTACAGGCGTAGCGATTCCCCATCAGAACTTCTTCGGCAGGCTGGTCTCACTACCTTGTCTAACCGAGCGAGAGTGCACAGATTGAAATTCCTATATTTGTTGTTAAAAAATAATTTTAAGATCAACCCCAGGTCATTTGTTACATACAGCTCTGCCAGAGAAACGCGACACAAACACAAATTCACGTTAGAAGAATTTCGTCCTACTAATAATGTATTTCGCTTCTCTTTTTTTCCACGAGTTGTAAGAGACTGGAATGCCTTAGATGAAATTACTGTTACTCAGCCTACGCTAGAATTATTCTCTGAACTCGTGGAGAGAGCTGTGTGACACAGACACATGTCATTGTTATTGTGATATGGATGTAGTATGCTTGTTTTAATCTCTTGCTGTGTGTAAATTTAGAGTGTGTCTTTTCGTTTATACGTGTATATGTCTATTTATTACAGAGCGCATAATATGCTCTCCGCATTACTTCTGTACATTCATGTATAAATCAACTCCCACCCCTGTAATAATCCCTTTGAGGGATTGGCAGTATTTTGAAATAAATAAATAAATGTTCTGATGGTGGTGAGAGTGGAGCAAGACTGTCCCCGTGGCGCAATGGGCTAGCGCGATCGGCTGTAAACCGAAAGGTTGGAGTTTTGAGCTCTCCCGGGAGTGGTGTGTTGCTTTTTTCTTTGCACTGACAGCTTTGAAGATATGTTCTGATGGTGGTGAGAGTGGAGCTGGACTGTCTCCGTGGCGCAATCGGCTAGAGCGATCGGCTGTCAACCGAAAGGTTGGAGGTTCGAGCCCACCCGGTGGTGGTGCGGCGCTTTTTTTTCTTTGCGCTAATAGCTTTGAAGATATGTCCTGATGGTGTTGAGGGTGGAGCAAGAATGTCTCCGTGGCGCAATGGGCTAGCGCGATCGGCTGTTTACCGAAACGTTGGAGTTTCGAGCCCTCCCGGGAGTGGTGTGTTGCTTTTTTCTTTGTGGTAATAGCTTTGAAGATATGTTCTGATGGTGGTGAGAGTGGAGCAGGACTGTCTCCATGGCGCAAATGGCTAGCGCGATCGGCTGTTAACCGAAAGGTTGGAGGTTCGAGCCCACCCGGTGGTGGTGCGGCGCTTTTTTTTCTTTGGGCTGATAGCTTTGAAGATATAATCTGATGGTGGTGAGAGTAGAGCAGGACTGTCTCCGTGGCGCAATTGGCTAGCGCGATCGGCTGTTAACCGAAATGTTGGAGGTTCGAGCCCACCCGGTGGTGGTGCGGCGCTTTTTTTTTCTTTGGGGCGATAGCTCTGAAGAAATGGTCTGACGGTGGTGAGAGTGGAGCACGATTGTCTCGGTGGCGCAGTTGGCTAGCGCGATCGGCTGTTAACCGAAAGTTTGGAGGTTCGAGCCCACCCGGTGATGGTGTGGCGCTTTTTTTTCTTTGTGCTGATAGCTTTGAAGATATGTTCTGATGGTGGTGAGAGTGGAGCAGGACTGTCTCCGTGGCGCAATTGGCTAGCGCGATCGGCTGTAAACCGAAAGGTTGGAGTTTCGAGCTCTCCCGGGAGTGGTGTGTTGCTTTTTTCTTCGCACTGACAGCTTTGAAGATATGTCCTGATGGTGTTGAGAGTGGAGCAAGACTGTCTCCGTTGCGCAATGGGCTAGCGCGATCGGCTGTTAACCGAAAGGTTGTAGTTTCGAGCCCTCCCGGGAGTGGTGTGTTGCTTTTTTCTTTGTGGTAATAGCTTTGAAGATATGTTCTGATGGTGGTGAGAGTGGAGCAGGACTGTCTCCATGGCGCAATTGGCTAGCGCAATTGGCTGTTAACCGAAAGGTTGGAGTTTCGAGCCCACCCGGTGGTGGTGCGGCGCTTTTTTTTCTTTGGGCTGATAGCTCTGTAGAAATGTTCTGACGGTGGTGAGAGTGGAGCAGGACTGTCTCTGTGGCGCAATTGGCTAGCACGATCGGCTGTTAACCGAAAGGTTGGAGGTTCGAGCCCACCCGGTGGTGGTGCGGCGCTTTTATTTTCTTTGGGCTGATAGCTCTGAAGAAATGTTCTGACTTGGTGAGAGTGGAGCAGGACTGTTTCCGTGGCACAATTGGCTAGCGCGATCGGCTGTTAACCGAAAAGTTGGAGGTTCGAGCTCTCCCGGTGGTGGTGCGGCGCTTTTTTTCTTTGCACTGACAGCTTTGAAGATATGTTCTGATGGTGGTGAGAGTGGAGCTGGACTGTCTCCGTGGCGCAATTGGCTAGAGCGATCGGCTGTCAACCGAAAGGTTGGAGGTTTTTTCCCACCCGGTGGTGGTGCGGCGCTTTTTTTTCTTTGCGCTAATAGCTTTGAAGATATGTCCTGATGGTGTTGAGAGTGGAGCAAGAATGTCTCCGTGGCGCAATGGGCTAGCGCGATCGGCTGTTAACCGAAACGTTGGAGTTTCGAGCCCTCCCGGGAGTGGTGTGTTGCTTTTTTCTTTGTGGTAATAGCTTTGAAGATATGTTCTGATGGTGGTGAGAGTGGAGCAGGACTGTCTCCATGGCGCAATTGGCTAGCGCGATCGGCTGTTAACCGAAAGGTTGGAGGTTCAAGCCCACCCGGTGGTGGTGCGGCGCTTTTTTTTCTTTGGGCTGATAGCTTTGAAGATATAATCTGATGGTGGTGAGAGTAGAGCAGGACTGTCTCCGTGGCGCAATTGGCTAGCGCGATCGGCTGTTAACCGAAATGTTGGAGGTTCGAGCCCACCCGGTGGTGGTGCGGCGCTTTTTTTTTCTTTGGGGCGATAGCTCTGAAGAAATGGCCTGACGGTGGTGAGAGTGGAGCACGATTGTCTCCGTTGCGCAATGGGCTAGCGCGATCGGCTGTTAACCGAAAGGTTGTAGTTTCGAGCCCTCCCGGGAGTGGTGTGTTGCTTTTTTCTTTGTGGTAATAGCTTTGAAGATATGTTCTGATGGTGGTGAGAGTGGAGCAGGACTGTCTCCATGGCTCAATTGGCTAGCGCGATTGGCTGTTAACCGAAAGGTTGGAGTTTCGAGCCCACCCGGTGGTGGTGCGGCACTTTTTTTTCTTTGGGCTGATAGCTCTGTAGAAATGTTCTGACGGTGGTGAGAGTGGAGCAGGACTGTCTCTGTGGCGCAATTGGCTAGCACGATCGGCTGTTAACCGAAAGGTTGGAGGTACGAGCCCACCCGGTGGTGGTGCGGCGCTTTTATTTTCTTTGGGCTGATAGCTCTGAAGAAATGTTCTGACTTGGTGAGAGTGGAGCAGGACTGTTTCCGTGGCACAATTGGCTAGCGCGATCGGCTGTTAACCGAAAAGTTGGAGGTTCGAGCTCTCCCGGTGGTGGTGCGGCGCTTTTTTTCTTTGCACTGACAGCTTTGAAGATATGTTCTGATGGTGGTGAGAGTGGAGCTGGACTGTCTCCGTGGCGCAATTGGCTAGAGCGATCGGCTGTCAACCGAAAGGTTGGAGTTTCGAGCTCTCCCGGAAGTGGTGTGTTGCTTTTTTCTTTGCACTGACAGCTTTGAAGATATGTTCTGATGGTGGTGAGAGCGGAGCAGGACTGTCTCCATGGCGCAATTGGCTAGCGCGATCGGCTGTTAACCGAAAGGTTGGAGGTTCGAGCCCACCCGGTGGTGGTGCGGCGCTTTTTTTTCTTTGCGCTAATAGCTTTGAAGATATGTCCTGATGGTGTTGAGAGTGGAGCAAGAATGTCTCCGTGGCGCAATGGGCTAGCGCGATCGGCTGTTAACCGAAACGTTGGAGTTTCGAGCCCTCCCGGGAGTGGTGTGTTGCTTTTTTCTTTGTGGTAATAGCTTTGAAGATATGTTCTGATGGTGGTGAGAGTGGAGCAGGACTGTCTCCATGGCGCAATTGGCTAGCGCGATCGGCTGTTAACCGAAAGGTTGGAGGTTCGAGCCCACCCGGTGGTGGTGCGGCGCTTTTTTTTCTTTGGGCTGATAGCTTTGAAGATATAATCTGATGGTGGTGAGAGTAGAGCAGGACTGTCTCCGTGGCGCAATTGGCTAGCGCGATCGGCTGTTAACCGAAATGTTGGAGGTTCGAGCCCACCCGGTGGTGGTGCGGCGCTTTTTTTTTCTTTGGGGCGATAGCTCTGAAGAAATGGTCTGACGGTGGTGAGAGTGGAGCACGATTGTCTCGGTGGCGCAGTTGGCTAGCGCGATCGGCTGTTAACCGAAAGGTTGGAGGTTCGAGCCCACCCGGTGATGGTGTGGCGCTTTTTTTTCTTTGTGCTGATAGCTTTGAAGATATGTTCTGATGGTGGTGAGAGTGGAGCAGGACTGTCTCCGTGGCGCAATTGGCTAGCGCGATCGGCTGTAAACCGAAAGGTTGGAGTTTCGAGCTCTCCCGGGAGTGGTGTGTTGCTTTTTTCTTTGCACTGACAGCTTTGAAGATATGTTCTGATGGTGGTGAGAGCGGAGCAGGACTGTCTCCATGGCGCAATTGGCTAGCGCGATCGGCTGTTAACCGAAAGGTTGGAGGTTCGAGCCCACCCGGTGGTGGTGCGGCGCTTTTTTTTCTTTGCGCTAATAGCTTTGAAGATATGTCCTGATGGTGTTGAGAGTGGAGCAAGACTGTCTCCGTTGCGCAATGGGCTAGCGCGATCGGCTGTTAACCGAAAGGTTGTAGTTTCGAGCCCTCCCGGGAGTGGTGTGTTGCTTTTTTCTTTGTGGTAATAGCTTTGAAGATATGTTCTGATGGTGGTGAGAGTGGAGCAGGACTGTCTCCATGGCGCAATTGGCTAGCGCGATTGGCTGTTAACCGAAAGGTTGGAGTTTCGAGCCCACCCGGTGGTGGTGCGGCGCTTTTTTTTCTTTGGGCTGATAGCTCTGTAGAAATGTTCTGACGGTGGTGAGAGTGGAGCAGGACTGTCTCTGTGGCGCAATTGGCTAGCACGATCGGCTGTTAACCGAAAGGTTGGAGGTTCGAGCCCACCCGGTGGTGGTGCGGCGCTTTTTTTTCTTTGGGCTGATAGCTCTGAAGAAATGTTCTGACGGTGGTGAGAGTGAAGCAGGACTGTTTCCGTGGCACAATTGGCTAGCGCGTTCGGCTGTTAACCGAAAAGTTGGAGGTTCGAGCTCTCCCGGTGGTGGTGCGGCGCTTTTTTTCTGTGGGCTGATAGCTTTGAAGATATGTTGTGATAGTGGTGAGAGTACAGGAGGACTGTCTCCGTGGCGCAATTGGCTGGCGTGATCGGCTGTTAACCGAAAAGTTGGAGGTTCGAGCCCACCCGGTGGTGGTGCGGCGCTTTTTTTTCTTTGGGCTGATAGCTTTGAAGATATGTTCTGATGGTGGTGAGAGTCGAGCAGGACTGTCTCCGTGGCGCAGTTGGCTGGCGCGATCGGCTGTTAACCGAAAGGTTGGAGGTTCGAGCCCACCCGGTGATGGTGTGGCTCTTTTTTTCTTTGTGCTGATAGCTTTGAAGTTATGTTCTGACGGTGGTGAGAGTTGAGCAGGACTGTCTCCGTGGCGCAATTGGCTAGCGCGATCAGCTGTTAACCGAAAGGTTGGAGGTTCGAGCCCACCCGGTGGTGGTGCGGCGCTTTTTTTTTTCTTTGGGGCGATAGCTCTGAAGAAATGGTCTGACGGTGGTGAGAGTGGAGCACGATTGTCTCGGTGGCGCAGTTGGCTAGCGCGATCGGCTGTTCACCGAAAGGTTGGAGGTTCGAGCCCACCCGGTGATCGTGTGCGCTTTTTTTTCTTTGTGCTGATAGCTTTGAAGATATGTTCAGATGGTGGTGAGAGTGGAGCTGGACTGTCTCCGTGGCGCAATCGGCTAGCGCGATTGGCTGTTAACCGAAAAGTTGGAGGTTCGAGCCCACCCGGTGGTGGTGCGGCGCTTTTTTTTCTTTGGGCTGATAGCTTTGAAGATATGTTCTGATGGTGTTGAGAGTGGAGCAAGAATGTCTCCGTGGCGCAATGGGCTAGCGCGATCGGCTGTTAACCGAAACGTTGGCGTTTCGAGCCCTCCCGGGAGTGGTGTGTTGCTTTTTTCTTTGTGGTAATAGCTTTGAAGATATGTTCTGATGGTGGTGAGAGTGGAGCAGGACTGTCTCCATGGCGCAATTGGCTAGCGCGATCGGCTGTTAACCGAAAGGTTGGAGGTTCGAGCCCACCCGGTGGTGGTGCGGCGCTTTTTTTTCTTTGGGCTGATAGCTTTGAAGATCTAATCTGATGGTGGTGAGAGTAGAGCAGGACTGTCTCCGTGGCGCAATTGGCTAGCGCGATCGGCTGTTAACCGAAATGTTGGAGGTTCGAGCCCACCCGGTGGTGGTGCGGCGCTTTTTTTTTCTTTGGGGCGATAGCTCTGAAGAAATGGTCTGACGGTGGTGAGAGTGGAGCACGATTGTCTCCGTTGCGCAATGGGCTAGCGCGATCGGCTGTTAACCGAAAGGTTGTAGTTTCGAGCCCTCCCGGGAGTGGTGTGTTGCTTTTTTCTTTGTGGTAATAGCTTTGAAGATATGTTCTGATGGTGGTGAGAGTGGAGCAGGACTGTCTCCAAGGCGCAATTGGCTAGCGCGATTGGCTGTTAACCGAAAGGTTGGAGTTTCGAGCCCACCCGGTGGTGGTGCGGCGCTTTTTTTTCTTTGGGCTGATAGCTCTGTAGAAATGTTCTGACGGTGGTGAGAGTGGAGCAGGACTGTCTCTGTGGCGCAATTGGCTAGCACGATCGGCTGTTAACCGAAAGGTTGGAGGTTCGAGCCCACCCGGTGGTGGTGCGGCGCTTTTATTTTCTTTGGGCTGATAGCTCTGAAGAAATGTTCTGACTTGGTGAGAGTGGAGCAGGACTGTTTCCGTGGCACAATTGGCTAGCGCGATCGGCTGTTAACCGAAAAGTTGGAGGTTCGAGCTCTCCCGGTGGTGGTGCGGCGCTTTTTTTCTTTGGGCTGATAGCTTTGAAGATATAATCTGATGGTGGTGAGAGTAGAGCAGGACTGTCTCCGTGGCGCAATTGGCTAGCGCGATCGGCTGTTAACCGAAATGTTGGAGGTTCGAGCCCACCCGGTGGTGGTGCGGCGCTTTTTTTTTTCTTTGGGGCGATAGCTCTGAAGAAATGGTCTGACGGTGGTGAGAGTGGAGCACGATTGTCTCGGTGGCGCAGTTGGCTAGCGCGATCGGCTGTCAACCGAAAGGTTGGAGGTTCGAGCCCACCCGGTGGTGGTGCGGCGCTTTTTTTTCTTTGCGCTAATAGCTTTGAAGATATGTCCTGATGGTGTTGAGAGTGGAGCAAGAATGTCTCCGTGGCGCAATGGGCTAGCGCGATCGGCTGTTAACCGAAACGTTGGAGTTTCGAGCCCTCCCGGGAGTGGTGTGTTGCTTTTTTCTTTGTGGTAATAGCTTTGAAGATATGTTCTGATGGTGGTGAGAGTGGAGCAGGACTGTCTCCATGGCGCAATTGGCTAGCGCGATCGGCTGTTAACCGAACGGTTGGAGGTTCGAGCCCACCCGGTGGTGGTGCGGCGCTTTTTTTTCTTTAGGCTGATAGCTTTGAAGATATAATCTGATGGTGGTGAGAGTAGAGCAGGACTGTCTCCGTGGCGCAATTGGCTAGCGCGATCGGCTGTTAACCGAAATGTTGGAGGTTCGAGCCCACCCGGTGGTGGTGCGGCGCTTTTTTTTTCTTTGGGGCGATAGCTCTGAAGAAATGGTCTGACGGTGGTGAGAGTGGAGCACGATTGTCTCGGTGGCGCAGTTGGCTAGCGCGATCGGCTGTTAACCGAAAGGTTGGAGGTTCGAGCCCACCCGGTGATGGTGTGGCGCTTTTTTTTCTTTGTGCTGATAGCTTTGAAGATATGTTCTGATGGTGGTGAGAGTGGAGCAGGACTGTCTCCGTGGCGCAACTGGCTAGCGCGATCGGCTGTAAACCGAAAGGTTGGAGTTTCGAGCTCTCCCGGGAGTGGTGTGTTGCTTTTTTCTTTGCACTGACAGCTTTGAAGATATGTTCTGATGGTGGTGAGAGTGGAGCAGGACTGTATCCGTGGCGCAATTGGCTAGCGCGATCGGCTGTTAACCGAAAGGTTGGAGGTTCGAGCCCACCCGGTGGTGGTGCGGCGCTTTTTTTTCTTTGCGCTAATAGCTTTGAAGATATGTCCTGATGGTGTTGAGAGTGGAGCAAGACTGTCTCCGTTGCGCAATGGGCTAGCGCGATCGGCTGTTAACCGAAAGGTTGTAGTTTCGAGCCCTCCCGGGAGTGGTGTGTTGCTTTTTTCTTTGTGGTAATAGCTTTGAAGATATGTTCTGATGGTGGTGAGAGTGGAGCAGGACTGTCTCCATGGCGCAATTGGCTAGCGCGATTGGCTGTTAACCGAAAGGTTGGAGTTTCGAGCCCACCCGGTGGTGGTGCGGCGCTTTTTTTTCTTTGGGCTGATAGCTCTGTAGAAATGTTCTGACGGTGGTGAGAGTGGAGCAGGACTGTCTCTGTGGCGCAATTGGCTAGCACGATCGGCTGTTAACCGAAAGGTTGGAGGTTCGAGCCCACCCGGTGGTGGTGCGGCGCTTTTTTTTCTTTGGGCTGATAGCTCTGAAGAAATGTTCTGACGGTGGTGAGAGTGGAGCAGGACTGTTTCCGTGGCACAATTGGCTAGCGCGTTCGGCTGTTAACCGAAAAGTTGGAGGTTCGAGCTCTCCCGGTGGTGGTGCGGCGCTTTTTTTCTGTGGGCTGATAGCTTTGAAGATATGTTGTGATAGTGGTGAGAGTCCAGCAGGACTGTCTCCGTGGCGCAATTGGCTGGCGTGATCGGCTGTTAACCGAAAAGTTGGAGGTTCGAGCCCACCCGGTGGTGGTGCGGCGCTTTTTTTTCTTTGGGCTGATAGCTTTGAAGATATGTTCTGATGGTGGTGAGAGTCGAGCAGGACTGTCTCCGTGGCGCAGTTGGCTGGCGCGATCGGCTGTTAACCGAAAGGTTGGAGGTTCGAGCCCACCCGGTGATGGTGTGGCTCTTTTTTTCTTTGTGCTGATAGCTTTGAAGTTATGTTCTGACGGTGGTGAGAGTTGAGCAGGACTGTCTCCGTGGCGCAATTGGCTAGCGCGATCAGCTGTTAACCGAAAGGTTGGAGGTTCGAGCCCACCCGGTGGTGGTGCGGCGCTTTTTTTTTCTTTGGGGCGATAGCTCTGAAGAAATGGTCTGACGGTGGTGAGAGTGGAGCACGATTGTCTCGGTGGCGCAGTTGGCTAGCGCGATCGGCTGTTTACCGAAAGGTTGGAGGTTCGAGCCCACCCGGTGATGGTGTGCGCTTTTTTTTTCTTTGTGCTGATAGCTTTGAAGATATGTTCAGATGGTGGTGAGAGTGGAGCTGGACTGTCTCCGTGGCGCAATCGGCTAGCGCGATTGGCTGTTAACCGAAAAGTTGGAGGTTCGAGCCCACCCGGTGGTGGTGCGGCGCTTTTTTTTCTTTGGGCTGATAGCTTTGAAGATATGTCCTGATGGTGTTGAGAGTGGAGCAAGAATGTCTCCGTGGCGCAAACGGCTAGCGCGATCGGCTGTTAACCGAAAGGTTGAAGTTTCGAGCCCTCCCGGGAGTGGTGTGTTGCTTTTTTCTTTGTGGTAATAGCTTTGAAGATATGTTCTGATGGTGGTGAGAGTGGAGCAGGACTGTCTCGGTGGCGCAGTTGGCTAGCGCGATCTGCTGTTAACCGAAAGGTTGGAGGTTCGAGCCCACCCGGTGATGGTGTGGCGCTTTTTTTTCTTTGTGCTGATAGCTTTGAAGATATGTTCTGATGGTGGTGAGAGTGGAGCAGGTCTGTCTCCGTGGCGCAATTGGCTAGCGCGATTGGCTGTTAACCGAAAAGTTGGAGGTTCGAGCCCACCCGGTGGTGGTGCGGCGCTTTTTTTTCTTTGGGCTGATAGCTTTGAAGATATGTTCTGATGGTGGCGAGAGTAGAGCAGGACTGTCTTCGTGGCACAATTGGCTAGCGCGATCGGCTGTTAACCGAAAGGTTGGAGGTTCGAGCCCACCCGGTGGTGATGCGGCGCTTTTTTTTCTTTGCGCTGATAGCTTTGAAGATATGTTCTGATGGTGGTGAGAGTGGAGCAAGACTGTCCCCGTGGCGCAATGGGCTAGCGCGATCGGCTGTAAACCGAAAGGTTGGAGTTTCGAGCTCTCCCGGGAGTGGTGTGTTGCTTTTTTCTTTGCACTGACAGCTTTGAAGATATGTTCTGATGGTGGTGAGAGTGGAGCTGGACTGTCTCCGTGGCGCAATCGGCTAGAGCGATCGGCTGTTAACCGAAAGATTGGAGGTTCGAGCCCACCCGGTGGTGGTGCGGCGCTTTTTTTTCTTTGCGCTAATAGCTTTGAAGATATGTCCTGATGGTGTTGAGAGTGGAGCAAGAATGTCTCCGTGGCGCAATGGGCTAGCGCGATCGGCTGTTAACCGAAACGTTGGAGTTTCGAGCCCTCCCGGGAGTGGTGTGTTGCTTTTTTCTTTGCGCTGATAGCTTTGAAGATATGTTCTGATGGTGGTGAGAGTGGAGCACGACTGTCTCCGTGGCGCAGTTGGCTAGCGCGATCGGCTGTTAACCGAAAGGTTGAAGGTTCGAGCCCACCCGGTGATGGTGTGGCGCTTTTTTTTCTTTGTGCTGATAGCTTTGAAGATATGTTCTGATGGTGGTGAGAGTGGAGCAGGACTGTCTCCGTTGTGCAATTGGCTAGCGCGATTTGCTGTTAACCGAAAGGTTGGAGGTTCGAGCCCACCCGGTGGTGGTGCGGTGCTTTTTTTTCTTTGGGCTGATAGCTTTGAAGATATGTTCTGATCGTGGTGAGAGTGGAGCAGGACTGTCTCTGTGGCGCAATTGGCTTGCGCGATCGGCTGTTAACCGAAAAGTTGGAGGTTCGAGCCCACCCGGTGGTGGTGCGGCGCTTTTTTTTCTTTGCGCTGATAGCTTTGAAGATATGTTCTGATGGTGGTGAGAGTGGAGCAAGACTATCCCCGTGGCGCAATGGGCAAGCGCGATCGGCTGTTAACCGAAAGGTTGGAGTTTCGAGCCCACCCGGTGGTGGTGCAGCGCTTTTATTTCTTTGCGCTGATAGTTTGAAGATATGTTCTGATGCTGGTGAGAGTAGAGAAAGACTGTCTCCGTGGCGCAATAGGCTAGGGCGATCGGCTGTTAACCGAAAGGTTGGAATTTCGAGCCCTCCCGGCAGTGGTGTGTAGCTTTTTTCTTTGCGGTAATAGCTTTGAAAATATGTTCTGATGGTGGTGAGAGTGCAGCAAGACTGTCTCCGTGGCGCAATGGGCTAGCGCGATCGGCTCTTAACCGAGAGGTTGTAGTTTTGAGCCCTCCAGGGAGTGGTGTGTTGCTTTTTTCTTTGTGGTAATAGCTTTGAAGATATGTTCTGATGGTGGTGAGAGTGGAGCAGGACTGTCTCCATGGCGCAATTGGCTAGCGCGATTGGCTGTTAACCGAAAGGTTGGAGTTTCGAGCCCACCCGGTGGTGGTGCGGCGCTTTTTTTTTCTTTGGGCTGATAGCTCTGAAGAAATGTTCTGACGGTGGTGAAAGTTGAGCAGGACTGTCTCCGTGGCGCAATTGGCTAGCGCGATCGGCTGTTAACCGAAAAGTTGGAGGTTCGAGCCCACCCGGTGGTGGTGCGGCGCTTTTTTTTTCTTTGGGGCGATAGCTCTGAAGAAATGGTCTGACGGTGGTGAGAGTGGAGCACGATTGTCTCGGTGGCGCAGTTGGCTAGCGCGATCGGCTGTTAACCGAAAGGTTGGAGGTTCGAGCCCACCCGGTGATGGTGTGGCGCTTTTTTTTCTTTGTGCTGATAGCTTTGAAGATATGTTCTGATGGTGGTGAGAGTGGAGCAGGACTGTCTCCGTGGCGCCATTGGCTAGCGCGATTGGCTGTTAACCGAAAAGTTGGAGGTTCGAGCCCACCCGGTGGTGGTGCGGCGCTTTTTTTTCTTTGGGCTGATAGCTTTGAAGATATGTTCTGATGGTGGCGAGAGTAGAGCAGGACTGTCTACGTGGCGCAATTGGCTTGCGCGATCGGCTGTTAACCGAAAGGTTGGAGGTTCGAGCCCACCCGGTGGTGGTGCAGAGCTTTTTTTTCTTTGCGCTGAAAGCTTTGAAGATATGATCTGATGGTGGTGAGAGTGGAGCAAGACTGTTCTCGTGGCGCAATGAGCTAGCGCGATCGGCTATTAACCGAAAGGTTGGAGTTTCGAGCCCTCCCGGGAGTGGTGTGTTGCTTTTTTCTTTGCGCTGATAGCTTTGAAGATATGTTCTGATGGTGGTGAGAGTGGAGCACGACTGTCCCCGTGGCAAAATGAGCTAGCGCGATCGGCTATTAACCGAAAGGTTGGAGTTTCGAGCCCTCCCGGGAGTGGTGTGTTGCTTTTTTCTTTGCACTGATAGCTTTGAAGATATGTTCCGATGGTGGTGAGAGCGGAGCAGGACTGTCTCCGTGGCGCAATTGGCTAGCGCGATCGGCTGTTAACCGAAAAGTTGGAGATTCGAGCCCACCCGGTGGTGGTGCAGCGCTTTTATTTCTTTGGGCTGATAGCTTTGAAGATATGTTCTGATTGTGGTGAGAGTGGAGCAGGACTGTCTCCGTGGCACAATCGGCTAGCGCGATCGGCTGTTAACCGAAAGGTTGGAGGTTCGAGCCCACCCGGTGGTGGTGCGCCGCTTTTTTTCTGTGGGCTGATAGCTTGGAGGATATGTTCTGATGGTGGTGAGAGTAGAGCAGGACTGTCTCCGTGACGAAATTGGCTAGCGTGATCGGCTGTTAACCGAAAAGTTGGAGGTTCGAGCCCACCCGGTGGTGGTGCGGCGCTTTTTTTTCTTTGGGCTGATAGCTTTGAAGATATGTTCTGATGGTGGTGAGAGTAGAGCAGGACTGTCTCCGTGGCGCAATTGGCTAGCGCGATCGGCTGTCAACCGAAAGGTTGGAGTTTCGAGCCCTCCCGGGAGTGGTGTGTTGCTTTTTTCTTTGCGCTGATAGCTTTGAAGATATGTTCTGATTGTGGTGAGAGTGGAGCACGACTGTCTCCGTGGCGCAGTTGGCTAGCGCGATCGGCTGTTAACCGAAAGGTTGGAGGTTCGAGCCCACCCGGTGATGGTGTGGCGCTTTTTTTTCTTTGTGCTGATAGCTTTGAAGATATGTTCTGATGGTGGTGAGAGTGGAGCAGGACTGTCTCCGTTGTGCAATTGGCTAGCGCGATTGGCTGTTAACCGAAAGGTTGGAGGTTCGAGCCCACCCGGTGGTGGTGCGGTGCTTTTTTTTCTTTGGCTGATAGCTTTGAAGATATGTTCTGATCGTGGTGAGAGTGGAGCAGGACTGTCTCTGTGGCGCAATTGGCTTGCGCGATCGGCTGTTAACCGAAAAGTTGGAGGTTCGAGCCCACCCGGTGGTGGTGCGGCGCTTTTTTTTCTTTGCGCTGATAGCTTTGAAGATATGTTCTGATGGTGGTGAGAGTGGAGCAAGACTATCCCCGTGGCGCAATGGGCAAGCGCGATCGGCTGTTAACCGAAAGGTTGGAGTTTCGAGCCCACCCGGTGGTGGTGCAGCGCTTTTATTTCTTTGCGCTGATAGTTTGAAGATATGTTCTGATGCTGGTGAGAGTAGAGAAAGACTGTCTCCGTGGCGCAATAGGCTAGGGCGATCGGCTGTTAACCGAAAGGTTGGAATTTCGAGCCCTCCCGGCAGTGGTGTGTAGCTTTTTTCTTTGCGGTAATAGCTTTGAAAATATGTTCTGATGGTGGTGAGAGTGCAGCAAGACTGTCTCCGTGGCGCAATGGGCTAGCGCGATCGGCTCTTAACCGAGAGGTTGTAGTTTTGAGCCCTCCAGGGAGTGGTGTGTTGCTTTTTTCTTTGTGGTAATAGCTTTGAAGATATGTTCTGATGGTGGTGAGAGTGGAGCAGGACTGTCTCCATGGCGCAATTGGCTAGCGCGATTGGCTGTTAACCGAAAGGTTGGAGTTTCGAGCCCACCCGGTGGTGGTGCGGCGCTTTTTTTTTCTTTGGGCTGATAGCTCTGAAGAAATGTTCTGACGGTGGTGAAAGTTGAGCAGGACTGTCTCCGTGGCGCAATTGGCTAGCGCGATCGGCTGTTAACCGAAAAGTTGGAGGTTCGAGCCCACCCGGTGGTGGTGCGGCGCTTTTTTTTTCTTTGGGGCGATAGCTCTGAAGAAATGGTCTGACGGTGGTGAGAGTGGAGCACGATTGTCTCGGTGGCGCAGTTGGCTAGCGCGATCGGCTGTTAACCGAAAGGTTGGAGGTTCGAGCCCACCCGGTGATGGTGTGGCGCTTTTTTTTCTTTGTGCTGATAGCTTTGAAGATATGTTCTGATGGTGGTGAGAGTGGAGCAGGACTGTCTCCGTGGCGCCATTGGCTAGCGCGATTGGCTGTTAACCGAAAAGTTGGAGGTTCGAGCCCACCCGGTGGTGGTGCGGCGCTTTTTTTTCTTTGGGCTGATAGCTTTGAAGATATGTTCTGATGGTGGCGAGAGTAGAGCAGGACTGTCTACGTGGCGCAATTGGCTTGCGCGATCGGCTGTTAACCGAAAGGTTGGAGGTTCGAGCCCACCCGGTGGTGGTGCAGCGCTTTTTTTTCTTTGCGCTGAAAGCTTTGAAGATATGATCTGATGGTGGTGAGAGTGGAGCAAGACTGTTCTCGTGGCGCAATGAGCTAGCGCGATCGGCTATTAACCGAAAGGTTGGAGTTTCGAGCCCTCCCGGGAGTGGTGTGTTGCTTTTTTCTTTGCGCTGATAGCTTTGAAGATATGTTCTGATGGTGGTGAGAGTGGAGCACGACTGTCCCCGTGGCAAAATGAGCTAGCGCGATCGGCTATTAACCGAAAGGTTGGAGTTTCGAGCCCTCCCGGGAGTGGTGTGTTGCTTTTTTCTTTGCACTGATAGCTTTGAAGATATGTTCCGATGGTGGTGAGAGCGGAGCAGGACTGTCTCCGTGGCGCAATTGGCTAGCGCGATCGGCTGTTAACCGAAAAGTTGGAGATTCGAGCCCACCCGGTGGTGGTGCAGCGCTTTTATTTCTTTGGGCTGATAGCTTTGAAGATATGTTCTGATTGTGGTGAGAGTGGAGCAGGACTGTCTCCGTGGCACAATCGGCTAGCGCGATCGGCTGTTAACCGAAAGGTTGGAGGTTCGAGCCCACCCGGTGGTGGTGCGCCGCTTTTTTTCTGTGGGCTGATAGCTTGGAGGATATGTTCTGATGGTGGTGAGAGTAGAGCAGGACTGTCTCCGTGACGAAATTGGCTAGCGTGATCGGCTGTTAACCGAAAAGTTGGAGGTTCGAGCCCACCCGGTGGTGGTGCGGCGCTTTTTTTTCTTTGGGCTGATAGCTTTGAAGATATGTTCTGATGGTGGTGAGAGTAGAGCAGGACTGTCTCCGTGGCGCAATTGGCTAGCGCGATCGGCTGTCAACCGAAAGGTTGGAGTTTCGAGCCCTCCCGGGAGTGGTGTGTTGCTTTTTTCTTTGCGCTGATAGCTTTGAAGATATGTTCTGATTGTGGTGAGAGTGGAGCACGACTGTCTCCGTGGCGCAGTTGGCTAGCGCGATCGGCTGTTAACCGAAAGGTTGGAGGTTCGAGCCCACCCGGTGGTGGTGTGGCGCTTTTTTTTCTTTGTGCTGATAGCTTTGAAGATATGTTCTGATGGTGGTGAGAGTGGAGCAGGACTGTCTCCGTTGTGCAATTGGCTAGCGCGATTGGCTGTTAACCGAAAGGTTGGAGGTTCGAGCCCACCCGGTGGTGGTGCGGTGCTTTTTTTTCTTTGGCTGATAGCTTTGAAGATATGTTCTGATCGTGGTGAGAGTGGAGCAGGACTGTCTCTGTGGCGCAATTGGCTTGCGCGATCGGCTGTTAACCGAAAAGTTGGAGGTTCGAGCCCACCCGGTGGTGGTGCGGCGCTTTTTTTTCTTTGCGCTGATAGCTTTGAAGATATGTTCTGATGGTGGTGAGAGTGGAGCAAGACTATCCCCGTGGCGCAATGGGCAAGCGCGATCGGCTGTTAACCGAAAGGTTGGAGTTTCGAGCCCACCCGGTGATGGTGTGGCGCTTTTTTTTCTTTGTGTTGATAGCTTTGAAGATATGTTCTGATGGTGGTGAGAGTGGAGCAGGACTGTCTCCGTGGCGCAATTGGCTAGCGCGATTGGCTGTTAACCGAAAAGTTGGAGGTTCGAGCCCACCCGGTGGTGGTGCGGTGCTTTTTTTTCTTTGGGCTGATAGCTTTGAAGATATGTTCTGATGGTGGCGAGAGTAGAGCAGGACTGTCTTCGTGGCGCAATTGGCTAGCGCGATCGGCTGTTAACCGAAAGGTTGGAGGTTCGAGCCCACCCGGTGGTGGTGCAGCGCTTTTTTTCTTTGCGCTGAAAGCTTTGAAGATATGTTCTGATGGTGGTGAGAGTGGAGCAAGACTGTCCTCGTGGCGCAATGAGCTAGCGCGATCGGCTATTAACCGAAAGGTTGGAGTTTCAAGCCCTCCCGGGAGTGGTGTGTTGCTTTTTTCTTTGCGCTGATAGCTTTGAAGATATGTTCTGATGGTGGTGAGAGTGGAGCACGACTGTCCCCGTGGCGCAATGAGCTAGCGCGATCGGCTATTAACCGAAAGGTTGGAGGTTCGAGCCCACCCGGTGGTGGTGCAGCGCTTTTTTTTCTTTGCGCTGAAAGCTTTTAAGATATGTTCTGATGCTGGTGAGAGTAGAGAAAGACTGTCTCCGTGGCGCAATAGGCTAGCGCGATCGGCTGTTAACCGAAAGGTTGGAATTTCGAGCCCTCCCGGCAGTGGTGTGTTGCTTTTTTCTTTGCGGTAATAGCTTTGAAAATATGATCTGATGGTGGTGAGAGTGGAGCAGGACTGTCTCCATGGAGCAATTGGCTAGCGCGATTGCCTGTTAACCGAAAGGTTGGAGTTTCGAGCCCACCCGGTGGTGGTGCGGCGCTTTTTTTTCTTTGGGCTGATAGCTCTGAAGAAATGTTCTGACGGTGGTGAGAGTTGAGCAGGACTGTCTCCGTGGCGCAATTGGCTAGCGCGATCGGCTGTTAACCGAAAAGTTGGAGGTTCGAGCCCACCCGGTGGTGGTGCAGCGCTTTTTTTTTCTTTGGGGCGATAGCTCTGAAGAAATGGTCTGACGGTGGTGAGAGTGGAGCACGATTGTCTCGGTGGCGCAGTTGGCTAGCGCGATCGGCTGTTAACCGAAAGGTTGGAGGTTCGAGCCCACCCGGTGATGGTGTGGCGCTTTTTTTTCTTTGTGCTGATAGCTTTGAAGATATGTTCTGATGGTGGTGAGAGTGGAGCAGGACTGTCTCCGTGGCGCAATTGGCTAGCGCGATTGGCTGTTAACCGAAAAGTTGGAGGTTCGAGCCCACCCGGTGGTGGTGCGGCGCTTTTTTTTCTTTGGGCTGATAGCTTTGAAGATATGTTCTGATGGTGGCGAGAGTAGAGCAGGACTGTCTACGTGGCGCAATTGGCTTGCGCGATCGGCTGTTAACCGAAAGGTTGGAGGTTCGAGCCCACCCGGTGGTGGTGCAGCGCTTTTTTTTTCTTTGCGCTGAAAGCTTTGAAGATATGTTCTGATGGTGGTGAGAGTGGAGCAAGACTGTTCTCGTGGCGCAATGAGCTAGCGCGATCGGCTATTAACCGAAAGGTTGGAGTTTCGAGCCCTCCCGGGAGTGGTGTGTTGCTTTTTTCTTTGCGCTGGTAGCTTTGAAGATATGTTCTGATGGTGGTGAGAGTGGAGCACGACTGTCCCCGTGGCGCAATTGGCTAGCGCGATCGGCTGTTAACCGAAAGGTTGGAGATTCGAGCCCACCCGGTGGTGGTGCAGCGCTTTTATTTCTTTGGGCTGATAGCTTTGAAGATATGTTCTGATGGTGGTGAGAGTGGAGCAGGACTGTCTCCGTGGCACAATCGGCTAGCGCGATCGGCTGTTAACCGAAAGGTTGGAAGTTCGAGCCCACCCGGTGGTGGTGCGCCGCTTTTTTTCTGTGGGCTGATAGCTTGGAAGATATGTTCTGATGGTGGTGAAAGTAGAGCAGGACTGTCTCCGTGACGCAATTGGCTAGCGTGATCGGCTGTTAACCGAAAAGTTGGAGGTTCGAGCCCACCCGGTGGTGGTGCGGCGCTTTTTTTTCTTTGGGCTAATAGCTTTGAAGATATGTTCTGATGGTGGTGAGAGTAGAGCAGGACTGTCTCCGTGGCGCAATTGGCTAGCGCGATCGGCTGTAAACCGAAAGGTTGGAGTTTCGAGCCCTCCCGGGAGTGGTGTGTTGCTTTTTTCTTTGCGCTGATAGCTTTGAAGATATGTTCTGATGGTGGTGAGAGTGGAGCACGACTGTCTCCGTGGCGCAGTTGGCTAGCGCGATCGGCTGTTAACCGAAAGGTTGGAGGTTCGAGCCCACCCGGTGATGGTGTGGCGCTTTTTTTTTCTTTGTGCTGATAGCTTTGAAGATATGTTCTTATGGTGGTGAGAGTGGAGCAGGACTGTCTCCGTTGTGCAATTGGCTAGCGCGATTCGCTGTTAACCGAAAGGTTGGAGGTTCGAGCCCACCCGGTGGTGGTGCGGTGCTTTTTTTTCTTTGGGCTGATAGCTTTGAAGATATGTTCTGATCGTGGTGAGAGTGGAGCAGGACTGTCTCTGTGGCGCAAATGGCTTGCGCGATCGGCTGTTAACCGAAAAGTTGGAGGTTCGAGCCCACCCGGTGGTGGTGCGGCGCTTTTTTTTCTTTGCGCTGATAGCTTTGAAGATATGTTCTGATGGTGGTGAGAGTGGAGCAAGACTATCCCCGTGGCGCAATGGGCAAGCGCGATCGGCTGTTAACCGAAAGGTTGGAGTTTCGAGCCCACCCGGTGGTGGTGCGGCGCTTTTATTTCTTTGCGCTGATAGTTTGAAGATATGTTCTGATGCTGGTGAGAGTAGAGAAAGACTGTCTCCGTGGCGCAATAGGCTAGGGCGATCGGCTGTTAACCGAAAGGTTGGAATTTCGAGCCCTCCCGGCAGTGGTGTGTTGCTTTTTTCTTTGCGGTAATAGCTTTGAAAAATGTTCTGATGGTGGTGAGAGTGCAGCAAGACTGTCTCCGTGGCGCAATGGGCTAGCGCGATCGGCTGTTAACCGAAAGGTTGTAGTTTTGAGCCCACCCGGTGGTGGTGCGCCGCTTTTTTTCTGTGGGCTGATAGCTTGGAAGATATGTTCTGATGGTGGTGAAAGTAGAGCAGGACTGTCTCCGTGACGCAATTGGCTAGCGTGATCGGCTGTTAACCGAAAAGTTGGAGGTTCGAGCCCACCCGGTGGTGGTGCACGCTTTTTTTTCTTTGGGCTGATAGCTTTGAAGATATGTTCTGATGGTGGTGAGAGTAGAGCAGGACTGTCTCCGTGGCGCAATTGGCTAGCGCGATCGGCTGTAAACCGAAAGGTTGGAGTTTTGAGCCCTCCCGGGAGTGGTGTGTTGCTTTTTTCTTTGCGCTGATAGCTTTGAAGATATGTTCTGATGGTGGTGAGAGTGGAGCACGACTGTCTCCGTGGCGCAGTTGGCTAGCGCGATCGGCTGTTAACCGAAAGGTTGGAGGTTCGAGCCCACCCGGTGATGGTGTGGCGCTTTTTTTTCTTTGTGCTGATAGCTTTGAAGATATGTTCTGATGGTGGTGAGAGTGGAGCAGGACTGTCTCCGTTGTGCAATTGGCTAGCGCGATTCGCTGTTAACCGAAAGGTTGGAGGTTCGAGCCCACCCGGTGGTGGTGCGGTGCTTTTTTTTCTTTGGGCTGATAGCTTTGAAGATATGTTCTGATGGTGGTGAGAGTGGAGCAAGACTATCCCCGTGGCGCAATGGGCAAGCGCGATCGGCTGTTAACCGAAAGGTTGGAGTTTCGAGCCCACCCCGTGGTGGTGCGGCGCTTTTATTTCTTTGCGCTGATAGTTTGAAGATATGTTCTGAAGCTGGTGAGAGTAGAGAAAGACTGTCTCCGTGGCGCAATAGGCTAGGGCGATCGGCTGTTAACCGAAAGGTTGGAATTTCGAGCCCTCCCGGCAGTGGTGTGTAGCTTTTTTCTTTGCGGTAATAGCTTTGAAAATATGTTCTGATGGTGGTGAGAGTGCAGCAAGACTGTCTCCGTGGCGCAATGGGCTAGCGCGATCGGCTCTTAACCGAAAGGTTGTAGTTTTGAGCCCTCCCGGGAGTGGTGTGTTGCTTTTTTCTTTGTGGTAATAGCTTTGAAGATATGTTCTGATGGTGGTGAGAGTGGAGCAGGACTGTCTCCATGGCGCAATTGGCTAGCGCGATTGGCTGTTCACCGAAAGGTTGGAGTTTCGAGCCCACCCGGTGGTGGTGCGGCGCTTTTTTTTTCTTTGGGCTGATAGCTCTGAAGAAATGTTCTGACGGTGGTGAGAGTTGAGCAGGACTGTCTCCGTGGCGCAATTGGCTAGCGCGATCGGCTGTTAACCGAAAAGTTGGAGGTTCGAGCCCACCCGGTGGTGGTGCGGCGCTTTTTTTTTCTTTGGGGCGATAGCTCTGAAGAAATGGTCTGACGGTGGTGAGAGTGGAGCACGATTGTCTCGGTGGCGCAGTTGGCTAGCGCGATCGGCTGTTAACCGAAAGGTTGGAGGTTCGAGCCCACCCGCTGATGGTGTGGCGCTTTTTTTTCTTTGTGCTGATAGCTTTGAAGATATGTTCTGATGGTGGTGAGAGTGGAGCAGGACTGTCTCCGTGGCGCAATTGGCTAGCGCGATTGGCTGTTAACCGAAAAGTTGGAGGTTCGAGCCCACCCGGTGGTGGTGCGGCGCTTTTTTTTCTTTGGGCTGATAGCTTTGAAGATATGTTCTGATGGTGGCGAGAGTAGAGCAGGACTGTCTACGTGGCGCAATTGGCTTGCGCGATCGGCTGTTAACCGAAAGGTTGGAGGTTCGAGCCCACCCGGTGGTGGTGCAGCGCTTTTTTTTCTTTGCGCTGAAAGCTTTGAAGATATGTTCTGATGGTGGTGAGAGTGGAGCAAGACTGTTCTCGTGGCGCAATGAGCTAGCCCGATCGGCTATTAACCGAAAGGTTGGAGTTTCGAGCCCTCGCGGGAGTGGTGTGTTGCTTTTTTCTTTGCGCTGATAGCTTTGAAGATATGTTCTGATGGTGGTGAGAGTGGAGCACGACTGTCCCCGTGGCGCAATGAGCTAGCGCGATCGGCTATTAACCGAAAGGTTGGAGTTTCGAGCCCTCCCGGGAGTGGTGTGTTGCTTTTTTCTTTGCACTGATAGCTTTGAAGATATGTTCCGATGGTGGTGAGAGTGGAGCAGGACTGTCTCCGTGGCGCAATTGGCTAGCGCGATCGGCTGTTAACCGAAAAGTTGGAGATTCGAGCCCACCCGGTGGTGGTGCAGCGCTTTTATTTCTTTGGGCTGATAGCTTTGAAGATATGTTCTGATTGTGGTGAGAGTGGAGCAGGACTGTCTGCGTGGCACAATCGGCTAGCGCGATCGGCTGTTAACCGAAAGGTTGGAGGTTCGAGCCCACCCGGTGGTGGTGCGCCGCTTTTTTTCTGTGGGCTGATAGCTTGGAGGATATGTTCTGATGGTGGTGAGAGTAGAGCAGGACTGTCTCCGTGACGCAATTGGCTAGCGTGATCGGCTGTTAACCGAAAAGTTGGAGGTTCGAGCCCACCCGGTGGTGGTGCGGCGCTTTTTTTTCTTTGGGCTGATAGCTTTGAAGATATGTTCTGATGGTGGTGAGAGTAGAGCAGGACTGTCTCCGTGGCGCAATTGGCTAGCGCGATCGGCTGTCAACCGAAAGGTTGGAGTTTCGAGCCCTCCCGGGAGTGGTGTGTTGCTTTTTTCTTTGCGCTGATAGCTTTGAAGATATGTTCTGATGGTGGTGAGAGTGGAGCACGACTGTCTCTGTGGCGCAGTTGGCTAGCGCGATCGGCTGTTAACCGAAAGGTTGGAGGTTCGAGCCCACCCGGTGATGGTGTGGCGCTTTTTTTTCTTTGTGCTGATAGCTTTGAAGATATGTTCTGATGGTGGTGAGAGTGGAGCAGGACTGTCTCCGTTGTGTAATTGGCTAGCGCGATTGGCTGTTAACCGAAAGGTTGGAGGTTCGAGCCCACCCGGTGGTGGTGCGGTGCTTTTTTTTCTTTGGGCTGATAGCTTTGAAGATATGTTCTGATCGTGGTGAGAGTGGAGCAGGACTGTCTCTGTGGCGCAATTGGCTTGCGCGATCGGCTGTTAACCGAAAAGTTGGAGGTTCGAGCCCACCCGGTGGTGGTGCGGCGCTTTTTTTTCTTTGCGCTGATAGCTTTGAAGATATGTTCTGATGGTGGTGAGAGTGGAGCAAGACTATCCCCGTGGCGCAATGGGCAAGCGCGATCGGCTGTTAACCGAAAGGTTGGAGTTTCGAGCCCACCCGGTGGTGGTGCGGCGCTTTTATTTCTTTGCGCTGATAGTTTGAAGATATGTTCTGATGCTGGTGAGAGTAGAGGAAGACTGTCTCCGTGGCGCAATAGGCTAGCGCGATCGGCTATTAACCGAAAGGTTGGAGTTTCGAGCCCTCCCGGGAGTGGTGTGTTGCTTTTTTTTGCGCTGATAGCTTTGAAGATATGTTCTGATGGTGGTGAGAGTGGAGCACGACTGTCCCCGTGGCGCAATGAGCTAGCGCGATCGGCTATTAACCGAAAGGTTGGAGTTTCGAGCCCTCCCGGGAGTGGTGTGTTGCTTTTTCTTTGCACTGATAGCTTTGAAGATATGTTCCGATGGTGGTGAGAGCGGAGCAGGACTGTCTCCGTGGCGCAATTGGCTAGCGCGATCGGCTGTTAACCGAAAAGTGTGAGATTCGAGCCCACCCGGTGGTGGTGCAGCGCTTTTATTTCTTTGGGCTGATAGCTTTGAAGATATGTTCTGATGGTGGTGAGAGTGGAGCAGGACTGTCTCCGTGGCACAATCGGCTAGCGCGATCGGCTGTTAACCGAAAGGTTGGAGGTTCGAGCCCACCCGGTGGTGGTCCGCCGCTTTTTTTCTGTGGGATGATAGCTTGGAAGATATGTTCTGATGGTGGTGAGAGTAGAGCAGGACTGTCTCCGTGACGCAATTGGCTAGCGTGATCGGCTGTTAACCGAAAAGTTGGAGGTTCGAGCCCACCCGGTGGTGGTGCGGCGCTTTTTTTTCTTTGGGCTGATTGCTTTGAAGATATGTTCTGATGGTGGTGAGAGTAGAGCAGGACTGTCTCCGTGGCGCAATTGGCTAGCGCGATCGGCTGTCAACCGAAAGGTTGGAGTTTCGAGCCCTCCCGGGAGTGGTGTGTTGCTTTTTTCTTTGCGCTGATAGCTTTGAAGATATGTTCTGATGGTGGTGAGAGTGGAGCACGACTGTCTCCGTGGCGCAGTTGGCTAGCGCGATCGGCTGTTAACCGAAAGGTTGGAGGTTCGAGCCCACCCGGTGATGGTGTGGCGCTTTTTTTTCTTTGTGCTGATAGCTTTGAAGATATGTTCTGATGGTGGTGAGAGTGGAGCAGGACTGTCTCCGTTGTGCAATTGGCTAGCGCGATTGGCTGTTAACCGAAAGGTTGGAGGTTCGAGCCCACCCGGTGGTGGTGCGGTGCTTTTTTTTCTTTGGGCTGATAGCTTTGAAGATATGTTCTGATCGTGGTGAGAGTGGAGCAGGACTGTCTCTGTGGCGCAATTGGCTTGCGCGATCGGCTGTTAATCGAAAAGTTGGAGGTTCGAGCCCACCCGGTGGTGGTGCGGCACTTTTTTTTCTTTGCGCTGATAGCTTTGAAGATATGTTCTGATGGTGGTGAGAGTGGAGCAAGACTATCCCCGTGGCGCAATGGGCAAGCGCGATCGGCTATTAACCGAAAGGTTGGAGTTTCGAGCCCACCCGGTGGTGGTGCGGCGCTTTTATTTCTTTGCGCTGATAGTTTGAAGATATGTTCTGATGCTGGTGAGAGTAGAGAAAGACTGTCTCCGTGGCGCAATAGGCTAGCGCGATGGGCTGTTAACCGAAAGGTTGGAATTTCGAGCCCTCCCGGCAGTGGTGTGTTGCTTTTTTCTTTGCGGTAATATCTTTGAAAATATGTTCTGATGGTGGTGAGAGTGCAGCAAGACTGTCTCCGTGGCGCAATGGGCTAGCGCGATCGGCTGTTAACCGAAAGGTTGTAGTTTTGAGCCCTCCCGGGAGTGGTGTGTTGCTTTTTTCTTTGTGGTAATAGCTTTGAAGATATGTTCTGATGGTGGTGAGAGTGGAGCAGGACTGTCTCCATGGCGCAATTGGCTAGCGCGATTGGCTGTTAACCGAAAGGTTGGAGTTTCGAGCCCACCCGGTGGTGGTGCGGCGCTTTTTTTTTCTTTGGGCTGATAGCTCTGAAGAAATGTTCTGACGGTGGTGAGAGTTGAGCAGGACTGTCTCCGTGGCGCAATTGGCTAGCGCGATCGGCTGTTAACCGAAAAGTTGGAGGTTCGAGCCCACCCGGTGGTGGTGCGGCGCTTTTTTTTTCTTTGGGGCGATAGCTCTGAAGAAATGGTCTGACGGTGGTGAGAGTGGAGCACGATTGTCTCGGTGGCGCAGTTGGCTAGCGCGATCGGCTGTTAACCGAAAGGTTGGAGGTTCGAGCCCACCCGCTGATGGTGTGGCGCTTTTTTTTCTTTGTGCTGATAGCTTTGAAGATATGTTCTGATGGTGGTGAGAGTGGAGCAGGACTGTCTCCGTGGCGCAATTGGCTAGCGCGATTGGCTGTTAACCGAAAAGTTGGAGGTTCGAGCCCACCCGGTGGTGGTGCGGCGCTTTTTTTTCTTTGGGCTGATAGCTTTGAAGATATGTTCTGATGGTGGCGAGAGTAGAGCAGGACTGTCTACGTGGCGCAATTGGCTTGCGCGATCGGCTGTTAACCGAAAGGTTGGAGGTTCGAGCCCACCCGGTGGTGGTGCAGCGCTTTTTTTTCTTTGCGCTGAAAGCTTTGAAGATATGTTCTGATGGTGGTGAGAGTGGAGCAAGACTGTTCTCGTGGCGCAATGAGCTAGCGCGATCGGCTATTAACCGAAAGGTTGGAGTTTCGAGCCCTCGCGGGAGTGGTGTGTTGCTTTTTTCTTTGCGCTGATAGCTTTGAAGATATGTTCTGATGGTGGTGAGAGTGGAGCACGACTGTCCCCGTGGCGCAATGAGCTAGCGCGATCGGCTATTAACCGAAAGGTTGGAGTTTCGAGCCCTCCCGGGAGTGGTGTGTTGCTTTTTTCTTTGCACTGATAGCTTTGAAGATATGTTCCGATGGTGGTGAGAGTGGAGCAGGACTGTCTCCGTGGCGCAATTGGCTAGCGCGATCGGCTGTTAACCGAAAAGTTGGAGATTCGAGCCCACCCGGTGGTGGTGCAGCGCTTTTATTTCTTTGGGCTGATAGCTTTGAAGATATGTTCTGATTGTGGTGAGAGTGGAGCAGGACTGTCTGCGTGGCACAATCGGCTAGCGCGATCGGCTGTTAACCGAAAGGTTGGAGGTTCGAGCCCACCCGGTGGTGGTGCGCCGCTTTTTTTCTGTGGGCTGATAGCTTGGAGGATATGTTCTGATGGTGGTGAGAGTAGAGCAGGACTGTCTCCGTGACGCAATTGGCTAGCGTGATCGGCTGTTAACCGAAAAGTTGGAGGTTCGAGCCCACCCGGTGGTGGTGCGGCGCTTTTTTTTCTTTGGGCTGATAGCTTTGAAGATATGTTCTGATGGTGGTGAGAGTAGAGCAGGACTGTCTCCGTGGCGCAATTGGCTAGCGCGATCGGCTGTCAACCGAAAGGTTGGAGTTTCGAGCCCTCCCGGGAGTGGTGTGTTGCTTTTTTCTTTGCGCTGATAGCTTTGAAGATATGTTCTGATGGTGGTGAGAGTGGAGCACGACTGTCTCTGTGGCGCAGTTGGCTAGCGCGATCGGCTGTTAACCGAAAGGTTGGAGGTTCGAGCCCACCCGGTGATGGTGTGGCGCTTTTTTTTCTTTGTGCTGATAGCTTTGAAGATATGTTCTGATGGTGGTGAGAGTGGAGCAGGACTGTCTCCGTTGTGTAATTGGCTAGCGCGATTGGCTGTTAACCGAAAGGTTGGAGGTTCGAGCCCACCCGGTGGTGGTGCGGTGCTTTTTTTTCTTTGGGCTGATAGCTTTGAAGATATGTTCTGATCGTGGTGAGAGTGGAGCAGGACTGTCTCTGTGGCGCAATTGGCTTGCGCGATCGGCTGTTAACCGAAAAGTTGGAGGTTCGAGCCCACCCGGTGGTGGTGCGGCGCTTTTTTTTCTTTGCGCTGATAGCTTTGAAGATATGTTCTGATGGTGGTGAGAGTGGAGCAAGACTATCCCCGTGGCGCAATGGGCAAGCGCGATCGGCTGTTAACCGAAAGGTTGGAGTTTCGAGCCCACCCGGTGGTGGTGCGGCGCTTTTATTTCTTTGCGCTGATAGTTTGAAGATATGTTCTGATGCTGGTGAGAGTAGAGGAAGACTGTCTCCGTGGCGCAATAGGCTAGCGCGATCGGCTATTAACCGAAAGGTTGAAGTTTCGAGCCCTCCCGGGAGTGGTGTGTTGCTTTTTTTTTGCGCTGATAGCTTTGAAGATATGTTCTGATGGTGGTGAGAGTGGAGCACGACTGTCCCCGTGGCGCAATGAGCTAGCGCGATCGGCTATTAACCGAAAGGTTGGAGTTTCGAGCCCTCCCGGGAGTGGTGTGTTGCTTTTTCTTTGCACTGATAGCTTTGAAGATATGTTCCGATGGTGGTGAGAGCGGAGCAGGACTGTCTCCGTGGCGCAATTGGCTAGCGCGATCGGCTGTTAACCGAAAAGTGTGAGATTCGAGCCCACCCGGTGGTGGTGCAGCGCTTTTATTTCTTTGGGCTGATAGCTTTGAAGATATGTTCTGATGGTGGTGAGAGTGGAGCAGGACTGTCTCCGTGGCACAATCGGCTAGCGCGATCGGCTGTTAACCGAAAGGTTGGAGGTTCGAGCCCACCCGGTGGTGGTCCGCCGCTTTTTTTCTGTGGGATGATAGCTTGGAAGATATGTTCTGATGGTGGTGAGAGTAGAGCAGGACTGTCTCCGTGACGCAATTGGCTAGCGTGATCGGCTGTTAACCGGAAAGTTGGAGGTTCGAGCCCACCCGGTGGTGGTGCGGCGCTTTTTTTTCTTTGGGCTGATTGCTTTGAAGATATGTTCTGATGGTGGTGAGAGTAGAGCAGGACTGTCTCCGTGGCGCAATTGGCTAGCGCGATCGGCTGTCAACCGAAAGGTTGGAGTTTCGAGCCCTCCCGGGAGTGGTGTGTTGCTTTTTTCTTTGCGCTGATAGCTTTGAAAATATGTTCTGATGGTGGTGAGAGTGGAGCACGACTGTCTCCGTGGCGCAGTTGGCTAGCGCGATCGGCTGTTAACCGAAAGGTTGGAGGTTCGAGCCCACCCGGTGATGGTGTGGCGCTTTTTTTTCTTTGTGCTGATAGCTTTGAAGATATGTTCTGATGGTGGTGAGAGTGGAGCAGGACTGTCTCCGTTGTGCAATTGGCTAGCGCGATTGGCTGTTAACCGAAAGGTTGGAGGTTCGAGCCCACCCGGTGGTGGTGCGGTGCTTTTTTTTCTTTGGGCTGATAGCTTTGAAGATATGTTCTGATCGTGGTGAGAGTGGAGCAGGACTGTCTCTGTGGCGCAATTGGCTTGCGCGATCGGCTGTTAACCGAAAAGTTGGAGGTTCGAGCCCACCCGGTGGTGGTGCGGCGCTTTTTTTTCTTTGCGCTGATAGCTTTGAAGATATGTTCTGATGGTGGTGAGAGTGGAGCAAGACTATCCCCGTGGCGCAATGGGCAAGCGCGATCGGCTATTAACCGAAAGGTTGGAGTTTCGAGCCCACCCGGTGGTGGTGCGGCGCTTTTATTTCTTTGCGCTGATAGTTTGAAGATATGTTCTGATGCTGGTGAGAGTAGAGAAAGACTGTCTCCGTGGCGCAATAGGCTAGCGCGATGGGCTGTTAACCGAAAGGTTGGAATTTCGAGCCCTCCCGGCAGTGGTGTGTTGCTTTTTTCTTTGCGGTAATAGCTTTGAAAATATGTTCTGATGGTGGTGAGAGTGCAGCAAGACTGTCTCCGTGGCGCAATGGGCTAGCGCGATCGGCTGTTAACCGAAAGGTTGTAGTTTTGAGCCCTCCCGGGAGTGGTGTGTTGCTTTTTTCTTTGTGGTAATAGCTTTGAAGATATGTTCTGATGGTGGTGAGAGTGGAGCAGGACTGTCTCCATGGCGCAATTGGCTAGCGCGATTGGCTGTTAACCGAAACGTTGGAGTTTCGAGCCCACCCGGTGGTGGTGCGGCGCTTTTTTTTTCTTTGGGCTGATAGCTCTGAAGAAATGTTCTGACGGTGGTGAGAGTTGAGCAGGACTGTCTCCGTGGCGCAATTGGCTAGCGCGATCGGCTGTTAACCGAAAAGTTGGAGGTTCGAGCCCACCCGGTGGTGGTGCGGCGCTTTTTTTTTCTTTGGGGCGATAGCTCTGAAGAAATGGTCTGACGGTGGTGAGAGTGGAGCACGATTGTCTCGGTGGCGCAGTTGGCTAGCGCGATCGGCTGTTAACCGAAAGGTTGGAGGTTCGAGCCCACCCGGTGATGGTGTGGCGCTTTTTTTTCTTTGTGTTGATAGCTTTGAAGATATGTTCTGATGGTGGTGAGAGTGGAGCAGGACTGTCTCCGTGGCGCAATTGGCTAGCGCGATTGGCTGTTAACCGAAAAGTTGGAGGTTCGAGCCCACCCGGTGGTGGTGCGGTGCTTTTTTTTCTTTGGGCTGATAGCTTTGAAGATATGTTCTGATGGTGGCGAGAGTAGAGCAGGACTGTCTTCGTGGCGCAATTGGCTAGCGCGATCGGCTGTTAACCGAAAGGTTGGAGGTTCGAGCCCACCCGGTGGTGGTGCAGCGCTTTTTTTTCTTTGCGCTGAAAGCTTTGAAGATATGTTCTGATGGTGGTGAGAGTGGAGCAAGACTGTCCTCGTGGCGCAATGAGCTAGCGCGATCGGCTATTAACCGAAAGGTTGGAGTTTCGAGCCCTCCCGGGAGTGGTGTGTTGCTTTTTTCTTTGCGCTGATAGCTTTGAAGATATGTTCTGATGGTGGTGAGAGTGGAGCACGACTGTCCCCGTGGCGCAATGAGCTAGCGCGATCGGCTATTAACCGAAAGGTTGGAGGTTCGAGCCCACCCGGTGGTGGTGCAGCGCTTTTTTTTCTTTGTGCTGAAAGCTTTTAAGATATGTTCTGATGGTGGTGAGAGTGGAGCAAGACTGTCCTCGTGGCGCAATGAGCTAGCGCGATCGGCTATTAACCGAAAGGTTGGAGTTTCGAGCCCTCCCGGAAGTGGTGTGTTGCTTTTTTCTTTGCACTGATAGCTTTGAAGATATGTTCCGATGGTGGTGAGAGTGGAGCAGGACTGTCTCCGTGACGCAATTGGCTAGCGTGATCGGCTGTTAACCGAAAAGTTGGAGGTTCGAGCCCACCCGGTGGTGGTGCGGCGCTTTTTTTCTTTGAGCTGATAGCTTTGAAGATATGTTCTGATGGTGGTGAGAGTAGAGCAGGACTGTCTCCGTGGCGCAATTGGCTAGCGCGATCGGCTGTTAACCGAAACGTTGGAGTTTCGAGCCCTCCCGGGAGTGGTGTGTTGCTTTTTTCTTTGTGGTAATAGCTTTGAAGATATGTTCTGATGGTGGTGAGAGTGGAGCAGGACTGTCCCCATGGCGCAATTGGCTAGCGCGATTGGCTGTTAACCGAAAGGTTGGAGGTTCGAGCCCACCTGGTGGTGGTGCGGCGCTTTTTTTTTCTTTGGGATGATAGCTTTGAAGATATAATCTGATGGTGGTGAGAGTAGAGCAGGACTGTCTCCGTGGCGCAATTGGCTAGCGCGATCGGCTGTTAACCGAAAGGTTGGAGGTTCGAGCCCACCCGGTGGTGGTGCGGCGCTTTTTTTCTTTGGGGCGATAGCTCTGAAGAAATGGTCTGACGGTGGTGAGAGTGGAGCACGATTGTCTCGGTGGCGCAGTTGGCTAGCGCGATCGGCTGTTAACCGAAAGGTTGGAGGTTCGAGCCCACCCGGTGATGGTGTGGCGCTTTTTTTTCTTTGTGCTGATAGCTTTGAAGATATGTTCTGATGGTGGTGAGAGTGGAGCAGGACTGTCTCCGTGGCGCAATTGGCTAGCGCGATCGGCTGTAAACCGAAAGGTTGGAGTTTCGAGCTCTCCCGGGAGTGGTGTGTTGCTTTTTTCTCTGCACTGACAGCTTTGAAGATATGTTCTGATGGTGGTGAGAGTGGAGCAGGACTGTCTCCGTGGCGCAATTGGCTAGCGCGATCGGCTGTTAACCGAAAGGTTGGAGGTTCGAGCCCACCCGGTGGTGGTGCGGCGCGTTTTTTTCTTTGCGCTAATAGCTTTGAAGATATGTCCTGATGGTGTTGAGAGTGGAGCAAGACTGTCTCCGTTGCGCAATGGGCTAGCGCGATCGGCTGTTAACCGAAAGGTTGTAGTTTCGATCCCTCCCGGGAGTGGTGTGTTGCTTTTTTCTTTGTGGTAATAGCTTTGAAGATATGTTCTGATGGTGGTGAGAGTGGAGCAGGACTGTCTCCATGGCGCAATTGGCTAGCGCGATTGGCTGTTAACCGAAAGGTTGGAGTTTCGAGCCCACCCGGTGGTGGTGCGGCGCTTTTTTTTCTTTGGGCTGATTGCTCTGAAGAAATGTTCTGACGGTGGTGAGAGTTGAGCAGGACTGTCTCCGTGGCGCAATTGGCTAGCGCGATCGGCTGTTAACCGAAAAGTTGGAGGTTCGAGCCCACCCGGTGGTGGTGCGGCGCTTTTTTTTTCTTTGGGGCGATAGCTCTGAAGAAATGGTCTGACGGTGGTGAGAGTGGAGCACGATTGTCTCGGTGGCGCAGTTGGCTAGCGCGATTGGCTGTTAACCGAAAGGTTGGAGGTTCGAGCCCACCCGGTGATGGTGTGGCGCTTTTTTTTCTTTGTGCTGATAGCTTTGAAGATATGTTCTGATGGTGGTGAGAGTGGAGCAGGACTGTCTCCGTGGCGCAATTGGCTAGCGCGATTGGCTGTTAACCGAAAAGTTGGAGGTTCGAGCCCACCCGGTGGTGGTGCGGCGCTTTTTTTTCTTTGGGCTGATAGCTTAGAAGATATGTTCTGATGGTGGCGAGAATAGAGCAGGACTGTCTACGTGGCGCAATTGGCTTGCGCGATCGGCTGTTAACCGAAAGGTTGGAGGTTCGAGCCCACCCGGTGGTGGTGCAGCGCTTTTTTTACTTTGCGCTGAAAGCTTTGAAGATATGTTCTGATGGTGGTGAGAGTGGAGCAAGACTGTTCTCATGGCGCAATGAGCTAGCGCGATCGGCTATTAACCGAAAGGTTGGAGTTTCGAGCCCTCCCGGGAGTGGTGTGTTGCTTTTTTCTTTGCGCTGGTAGCTTTGAAGATATGTTCTGATGGTGGTGAGATTGGAGCACGACTGTCCCCGTGGCGCAATGAGCTAGCGCGATCGGCTATTAACCGAAAGGTTGGAGTTTAGAGCCCTCCCGGGAGTGGTGTGTTGCTTTTTTCTTTGCACTGATAGCTTCGAAGATATGTTCCGATGGTGGTGAGAGTGGAACAGGACTGTCTCCGTGGCGCAATTGGCTAGCGCGATCGGCTGTTAACCGAAAGGTTGGAGATTCGAGCCCACCCGGTGGTGGTGCAGCGCTTTTATTTCTTTGGGCTGATAGCTTTGAAGATATGTTCTGATGGTGGTGAGAGTGGAGCAGGACTGTCTCCGTGACGCAATTGGCTAGCGTGATCGGCTGTTAACCGAAAAGTTGGAGGTTCGAGCCCCCCGGTGGTGGTGTGGCGCTTTTTTTTCTTTGGGCTGATAGCTTTGAAGATATGTTCTGATGGTGGTGAGAGTAGAGCAGGACTGTCTCCGTGGCGCAATTGGCTAGCGCGATCGGCTGTCCACCGAAAGGTTGGAGTTTTGAGCCCTCCCGGGAGTGGTGTGTTGCTTTTTTCTTTGCGCTGATAGCTTTGAAGATATGTTCTGATGGTGGTGAGAGTGGAGCACGACTGCCTCCGTGGCGCAGTTGGCTAGCGCGATCGGCTGTTAACCGAAAGGTTGGAGGTTCGAGCCCACCCGGTGATGGTGTGGCGCTTTTTTTTCTTTGTGCTGATAGCTTTGAAGATATGTTCTGATGGTGGTGAGAGTGGAGCAGGACTGTCTCCATTGTGCAATTGGCTAGCGCGATTGGCTGTTAACCGAAAGGTTGGAGGTTCGAGCCCACCCGGTGGTGGTGCGGTGCTTTTTTTTCTTTGGGCTGATAGCTTTGAAGATATGTTCTGATCGTGGTGAGAGTGGAGCAGGACTGTCTCTGTGGCGCAATTGGCTTGCGCGATCGGCCTTAACCGAAAAGTTGGAGGTTCGAGCCCACCCGGTGGTGGTGCGGCGCTTTTTTTTCTTTGCGCTGATAGCTTTGAAGATATGTTCTGATGGTGGTGAGAGTGGAGCAAGACTATCCCCGTGGCGCAATGGGCAAGCGCGATCGGCTGTTAACCGAAAGGTTGGAGTTTCGAGCCCACCCGGTGGTGGTGCGGCGCTTTTATTTCTTTGCGCTGATAGTTTGAAGATATGTTCTGATGCTGGTGAGAGTAGAGAAAGACTGTCTCCGTGGCGCAATAGGCTAGCGCGATCGGCTGTTAACCGAAAGGTTGGAATTTCGAGCCCTCCCGGCAGTGGTGTGTTGCTTTTTTCTTTGCGGTAATAGCTTTGAAAATATGTTCTGATGGTGGTGAGAGTGCAGCAAGAGTGTCTCCGTGGCGCAATGGGCTAGCGCGATCGGCTGTTAACCGAAAGGTTGTAGTTTTGAGCCCTCCCGGGAGTGGTGTGTTGCTTTTTTCTTTGTGGTAATAGCTTTGAAGATATGTTCTGATGGTGGTGAGAGTGGAGCAGGACTGTCTCCATGGCGCAATTGGCTAGCGCGATTGGCTGTTAACCGAAAGGTTGGAGTTTCGAGCCCACCCGGTGGTGGTGCGGCGCTTTTTTTTCTTTGGGGCGATAGCTCTGAAGAAATGGTCTGACGGTGGTGAGAGTGGAGCACGATTGTCTCGGTGGCGCAGTTGGCTAGCGCGATCGGCTGTTAACCGAAAGGTTGGAGGTTCGAGCCCACCCGGTGATGGTGTGGCGCTTTTTTTTCTTTGTGCTGATAGCTTTGAAGATATGTTCTGATGGTGGTGAGAGTGGACCAGGACTGTCTCCTTGGCGCAATTGGCTAGCGCGATTGGCTGTTAACCGAAAAGTTGGAGGTTCGAGCCCACCCGGTGGTGGTGCGGCGCTTTTTTTTCTTTGGGCTGATAGCTTTGAAGATATGTTCTGATGGTGGCGAGAGTAGAGCAGGACTGTCTTCGTGGCGCAATTGGCTAGCGCGATCGGCTGTTAACCGAAAGGTTGGAGGTTCGAGCCCCCCCGGTGGTGGTGCAGCGCTTTTTTTTCTTTGCGCTGAAAGCTTTGAAGATATGTTCTGATGGTGGTGAGAGTGGAGCAAGACTGTCCTCGTGGCGCAATGAGCTAGCGCGATCGGCTATTAACCGAAAGGTTGGAGTTTCGAGCCCTCCCGGGAGTGGTGTGTTGCTTTTTTCTTTGCGCTGATAGCTTTGAAGATATGTTCTGATGGTGGTGAGAGTGGAGCACGACTGTCCCCGTGGTGCAATGAGCTAGCGCGATCGGCTATTAACCGAAAGGTTTGAGTTTCGAGCCCTCCCGGGAGTGGTGTGTTGCTTTTTTCTTTGCACTGATAGCTTTGAAGATATGTTCCGATGGTGGTGAGAGTGGAGCAGGACTGTCTCCATGGCGCAATTGGCTAGCGCGATCGGCTGTTAACCGAAAGGTTGGAGATTCGAGCCCACCCGGTGGTGGTGCAGCGCTTTTATTTCTTTGGGCTGATAGCTTTGAAGATATGTTTTGATGGTGGTGAGAGTGGAGCAGGACTGTCTCCGTGGCACAATCGGCTAGCGCGATCGGCTGTTAACCGAAAGGTTGGAGGTTCGAGCCCACCCGGTGGTGGTGCGCCGCTTTTTTTCTGTGGGCTGATAGCTTGGAAGATATGTTCTGATGGTGGTGAGAGTAGAGCAGGACTGTCTCCGGGACGCAATTGGCTAGCATGATCGGCTGTTAACCGAAAAGTTGGAGGTTCGAGCCCACCCGGTTGTGGTGCGGCGCTCTTTTTTTCTTTGGGCTGATAGCTTTGAAGATATGTTCTGATGGTGGTGAGAGTAGAGCAGTACTGTCTCCGTGGCGCAATTGGCTAGCGCGATCGGCTGTTAACCGAAAGGTTGAAGTTTTGAGCCCTCCCGGGAGTGGTGTGTTGCTTTTTTCTTTGCGCTGATAGCTTTGAAGATATGTTATGATGGTGGTGAGAGTGGAGCACGACTGTCTCCGTGGCGCAGTTGGCTAGCGCGATCGGCTGTTAACCGAAAGGTTGGAGGTTCGAGCCCACCCGGTGATGGTGCGGCGCTTTTTTTTCTTTGCGCTAATAGCTTTGAAGATATGTCCTGATGGTGTTGAGAGTGGAGCAAGACTGTCTCCGTTGCGCAATGGGCTAGCGCGATCGGCTGTTAACCGAAAGGTTGTAGTTTCGAGCCCTCCCGGGAGTGGTGTGTTGCTTTTTTCTTTGTGGTAATAGCTTTGAAGATATGTTCTGATGGTGGTGAGAGTGGAGCAGGACTGTCTCCATGGCGCAATTGGCTAGCGCGATTGGCTGTTAACCGAAAGGTTGGAGTTTCGAGCCCACCCGGTGGTAGTGCGGCGCTTTTTTTTCTTTGGGCTGATAGTTCTGAAGAAATGTTCTGACGGTGGTGAGAGTTGAGCAGGACTGTCTCCGTGGCGCAATTGGCTAGCGTGATCGGCTGTTAACCGAAAAGTTGGAGGTTCGAGCCCACCCGGTGGTGGTGCGGCGCTTTTTTTTCTTTGGGGCGATAGCTCTGAAGAAATGGTCTGACGGTGGTGAGAGTGGAGCACGATTGTCTCGGTGGCGCAGTTGGCTAGCGCGATCGGCTGTTAACCGAAAGGTTGGAGGTTCGAGCCCACCCGGTGATGGTGTGGCGCTTTTTTTTCTTTGTGCTGATAGCTTTGAAGATATGTTCTGATGGTGGTGAGAGTGGAGCAGGACTGTCTCCATTGTGCAATTGGCTAGCGCGATTGGCTGTTAACCGAAAGGTTGGAGGTTCGAGCCCACCCGGTGGTGGTGCGGTGCTTTTTTTTCTTTGGGCTGATAGCTTTGAAGATATGTTCTGATCGTGGTGAGAGTGGAGCAGGACTGTCTCTGTGGCGCAATTGGCTTGCGCGATCGGCCTTAACCGAAAAGTTGGAGGTTCGAGCCCACCCGGTGGTGGTGCGGCGCTTTTTTTTCTTTGCGCTGATAGCTTTGAAGATATGTTCTGATGGTGGTGAGAGTGGAGCAAGACTATCCCCGTGGCGCAATGGGCAAGCGCGATCGGCTGTTAACCGAAAGGTTGGAGTTTCGAGCCCACCCGGTGGTGGTGCGGCGCTTTTATTTCTTTGCGCTGATAGTTTGAAGATATGTTCTGATGCTGGTGAGAGTAGAGAAAGACTGTCTCCGTGGCGCAATAGGCTAGCGCGATCGGCTGTTAACCGAAAGGTTGGAATTTCGAGCCCTCCCGGCAGTGGTGTGTTGCTTTTTTCTTTGCGGTAATAGCTTTGAAAATATGTTCTGATGGTGGTGAGAGTGCAGCAAGAGTGTCTCCGTGGCGCAATGGGCTAGCGCGATCGGCTGTTAACCGAAATGTTGTAGTTTTGAGCCCTCCCGGGAGTGGTGTGTTGCTTTTTTCTTTGTGGTAATAGCTTTGAAGATATGTTCTGATGGTGGTGAGAGTGGAGCAGGACTGTCTCCATGGCGCAATTGGCTAGCGCGATTGGCTGTTAACCGAAAGGTTGGAGTTTCGAGCCCACCCGGTGGTGGTGCGGCGCTTTTTTTTCTTTGGGGCGATAGCTCTGAAGAAATGGTCTGACGGTGGTGAGAGTGGAGCACGATTGTCTCGGTGGCGCAGTTGGCTAGCGCGATCGGCTGTTAACCGAAAGGTTGGAGGTTCGAGCCCACCCGGTGATGGTGTGGCGCTTTTTTTTCTTTGTGCTGATAGCTTTGAAGATATGTTCTGATGGTGGTGAGAGTGGACCAGGACTGTCTCCGTGGCGCAATTGGCTAGCGCGATTGGCTGTTAACCGAAAAGTTGGAGGTTCGAGCCCACCCGGTGGTGGTGCGGCGCTTTTTTTTCTTTGGGCTGATAGCTTTGAAGATATGTTCTGATGGTGGCGAGAGTAGAGCAGGACTGTCTTCGTGGCGCAATTGGCTAGCGCGATCGGCTGTTAACCGAAAGGTTGGAGGTTCGAGCCCCCCCGGTGGTGGTGCAGCGCTTTTTTTTCTTTGCGCTGAAAGCTTTGAAGATATGTTCTGATGGTGGTGAGAGTGGAGCAAGACTGTCCTCGTGGCGCAATGAGCTAGCGCGATCGGCTATTAACCGAAAGGTTGGAGTTTCGAGCCCTCCCGGGAGTGGTGTGTTGCTTTTTTCTTTGCGCTGATAGCTTTGAAGATATGTTCTGATGGTGGTGAGAGTGGAGCACGACTGTCCCCGTGGTGCAATGAGCTAGCGCGATCGGCTATTAACCGAAAGGTTTGAGTTTCGAGCCCTCCCGGGAGTGGTGTGTTGCTTTTTTCTTTGCACTGATAGCTTTGAAGATATGTTCCGATGGTGGTGAGAGTGGAGCAGGACTGTCTCCGTGGCGCAATTGGCTAGCGCGATCGGCTGTTAACCGAAAGGTTGGAGATTCGAGCCCACCCGGTGGTGGTGCAGCGCTTTTATTTCTTTGGGCTGATAGCTTTGAAGATATGTTTTGATGGTGGTGAGAGTGGAGCAGGACTGTCTCCGTGGCACAATCGGCTAGCGCGATCGGCTGTTAACCGAAAGGTTGGAGGTTCGAGCCCACCCGGTGGTGGTGCGCCGCTTTTTTTCTGTGGGCTGATAGCTTGGAAGATATGTTCTGATGGTGGTGAGAGTAGAGCAGGACTGTCTCCGGGACGCAATTGGCTAGCATGATCGGCTGTTAACCGAAAAGTTGGAGGTTCGAGCCCACCCGGTTGTGGTGCGGCGCTCTTTTTTTCTTTGGGCTGATAGCTTTGAAGATATGTTCTGATGGTGGTGAGAGTAGAGCAGTACTGTCTCCGTGGCGCCATTGGCTAGCGCGATCGGCTGTTAACCGAAAGGTTGAAGTTTTGAGCCCTCCCGGGAGTGGTGTGTTGCTTTTTTCTTTGCGCTGATAGCTTTGAAGATATGTTATGATGGTAGTGAGAGTGGAGCACGACTGTCTCCGTGGCGCAGTTGGCTAGCGCGATCGGCTGTTAACCGAAAGGTTGGAGGTTCGAGCCCACCCGGTGATGGTGCGGCGCTTTTTTTTCTTTGCGCTAATAGCTTTGAAGATATGTCCTGATGGTGTTGAGAGTGGAGCAAGACTGTCTCCGTTGCGCAATGGGCTAGCGCGATCGGCTGTTAACCGAAAGGTTGTAGTTTCGAGCCCTCCCGGGAGTGGTGTGTTGCTTTTTTCTTTGTGGTAATAGCTTTGAAGATATGTTCTGATGGTGGTGAGAGTGGAGCAGGACTGTCTCCATGGCGCAATTGGCTAGCGCGATTGGCTGTTAACCGAAAGTTTGGAGTTTCGAGCCCACCCGGTGGTAGTGCGGCGCTTTTTTTTCTTTGGGCTGATAGTTCTGAAGAAATGTTCTGACGGTGGTGAGAGTTGAGCAGGACTGTCTCCGTGGCGCAATTGGCTAGCGTGATCGGCTGTTAACCGAAAAGTTGGAGGTTCGAGCCCACCCGGTGGTGGTGCGGCGCTTTTTTTTCTTTGGGGCGATAGCTCTGAAGAAATGGTCTGACGGTGGTGAGAGTGGAGCACGATTGTCTCGGTGGCGCAGTTGGCTAGCGCGATCGGCTGTTAACCGAAAGGTTGGAGGTTCGAGCCCACCCGGTGATGGCGTGGCGCTTTTTTTTCTTTGTGCTGATAGCTTTGAAGATATGTTCTGATGGTGGTGAGAGTGTAGCAGGACTGTCTCCGTGGCGCAATTGGCTAGCGCGATTGGCTGTTAACCGAAAAGTTGGAGGTTCGAGCCCACCCGGTGGTGGTGCGGCGCTTTTTTTTCTTTGGGCTGATAGCTTTGAAGATATGTTCTGATGGTGGCGAGAATAGAGCAGGACTGTCTACGTGGCGCAATTGGCTTGCGCGATCGGCTGTTAACCGAAAGGTTGGAGGTTCGAGCCCACCCGGTGGTGGTGCAGCGCTTTTTTTTCTTTGTGCTGAAAGCTTTGAAGATATGTTCTGATGGTGGTGAGAGTGGAGCAAGACTGTTCTCGTGGCGCAATGAGCTAGCGCGATCGGCTATTAACCGAAAGGTTGGAGTTTCGAGCCCTCCCGGGAGTGGTGTGTTGCTTTTTTCTTTGCGCTGGTAGCTTTGAAGATATGTTCTGATGGTGGTGAGATTGGAGCACGACTGTCCCCGTGGCGCAATGAGCTAGCGCGATCGGCTATTAACCGAAAGGTTGGAGTTTCGAGCCCTCCCGGGAGTGGTGTGTTGCTTTTTTCTTTGCACTGATAGCTTCGAAGATATGTTCCGATGGTGGTGAGAGTGGAGCAGGACTGTCTCCGTGGCGCAATTGGCTAGCGCGATCGGCTGTTAACCGAAAGGTTGGAGATTCGAGCCCACCCGGTGGTGGTGCAGCGCTTTTATTTCTTTGGGCTGATAGCTTTGAAGATATTGTTACGTGAGTAACGAGACAAAGTATTGCGAATATATTCGAAAAATATATTTGCAAGAGCGGTTGCAGCACTGGCCAGTCTGGCTCCGAGCTCGAGCAGCCAGCGAGCCTCATCTTCTTCGTCGGGCGCACACGCGCATTCGCACTATGGTTTGTGGCAGCCTACAGGTAGCATAACCCCCGTCGGCAAAGGCGCCGTCTCGGCGCATCTAGATGTCAAGATCATTGGGCGAGTGGTACTGCTTCAGGCGTGCGACGTGTACGATGTCGCTGGCCCTAGGGGTGGATGAAGACGGCGAGGCAGCAGGAGTGATTTCATAAGTGACGGGAGTCACCTCACGAAGCACTCTGTAGGGCCCTGTGTACCGAGAGAGCAGCTTGTCAGACAGGCCAACGTGCCTGGTCGGAGACCACAGCAGAACCAACGAACCGGGCGAAAAGTGCACATCGCGGTGTCGTTGGTCGTACCGACGCCGTTGGTTTGCTTGGGAGGTCAGAAGGCGAGCACGAGCGGTTTCGCGTGCGTGGGCGGCCCGGCTGATGGCGTCCAGAGCATATTGTGAAGTTGGAGCTGCTGGTAACGGAATCGTCGTATCGAGGGGTAATGTGGGTTCGCGGCCGAACAGCAAGAAAAAAGGGGAGTAACCAGCCGTGTCGTGGCGCGAAGAATTGTAGGCAAATGTCACGTATGGTAAAGCGATGTCCCAGTCAGAGTGATCTGAGGAAACGTACTTTGCAAGCATGTCAGTTAGGGTTCGGTTCAGGCGTTCTGTGAGGCCATTTGTTTGCGGATGGTACGACGTAGTGAGCTTGTGGCGTGTTGCACAAGAGCGTAGAATGTCCGCTATGACTTTCGATAGAAATGTGCGGCCTCGGTCCGTGAGCAGCTGGCGTGGAGCACCATGTTGCAAGATCACGTCGTGTAGAAGAAAATCGGCGACGTCAGTGGCGCAACTTGTTGGAAGGGCGCGTGTGATTGCGTAGCGTGTGGCGTAGTCTGTGGCCACAGCTATCCACCTGTTGCCAGCAGAAGACAGAGGAAAAGGGCCGAGTAAGTCCAAGCCGACGCGAAAGAAAGGTTCAGTAGAAATATTGAGTGGTTGAAGGCGCCCAGCCGGAAGCGTCGATGGTGTTTTGCGGCGCTGACATTCCTCACACGCCGCGACGTATCTTCTGACGGACCGTGCCAGACCTGGCCAATAGAAGCGACGGCGAATCCGGTCGTATGTGCGGGACACACCCAGGTGACCGGCAGTAGGAACGTCATGAAGTTCGTGGAGTACAGCCAAGCGGAGGTGTTTGGGTATGGCAAGCAGCAGAGATGGGCCGTCTGGATGGAAGTTATGCCGGTATAATGTGCCATTCTGGAGTACGAACGAGCGATAGGATCGGTTCGATGGGGAGGAGTCGAGGCGCTCAATGATAGCTCGTAGGGCTGCATCACGGCGTTGCTCGTCGGCTATGTGGTTCAGTTGAGAAACGGAGCACACGCAGGCGTCGTTGTCAGGTATGGTGGCCGATGGGTCAACTGGATAGCGAGAAAGGCAATCGGCGTCCTGGTGCAGGCGTCCAGACTTGTATATCACAGAAAAGGTGTATTCTTGCAGTCGCAGAGCCCAGCGACCAAGTCGACCTGTAGGATCTCTTAAGGATGAAAGCCAGCAGAGCGCGTGGTGGTCGGTGACGACGGAAAAGTGAGTGCCATATAAATATGGACGGAATTTTGAGACCGCCCAGACAAGAGCAAGGCATTCTCGCTCTGTGATCGAATAGTTACGCTCTGCAGGTGTAAGGAGGCGGCTAGCATACGCGATAACGCGGTCGTGTCCCTGTTGGCATTGGGCGAGAACGGCTCCGATACCGTGACCACTGGCATCAGTTCGGACCTCAGTTCGGGCAGATGGGTCAAAGTGGGCGAGGATAGGGGGCGTCGTCAAAAGTGTTATGAGGTGAGAGAAGGCGGCAGCTTGAGTGGACCCCCACGAAAATGGAACGCCTTTCTTCAAAAGATCGGTAAGTGGTTGGGCGATTGCCGCAAAATCTTTCACGAACCGCCTAAAGTAGGAGCAAAGTCCCACAAAGCTCCGGACATCTTTGGCGGATTGGGGTACTGGGAAATTCGTGACGGCACGAATTTTCTCAGGGTCCGGTCTCACACCAGAAGCATCGACAAGGTGGCCCAGCACGGTAATCTGTCGGCGGCCGAAGTGACACTTCGAGGAGTTCAACTGGAGGCGAGCTTTGCGGAAGACGTCGAGAATGGCCGACAGACGCTCAAGGTGGGTCTCAAACGTAGGTGCAAATACGAGGACGTCGTCTAGGTAACACAGGCATGTTGACCATTTGAACCCGTGTAGCAGAGAGTCCATCATACGTTCGAACGTGGCGGGGGCATTGCATAGGCCGAAGGGCATAACCTTGAATTGGTATAGGCCATCTGGAGTGATGAAGGCGGTCTTTTCTTGGTCTTTCTCGTCTACGGCAATCTGCCAATAACCAGAACGAAGGTCGATGGATGAAAAGTAGCGTGCGCCGTGGAGACAATCGAGGGCGTCATCAATACGTGGTAAAGGATACACGTCCTTTTTGGTGATTCGATTTAGATGCCGGTAATCGATGCAAAAACGCCATGTGTTGTCCTTCTTTTTAACCAGGACGACGGGTGACGCCCATGGGCTTGATGAGGGCTCAATAATGCCTTTAGTTAACATCTTATTCACTTCAGCTTGAATAATCTGGCGCTCCGACGCGGACACGCGATACGGTCGACGGTGAATGGGAGCAGCATCACCGGTGTTGATGCGGTGCTTTACAAGAGAAGTTTGGCCGAGTGGGCGGTCGTCAAGGTCGAAGATGTCACGGTAGGAAGCTAGAAGGTGTGCGAGAGCGGCTGATTGCGCTGGGGGAAGGTCAGGGTCGATCATGGGACGTATTGACATGTCGAGGCATGTGGCATCGAGTGGGCGACAAGGAAAATTGGGGCATGCGTCGGCTGCGAAAGTGGTGACGTGATCATCGGCTAAGGACCGCAACGTGGCAATTAGGATGCCTTCAGGGAGGACTTGCTTTGTGAAGCCGAAATTTATGACGGGTAGACGGGTCCGGTTGGAGGCTACAGTTACGATGCAGTGAGGGACGGTGACGTCACGTGCCAGTAGGACATCAGGAATCGGCGTGACGATGTAATTCCCATCCAATACGGGTGAGGTCGTGGCGAATTCGGTGAATGTGAGGGCTTTAGGCGGTAAGCGGAGGAAGTCTGTGGCAGAAAGGCCGTGTTGAGGTTCAGGGTGAATATCCGGCTGAAGAGGAAGGTCTAAGCAAAGAGTACCAGCGGAACAGTCGATCAGAGCAGAATGGGTCGACAGGAAGTCCATCCCTAAGATGAGGTCATGAGGACAGTTCTGGAGCACCGTGAATAGAACAGGGATGTAACGGTCGGCGATGCGTATGCGAGCCGTACACATGCCAATGACAGGAACAGTGCCGCCATCGGCCACACGTACAGCTTCGGTAGCAGGGGGCGTGAGTACTTTTCTTAAGCGGCGACAAAGATGAACGCTGATTATGGACACATGAGCGCCAGTATCGACTAGTGCCGACAGAGAAATACCGTCCACGTGTACATCGACAAGATTTTTGTTCGTATGAAGCGTCAATGGAGGGTTTGGTTCAGACAGGGATGATGCAGCACTACCTCCAGGGGCTGCACTGTCTAGTTTTCCGTCGGGTACGATGAAAAGTTAGGCGGCGAGTGATGGCGGCGTGGCTGGGGCGACGGGGAACGACGGCGTTGAGGGGACGGAGAACGAGCAGGAAGGCGGCTGTTAGACGTGTCGAAAGCAGGGGCGGTACGGCTGGACGAATACCGGCGAAGATCTTCATATGGGCTATAAGGTGCGAAAAACTGGCTCCTATGTGGCGGCGTCCAGGAGGCACGGCAGTAGCGGGAGACATGTCCAACGCGGTGGCACCGGAAGCAGATCGGTTTGTCGTCAGGAGTTCGCCATTCCGCCGGGTTGCGAGATCGTGGAGCAACAAATGGGTCACGTCGAGGTGCATTAATGGGAATTGGTCTGGAGGAGGGGCAAGAGATGGGGCAAGCATCAGGGAACCCGCGGTTGGCGAATTCTTGTCGTACGACCGCCTGAATAACGGAGATCGCGGGGGTTGTCGGTATCGTATGTTCGAAAGAAGTGGGCTGAAGCGGCGCTGGACTTGCTGCTTCAAGTTCCCGTCGAACGATACGCGTTACACTCTGCTCAAAGGGCGGTGTGACGGTAGAATCGGAGCAGGTGGACGTAGCCGCCGTGTTTGGCAACCGAGAAAAAGGAGGGCGCACCCGACGGCTTTTTGCTGTTTCGAAACGGCGGCATTCTTGAATTACACGGTCGATGGTCGAGACGTTAGTGTACACCAGCAAATTGAAGGCGTCATCCGCGATCCCCTTCAAAACGTGTCCAACCTTTTCAGCCTCAGACATCGCCTCGTCCACTTTTCGGCAAAGAGCGAGAACTTCTTGGATGTATGACACATACGATTCAGTTGGCGACTGGACACGGGTAGCCAGCTCCTGTCGTGCAGCTGCGTGGCGACCGGTCGGGTCCCCAAAGATGTCACGTAGCTTTTCCTTGAACGTGTCCCAGCTGGTGAGTTCGGACTCATTTGTCTCGTACCAGACACGCGGGGTTCCGTCCAAGTAGAAGAGAACATTAGCGAGCATCATGGTAGGGTCCCAACGGTGAGTTTGACTGACCCGTTCATAAAGGCGAAGCCATTTGTCGACGTCGAGGCCAGGTTGCGCAGAAAATGTCCCGGGATCACGTGGTGTTTGGACGGCGACAAAGGTTGTCGGAGAAGCCGCAGATGATGAAGCGGACGCGTTGTCACTGGAAGCCATGGCGGGAAGCTGGAGGATGCGGCCACTGCGGAGCTGCGTGGTGAGGACGGGGATCGTTCCACCTCCACCAAATATGTTACGTGAGTAACGAGACAAAGTATTGCGAATATATTCGAAAAATATTTTTGCAAGAGCGGTTGCAGCACTGGCCAGTCTGGCTCCGAGCTCGAGCAGCCAGCGAGCCTCATCTTCTTCGTCGGGCGCACACGCGCATTCGCACTATGGTTTGTGGCAGCCTACAGGTAGCAATATGTTCTGATGGTGGTGAGAGTGGAGCAGGACTGTCTCCGTGGCACAATCGGCTAGCGCAATCGGCTGTTAACCGAAAGGTTGGAGGTTCGAGCCCACCCGGTGGTGGTGCGCCGCTTTTTTTCTGTGGGCTGATAGCTTGGAAGATATGTTCTGATGGTGGTGAGAGTAGAGCAGGACTGTCTCCGTGACGCAATTGGCTAGCGTGATCGGCTGTTAACCGAAATTTGGAGGTTCGAGCCCACCCGGTGGTGGTGTGGCGCTTTTTTTTCTTTGGGCTGATAGCTTTGAAGATATGTTCGATGGTGGTGAGAGTAGAGCACGACTGTCTCCGTGGCGCAATTGGCTAGCGCGATCGGCTGTCAACCGAAAGGTTGGAGTTTTGAGCCCTCCCGGGAGTGGTGTGTTGCTTTTTTCTTTGCGCTGATAGCTTTGAAGATATGTTATGATGGTGGTGAGAGTGGAGCACGACTGCCTCCGTGGCGCAGTTGGCTAGCGCGATCGGCTGTTAACCGAAAGGTTGGAGGTTGGAGCCCACCCGGTGATGGTGTGGCGCTTTTTTTTCTTTGTGCTGATAGCTTTGAAGATATGTTCTGATGGTGGTGAGAGTGGAGCAGGACTGTCTCCATTGTGCAATTGGCTAGCGCGATTGGCTGTTAACCGAAAGGTTGGAGGTTCGAGCCCACCCGGTGGTGGTGCGGTGCTTTTTTTTCTTTGGGCTGATAGCTTTGAAGATATGTTCTGATCGTGGTGAGAGTGGAGCAGGACTGTCTCTGTGGCGCAATTGGCTTGCGCGATCGGCCTTAACCGAAAAGTTGGAGGTTCGAGCCCACCCGGTGGTGGTGCGGCGCTTTTTTTTCTTTGCGCTGATAGCTTTGAAGATATGTTCTGATGGTGGTGAGAGTGGAGCAAGACTATCCCCGTGGCGCAATGGGCAAGCGCGATCGGCTGTTAACCGAAAGGTTGGAGTTTCGAGCCCACCCGGTGGTGGTGCGGCGCTTTTATTTCTTTGCGCTGATAGTTTGAAGATATGTTCTGATGCTGGTGAGAGTAGAGAAAGACTGTCTCCGTGGCGCAATAGGCTAGCGCGATCGGCTGTTAACCGAAAGGTTGGAATTTCGAGCCCTCCCGGCAGTGGTGTGTTGCTTTTTTCTTTGCGGTAATAGCTTTGAAAATATGTTCTGATGGTGGTGAGAGTGCAGCAAGACTGTCTCCGTGGCGCAATGGGCTAGCGCGATCGGCTGTTAACCGAAAGGTTGTAGTTTTGAGCCCTCCCGGGAGTGGTGTGTTGCTTTTTTCTTTGTGGTAATAGCTTTGAAGATATGTTCTGATGGTGGTGAGAGTGGAGCAGGACTGTCTCCATGGCGCAATTGGCTAGCGCGATTGGCTGTTAACCGAAAGGTTGGAGTTTCGAGCCCACCCGGTGGTGGTGCGGCGCTTTTTTTTTCTTTGGGCTGATAGCTCTGAAGAAATGTTCTGACGGTGGTGAGAGTTGAGCAGGACTGTCTCCGTGGCGCAATTGGCTAGCGCGATCGGCTGTTAACCGAAAAGATGGAGGTTCGAGCCCACCCGGTGGTGGTGCGGCGCTTTTTTTTCTTTGGGGCGATAGCTCTGAAGAAATGGTCTGACGGTGGTGAGAGTGGAGCACGATTGTCTCGGTGGCGCAGTTGGCTAGCGCGATCGGCTGTTAACTGAAAGGTTGGAGATTCGAGCCCACCCGGTGATGGTGTGGCGCTTTTTTTCTTTGTGCTGATAGCTTTGAAGATATGTTCTGATGGTGGTGAGAGTGGAGCAGGACTGTCTCCGTGGCGCAATTGGCTAGCGCGATTGGCTGTTAACCGAAAAGTTGGAGGTTCGAGCCCACCCGGTGGTGGTGCGGCGCTTTTTTTTCTTTGGGCTGATAGCTTTGAAGATATGTTCTGATGGTGGCGAGAGTAGAGCAGGACTGTCTTCGTGGCGCAATTGGCTAGCGCGATCGGCTGTTAACCGAAAGGTTGGAGGTTCGAGCCCCCCCGGTGGTGGTGCAGCGCTTTTTTTTCTTTGCGCTGAAAGCTTTGAAGATATGTTCTGATGGTGGTGAGAGTGGAGCAAGACTGTCCTCGTGGCGCAATGAGCTAGCGCGATCGGCTATTAACCGAAAGGTTGGAGTTTCGAGCCCTCCCGGGAGTGGTGTGTTGCTTTTTTCTTTGCGCTGATAGCTTTGAAGATATGTTCTGATGGTGGTGAGAGTGGAGCACGACTGTCCCCGTGGCGCAATGAGCTAGCGCGATCGGCTATTAACCGAAAGGTTGGAGTTTCGAGCCCTCCCGGGAGTGGTGTGTTGCTTTTTTCTTTGCACTGATAGCTTTGAAGATATGTTCCGATGGTGGTGAGAGTGGAGCAGGACTGTCTCCGTGGCGCAATTGGCTAGCGCGATCGGCTGTTAACCGAAAGGTTGGAGATTCGAGCCCACCCGGTGGTGGTGCAGCGCTTTTATTTCTTTGGGCTGATAGCTTTGAAGATATGTTTTGATGGTGGTGAGAGTGGAGCAGGACTGTCTCCGTGGCACAATCGGCTAGCGCGATCGGCTGTTAACTGAAAGGTTGGAGGTTCGAGCCCACCCGGTGGTGGTGCGCCGCTTTTTTTCTGTGGGCTGATAGCTTGGAAGATATGTTCTGATGGTGGTGAGAGTAGAGCAGGACTGTCTCCGTGACGCAATTGGCTAGCATGATCGGCTGTTAACCGAAAAGTTGGAGGTTCGAGCCCACCCGGTTGTGGTGCGGCGCTCTTTTTTTCTTTGGGCTGATAGCTTTGAAGATATGTTCTGATGGTGGTGAGAGTAGAGCAGTACTGTCTCCGTGGCGCAATTGGCTAGCGCGATCGGCTGTTAACCGAAAGGTTGAAGTTTTGAGCCCTCCCGGGAGGGGTGTGTTGCTTTTTTCTTTGCGCTGATAGCTTTGAAGATATGTTATGATGGTGGTGAGAGTGGAGCACGACTGTCTCCGTGGCGCAGTTGGCTAGCGCGATCGGCTGTTAACCGAAAGGTTGGAGGTTCGAGCCCACCCGGTGATGGTGTGGCGCTTTTTTTTCTTTGTGCTGATAGCTTTGAAGATATGTTCTGATGGTGGTAAGAGTGGAGAAGGACTGTCTCCGTTGTGCAATTGGCTAGCGCGATTGGCTGTTAACCGAAAGGTTGGAGGTTCGAGCCCACCCGGTGGTGGTGCGGTGCTTTTTTTCTTTGGGCTGATAGCTTTGAAGATATGTTCTGATCGTGGTGAGAGTGGAGCAGGACTGTCTCCGTGGCGCAATTGGCTTGCGCGATCGGCTGTTAACCGAAAGGTTGGAGGTTCGAGCCCACCCGGTGGGGGTGCGGCGCTTTTTTTTCTCTGCGCTGATAGCTTTGAAGATATGTTCTGATGGTGGTAAGAGTGGAGCAAGACTGTCCCCGTGGCGCAATGGGCAAGCGCGATCGGCTGTTAACCGAAAGGTTGGAGTTTCGAGTCCACCCGGTGGTGGTGCGGCGCTTTTATTTCTTTGCGCTGATAGTTTGAAGATATGTTCTGATGCTGGTGAGAGTAGAGAAAGACTGTTTCCGTGGCGCAATAGGCTAGCGCGATCGGCTGTTAACCGAAAGGTTGGAATTTCGAGCCCTCCCGGCAGTGGTGTGTTGCTTTTTTCTTTGCGGTAATAGCTTTGAAAATATGTTCTGATGGTGGCGAGATGCAGCAGGACTGTCTTCGTGGCGCAATTGGCTAGCGCGATCGGCTGTTAACCGAAAGGTTGGAGTTTCGAGCCCACCCGGTGGTGGTGCGGCGCTTTTATTTCTTTGCGCTGATAGTTTGAAGATATGTTCTGATGCTGGTGAGAGTAGAGAAAGACTGTTTCCGTGGCGCAATAGGCTAGCGCGATCGGCTGTTAACCGAAAGGTTGGAATTTCGAGCCCTCCCGGCAGTGGTGTGTTGCTTTTTTCTTTGCGGTAATAGCTTTGAAAATATGTTCTGATGGTGGTGAGAGTGCAGCAGGACTGTCTTCGTGGCGCAATTGGCTAGCGCGATCGGCTGTTAACCGAAAGGTTGGAGTTTCGAGCTCTCCCGGGAGTGGTGTGTTGCTTTTTTCTTTGCACTGACAGCTTTGAAGATATGTTCTGATGGTGGTGAGAGTGGAGCAGGACTGTCTCCGTGGCGCAATTGGCTAGCGCGATCGGCTGTTAACCGAAAGGTTGGAGGTTCGAGCCCACCCGGTGGTGGTGCGGCGCTTTTTTTCTTTGCGCTAATAGCTTTGAAGATATGTCCTGATGGTGTTGAGAGTGGAGCAAGACTGTCTCCGTGGCGCAATTGGCTAGCGCGATCGGCTATTAACCGAAAGGTTGGAGGTTCGAGCCCACCCGGTTGTGGTGTGGCGCTTTTTTTTTCTTTGGGGCAATAGCTCTGAAGAAATGGTCTGAAGGTGGTGAGAGTGGAGCACGATTGTCTCGGTGGCGCAGTTGGCTAGTGCGATCGGCTGTTAACCGAAAGGTTGGAGGTTCGAGCCCACCCGGTGGTGGTGTGGCGCTTTTTTTTCTTTGGGCTGATAGCTTTGAAGATATGTTCTGATGGTGGTGAGAGTAGAGCAGGACTGTCTCCGTGGCGCAATTGGCTAGCGCGATTGGCTGTTAACCGAAAGGTTGGAGGTTCGAGCCCACCCGGTGGTGGTGCGGTGCTTTTTTTTTTTGGGCTGATAGCTTTGAAGATATGTTCTGATCGTGGTGAGAGTGGAGCAGGACTGTCTCTGTGGCGCAATTGGCTTGCGCGATCGGCCTTAACCGAAAAGTTGGAGGTTCGAGCCCACCCGGTGGTGGTGCGGCGCTTTTTTTTCTTTGCGCTGATAGCTTTGAAGATATGTTCTGATGGTGGTGATAGTGGAGCAAGACTATCCCCGTGGCGCAATGGGCAAGCGCGATCGGCTGTTAACCGAAAGGTTGGAGTTTCGAGCCCACCCGGTGGTGGTGCGGCGCTTTTATTTCTTTGCGCTGATAGTTTGAAGATATGTTCTGATGCTGGTGAGAGTAGAGAAAGACTGTCTCCGTGGCGCAATAGGCTAGCGCGATCGGCTGTAAACCGAAAGGTTGGAATTTCGAGCCCTCCCGGCAGTGGTGTGTTGCTTTTTTCTTTGCGGTAATAGCTTTGAAAATATGTTCTGATGGTGGTGAGAGTGCAGCAAGACTGTCTCCGTGGCGCAATGGGCTAGCGCGATCGGCTGTTAACCGAAAGGTTGTAGTTTTGAGCCCTCCCGGGAGTGGTGTGTTGCTTTTTTCTTTGTGGTAATAGCTTTGAAGATATGTTCTGATGGTGGTGAGAGTGGAGCAGGACTGTCTCCATGGCGCAATTGGCTAGCGCGATTGGCTGTTAACCGAAAGGTTGGAGTTTCGAGCCCACCCGGTGGTGGTGCGGCGCTTTTTTTTTCTTTGGGCTGATAGCTCTGAAGAAATGTTCTGACGGTAGTGAGAGTTGAGCAGGACTGTCTCCGTGGCGCAATTGGCTAGCGCGATCGGCTGTTAACCGAAGAGTTGGAGGTTCGAGCCCACCCGGTGGTGGTGCGGCGCTTTTTTTTCTTTGGGGCGATAGCTCTGAAGAAATGGTCTGACGGTGGTGAGAGTGGAGCACGATTGTCTCGGTGGCGCAGTTGGCTAGCGCGATCGGCTGTTAACCGAAAGGTTGGAGGTTCGAGCCCACCCGGTGATTGTGTGGCGCTTTTTTTTCTTTGTGCTGATAGCTTTGAAGATATGTTCTGATGGTGGTGAGAGTGGAGCAGGACTGTCTCCGTGGCGCAATTGGCTAGCGCGATTGGCTGTTAACCGAAAAGTTGGAGGTTCGAGCCCACCCGGTGGTGGTGCGGCGCTTTTTTTTTCTTTGGGCTGATAGCTTTGAAGATATGTTCTGATGGTGGCGAGAGTAGAGCAGGACTGTCTTCGTGGCGCAATTGGCTAGCGCGATCGGCTGTTAACCGAAAGGTTGGAGGTTCGAGCCCCCCCGGTGGTGGTGCAGCGCTTTTTTTTCTTTGCGCTGAAAGCTTTGAAGATATGTTCTGATGGTGGTGAGAGTGGAGCAAGACTGTCCTCGTGGCGCAATGAGCTAGCGCGATCGGCTATTAACCGAAAGGTTGGAGTTTCGAGCCCTCCCGGGAGTGGTGTGTTGCTTTTTTCTTTGCGCTGATAGCTTTGAAGATATGTTCTGATGGTGGTGAGAGTGGAGCACGACTGTCCCCGTGGCGCAATGAGCTAGCGCGATCGGCTATTAACCGAAAGGTTGGAGTTTCGAGCCCTCCCGGGAGTGGTGTGTTGCTTTTTTCTTTGCACTGATAGCTTTGATGATATGTTCCGATGGTGGTGAGAGTGGAGCAGGACTGTCTCCGTGGCGCAATTGGCTAGCGCGATCGGCTGTTAACCGAAAGTTTGGAGATTCGAGCCCACCCGGTGGTGGTGCAGCGCTTTTATTTCTTTGGGCTGATAGCTTTGAAGATATGTTTTGATGGTGGTGAGAGTGGAGCAGGACTGTCTCCGTGGCACAATCGGCTAGCGCGATCGGCTGTTAACTGAAAGGTTGGAGGTTCGAGCCCAACAGGTGGTGGTGCGCCGCTTTTTTTCTGTGGGCTGATAGCTTGGAAGATATGTTCTGATGGTGGTGAGAGTAGAGCAGGACTGTCTCCGTGACGCAATTGGCTAGCATGATCGGCTGTTAACCGAAAAGTTGGAGGTTCGAGCCCACCCGGTTGTGGTGCGGCGCTCTTTTTTTCTTTGGGCTGATAGCTTTGAAGATATGTTCTGATGGTGGGGAGAGTAGAGCAGTACTGTCTCCGTGGCGCAATTGGCTAGCGCGATCGGCTGTTAACCGAAAGGTTGAAGTTTTGAGCCCTCCCGGGAGTGGTGTGTTGCTTTTTTCTTTGCGCTGATAGCTTTGAAGATATGTTATGATGGTGGTGAGAGTGGAGCACGACTGTCTCCGTGGCGCAGTTGGCTAGCGCGATCGGCTGTTAACCGAAAGGTTGGAGGTTCGAGCCCACCCGGTGATGGTGTGGCGCTTTTTTTTCTTTGTGGTGATAGCTTTGAAGATATGTTCTGATGGTGGTAAGAGTGGAGAAGGACTGTCTCCGTTGTGCAATTGGCTAGCGCGATTGGCTGTTAACCGAAAGGTTGGAGGTTCGAGCCCACCCGGTGGTGGTGCGGTGCTTTTTTTTCTTTGGGCTGATAGCTTTGAAGATATGTTCTGATCGTGGTGAGAGTGGAGCAGGACTGTCTCCGTGGCGCAATTGGCTTGCGCGATCGGCTGTTAACCGAAAGGTTGGAGGTTCGAGCCCACCCGGTGGTGGTGCGGCGCTTTTTTTTCTTTGCGCTGATAGCTTTGAAGATATGTTCTGATGGTGGTAAGAGTGGAGCAAGACTGTCCCCGTGGCGCAATGGGCAAGCGCGATCGGCTGTTAACCGAAAGGTTGGAGTTTCGAGCCCACCCGGTGGTGGTGCGGCGCTTTTATTTCTTTGCGCTGATAGTTTGAAGATATGTTCTGATGCTGGTGAGAGTAGAGAAAGACTGTTTCCGTGGCGCAATAGGCTAGCGCGATCGGCTGTTAACCGAAAGGTTGGAATTTCGAGCCCTCCCGGCAGTGGTGTGTTGCTTTTTTCTTTGCGGAAATAGCTTTGAAAATATGTTCTGATGGTGGCGAGAGTGCAGCAGGACTGTCTTCGTGGCGCAATTGGCTAGCGCGATCGGCTGTTAACCGAAAGGTTGGAGGTTCGAGCCCACCCGGTGGTGGTGCGGCGCTTTTTTTTCTTTGGGGTGATAGCTCTGAAGAAATGTTCTGACGGTGGTGAGAGTGGAGCACGACTGTCTCCGTGGGGCAATGGGCTAGCGCGATCGGCTGTTAACCGAAAGGTTGGAGGTTCGAGCTCTCCCGGTGGTGGTGCGGCGCTTTTTTTCTGTGGGCTGATACCTTTGAAGATATGTTCTGATGGTGGTGAGAGTAGAGCAGGACTGTCTCTGTGGCGCAATCGGCTAGCGCGATCGGCTGTTAACCGAAAGGTTGGAGTTTCGAGACCTCCCGGGAGTGGTGTGTTGCTTTTTTCTTTGCGCTGATAGCTTTGAAGATATGGTCTGATGGTGGTGAGAGTGGAGCACGACTGTCTCCGTGGCGCAGTTGGCTAGCGCGATCGGCTGTTAACCGAAAGGTTGGAGTTTCGAGCCCACCCGGTGGTGGTGCGGCGCTTTTTTTTCTTTGGGCTGATAGCTTTGAAGATATGTTCTGATGGTGGTGAGAGTAGAGCAGGACTGCCTCCGTGGCGCAATTGGCTAGCGCGATCGGCTGTTAACCGAAAGGTTGGAGTTTCGAGCCCTCCCGGGAGTGGTGTGTTGCTTTTTTCTTTGCGCTGATAGTTTGAAGATATGTTCTAATGCTGGTGAGAGTAGAGAAAGAATGTTTCCGTGGCGCAATTGGCTAGCGCGATCGGCTGTTAACCGAAAGGTTGGAGTTTCGAGCCCTCCCGGGAGTGGTGTGTTGCTTTTTTCTTTGCGCTGATAGTTTGAAGATATGTTCTAATGCTGGTGAGAGTAGAGAAAGACTGTTTCCGTGGCGCAATAGGCTAGCGCGATCGGCTGTTAACCGAAAGGTTGGAATTTCGAGCCCTCCCGGCAGTGGTGTGTTGCTTTTTTCTTTGCGGAAATAGCTTTGAAAATATGTTCTGATGGTGGCGAGAGTGCAGCAGGACTGTCTTCGTGGCGCAATTGGCTAGCGCGATCGGCTGTTAACCGAAAGGTTGGAGGTTCGAGCCCACCCGGTGGTGGTGCGGCGCTTTTTTTTCTTTGGGGTGATAGCTCTGAAGAAATGTTCTGACGGTGGTGAGAGTGGAGCACGACTGTCTCCGTGGGGCAATGGGCTAGCGCGATCGGCTGTTAACCGAAAGGTTGGAGGTTCGAGCTCTCCCGGTGGTGGTGCGGCGCTTTTTTTCTGTGGGCTGATACCTTTGAAGATATGTTCTGATGGTGGTGAGAGTAGAGCAGGACTGTCTCTGTGGCGCAATCGGCTAGCGCGATCGGCTGTTAACCGAAAGGTTGGAGTTTCGAGACCTCCCGGGAGTGGTGTGTTGCTTTTTTCTTTGCGCTGATAGCTTTGAAGATATGGTCTGATGGTGGTGAGAGTGGAGCACGACTGTCTCCGTGGCGCAGTTGGCTAGCGCGATCGGCTGTTAACCGAAAGGTTGGAGTTTCGAGCCCACCCGGTGGTGGTGCGGCGCTTTTTTTTCTTTGGGCTGATAGCTTTGAAGATATGTTCTGATGGTGGTGAGAGTAGAGCAGGACTGCCTCCGTGGCGCAATTGGCTAGCGCGATCGGCTGTTAACCGAAAGGTTGGAGTTTCGAGCCCTCCCGGGAGTGGTGTGTTGCTTTTTTCTTTGCGCTGATAGTTTGAAGATATGTTCTAATACTGGTGAGAGTAGAGAAAGAATGTTTCCGTGGCGCAATAGGCTAGCGCGATCGGCTGTTAACCGAAAGGTTGGAATTTCGAGCCCTCCCGGCAGTGGTGTGTTGCTTTTTTCTTTGCGGTAATAGCTTTGAAAATATGTTCTGATGGTGGTGAGAGTGCAGCGGGACTGTCTTCGTGGCGCAATTGGCTAGCGCGATCGGCTGTTAACCGAAAGGTTGGAGTTTCGAGCTCTCCCGGGAGTGGTGTGTTGCTTTTTTCTTTGCACTGACAGCTTTGAAGATATGTTCTGATGGTGGTGAGAGTGGAGCAGGACTGTCTCCGTGGCGCAATTGGCTAGCGCGATCGGCTGTTAACCGAAAGGTTGGAGGTTCGAGCCCACCCGTTGGTGGTGCGGCGCTTTTTTTCTTTGCGCTAATAGCTTTGAAGATATGTCCTGATGGTGTTGAGAGTGGAGCAAGACTGTCTCCGTGGCGCAATTGGCTAGCGCGATCGGCTATTAACCGAAAGGTTGGAGGTTCGAGCCCACCCGGTTGTAGTGTGGCGCTTTTTTTTTCTTTGGGGCAATAGCTCTGAAGAAATGGTCTGACGGTGGTGAGAGTGGAGCACGATTGTCTCGGTGGCGCAGTTGGCTAGTGCGATCGGCTGTTAACCGAAAGGTTGGAGGTTCGAGCCCACCCGGTGATGGTGTGGCGCTTTTTTTTCTTTGTGCTGATAGCTTTGAAGATATGTTCTGATGGTGGCGAGAGTAGAGCAGGACTGTCTTCGTGGCGCAATTGGCTAGCGCGATCGGCTGTTAACCGAAAGGTTGGAGGTTCGAGCCCACCCGGTGGTGGTGCGGCGCTTTTTTTCTTTGCGCTAATAGCTTTGAAGATATGTCCTGATGGTGTTGAGAGTGGAGCAAGACTGTCTCCGTGGCGCAATTGGCTAGCGCGATCGGCTATTAACCGAAAGGTTGGAGGTTCGAGCCCACCCGGTTGTGGTGTGGCGCTTTTTTTTGGGGCAATAGCTCTGAAGAAATGGTCTGACGGTGGTGAGAGTGGAGCAGGACTGTCTCCGTGGCGCAATTGGCTAGCGCGATTGGCTGTTAACCGAAAAGTTGGAGGTTCGAGCCCACCCGGTGGTGGTGCGGCGCTTTTTTTTCTTTGGGCTGATAGCTTTGAAGATATGTTCTGATGGTGGCGAGAGTAGAGCAGGACTGTTTCCTGGCGCAATAGCTAGCGCGATCGGCTGTTAACCGAAAGGTTGGAGATTCGAGCCCACCCGGTGGTAGTGCAGCGCTTTTATTTCTTTGGGCTGATAGATTTGAAGATATGTTCTGATGGTGGTGAGAGTGGAGCAGGACTGTCTCTGTGACACAATCGGCTAGCGCGATCGGCTGTTAACCGAAAGGTTGGAGGTTCGAGCCCACCCGGTGGAGGTGCGCCGCTTTTTTTCTGTGGGCTGATAGCTTGGAAGATATGTTTTGATGGTGGTGAGAGTAGAGCAGGACTGTCTCCGTGACGCAATTGGCTAGCGTGATCGGCTGTTAACCGAAAAGTTGGAGGTTCGCGCCCACCCGGTGGTGGTGCGGCGCTTTTTTTTCTTTGGGCTGATAGCTTTGAAGATATGTTCTGATGGTGGTGAGAGTAGAGCAGGACTGCCTCCGTGGCGCAATTGGCTAGCGCGATCGGCTGTTAACCGAAATGTTGGAGTTTCGAGCCCTCCCGGGAGTGGTGTGTTGCTTTTTTCTTTGCGCTGATAGCTTTGAAGATATGTTCTGATGGTGGTGAGAGTGGAGCACGACTGTCTCCGTTGCGCAGTTGGCTAGCGCGATCGGCTGTTAACCGAAAGGTTGGAGGTTCGAGCCCACCCGGTGATGGTGTGGCGTTTTTTTTTCTTTGTGCTGATAGCTTCGAAGATATGTTCTGATGGTGGTGAGAGTGGAGCAGAACTGTCTCCGTTGTGCAATTGGCTATCGCGATTGGCTGTTAACCGAAAGGTTGGAGGTTCGAGCCCACCCGGTGGTGGTGCGGTGCTTTTTTTTCTTTGGGCTGATAGCTTTGAAGATATGTTCTGATCGTGGTGAGAGTGGAGCAGGACTGTCTCCGTGGCGCAATGGGCAAGCGCGATCGGCTGTTAACCGAAAGGTTGGAGGTTCGAGCCCACCCGGTGGTGGTGCGGCGCTTTTTTTCTTTGCGCTAATAGCTTTGAAGATATGTTCTGATGGTGGTGAGAGTGGAGCAAGACTGTCCCCGTGGCGCAATGGGCTAGCGCGATCGGCTGTAAACCGAAAGGTTGGAGTTTCGAGCTCTCCCGGGAGTGGTGTGTTGCTTTTTTCTTTGCTCTGACAGCTTTGAAGATATGTTCTGATGGTGGTGAGAGTGGAGCTGGACTGTCTCCGTGGCGCAATCGGCTAGAGCAATCGGCTGTTAACCGAAAGGTTGGAGGTTCGAGCCCACCCGGTGGTGGTGCGGCGCTTTTTTTCCTTTGCGCTAATAGCTTTGAAGATATGTTCTGATTGTGGTGAGAGTGGAACAGGACTGTCTCCATGGCGCAATTAGCTAGCGCGATCGGCTGTTAACCGAAAGGTTGGAGGTTCGAGCCCACCCGGTGATGGTGTGGCGTTTTTTTTTCTTTGTGCTGATAGCTTCGAAGATATGTTCTGATGGTGGTGAGAGTGGAGCAGAACTGTCTCCGTTGTGCAATTGGCTATCGCGATTGGCTGTTAACCGAAAGGTTGGAGGTTCGAGCCCACCCGGTGGTGGTGCGGCGCTTTTTTTTCTGTGGGCTGATAGCTTTGAAGATATGTTCTGATGGTGGTGAGAGTAGAGCAGGACTCTCTCCGTTGCGCAATCGGCTAGCGTGATCGGCTGTTAACCGAAAAGTTGGAGGTTCGAGCCCACCCGGTGGTGGTGCGGCGCTTTTTTTTCTTTGGGCTCATAGCTTTGAAGATATGTTCTGATGGTGGTGAGAGTAGAGCAGGACTGTCTCCGTGGCGCAATCGGCTAGCGCGATCGGCTGTTAACCGAAAGGTTGGAGTTTCGAGCCCTCCCGGGAGTGGTGTGTTGCTTTTTTCTTTGCGCTGATAGCTTTGAAGATATGGTCTGATGGTGGTGAGAGTGGAGCACGACTGTCTCCGTGGCGCAGTTGGCTAGCGCGATCGGCTGTTAACCGAAAGGTTGGAGTTTCGAGCCCAACCGGTGGTGGTGCGGCGCTTTTATTTCTTTGCGCTGATAGTTTGAAGATATGTTCTGATGCTGGTGAGAGTAGAGAAAGACTGTTTCCGTGGCGCAATAGGCTAGCGCGATCGGCTGTTAACCGAAAGGTTGGAATTTCGAGCCCTCCCGGCAGTGGTGTGTTGCTTTTTTCTTTGCGGTAATAGCTTTGAAAATATGTTCTGATGGTGGTGAGAGTGCAGCAGGACTGTCTTCGTGGCGCAATTGGCTAGCGCGATTGGCTGTTAACCGAAAGGTTGGAGTTTCGAGCTCTCCCGGGAGTGGTGTGTTGCTTTTTTCTTTGCACTGACAGCTTTGAAGATATGTTCTGATGGTGGTGAGAGTGGAGCAGGACTGTCTCCGTGGCGCAATTGGCTAGCGCGATCGGCTGTTAACCGAAAGGTTGGAGGTTCGAGCCCACCCGGTGGTGGTGCGGCGCTTTTTTTCTTTGCGCTAATAGCTTTGAAGATATGTCCTGATGGTGTTGAGAGGGGAGCAAGACTGTCTCCGTGGCGCAATTGGCTAGCGCGATCGGCTATTAACCGAAATGTTGGAGGTTCGAGCCCACCCGGTTGTGGTGTGGCGCTTTTTTTTTCTTTGGGGCAATAGCTCTGAAGAAATGGTCTGACGGTGGTGAGAGTGGAGCACGATTGTCTCGGTGGCGCAGTTGGCTAGTGCGATCGGCTGTTAACCGAAAGGTTGGAGGTTCGAGCCCACCCGGGAGTGGTGTGTTGCTTTTTTCTTTGTGGTAATAGCTTTGAAGATATGTTCTGATGGTGGTGAGAGTGGAGCAGGACTGTCTCCATGGCGCAATTGGCTAGCGCGATTGGCTGTTAACCGAAAGGTTGGAGTTTCGAGCCCACCCGGTGGTAGTGCGGCGCTTTTTTTTCTTTGGGGCGATAGCTCTGAAGAAATGGTCTGACGGTGGTGAGAGTGGAGCACGATTGTCTCGGTGGCGCAGTTGGCTAGCGCGATCGGCTGTTAACCGAAAGGTTGGAGGTTCGAGCCCACCCGGTGATGGTGTGGCGCTTTTTTTTCTTTGTGCTGATAGCTTTGAAGATATGTTCTGATGGTGGTGAGAGTGGAGCAGGACTGTCTCTGTGGCGCAATTGGCTAGCGCGATTGGCTGTTAACCGAAAAGTTGGAGGTTCGAGCCCACCCGGTGGTGGTGCGGCGCTTTTTTTTCTTTGGGCTGATAGCTTTGAAGATATGTTCTGATGGTGGCGAGAATAGAGCAGGACTGTCTACGTGGCGCAATTGGCTTGCGCGATCGGCTGTTAACCGAAAGGTTGGAGGTTCGAGCCCACCCGGTGGTGGTGCAGCGCTTTTTTTTCTTTGCGCTGAAAGCTTTGAAGATATGTTCTGATGGTGGTGAGAGTGGAGCAAGACTGTTCTCGTGGCGCAATGAGCTAGCGCGATCGGCTATTAACCGAAAGGTTGGAGTTTCGAGCCCTCCCGGGAGTGGTGTGTTGCTTTTTTCTTTGCGCTGGTAGCTTTGAAGATATGTTCTGATGGTGGTGAGATTGGAGCACGACTGTCCCCGTGACGCAATTGGCTAGCGTGATCGGCTGTTAACCGAAAAGTTGGAGGTTCGAGCCCACCCGGTGGTGGTGCGGCGCTTTTTTTTCTTTGGGCTGATAGCTTTGAAGATATGTTCTGATGGTGGTGAGAGTAGAGCAGGACTGCCTCCGTGGCGCAATTGGCTAGCGCGATCGGCTGTTAACCGAAAGGTTGGAGTTTCGAGCCCTCCCGGAAGTGGTGTGTTGCTTTTTTGTTTGCGCTGATAGCTTTGAAGATATGTTCTGATGGTGGTGAGAGTGGAGCAGGACTGTCTCCGTGGCACAATCGGCTAGCGCGATCGGCTGTTAACCGAAAGGTTGGAGGTTCGAGCCCACCCGGTGGTGGTGCGCCGCTTTTTTTTTCTTTGTGCTGATAGCTTTGAAGATATGTTCTGATGGTGGTGAGAGTGGAGCAGAACTGTCTCCGTTGTGCAATTGGCTATCGCGATTGGCTGTTAACCGAAAGGTTGGAGGTTCGAGCCCACCCGGTGGTGGTGCGGTGCTTTTTTTTCTTTGGGCTGATAGCTTTGAAGATATGTTCTGATCGTGGTGAGAGTGGAGCAGGACTGTCTCCGTGGCGCAATTGGCTTGTGCGATCGGCTGTTAACCGAAAGGTTGGAGGTTCGAGCCCACCCGGTGGTGGTGCGGCGCTTTTTTTCTTTGCGCTGATAGCTTTGAAGACATGTTCTGATGGTGGTGAGAGTGGAGCAAGACTGTCCCCATGGCGCAATGGGCAAGCGCGATCGGCTGTTAACCGAAAGGTTGGAGTTTCGAGCCCACCCGGTGGTGGTGCGGCGCTTTTATTTCTTTGCGCTGATAGTTTGAAGATATGTTCTGATGGTGGTGAGACTGGAGAAAGACTGTCTCCGTGGCGCAATAGGCTAGCGCGATCGGCTGTTAACCGAAAGGTTGGAATTTCGAGCCCACCCGGTGGTGGTGCGGCGCTTTTTTTTCTTTGGGCTGATAGCTTTGAAGATATTTTCTGATGGTGGCGAGAGTAGAGCAGGACTGTCTTCGTGGCGCAATTGGCTAGCGCGATCGGCTGGTAACCGAAAGGTTGGAGGTTCGAGCCCACCCGGTGGTGGTGCAGCGCTTTTTTTTCTTTGCGCTGAAAGCTTTGAAGATATGTTCTGATGGTGGTGAGAGTGGAGAAGACTGTCCCCGTGGCGCTATGAGCTAGCGCGATCGGCTGTTAACCGAAAGGTTGGAATTTCGAGCCCTCCCGGGAGTGGTGTGTTGCTTTTTTCTTTGCACTGATAGCTTTGAAGATATGTTCCGTTGGTGATGAGAGTGGAGCAGGACTGTCTCCGTGGCGCAATTGGCTAGCGCGATCGGCTGTTAACCGAAAGGTTGGAGATTCGAGCCCACCCGGTGGTGGTGCAGCGCTTTTATTTCTTTGGGCTGATAGCTTTGAAGATATGTTCTGATGGTGGCGAGAGTAGAGCAGGACTGTCTTCGTGGCGCAATTGGCTACCGCGATCGGCTGTTAACCGAAAGGTTGGACGTTCGAGCCCACCCGGTGGTGGTGCAGCGCTTTTTTTCTTTGCGCTGAAAGCTTTGAAGATATGTTCTGATGGTGGTGAGAGTGGAGAAGACTGTCCCCGTGGCGCTATGAGCTAGCGCGATCGGCTGTTAACCGAAAGGTTGGAATTTCGAGCCCTCCCGGGAGTGGTGTGTTGCTTTATTCTTTGCACTGATAGCTTTGAAGATATGTTCCGTTGGTGGTGAGAGTGGAGCAGGACTTTCTCCGTGGCGCAATTGGCTAGCGCGATCGGCTGTTAACCGAAAGGTTGGAGATTCGAGCCCACCCGGTGGTGGTGCAGCGCTTTTATTTCTTTGGGCTGATAGCTTTGAAGATATGTTGTGATGATGGTGAGAGTGGAGCAGGACTGTCTCCGTGGCACAATCGGCTAGCGCGATTGGCTGTTAACCGAAAGGTTGGAGGTTCGAGCCCACACGGTGGTGGTGCGGCGCTTTTATTCTTTGGGGCGATAGCTCTGAAGAAATGGTCTGACGGTGGTGAGAGTGGAGCACGATTGTCTCGGTGGCGCAGTTGGCTAGTGCGATCGGCTGTTAACCGAAAGGTTGGAGGTTCGAGCCCACCCGGTGATGGTGTGGCGCTTTTTTTTCTTTGTGCTGATAGCTTTGAAGATATGTTCTGATGGTGGTGAGAGTGGAGCAGGACTGTCTCCGTGGCGCAATTGGCTAGCGCGATCGGCTGTAAATCGAAAGGTTGGAGTTTCGAGCTCTCCCGGGCGTGGTGTGTTGCTTTTTTCTTTGCACTGACAGCTTTGAAGATATGTTCTGATGGTGGTGAGAGTGGAGCAGGACTGTCTCCGTGGCACAATGGGCTAGCGCGATCGGCTGTTAACCGAAAGGTTGGAGTTTCGAGCCCACCCGGTGGTGGTGCGGCGCTTTTTTTTCTTTGGGCTGATAGCTCTGAAGAAATGTTCTGACGGTGGTGAGAGTTGAGCAGGACTGTCTCCGTGGCGCAATTGGCTAGCGCGATCGGCTGTTAACCGAAAGGTTGGAGGTTCGAGCCCACCCGGTGGTGGTGCGGCGCTTTTTTTTCCTTTGGGGCGATAGCTCTGAAGAAATGGTCTGACGGTGGTGAGAGTGGAGCACGATTGTCTCGGTGGCGCAGTTCGCTAGCGCGATCGGCTGTTAACCGAAAGGTTGGAGGTTCGAGCCCACCCGGTGATGGTGTGGCGATTTTTTTTCTTTGTGCTGATAGCTTTGAAGATATGTTCTGATGGTGGTGAGAGTGGAGCAGGACTGTCTCCGTGGCGCAATTGGCTAGCGCGATTGGCTGTTAACCGAAAAGTTGGAGGTTCGAGCCCACCCGGTGGTGGTGCGGCGCTTTTTTTTCTTTGGGCTGATAGCTTTGAAGATATGTTCTGATGGTGGCGAGAGTAGAGCAGGACTGTCTTCGTGGCGCAATTGGCTAGCGCGATTGGCTGTTAACCGAAAGGTTGGAGGTTCGAGCCCACCCGGTGGTGGTGCGGTGCTTTTTTTCTTTGGGCTGATACCTTTGAAGATATGTTCTGAAGGTGGTGAGAGTGGAGCAGGACTGTCTCCGTGGCGCAATTGGCTTGCGCGATCGGCTGTTCACCGAAAAGTTGGAGGCTCGAGCCCACCCGGTGGTGGTGCGGCGCTTTTTTTCCTTTGGGCTGAGAGCTTTGAAAATATGTTCTGATGGTGGTGAGAGTGGAGCAGGACTGTCTCCGTGGCGCAATTGGCTAGCGCGATCGGCTGTTAACCGAAAGGTTCGAGTTTCGAGCCCTCCCGGGAGTGGTGTGTTGTTTTTTTCTTTGTGCTGATAGCTTTGAAGATATGTTCTGATGGTGGTGAGAGTGGAGCAGGACTGTCTCCGTGGCGCAATTGCCTAGCGCGATTGGCTGTTAACCGAAAGGTTGGAGTTTCGAGCCCACCCGGTGGCGGTGCGGCGCTTTTTTTCTTTGGGCTGATAGCTCTGAAGAAATTTTCTGACGGTGGTGAGAGTTGAGCAGGACTGTCTCCGTGGCGCAATTGGCTAGCGCGATCGGCTGGTAACCGAAAGGTTGGAGGTTCGAGCCCACCCGGTGGTGGTGCGGCGGCAGCGCTTTTTTTTTCTTTGGGGCAATAGCTCTGAAAAAATGGTCTGACGGTGGTGAGAGTGGAGCACGATTGTCTCCGTGGCGCAGTTGGCTAGCGCGATCGGCTGTTAACCGAAAGGTTGGAGGTTCGAGCCCACCCGGTGATGGTGTGTTGCGTTTTTCTTTGTGGTAATAGCTTTGATGATATGTTCTGATGGTGGTGAGAGTGGAGCAGGACTGTCTCCATGGCGCGATTGGCTAGCGCGATCGGCTGTTAACCGAAAGGTTGGAGGTTCGAGCCCACCCGGTGGTGGTGCGGCGCTTTTTTTCTTTGGGGCGATAGCTCTGAAGAACTGGTCTGACGGTGGTGAGAATGGAGCACGATTGTCTCCGTGGCGCAATGGGCTAGCGCGATCGGCTGTTAACCGAAAGGTTGGAGTTTCGAGCCCTCCCGGGAGTGGTGTGTTGCTTTTTTCTTTGTGGTAATAGCTTTGGAGATATGTTCTGATGGTGGTGAGAGTGGAGCAGGACTGTCTCCATGGCGCAATTGGCTAGCGCGATCGGCTGTTAACCGAAAGGTTGGAGTTTCGAGCCCACCGGGTGGTGGTGCGGCGCTCTTTTTTCTTTGGGCTGATAGCTCTGAAGAAATGTTCTGACGGTGGTGAGAGTTGAGCAGGACTGTCTCTGTGGCGCAATTGGCTAGCGCGATCGGCTGTTAACCGAAAGGTTGGAGGTTCGAGCCCACCCGGTGGTGGTGCGGCGCTTGTTTTTTCTTTGAAGCGATAGCTCTGAAGAAATGACCTGACGGTGGTGAGAGTGGAGCACGATTGTCTCCGAGGCGAAGTTGGCTGGCGCGATCGGCTGTTAACCGAAAGGTTGGAGGTTCAAGCCCACACGGTAATGGTGTGGCGCTTTTTTTCTTTGTGCTGATAGCTTTGAAGATATGTTCTGAAGGTGGTGAGAGTGGAGCAGGGCTGTCTCCGTGGCGCTATTGGCTTGCGCCATCGGCTGTTAACCGAAAGGTTGGAGGTTCGAGCCCACCCGGTGGTGGTGCGGCGCTTTTTTTTTCTTTGGGGTGATAGCTCTGAAGAAATGGTCTGACGGTGGTGAGAGTGCAGCACGACTGTTCCGTGGCGCAAAGGGCTAGCGCGATCGGCTGTTAACCGAAAGGTTGGAGTTTCGAGAACTCCCGGGAGTGGTGTGTTGCTTTTTTCTTTGCACTGATAGCTTTGAAGATATGTTCTGATGGTGGTGAGAGTGGAGCAGGACTGTCTCCGTGGCGCAATTGGCTAGCGCGATTGGCTGTTAACCGAAAAGTTTGAGGTTCGAGCCCACCCGGTGGTGGTGCGGCGCTTTTTTTTCTTTGGGCTGATAGCTTTGAAGATATGTTCTGATGGTGGCGAGAGTAGAGCAGGACTGTCTTCGTGGCGCAATTGGCTAGCGCGATCGGCTGTTAACCGAAAGGTTGGAGGTTCGAGCCCACCCGGTGGTGGTGCAGCGCTTTTTTTTCTTTGCGCTGAAAGCTTTGAAGATATGTTCTGATGGTGGTGAGAGTGGAGACGACTGTCCCCGTGGCGCTATGAGCTAGCGCGATTGGCTGTTAACCGAAAGGTTGGAGTTTCGAGCCCACCCGGTGGTGGTGCGGCGCTTTTTTTCTTTGAGCTGATAGCTCTGAAGAAATTTTCTGACGGTGGTGAGAGTTGAGCAGGACTGTCTCCGTGGCGCAATTGGCTAGCGCGATCGGCTGGTAACCGAAAGGTTGGAGGTTCGAGCCCACCCGGTGGTGGTGCGGCGGCAGCGCTTTTTTTTCTTTGGGGCAATAGCTCTGAAAAAATGGTCTGACGGTGGTGAGAGTGGAGCACGATTGTCTCCGTGGCGCAGTTGGCTAGCGCGATCGGCTGTTAACCGAAAGGTTGGAGTTTCGAGCCCACCCGGTGGTGGTGCGGCGCTTTTATTTCTTTGCGCTGATAGTTTGAAGATATGTTCTGATGCTGGTGAGAGTAGAGAAAGACTGTTTCCGTGGCGCAATAGGCTAGCGCGATCGGCTGTTAACCGAAAGGTTGGAATTTCGAGCCCTCCCGGCAGTGGTGTGTTGCTTTTTTCTTTGCGGTAATAGCTTTGAAAATATGTTCTGATGGTGGTGAGAGTGCAGCAGGACTGTCTTCGTGGCGCAATTGGCTAGCGCGATTGGCTGTTAACCGAAAGGTTGGAGTTTCGAGCTCTCCCGGGAGTGGTGTGTTGCTTTTTTCTTTGCACTGACAGCTTTGAAGATATGTTCTGATGGTGGTGAGAGTGGAGCAGGACTGTCTCCGTGGCGCAATTGGCTAGCGCGATCGGCTGTTAACCGAAAGGTTGGAGGTTCGAGCCCACCCGGTGGTGGTGCGGCGCTTTTTTTCTTTGCGCTAATAGCTTTGAAGATATGTCCTGATGGTGTTGAGAGGGGAGCAAGACTGTCTCCGTGGCGCAATTGGCTAGCGCGATCGGCTATTAACCGAAATGTTGGAGGTTCGAGCCCACCCGGTTGTGGTGTGGCGCTTTTTTTTTCTTTGGGGCAATAGCTCTGAAGAAATGGTCTGACGGTGGTGAGAGTGGAGCACGATTGTCTCGGTGGCGCAGTTGGCTAGTGCGATCGGCTGTTAACCGAAAGGTTGGAGGTTCGAGCCCACCCGGGAGTGGTGTGTTGCTTTTTTCTTTGTGGTAATAGCTTTGAAGATATGTTCTGATGGTGGTGAGAGTGGAGCAGGACTGTCTCCATGGCGCAATTGGCTAGCGCGATTGGCTGTTAACCGAAAAGTTGGAGGTTCGAGCCCACCCGGTGGTGGTGCGGCGCTTTTTTTTCTTTGGGCTGATAGCTTTGAAGATATGTTCTGATGGTGGCGAGAATAGAGCAGGACTGTCTACGTGGCGCAATTGGCTTGCGCGATCGGCTGTTAACCGAAAGGTTGGAGGTTCGAGCCCACCCGGTGGTGGTGCAGCGCTTTTTTTTCTTTGCGCTGAAAGCTTTGAAGATATGTTCTGATGGTGGTGAGAGTGGAGCAAGACTGTTCTCGTGGCGCAATGAGCTAGCGCGATCGGCTATTAACCGAAAGGTTGGAGTTTCGAGCCCTCCCGGGAGTGGTGTGTTGCTTTTTTCTTTGCGCTGGTAGCTTTGAAGATATGTTCTGATGGTGGTGAGATTGGAGCACGACTGTCCCCGTGACGCAATTGGCTAGCGTGATCGGCTGTTAACCGAAAAGTTGGAGGTTCGAGCCCACCCGGTGGTGGTGCGGCGCTTTTTTTTCTTTGGGCTGATAGCTTTGAAGATATGTTCTGATGGTGGTGAGAGTAGAGCAGGACTGCCTCCGTGGCGCAATTGGCTAGCGCGATCGGCTGTTAACCGAAAGGTTGGAGTTTCGAGCCCTCCCGGAAGTGGTGTGTTGCTTTTTTGTTTGCGCTGATAGCTTTGAAGATATGTTCTGATGGTGGTGAGAGTGGAGCAGGACTGTCTCCGTGGCACAATCGGCTAGCGCGATCGGCTGTTAACCGAAAGGTTGGAGGTTCGAGCCCACCCGGTGGTGGTGCGCCGCTTTTTTTTTCTTTGTGCTGATAGCTTTGAAGATATGTTCTGATGGTGGTGAGAGTGGAGCAGAACTGTCTCCGTTGTGCAATTGGCTATCGCGATTGGCTGTTAACCGAAAGGTTGGAGGTTCGAGCCCACCCGGTGGTGGTGCGGTGCTTTTTTTTCTTTGGGCTGATAGCTTTGAAGATATGTTCTGATCGTGGTGAGAGTGGAGCAGGACTGTCTCCGTGGCGCAATTGGCTTGTGCGATCGGCTGTTAACCGAAAGGTTGGAGGTTCGAGCCCACCCGGTGGTGGTGCGGCGCTTTTTTTCTTTGCGCTGATAGCTTTGAAGACATGTTCTGATGGTGGTGAGAGTGGAGCAAGACTGTCCCCATGGCGCAATGGGCAAGCGCGATCGGCTGTTAACCGAAAGGTTGGAGTTTCGAGCCCACCCGGTGGTGGTGCGGCGCTTTTATTTCTTTGCGCTGATAGTTTGAAGATATGTTCTGATGGTGGTGAGACTGGAGAAAGACTGTCTCCGTGGCGCAATAGGCTAGCGCGATCGGCTGTTAACCGAAAGGTTGGAATTTCGAGCCCACCCGGTGGTGGTGCGGCGCTTTTTTTTCTTTGGGCTGATAGCTTTGAAGATATTTTCTGATGGTGGCGAGAGTAGAGCAGGACTGTCTTCGTGGCGCAATTGGCTAGCGCGATCGGCTGGTAACCGAAAGGTTGGAGGTTCGAGCCCACCCGGTGGTGGTGCAGCGCTTTTTTTTCTTTGCGCTGAAAGCTTTGAAGATATGTTCTGATGGTGGTGAGAGTGGAGAAGACTGTCCCCGTGGCGCTATGAGCTAGCGCGATCGGCTGTTAACCGAAAGGTTGGAATTTCGAGCCCTCCCGGGAGTGGTGTGTTGCTTTTTTCTTTGCACTGATAGCTTTGAAGATATGTTCCGTTGGTGATGAGAGTGGAGCAGGACTGTCTCCGTGGCGCAATTGGCTAGCGCGATCGGCTGTTAACCGAAAGGTTGGAGATTCGAGCCCACCCGGTGGTGGTGCAGCGCTTTTATTTCTTTGGGCTGATAGCTTTGAAGATATGTTCTGATGGTGGCGAGAGTAGAGCAGGACTGTCTTCGTGGCGCAATTGGCTACCGCGATCGGCTGTTAACCGAAAGGTTGGACGTTCGAGCCCACCCGGTGGTGGTGCAGCGCTTTTTTTCTTTGCGCTGAAAGCTTTGAAGATATGTTCTGATGGTGGTGAGAGTGGAGAAGACTGTCCCCGTGGCGCTATGAGCTAGCGCGATCGGCTGTTAACCGAAAGGTTGGAATTTCGAGCCCTCCCGGGAGTGGTGTGTTGCTTTATTCTTTGCACTGATAGCTTTGAAGATATGTTCCGTTGGTGGTGAGAGTGGAGCAGGACTTTCTCCGTGGCGCAATTGGCTAGCGCGATCGGCTGTTAACCGAAAGGTTGGAGATTCGAGCCCACCCGGTGGTGGTGCAGCGCTTTTATTTCTTTGGGCTGATAGCTTTGAAGATATGTTGTGATGATGGTGAGAGTGGAGCAGGACTGTCTCCGTGGCACAATCGGCTAGCGCGATTGGCTGTTAACCGAAAGGTTGGAGGTTCGAGCCCACACGGTGGTGGTGCGGCGCTTTTATTCTTTGGGGCGATAGCTCTGAAGAAATGGTCTGACGGTGGTGAGAGTGGAGCACGGTTGTCTCGGTGGCGCAGTTGGCTAGTGCGATCGGCTGTTAACCGAAAGGTTGGAGGTTCGAGCCCACCCGGTGATGGTGTGGCGCTTTTTTTTCTTTGTGCTGATAGCTTTGAAGATATGTTCTGATGGTGGTGAGAGTGGAGCAGGACTGTCTCCGTGGCGCAATTGGCTAGCGCGATCGGCTGTAAATCGAAAGGTTGGAGTTTCGAGCTCTCCCGGGCGTGGTGTGTTGCTTTTTTCTTTGCACTGACAGCTTTGAAGATATGTTCTGATGGTGGTGAGAGTGGAGCAGGACTGTCTCCGTGGCACAATGGGCTAGCGCGATCGGCTGTTAACCGAAAGGTTGGAGTTTCGAGCCCACCCGGTGGTGGTGCGGCGCTTTTTTTTCTTTGGGCTGATAGCTCTGAAGAAATGTTCTGACGGTGGTGAGAGTTGAGCAGGACTGTCTCCGTGGCGCAATTGGCTAGCGCGATCGGCTGTTAACCGAAAGGTTGGAGGTTCGAGCCCACCCGGTGGTGGTGCGGCGCTTTTTTTTCCTTTGGGGCGATAGCTCTGAAGAAATGGTCTGACGGTGGTGAGAGTGGAGCACGATTGTCTCGGTGGCGCAGTTCGCTAGCGCGATCGGCTGTTAACCGAAAGGTTGGAGGTTCGAGCCCACCCGGTGATGGTGTGGCGATTTTTTTTCTTTGTGCTGATAGCTTTGAAGATATGTTCTGATGGTGGTGAGAGTGGAGCAGGACTGTCTCCGTGGCGCAATTGGCTAGCGCGATTGGCTGTTAACCGAAAAGTTGGAGGTTCGAGCCCACCCGGTGGTGGTGCGGCGCTTTTTTTTCTTTGGGCTGATAGCTTTGAAGATATGTTCTGATGGTGGCGAGAGTAGAGCAGGACTGTCTTCGTGGCGCAATTGGCTAGCGCGATTGGCTGTTAACCGAAAGGTTGGAGGTTCGAGCCCACCCGGTGGTGGTGCGGTGCTTTTTTTCTTTGGGCTGATACCTTTGAAGATATGTTCTGAAGGTGGTGAGAGTGGAGCAGGACTGTCTCCGTGGCGCAATTGGCTTGCGCGATCGGCTGTTCACCGAAAAGTTGGAGGCTCGAGCCCACCCGGTGGTGGTGCGGCGCTTTTTTTCCTTTGGGCTGAGAGCTTTGAAAATATGTTCTGATGGTGGTGAGAGTGGAGCAGGACTGTCTCCGTGGCGCAATTGGCTAGCGCGATCGGCTGTTAACCGAAAGGTTCGAGTTTCGAGCCCTCCCGGGAGTGGTGTGTTGTTTTTTTCTTTGTGCTGATAGCTTTGAAGATATGTTCTGATGGTGGTGAGAGTGGAGCAGGACTGTCTCCGTGGCGCAATTGCCTAGCGCGATTGGCTGTTAACCGAAAGGTTGGAGTTTCGAGCCCACCCGGTGGCGGTGCGGCGCTTTTTTTCTTTGGGCTGATAGCTCTGAAGAAATTTTCTGACGGTGGTGAGAGTTGAGCAGGACTGTCTCCGTGGCGCAATTGGCTAGCGCGATCGGCTGGTAACCGAAAGGTTGGAGGTTCGAGCCCACCCGGTGGTGGTGCGGCGGCAGCGCTTTTTTTTTCTTTGGGGCAATAGCTCTGAAAAAATGGTCTGACGGTGGTGAGAGTGGAGCACGATTGTCTCCGTGGCGCAGTTGGCTAGCGCGATCGGCTGTTAACCGAAAGGTTGGAGGTTCGAGCCCACCCGGTGATGGTGTGTTGCGTTTTTCTTTGTGGTAATAGCTTTGATGATATGTTCTGATGGTGGTGAGAGTGGAGCAGGACTGTCTCCATGGCGCGATTGGCTAGCGCGATCGGCTGTTAACCGAAAGGTTGGAGGTTCGAGCCCACCCGGTGGTGGTGCGGCGCTTTTTTTCTTTGGGGCGATAGCTCTGAAGAACTGGTCTGACGGTGGTGAGAATGGAGCACGATTGTCTCCGTGGCGCAATGGGCTAGCGCGATCGGCTGTTAACCGAAAGGTTGGAGTTTCGAGCCCTCCCGGGAGTGGTGTGTTGCTTTTTTCTTTGTGGTAATAGCTTTGGAGATATGTTCTGATGGTGGTGAGAGTGGAGCAGGACTGTCTCCATGGCGCAATTGGCTAGCGCGATCGGCTGTTAACCGAAAGGTTGGAGTTTCGAGCCCACCGGGTGGTGGTGCGGCGCTCTTTTTTCTTTGGGCTGATAGCTCTGAAGAAATGTTCTGACGGTGGTGAGAGTTGAGCAGGACTGTCTCTGTGGCGCAATTGGCTAGCGCGATCGGCTGTTAACCGAAAGGTTGGAGGTTCGAGCCCACCCGGTGGTGGTGCGGCGCTTGTTTTTTCTTTGAAGCGATAGCTCTGAAGAAATGACCTGACGGTGGTGAGAGTGGAGCACGATTGTCTCCGAGGCGAAGTTGGCTGGCGCGATCGGCTGTTAACCGAAAGGTTGGAGGTTCAAGCCCACACGGTAATGGTGTGGCGCTTTTTTTCTTTGTGCTGATAGCTTTGAAGATATGTTCTGAAGGTGGTGAGAGTGGAGCAGGGCTGTCTCCGTGGCGCTATTGGCTTGCGCCATCGGCTGTTAACCGAAAGGTTGGAGGTTCGAGCCCACCCGGTGGTGGTGCGGCGCTTTTTTTTTCTTTGGGGTGATAGCTCTGAAGAAATGGTCTGACGGTGGTGAGAGTGCAGCACGACTGTTCCGTGGCGCAAAGGGCTAGCGCGATCGGCTGTTAACCGAAAGGTTGGAGTTTCGAGAACTCCCGGGAGTGGTGTGTTGCTTTTTTCTTTGCACTGATAGCTTTGAAGATATGTTCTGATGGTGGTGAGAGTGGAGCAGGACTGTCTCCGTGGCGCAATTGGCTAGCGCGATTGGCTGTTAACCGAAAAGTTTGAGGTTCGAGCCCACCCGGTGGTGGTGCGGCGCTTTTTTTTCTTTGGGCTGATAGCTTTGAAGATATGTTCTGATGGTGGCGAGAGTAGAGCAGGACTGTCTTCGTGGCGCAATTGGCTAGCGCGATCGGCTGTTAACCGAAAGGTTGGAGGTTCGAGCCCACCCGGTGGTGGTGCAGCGCTTTTTTTTCTTTGCGCTGAAAGCTTTGAAGATATGTTCTGATGGTGGTGAGAGTGGAGACGACTGTCCCCGTGGCGCTATGAGCTAGCGCGATTGGCTGTTAACCGAAAGGTTGGAGTTTCGAGCCCACCCGGTGGTGGTGCGGCGCTTTTTTTCTTTGAGCTGATAGCTCTGAAGAAATTTTCTGACGGTGGTGAGAGTTGAGCAGGACTGTCTCCGTGGCGCAATTGGCTAGCGCGATCGGCTGGTAACCGAAAGGTTAGAGGTTCGAGCCCACCCGGTGGTGGTGCGGCGGCAGCGCTTTTTTTTCTTTGGGGCAATAGCTCTGAAAAAATGGTCTGACGGTGGTGAGAGTGGAGCACGATTGTCTCCGTGGCGCAGTTGGCTAGCGCGATCGGCTGTTAACCGAAAGGTTGGAGGTTCGAGCCCACCCGGTGATGGTGTGTTGCTTTTTTCTTTGTGGTAATAGCTTTGATGATATGTTCCGATGGTGGTGAGAGTGGAGCAGGACTGTCTCCATGGCGCGATTGGCTAGCGCGATCGGCTGTTAACCGAAAGGTTGGAGTTTCGAGCCCACCTGGTGGTGGTGCGGCGGTTTTTTTTCTTTTGGCTGATAGCTCTGAAGAAATGTTCTGACGGTGGTGAGAGTGGAGCAGGACTGTCTCCGTGGCGCAATTGGCTAGCGCGATCGGCTGTTAACCGAAAGTTTGGAGGTTCGTGCCCACCCGGTGGTGGTGCGGCGCTTTTTTTCTTTGGGGCGATAGCTCTGAAGAACTGGTCTGACGGTGGTGAGAATGGAGCACGATTGTCTCCGTGGCGCAATGGGCTAGCGCGATCGGCTGTTAACCGAAAGGTTGGAGTTTCGAGCCCTCCCGGAAGTGGTGTGTTGCTTTTTTCTTTGTGGTAATAGCTTTGGAGATATGTTCTGATGGTGGTGAGAGTGGAGCAGGACTGTCTCCATGGCGCAATTGGCTAGCGCGATCGGCTGTTAACCGAAAGGTTGGAGTTTCGAGCCCACCGGGTGGTGGTGCGGCGCTCTTTTTTCTTTGGGCTGATAGCTATGAAGAAATGTTCTGACGGTGGTGAGAGTTGAGCAGGACTGTCTCTGTGGCGCAATTGGCTAGCGCGATCGGCTGTTAACCGAAAGTTTGGAGGTTCGAGCCCACCCGGTGGTGGTGCGGCGCTTGTTTTTTCTTTGAAGCGATAGCTCTGAAGAAATGACCTGACGGTGGTGAGAGTGGAGCACGATTGTCTCCGAGGCGAAGTTGGCTGGCGCGATCGGCTGTTAACCGAAAGGTTGGAGGTTCAAGCCCACACGGTAATGGTGTGGCGCTTTTTTTCTTTGTGCTGATAGCTTTGAAGATATGTTCTGAAGGTGGTGAGAGTGGAGCAGGGCTGTCTCCGTGGCGCTATTGGCTTGCGCCATCGGCTGTTAACCGAAAGGTTGGAGGTTCGAGCCCACCCGGTGGTGGTGCGGCGCTTTTTTTTTCTTTGGGGTGATAGCTCTGAAGAAATGGTCTGACGGTGGTGAGAGTGCAGCACGACTGTTCCGTGGCGCAAAGGGCTAGCGCGATCGGCTGTTAACCGAAAGGTTGGAGTTTCGAGAACTCCCGGGAGTGGTGTGTTGCTTTTTTCTTTGCACTGATAGCTTTGAAGATATGTTCTGATGGTGGTGAGAGTGGAGCAGGACTGTCTCCGTGGTGCAATTGGCTAGCGCGATTGGCTGTTAACCGAAAAGTTGGAGGTTCGAGCCCACCCGGTGGTGGTGCGGCGCTTTTTTTTCTTTGGGCTGATAGCTTTGAAGATATGTTCTGATGGTGGCGAGAGTAGAGCAGGACTGTCTTTGTGGCGCAATTGGCTAGCGCGATCGGCTGTTAACCGAAAGGTTGGAGGTTCGAGCCCACCCGGTGGTGGTGCAGCGCTTTTTTTCTTTGCGCTGAAAGCTTTGAAGATATGTTCTGATGGTGGTGAGAGTGTAGACGACTGTCCCCGTGGCGCTATGAGCTAGCGCGATCGGCTGTTAACCGAAAGGTTGGAATTTCGAGCCCTCCCGGGAGTGGTGTGTTGCTTTTTTCTTTGCACTGATAGCTTTGAAGATATGTTCCGTTGGTGGTGAGAGTGGAGCAGGACTGTCTCCGTGGCGCAATTGGCTAGCGCGATCGGCTGTTAACCGAAAGGTTGGAGATTCGAGCCCACCCGGTGGTGGTGCAGCGCTTTTATTTCTTTGGGCTGATAGCTTTGAAGATATGTTGTGATGGTGGTGAGAGTTGAGCAGGACTGTCTCCGTGGCACAATCGGCTTGCACGATTGGCTGTTAACCGAAAGGTTGGAGGTTCGAGCCCACCCGGTGGTGGTGCGGTGCTTTTTTTCTTTGGGCTGATAGCTTTGAAGATATGTTCTGAAGGTGGTGAGAGTGGAGCAGGACTGTCTCCGTGGCGCAATCGGCTTGCGCGATCGGCTGTTAACCGAAAGGTTGGAGTTTCGAGCCCTCCCGGGAGTGGTGTGTTGCTTTTTTCTTTGCGCTGATAGCTTTGAAGATATGTTCTGATGGTGGTGAGAGTGGAGCACGACTGTCTCCGTGGCGCAGTTGGCTAGCGCGAACGGCTGTTAACCGAAAGGTTGGATGTTCGAGACCACCCGGTGATGGTGTGGCGCTTTTTTTCTTTGTGCTGATAGCTTTGAAGATATGTTCTGATGGTGGTGAGAGTGGAGCAGGACTGTCTCCGTGGCGCAATTGGCTAGCGCGATTGGCTGTTAACCGAAAGGTTGGAGTTTCGAGCCCACCCGATGGTGGTGCGGCGCTTTTTTTCTTTGGGCTGATAGCTCTGAAGAAATGTTCTGACGGTGGTGAGAGTTGAGCAGGACTGTCTCCGTGGCGCAATTGGCTAGCGCCATCGGCTGGTAACCGAAAGGTTGGAGGTTCGAGCCCACCCGGTGGTGGTGCGGCGGCAGCGCTTTTTTTTTCTTTGGGGCAATAGCTCTGAAAAATTGGTCTGACGGTGGTGAGAGTGGAGCACGATTGTCTCTGTGGCGCAGTTGGCTAGCGCGATCGGCTGTTAACCGAAAGGTTGGAGGTTCGAGCCCACCCGGTGATGGTGTGTTGCTTTTTTCTTTGTGGTTAATAGCTTTGAAGATATGTTCTGATGGTGGTGAGAGTGGAGCAGGACTGTCTCCATGGCGCGATTGTCTAGCGCGATCTGCTCTTAACCGAAAGGTTGGAGTTTCGAGCCCACCCGGTGGTGGTGCGGCGGCTTTTTTTCTTTTGGCTGATAGCTCTGAAGAAATGTTCTGACGGTGGTGAGAGTGGAGCAGGACTGTCTCCGTGGCGCAATTGGCTAGCGCGATCGGCTGTAAATCGAAAGGTTGGAGTTTCGAGCTCTCCCGGGCGTGGTGTGTTGCTTTTTTCTTTGCACTGACAGCTTTGAAGATATGTTCTGATGGTGGTGAGAGTGGAGCAGGACTGTCTCCGTGGCGCAATGGGCTAGCGCGATCGGCTGTTAACCGAAAGGTTGGAGTTTCGAGCCCACCCGGTGGTGGTGCGGCGCTTTTTTTTCTTTGGGCTGATAGCTCTGAAGAAATGTTCTGAGGTGGTGAGAGTTGAGCAGGACTGTCTCCGTGGCGCAAAAGGCTAGCGCGATCGGCTGTTAACCGAAAGGTTGGAGGTTCGAGCCCACCCGGTGGTGGTGCGGCGCTTTTTTTTTCTTTGGGGCGATAGCTCTGAAGAAATGGTCTGACGGTGGTGAGAGTGGAGCACGATTGTCTCGGTGGCGCAGTTCGCTAGCGCGATCGGCTGTTAACCGAAAGGTTGGAGGTTCGAGCCCACCCGGTGATGGTGTGGCGCTTTTTTTTCTTTGTGCTGATAGCTTTGAAGATATGTTCTGATGGTGGCGAGAGTAGAGCAGGACTGTCTTCGTGGCGCAAGGGATTCCACTTCCGGCCACGACAGTGAACGGACGTGTTTATCATGTGCTCCCGCGTAGGGGCGGTTTCAGCGGCCCGTGTGGGCCGCGGTATCAGGTGTACCGAAAAGCCAGGCGAAGATTTCCAGGTTGTTCTGCCTCAGCTGCCTTCAGGTGATTCCGTTTTGCACACGGTTTTTTTGCACGGAAACTTGAAAGCCAGGCCATATCGAGTGGAGCATGTCCGAGACAGCCTTGCTCGTCTTTCGCTGCTGCCGGAAGTGGTTGCCCTAGGGGCATACCAAATGAATCATGTATGGGCAGTGACGTTCAAGGATGATGAGGGTAAAAAGAAGATGCTGGCGGCGGAGTCTTTTGATCTAAAGGACCATCGCTGTATGGTGGTTGACCCCCGTGATCGAGGTGTGCGGCTGAAGTTGTACTGGCTTCTTCATGGCGTGCCGGACGAGGCTGTGCGAGTCGCCTTAACGCCCTACGGAAAAGTGACCGAGATAAGCAGAGATAAATGGAAGGTGCAGGGTTGCAATGATAAAGGTTCAACCACGCGGTCGGTCACGCTGAGGCTACACGCGGGCGTGTCCGTGGACGACCTGCCACACCAACTGCGAGTTGCGGAGGATATGGCGCTCGTCGTAATTCCTGGCAGAGCACCGCTATGCCTCCGATGCCGGGCTATCGGACACATTCGACGGGATTGCCGCGTGCCGCGCTGTGGGGTCTGTCGTCGCTATGGCCACGATGACGCCCACTGTGTGAGGTCGTACGCCAGCATTGCGGGCCCAGGCCAAACAGACGAAGTGTCTGAACACCTGATGGATGCCGTGGATGCCGAAGAAGCGAGCAGGGAAGACGGTTATACGGAAGGCCCTGCCACGCCCCCTGAACAGTCTTCTGGGGCCGCACTGGAATCTACCAATAAAGGCGACAAGCACTCTGGTGCGCCAGGAACGAATTTAGACACGGCAGCAGTAGAGAACGACGCTACAGCAGCGAGCAAGTCATCTTCAGCTGCGCGAGAGGGCGGCCCGGAAGCAACGGACGCCGAGATGACCAAGGCCGATGCTATCGCTTTTAAGCGAGCTCGTGAAACACCTGACCGTACCGGAAATGTTGACACGTCGGCCATCAATGAACCTCCAACAAAGACGGCGACTGGTCGTCGGCCTACCTTTAAACCACGACCAAACCTGTCTCCTGACCGTAGGGGCACTCAAACGTCGGCCCCGCCGTAGCGGAGGAGACGTTCCGAGGCTTTCTACGCTGAGCACACGCAACCACTGTTGCGACGTGAGTATGACACCTGACGAAACAACCTTCAAGAAATGGCGACTAACTTTAAAACTGGTATTTGCATCGCGACGTTGAACTCAAGAGGCCTGTGTTCGCGCAGGAGACAATGCCAGATTAGTCGCATTTTGTTAGAAAACGACATAGACCTCCTGGCTGTACAAGAAACTAAAATGGAAAGTGAAGAACAAACGGAGCAAATGGTTCAAGTTTTTCGCTCTAGGTACAATGTCTGCGTTTGTCATGCTGTTGGGCGGTCAGGAGGCTGTGTCGTTTTCATACGTAGTAGTATCGCGGTTGTTGAAAATGTGTCTACCTGCGATAGCGGTAGGCTGGTTGTGTGCGACTTCAGTGTTTCTGGAATGCCTTGGCGCGTTGTGTGTGTTTATGCACCGAATAGATCGCACGAACGGGAATTTTTTTTCAGAGCGATTGAAGGATTCTTGAAAACGGAAAGAAATGTTGTGGTTCTAGGGGACTTCAATTGTGTCTGTAGAGCTGAGGATAAGACAACGAGCTTCAATGTGCGCGATAGAAGCGCTGAGCTGTTGAATAAAATAGTGAACGAGACAGGGCTGGAAGATGTCGGTTATGTAATGACGCGAGAGGGTGAAGTAGGATATACGCACTTTCAAGGTCATTCGCACGCGAGGTTAGACAGAATATATTTGTCGGCAAAGTTGGTGCCACTATGCTCATCTTATCAAATTCAACATCTTAGTTTTAGTGATCATTGTCTGGTCAAGGTCAACATTGGCGAAAAACGTAAGGCTGCGAAGTTTAATTGGTTTCTATGGAAATTTAATGAAAAGCTGCTGCAAGATGAAATATTTGTCAAAAAAACCAAAGAATGTCTTTCAAATGCTCTTCGTTTGGAGACCAATAACTTCATAGCTGTGTGGGAGCAAATGAAGTGTGATATAAAGATGATAGCGATTGAAAGAGCCTGTGTATTACGTAATCGGGAAAGGCAACAAGAGAGGCAGTTACAAAGCGAACTAGACTACATGTTAAGCGTAGAAAATGAAGTGCCGGGAAAATTTAAGAAAGAAATAAAGGAGGCGAAAGCAAAGCTCGAATTCATCGACGACGAAAAGTACCGCGGAGCAATGATAAGGGCTCGCACTGAACGGCTGTGGATGGGTGAAACGCCCACTAAGCGGGTGCTCAGTGAAGAAAAGAAACATGCAGCAAACAAAGAGATAAATGAAATTCGATACCGCAATTACATTACCCGGGACCGCGAACAGATAAAGCACGCCTTTGTCGAGTTTTATACGCAACTCCTTAGCCATACAATCAATGACCCCGAACGATTCAAAGAGGACTTTCTGACCCTTATGCCGAGATTGGAAGACTCTGAGCGGGAGCTACTGGAAGTAGAAATCACTGTGGCAGAAATTGAATCAGCTATAGATAACCTGGGTAACGGCAAGTCACCAGGGCCGGATGGGCTTGGTGCTGCCATATACAAATTTTTTAAGACAGAAATGGCACTGGCATTACACCGAGTGATCAGAGAATGCTACGACAAGCAGCAAACACCTCATTCATTTAGGACAGCACACGTAGTATTAATCCCCAAAACTGATGACCCCGCAAAGCTACTTTCAGTGGAATCCTACCGACCTATCAGTTTGAGCAACACTGACTATAAAATATACACGAAGGTCCTAGCAAGACGGCTCCAAAGTGTTGTCACATCCCTTGTCGGCCCGCATCAGACATGTGGGATTAAGGGCAGAACCATATTCACAAATATACACGTAACCAGAAGTATTCTAGAATGCTGTGATGCAAATAATGACCGCGTGGCCATGATTCAGCTAGACCTGCACAAAGCTTTCGATAAAGTCGTACATGAAATTTTGTTTTTATTGCTGGAACATGTGAATGTAGGAACTGTCATTACAGAAGGCGTTAGAATGGTGTATCATGACTGCAGGGCTAATTTAGTAATCAACAAAGAAGTAAGTGCTTCAATTCCTGTGCGCTCGAGCGTGAAGCAAGGTTGTGCCTTGTCGCCACTCCTTTTCGCGCTTTACTTAGAGCCCTTCTGTTTACGAATACTTGCATCACCAAGTATAAGAGGGTATACGTTTCTGACCAGTGGAATTAGAATTTTAGCCTATGCTGATGACGTCGCAGTGTTTTGCAGTGACAAAGAAAGTGTGCAAGAGGTTGTACGAATAGCTAGGGAATTCTGTGCAGCAACGGGCAGCGCAATTAGCTGGCCAAAATGTCTAGGCGTTTGGCATGGCCAGTGGCAAAGCACACCCAAAGTTTACTGTAACATGAATTGGAAAATCATGCCCGGAAAGTACCTCGGTGTGCCTTTGGATCAGTACCGCAATGCTACGGAGTATTGGTCTGAGGAACGTCAACGCATTAAAAATTGTACTGATAAGTGGGGAGGTCGCAATTTATCAATGTTTGCAAAAGCGTCCGTGTGCAATGTATTTCTGATTGCAAAAGTGTTTTATGTATTACAAGTGTTAACCATGAACCGCACTTCGGTCCAGAAAATGCACCGAGTATTCGCGACCTTTATATGGGGGTCGCAGTGGGAGCGCACGAGCCGGTGCAATTTATTTCATAGGGTAAAATATGGTGGTCTGGGGCTTTTGCATTTGTTTTTTAAGCAGTTGGTGAGCAGATTCATGTTCGCTCGAGATCAAACTGACAATTTCTTGAGAACTGTGATCCAAGCAAGACTGCAGACCCCCTTATCTGATTTCGTCGTGTCATCCTTTTCCTTCGAAGCTGGACCACTCAGTCCTTATTTGCGAGAAGTAGTTACAGCTACACGCCTGCTCAAGGAAAGATTTTCGTACGAATACTTGTCCGACGTGACTAAAAAGAAACTGTATCGTGACCTTCTTGATGTCTTCCTGCCAGTGCCCGTCTACCGAGCTTCGTGCAGGCTAGGTTCTGAGCGTGACGTGTTTAAACGTGTTAAGAGAATGCCGGTCAGACCCTCTGTCAAAACATTCTTCTTTCAAGTGCATACCGGCACTCTCCCTGTACTGCCATGGCTAAAAAGTAAAGGGCTTTTTGTACCGTGGTCCGTCAACTGTCTAATCTGCGGCAAACCAGAAACGATAAATCATATCTTTCTCGACTGCCATGATGCTGTGTTCTTGTGGGACGTACTACAACGGACTATAAAAAAAGAACTACCTATCAACGCTTTTGGAATCCGTTTTCTTCCGTGTGCAGCTGCAGGGGAAGTGCCGAGTGACATGTTAATGTTGCTTTGCATGCATAGTGTGTGGAGGACAAGAATGGATGTTCGACATATGCGTGTAGACGCACGTTCAGCGAGAGACTATTTTGTTGAGAGTATGCTGTATACACGAGACGTGTTTAAAGCGCTGCCTGAACCCCCCGAGTGGTTACCTGTGCTCGACCAATTGGCTTCTGTGAAGCCTTTTTAAACCAAGTGCACTGGCCAAGTTGAAGCTGGTGTTTTAGTAAGTGTACATATTTTGTATGTATTTCCTTTGCTTGTGGTTATTAAAAGGCAATAAAGAAAAAAAAAAAAAAGTCTTCGTGGCGCAATTGGCTAGCGCGATTGGCTGTTAACCGAAAGGTTGGAGGTTCGAGCCCACCCGGTGGTGGTGCGGTGCTTTTTTTCTTTGGGCTGATACCATTGAAGATATGTTCTGAAGGTGGTGAGAGTGGAGCAGGACTGTCTCCGTGGCGCAATTGGCTTGCGCGATCGGCTGTTCACCGAAAAGTTGGAGGTTCGAGCCCACCCGGTGGTGGTGCGGCGCTTTTTTTTCTTTGGGCTGAGAGCTTTGAAAATATGTTCTGATGGTGGTGAGAGTGGAGCAGGACTGTCTCCGTGGCGCAATTGGCTAGCGCGATCGGCTGTTAACCGAAAGGTTGGAGTTTCGAGCCCTCCCGGGAGTGGTGTGTTGTTTTTTTTTTTGCGCTGATAGCTTTGAAGATATGTTCTGATGGTGGTGAGAGTGGAGCACGACTGTCTCCGTGGCGCAGTTGGCTAGCGCGATCGGCTGTTAACCGAAAGGTTGGAGGTTCGAGCCCACCCGGTGATGGTGTGGCGCTTTTTTTCTTTGTGCTGATAGCTTTGAAGATATGTTCTGATGGTGGTGAGAGTGGAGCAGGACTGTCTCCGTGGCGCAATTGGCTAGCGCGATTGGCTGTTAACCGAAAGGTTGGAGTTTCGAGCACACCCGGTGGTGGTGCGGCGCTTTTTTTCTTTGGACTGATAGCTCTGAAGAAATTTTCTGACGGTGGTGAGAGTTGAGCAGGACTGTCTCCGTGGCGCAATTGGCTAGCGCGATCGGCTGGTAACCGAAAAGTTGGAGGTTCGAGCCCACCCGGTGGTGGTGCGGCGGCAGCGCTTTTTTTTTCTTTGGGGCAATAGCTCTGAAAAAATGGTCTGACGGTGGTGAGAGTGGAGCACGATTGTCTCCGTGGCGCAGTTGGCTAGCGCGATCGGCTGTTAACCGAAAGGTTGGAGGTTCGAGCCCACCCGGTGATGGTGTGTTGCTTTTTTCTTTGTGGTAATAGCTTTGATGATATGTTCTGATGGTGGTGAGAGTGGAGCAGGACTGTCTCCATGGCGCGATTGGCTAGCGCGATCGGCTGTTAACCGAAAGGTTGGAGTTTCAAGCCCACCCGGTGGTGGTGCGGCGGTTTTTTTTCTTTTGGCTGATTGCTCTGAAGAAATGTTCTGACGGTGGTGAGAGTGGAGCAGGACTGTCTCCGTGGCGCAATTGGCTAGCGCGATCGGCTGTTAACCGAAAGGTTGGAGGTTCGAGCCCACCCGGTGGTGGTGCGGCGCTTTTTTTCTTTGGGGCGATAGCTCTGAAGAAATGGTCTGACGGTGGTGAGAATGGAGCACGATTGTCTCCGTGGCGCAATGGGCTAGCGCCATCGGCTGTTAACCGAAAGGTTGGAGTTTCGAGCCCTCCCGGGAGTGGTGTGTTGCTTTTTTCTTTGTGGTAATAGCTTTTGAGATATGTTCTGATGGTGGTGAGAGTGGAGCAGGACTGTCTCCATGGCGCAATTGGCTAGCGCGATCGGCTGTTAACCGAAAGGTTGGAGTTTCGAGCCCACCGGGTGGTGGTGCGGCGCTCTTTTTTCTTTGGGCTGATAGCTCTGAAGAAATGTTCTGACGGTGGTGAGAGTTGAGCAGGACTGTCTCCGTGGCGCAATTGGCTAGCGCGATCGGCTGTTAAGCGAAAGGTTGGAGTTTCGAGCCCTCCCGGGAGTGGTGTGTTGCTTTTTTCTTTGCGCTGATAGCTTTGAAGATATGTTCTGATGGTGGTGAGAGTGGAGCACGACTGTCTCCATGGCGCAATTGGCTAGCGCGATCGGCTGTTAACCGAAAGGTTGGAGTTTCGAGCCCACCCGGTGGTGGTGCGGCGCTTTTTTTTCTTTGGGCTGATAGCTCTGAAGAAATGTTCTGACGGTGGTGAGAGTGGAGCAGGACTGTCTCCGTGGCGCAATTGGCTAGCGCGATCGGCTGTTAACCGAAAGGTTGGAGGTTCGAGCCCACCCGGTGGTGGTGCGGCGCTTTTTTTTCTTTGGGGCGATAGCTCTGAAGAAATGGTCTGACGGTGGTGAGAATGGAGCACGATTGTCTCCGTGGCGCAATGGGCTAGCGCGATCGGCTGTTAACCGAAAGCTTGGAGTTTCGAGCCCACCCGGTTGTGGTGTGGCGCTTTTTTTTTGGGGCAATAGCTCTGAAGAAATGGTCTGACGGTGGTGAGAGTGGAGCAGGACTGTCTCCGTGGCGCAATTGGCTAGCGCGATTGGCTGTTAACCGAAAAGTTGGAGGTTCGAGCCCACCCGGTGGTGGTGCGGCGCTTTTTTTTCTTTGGGCTGATAGCTTTGAAGATATGTTCTGATGGTGGCGAGAGTAGAGCAGGACTGTTTCCTGGCGCAATAGCTAGCGCGATCGGCTGTTAACCGAAAGGTTGGAGATTCGAGCCCACCCGGTGGTAGTGCAGCGCTTTTATTTCTTTGGGCTGATAGATTTGAAGATATGTTCTGATGGTGGTGAGAGTGGAGCAGGACTGTCTCTGTGACACAATCGGCTAGCGCGATCGGCTGTTAACCGAAAGGTTGGAGGTTCGAGCCCACCCGGTGGTGGTGCGCCGCTTTTTTTCTGTGGGCTGATAGCTTGGAAGATATGTTTTGATGGTGGTGAGAGTAGAGCAGGACTGTCTCCGTGACGCAATTGGCTAGCGTGATCGGCTGTTAACCGAAAAGTTGGAGGTTCGCGCCCACCCGGTGGTGGTGCGGCGCTTTTTTTTTTCTTTGGGCTGATAGCTTTGAAGATATTGTTACGAGGTTGGTTGCTTCTGAGCGAGATGTATTTGCAGAGTAAAAACTACAGGCAAGAGACACAATGGCTGATTGGCCCAGTCGCGCGCCTGTCAGTCGCACCTCTTCCTTTTCTTCCTCTCCGTAGCAGGACCCCCGGGCGTTGGAGCGCCGTCTCGGCGAGAGTCCGGAGAAGTGCGACAGAAGTAGGGTTTCAAGCGCGAAACATGGACAATGTCAACTAGTGACGAACTTGGTGACGTATTGGAGTGCAATGGCGCTATCTCGTAGGTTACGTCGCTAACTTGACGTAAGACTAGGTAGGGTCCGGCGTATCGGGACAAAAGTTTTTCGGAGAGACCTACACGGCGACACGGTGACCAGAGGAGCACGTGGTCACCTGGGGCAAACGTTATATTTCGATGCCGGTGGTCGTAGCGGGCTTTTTGCATATCCTGTGACCTGGTGAGGCGAGACTGGGCAACTTGACGAGCCATGTGAGCCCGATCAATGGCTTCGCGCGCGTACTCGGAAGGAGATGGCACGAGAGGCAAGGTGGTTTCAAATGGCAATATGGGGTCGCGACCATATAAAAGATAAAAAGGCGAGAATCCCGCAGTGTCATGTCGAGAGGAGTTATATGCGAAGGTCACATAGGCCAACGTTGTATCCCAGTCTCGATGATCATCGGAGACGTACATCGAAAGCATCTCTGTGAGCGTGCGGTTGAGACGTTCAGTTAGGCCATTAGTTTGTGGGTGGTAGGCGGTAGATAGCTTATGGGCTGTAGCACACGATCGAAGGAGGTCATCGACAACTTTGGACAGGAAAGAGCGGCCGCGGTCCGTAAGCAGCTGTCGGGGTGCACCATGGTGTAAGATGACGTCATGAAGAAGAAAGTCCGCGACGTCAGTGGCGCAACTGGTTGGCATGGCCTTTGTTATCGCGTAACGGGTCGCATAATCTGTGGCGACGGCAATCCATTTATTTCCTAGTGTCGTCGTCGGAAAAGGGCCAAGAAGGTCGAGTCCCACGCGATGAAATGGTTCAGAGGGGACTTCAATTGGGTGAAGATATCCAGCTGGCAGCAAAGAAGGTCTTTTCCGGCGCTGGCAGAGGTCGCAAGTGGCGACATATCGACGTACGCTGCGGTACAATCCAGGCCAGAAAAATCGACGTCGCACGCGGTCGTATGTGCGGGAAACGCCGAGGTGTCCCGCTGTTGGTGCGTCGTGAAGTTGTTGAAGTATGGCAGGCCGTAGATGACGAGGGATGACAAGCAGAAGCTCAGGGCCTTCAGTGGTGACGTTGCGGCGGTAGAGGATGCCGTCATGCAGCACGAACATACGGGATTCAGCGTCATGGCTGTCAGACTGGATGGCGTCGATGATAGTGCGCAATGACTCATCCCGTCGTTGTTCGATGCGCATATCGCTGACGTCTGTAAACGCCATTACTCTGCTCTCCAGGTCAGGCGCAACGGGATCAGGAGGATCTACCGGATATCGAGAAAGACAGTCTGCGTCCTTGTGCAAACGGCCAGACTTGTAGCTGACGCTAAACGAAAATTCCTGAAGCCTCAGAGCCCAGCGAGCCAGACGTCCAGTCGGGTCCTTCAGAGAAGTCAGCCAACAGAGGGCGTGGTGGTCCGTAACGACAGTGAAAATGCGACCATATAAATATGGCCGAAACTTGGCGACGGCCCAAACTAAAGCTAGACACTCTCTCTCGGTGATGGAATAATTCATCTCCTGGGGAGAAAGCAGGCGACTGGCGTAAGCTATCACGCACTGTCTACCGTGGTGCCGCTGAGCGAGAACTGCGCCGATACCGTGGCCACTGGCGTCGGTGCGAACCTCTGTGGCAGCAGAAGGATTAAAGTGGGCAAGTATGGGGGGCGTAGTTAGGTAGCCGATGAGAGCGGCGAACGCTTGAGCCTGCTCAGGGCCCCATGAGAATGTGGTATCCTTCTTCAGCAAATCTGTCAGTGGCCGGGCAACGTCAGCGAAGTTTTTCACAAAACGGCGAAAGTAGGAACATAAGCCGACGAAGCTACGGACGTCGGATGTAGAACGGGGCACTGGAAAGCTACGGACGACGCGGATCTTTTCGGGATCTGGTTGGACACCATCGGCGTTTACAATATGGCCCAGAATGGCAATCTGACGGTGACCAAATTGACACTTCTTGGAATTGAGTAGTAGCCCAGCTGTTCTGAAGACTGCGAGAATTGCAGCGAGACGGGTCAGGTGGCTATCGAAAGTAGATGAAAAGACTATCACATCGTCTAGGTAACAAAGACAAGTAGACCACTTGTAACCACGCAGGAGAGAGTCCATCATTCGTTCGAATGTGGCAGGGGCGTTACATAGTCCAAAAGGCATGACCTTAAACTGGTATAAACCATCTGGTGTAATGAAGGCCGTCTTCTCGCGGTCCATTTCATCGACAGAAATCTGCCAGTAGCCGGACCGGAGATCTATAGACGAGAAGTATGTAGCCCCGTGTAGGCAGTCCAACGCGTCATCGATGCGTGGTAGCGGGTACACGTCTTTTCGTGTGATCTTGTTTAGGTGGCGATAGTCAACGCAGAAGCGCCAGGTACCATCTTTTTTCTTCACAAGGACGACAGGGGAGGCCCAAGGACTACTTGATGGTTCTATGACACCTTTGTTGAGCATTTTGTCCACTTCTGCTTGGATAACTCTACGCTCAGTGGGGGAGACACGATAGGGGCGTCGGCGAATAGGACTGGCGTCACCAGTATTTATACGGTGCTGAACAGTGGATGTTTGCCCTAGAGGTCTGTCGTCGAAAGAAAAAATGTCGGTATATGACGCGAGAAGGCGATGGATGTCATTGGCTTGCGCAGGGTTGAGGTCGGGTGCAATCATCTTCGAGAAACGATCTGGCCGAGAACAGGTGCTGTTCGCTACTGGAGACTGAAGTAAATCAATCTCGGTGGTGAGCGCTGCTATTTCGAATTCGTCAGCATTAGATACGCTGGCCAAGAACATGCCACGAGGAAGCACTTGAGGGCACAAGCTGAAATTGAGAAGTGGAAGCGAGGTACAATTGTCAGTAACAGTCACAAGCGTATGGGGAATGGCAATGTTGCGGCTCAAGAGGACGTCGGCGAGAGGAAGGAGGACATATTGACCATCGGGAACTTGGGGCTGTGCGGTCAAAACGACGAAGGTGGCTGCCTGAGCTGACAGCCGCACATCCTGAAGAGAGCACAGGCGCGGCGGGGCAGTGGGGGGGTCAGCGACTATCTGAGGCAACTCTAGCTGAAGAACGCCTGTAGCACAATCGATCAGAGCAGAATGATTCGACAAGAAGTCCAGGCCTAGGATAATGTCATAAGGGCAGTGGTCAATCACGGCTAAAATGACAGAAGTAGTGTGGTCCTTTATACGTAAGCGGGCAGTGCACAGACCGAGAACCATCGGCGTGCCGCCATCGGCCACACGGAGCATTTGTGCAGCCGCTGGTGTCAGAACTTTCTTTAAACGTGTGCGTAGGCTTGAACTCATGACCGAAATGCTTGCGCCGGTGTCGACAAGTGCTTGTACAGGTTCGCCGTCTACTTTAACGTCTATTACACTTCGTCTGGTGGGAACGGAAAGAGGATTTGCTGCGGAAGTCGTCAATGCAGCACCACCTCCGGGGGCTGCATTTCTCAGTTTTCCGAGACAACGCGGCCGGAAGCCACGGGGGACGAGAAGCGCCGTGGCTGCGGCGAAGGGGACGATGGGCGACGTGTTTGCGGCGATCGAGACTGGTGCCCACGTGGTGAAGGCGAGCGGCTGTACCAAGTGTTCCGAGAATGGTCAATGGCATTGGGCTCTTCGGCAGGTGGAAAGGTGCGGGCGGTATCGTCGAAACGGGTCATATTGGTCGTTGCGCGATGTGCCGAGGACCATGTGTTGCGGCAGTAACGGGCAATATGTCCAACGCGGTGGCAGTTGAAACATATAGGGCGGTCATCTGCAGTTCGCCACTCAGCCGGGTTGCGAGTACGTGGAGAAGACCGTCGGTCGGAGAAGGGCATCACGAAAGGGCGTTCGCTGACTCTAGGCGCGGTGACATGGCACACGGAATGCACTCCGATGTTTTCAAGCTCCCGGCGCACGATGGCTTGAACAAGAGGAACAGTAACAGGAGTGGCATCGGTACTGCGCGAATAGAACGCCGAGGGCGCCATAGCTTCCAGTTCACGACGAACAATGCGTGTAAGGTCTCCCGGCGGCGATGCACGTTGTGGTGTTGACTGGTCCTCGCAAGTAGATGTTGCAGCGGTGTTTGGGAGTCGAGCGAATGTTTGTAGAATGCGGCGACTTTTCACTTGCTCGAACTGACGACACTCTTTGATGATCGCGTCTACGGTGGAACAGCCCTTGCACATCAGGAGATTGAACGCGTCGTCGGCAATCCCTTTCAGAACATGTCCCACCTTGTCACCTTCTGTCATGTCGCTTTCGGCCTTTCGGCAGAGGGCCAGCACGTCTTGAATGTAAGCGAGGTATGACTCCGTAGGGGATTGGGCACGGCAGGCCAATTCCTTTTTGGCGGCGATCTTCCGACTGGCGGTTTTGCCAAACACCTCCCGCATCTTTGCTTTGCATTGGTCCCAGCTTGTGAGTTCTTCTTCATTGTTCTCATACCACACCTTGGCCGTGCCTCTCAAATAGAACAGCACATTAGCCAACTGAAGTGTGGGATCCCATCTGTTCGGCACACTCACTCGTTCAAACATGGCCAGCCAATCGTCAACGTCGACGCCATCGGTTCCGCAGAATGTACCGGGATCCTTGAGAGGCGTGAAAACGTACGGTTGCGACGCCATGTTCGTCGGAGACGCTGACGTTGACGCGGAGGGCTGAGCATTGGCCATGGCTGGAAGGGCGATGCGACGTCCGCTGCGGAGCTCCGTTGCCTGATGGTTACCCCGCACCTCTCACCAATATGTTACGAGGTTGGTTGCTTCTGAGCGAGATGTATTTGCAGAGTAAAAACTACAGGCAAGAGACACAATGGCTGATTGGCCCAGTCGCGCGCCTGTCAGTCGCACCTCTTCCTTTTCTTCCTCTCCGTAGCAATATGTTCTGATGGTGGTGAGAGTAGAGCAGGACTGCCTCCGTGGCGCAATTGGCTAGCGCGATCGGCTGTTAACCGAAAGGTTGGAGTTTCGAGCCCTCCCGGGAGTGGTGTGTTGCTTTTTTCTTTGCGCTGATAGCTTTGAAGATATGTTCTGATGGTGGTGAGAGTGGAGCACGACTGTCTCCGTTGCGCAGTTGGCTAGCGCGATCGGCTGTTAACCGAAAGGTTGGAGGTTCGAGCCCACCCGGTGATGGTGTGGCGTTTTTTTTTCTTTGTGCTGATAGCTTCGAAGATATGTTCTGATGGTGGTGAGAGTGGAGCAGAACTGTCTCAGTTGTGCAATTGGCTATCGCGATTGGCTGTTAACCGAAAGGTTGGAGGTTCGAGCCCACCCGGTGGTGGTGCGGTGCTTTTTTTTCTTTGGGCTGATAGCTTTGAAGATATGTTCTGATCGTGGTGAGAGTGGAGCAGGACTGTCTCCGTGGCGCAATGGGCAAGCGCGATCGGCTGTTAACCGAAAGGTTGGAGGTTCGAGCCCACCCGGTGGTGGTGCGGCGCTTTTTTTCTTTGCGCTAATAGCTTTGAAGATATGTTCTGATGGTGGTGAGAGTGGAGCAAGACTGTCCCCGTGGCGCAATGGGCTAGCGCGATCGGCTGTAAACCGAAAGGTTGGAGTTTCGAGCTCTCCCGGTAGTGGTGTGTTGCTTTTTTCTTTGCTCTGACAGCTTTGAAGATATGTTCTGATGGTGGTGAGAGTGGAGCTGGACTGTCTCCGTGGCGCAATCGGCTAGAGCGATCGGCTGTTAACCGAAAGGTTGGAGGTTCGAGCCCACCCGGTGGTGGTGCGGCGCTTTTTTTTCCTTTGCGCTAATAGCTTGAAGATATGTCATGATGGTGTTGAGAGTGGAGCAAGACTGTCTCCGTGGCGTAATGGGCTAGCGCGATCGGCTGTTAACCGAGAGGTTGGAGTTTCGAGCCCTCCCGGGAGTGGTGTGTTGCTTTTTTTCTTTGTGGTAATAGCTTTGAAGATATGTTCTGATTGTGGTGAGAGTGGAACAGGACTGTCTCCATGGCGCAATCAGCTAGCGCGATCGGCTGTTAACCGAAAGGTGAGGTTCGAGCCCACCCGGTGGTGGTGCGGCGCTTTTTTTTCCTTTGCGCTAATAGCTTTGAAGATATGTCATGATGGTGTTGAGAGTGGAGCAGGACTGTCTCCGTGGCGCAATCGGCTAGCGCGATCGGCTGTTAACCGAAAGGTTGGAGTTTCGAGTCTCCCGGGAGTGGTGTGTTGCTTTTTTCTTTGCGCTGATAGCTTTGAAGATATGGTCTGATGGTGGTGAGAGTGGAGCACGACTGTCTCCGTGGCGCAGTTGGCTAGCGCGATCGGCTGTTAACCGAAAGGTTGGAGTTTCGAGCCCACCCGGTGGTGGTGCGGCGCTTTTATTTCTTTGCGCTGATAGTTTGAAGATATGTTCTGATGCTGGTGAGAGTAGAGAAAGACTGTTTCCGTGGCGCAATAGGCTAGCGCGATCGGCTGTTAACCGAAAGGTTGGAATTTCGAGCCCTCCCGGCAGTGGTGTGTTGCTTTTTTCTTTGCGGTAATAGCTTTGAAAATATGTTCTGATGGTGGTGAGAGTGCAGCAGGACTGTCTTCGTGGCGCAATTGGCTAGCGCGATCGGCTGTTAACCGAAAGGTTGGAGTTTCGAGCTCTCCCGGGAGTGGTGTGTTGCTTTTTTCTTTGCACTGACAGCTTTGAAGATATGTTCTGATGGTGGTGAGAGTGGAGCAGGACTGTCTCCGTGGCGCAATTGGCTAGCGCGATCGGCTGTTAACCGAAAGGTTGGAGGTTCGAGCCCACCCGGTGGTGGTGCGGCGCTTTTTTTCTTTGCGCTAATAGCTTTGAAGATATGTCCTGATGGTGTTGAGAGGGGAGCAAGACTGTCTCCGTGGCGCAATTGGCTAGCGCGATCGGCTATTAACCGAAAGGTTGGAGGTTCGAGCCCACCCGGTTGTGGTGTGGCGCTTTTTTTTCTTTGGGGCAATAGCTCTGAAGAAATGGTCTGACGGTGGTGAGAGTGGAGCACGATTGTCTCGGTGGCGCAGTTGGCTAGTGCGATCGGCTGTTAACCGAAAGGTAGGAGGTTCGAGCCCACCCGGTGATGGTGTGGCGCTTTTTTTTCTTTGTGCTGATAGCTTTGAAGATATGTTCTGATGGTGGCGAGAGTAGAGCAGGACTGTCTTCGTGGCGCAATTGGCTAGCGCGATCGGCTGTTAACCGAAAGGTTGGAGGTTCGAGCCCACCCGGTGGTGGTGCAGCGCTTTTTTTTCTTTGCGCTGAAAGCTTTGAAGATATGTTCTGATGGTGGTGAGAGTGGAGCAAGACTGTCCTCGTGGCGCAATGAGCTAGCGCGATCGGCCATTAACCGAAAGGTTGTTGTTTCGAGCCCTCCCGCGAGTGGTGTGTTGCTTTTTTCTTTGCGCTGATAGCTTTGAAGATATGTTCTGATGGTGGTGAGAGTGGAGCACGACTGTCCCCGTGGCGCAATGAGCTAGCGCGATCGGCTATTAACCGAAAGGTTGGAGTTTCGAGCCCTCCCGGGAGTGGTGTGTTGCTTTTTTCTTTGCACTGATAGCTTTGAAGATATGTTGCGATGGTAGTGAGAGTGCAGCAGGACTGTCTCCGTGGCGCAATAGCTAGCGCGATCGGCTGTTAACCGAAAGGTTGGAGATTCGAGCCCACCCGGTGGTAGTGCAGCGCTTTTATTTCTTTGGGCTGATAGCTTTGAAGATATGTTCTGATGGTGGTGAGAGTGGAGCAGGACTGTCTCTGTGGCACAATCGGCTAGCGCGATCGGCTGTTAACCGAAAGGTTGGAGGTTCGAGCCCACCCGGTGGTGGTGCGCCGCTTTTTTTTCTGTGGGCTGATAGCTTGGAAGATATGTTTTGATGGTGGTGAGAGTAGAGCAGGACTGTCTCCGTGACGCAATTGGCTAGCGTGATCGGCTGTTAACCGAAAAGTTGGAGGTTCGAGCCCACCCGGTGGTGGTGCGGCGCTTTTTTTTCTTTGGGCTGATAGCTTTGAAGATATGTTCTGATGGTGGTGAGAGTAGAGCAGGACTGCCTCCGTGGCGCAATTGGCTAGCGCGATCGGCTGTTAACCGAAAGGTTTGAGTTTCGAGCCCTCCCGGGAGTGGTGTGTTGCTTTTTTGTTTGCGCTGATAGCTTTGAAGATATGTTCTGATGGTGGTGAGAGTGGAGCACGACTGTCTCCGTGGCGCAGTTGGCTAGCGCGATCGGCTGTTAACCGAAAGGTTGGAGGTTCGAGCCCACCCGGTGATGGTGTGGCGTTTTTTTTTCTTTGTGCTGATAGCTTTGAAGATATGTTCTGATGGTGGTGAGAGTGGAGCAGAACTGTCTCCGTTGTGCAATTGGCTATCGCGATTGGCTATTAACCGAAAGGTTGGAGGTTCGAGCCCACCCGGTGGTGGTGCGGTGCTTTTTTTTCTTTGGGCTGATAGCTTTGAAGATATGTTCTGATCGTGGTGAGAGTGGAGCAGGACTGTCTCCGTGGCGCAATTGGCTTGTGCGATCGGCTGTTAACCAAAAGGTTGGAGGTTCGAGCCCACCCGGTGGTGGTGCGGCGCTTTTTTTTCTTTGCGCTGATAGCTTTGAAGACATGTTCTGATGGTGGTGAGAGTGGAGCAAGACTGTCCCCATGGCGCAATGGGCAAGCGCGATCGGCTGTTAACCGAAAGGTTGGAGTTTCGAGCCCACCCGGTGGTGGTGCGGCGCTTTTATTTCTTTGCGCTGATAGTTTGAAGATATGTTCTGATGGTGGTGAGAGTGGAGAAAGACTGTCTCCGTGGCGCAATAGGCTAGCGCGATCGGCTGTTAACCGAAAGGTTGGAATTTCGAGCCCATTCGGTGGTGGTGCGGCGCTTTTTTTTCTTTGGGCTGATAGCTTTGAAGATATTTTCTGATGGTGGCGAGAGTAGAGCAGGACTGTCTTCGTGGCGCAATTGGCTAGCGCGATCGGCTGGTAACCGAAAGGTTGGAGGTTCGAGCCCACCCGGTGGTGGTGCAGCGCTTTTTTTTCTTTGCGCTGAAAGCTTTGAAGATATGTTCTGATGGTGGTGAGAGTGGAGAAGACTGTCCCCGTGGCGCTATGAGCTAGCGCGATCGGCTGTTAACCGAAAGGTTGGAATTTCGAGCCCTCCCGGGAGTGGTGTGTTGCTTTTTTCTTTGCACTGATAGCTTTGAAGATATGTTCCGTTGGTGATGAGAGTGGAGCAGGACTGTCTCCGTGGCGCAATTGGCTAGCGCGATCGGCTGTTAACCGAAAGGTTGGAGATTCGAGCCCACCCGGTGGTGGTGCAGCGCTTTTATTTCTTTGGGCTGATAGCTTTGAAGATATGTTCTGATGGTGGCGAGAGTAGAGCAGGTCTGTCTTCGTGGCGCAATTGGCTAGCGCGATCGGCTGTTAACCGAAAGGTTGCAGGTTCGAGCCCACCCGGTGGTGGTGCAGCGCTTTTTTTCTTTGCGCTGAAAGCTTTGAAGATATGTTCTGATGGTGGTGAGAGTGGAGAAGACTGTCCCCGTGGCGCTATGAGCTAGCGCGATCGGCTGTTAACCGAAAGGTTGGAATTTCGAGCCCTCCCGGGAGTGGTGTGTTGCTTTTTTCTTTGCACTGATAGCTTTGAAGATATGTTCCGTTGGCGGTGAGAGTGGAGCAGGACTTTCTCCGTGGCGCAATTGGCTAGCGCGATCGGCTGTTAACCGAAAGGTTGGAGATTCGAGCCCACCCGGTGGTGGTGCAGCGCTTTTATTTCTTTGGGCTGATAGCTTTGAAGATATGTTGTGATGATGGTGAGAGTGGAGCAGGACTGTCTCCGTGGCACAATCGGCTAGCGCGATTGGCTGTTAACCAAAAGGTTGGAGGTTCGAGCCCACACGGTGGTGGTGCGGCGCTTTTATTCTTTGGGGCGATAGCTCTGAAGAAATGGTCTGACGGTGGTGAGAGTGGAGCACGATTGTCTCGGTGGCGCAGTTGGCTAGTGCGATCGGCTGTTAACCGAAAGGTTGGAGGTTCGAGCCCACCCGGTGATGGTGTGGCGCTTTTTTTTCTTTGTGCTGATAGCTTTGAAGATATGTTCTGATGGTGGTGAGAGTGGAGCAGGACTGTCTCCGTGGCGCAATTGGCTAGCGCGATCGGCTGTAAATCGAAAGGTTGGAGTTTCGAGCTCTCCCGGGCGTGGTGTGTTGCTTTTTTCTTTGCACTGACAGCTTTGAAGATATGTTCTGATGGTGGTGAGAGTGGAGCAGGACTGTCTCCGTGGCACAATGGGCTAGCGCGATCGGCTGTTAACCGAAAGGTTGGTGTTTCGAACCCACCCGGTGGTGGTGCGGCGCTTTTTTTTCTTTGGGCTGATAGCTCTGAAGAAATGTTCTGACGGTGGTGAGAGTTGAGCAGGACTGTCTCCGTGGCGCAATTGGCTAGCGCGATCGGCTGTTAACCGAAAGGTTGGAGGTTCGAGCCCACCCGGTGGTGGTGCGGCGCTTTTTTTTTTCTTTGGGGCGATAGCTCTGAAGAAATGGTCTGACGGTGGTGAGAGTGGAGCACGATTGTCTCGGTGGCGCAGTTCGCTAGCGCGATCGGCTGTTAACCGAAAGGTTGGAGGTTCGAGCCCACCCGGTGATGGTGTGGCGATTTTTTTTCTTTGTGCTGATAGCTTTGAAGATATGTTCTGATGGTGGTGAGAGTGGAGCAGGACTGTCTCCGTGGCGCAATTGGCTAGCGCGATTGGCTGTTAACCGAAAAGTTGGAGGTTCGAGCCCACCCGGTGGTGGTGCGGCGCTTTTTTTTCTTTGGGCTGATAGCTTTGAAGATATGTTCTGATGGTGGCGAGAGTAGAGCAGGACTGTCTTCGTGGCGCAATTGGCTAGCGCGATTGGCTGTTAACCGAAAGGTTGGAGGTTCGAGCCCACGCGGTGGTGGTGCGGTGCTTTTTTTCTTTGGGCTGATACCTTTGAAGATATGTTCTGAAGGTGGTGAGAGTGGAGCAGGACTGTCTCCGTGGCGCAATTGGCTTGCGCGATCGGCTGTTCACCGAAAAGTTGGAGGCTCGAGCCCACCCGGTGGTGGTGCGGCGCTTTTTTTCCTTTGGGCTGAGAGCTTTGAAAATATGTTCTGATGGTGGTGAGAGTGGAGCAGGACTGTCTCCGTGGCGCAATTGGCTAGCGCGATCGGCTGTTAACCGAAAGGTTCGAGTTTCGAGCCCTCCCGGGAGTGGTGTGTTGTTTTTTTCTTTGTGCTGATAGCTTTGAAGATATGTTCTGATGGTGGTGAGAGTGGAGCAGGACTGTCTCCGTGGCGCAATTGGCTAGCGCGATTGGCTGTTAACCGAAAGGTTGGAGTTTCGAGCCCACCCGGTGGCGGTGCGGCGCTTTTTTTCTTTGGGCTGATAGCTCTGAAGAAATTTTCTGACGGTGGTGAGAGTTGAGCAGGACTGTCTCCGTGGCGCAATTGGCTAGCGCGATCGGCTGGTAACCGAAAGGTTGGAGGTTCGAGCCCACCCGGTGGTGGTGCGGCGGCAGCGCTTTTTTTTTCTTTGGGGCAATAGCTCTGAAAAAATGGTCTGACGGTGGTGAGAGTGGAGCACGATTGTCTCCGTGGCGCAGTTGGCTAGCGCGATCGGCTGTTAACCGAAAGGTTGGAGGCTCGAGCCCACCCGGTGATGGTGTGTTGCTTTTTTCTTTGTGGTAATAGCTTTGATGATATGTTCTGATGGTGGTGAGAGTGGAGCAGGACTGTCTCCATGGCGCGATTGGCTAGCGCGATCGGCTGTTAACCGAAAGGTTGGAGGTTCGAGCCCACCCGGTGGTGGTGCGGCGCTTTTTTTCTTTGGGGCGATAGCTCTGAAGAACTGGTCTGACGGTGGTGAGAATGGAGCACGATTGTCTCCGTGGCGCAATGGGCTAGCGCGATCGGCTGTTAACCGAAAGGTTGGAGTTTCGAGCCCTCCCGGGAGTGGTGTGTTGCTTTTTTCTTTGTGGTAATAGCTTTGGAGATATGTTCTGATGGTGGTGAGAGTGGAGCAGGACTGTCTCCATGGCGCAATTGGCTAGCGCGATCGGCTGTTAACCGAAAGGTTGGAGTTTCGAGCCCACCGGGTGGTGGTGCGGCGCTCTTTTTTCTTTGGGCTGATAGCTCTGAAGAAATGTTCTGACGGTGGTGAGAGTTGAGCAGGACTGTCTCTGTGGCGCAATTGGCTAGCGCGATCGGCTGTTAACCGAAAGTTTGGAGGTTCGAGCCCACCCGGTGGTGGTGCGGCGCTTGTTTTTTCTTTGAAGCGATAGCTCTGAAGAAATGACCTGACGGTGGTGAGAGTGGAGCACGATTGTCTCCTAGGCGAAGTTGGCAGGCGCGATCGGCTGTTAACCGAAAGGTTGGAGGTTCAAGCCCACACGGTAATGGTGTGGCGCTTTTTTTCTTTGTGCTGATAGCTTTGAAGATATGTTCTGAAGGTGGTGAGAGTGGAGCAGGGCTGTCTCCGTGGCGCTATTGGCTTGCGCCATCGGCTGTTAACCGAAAGGTTGGAGGTTCGAGCCCACCCGGTGGTGGTGCGGCGCTTTTTTTTTCTTTGGGGTGATAGCTCTGAAGAAATGGTCTGACGGTGGTGAGAGTGCAGCACGACTGTTCCGTGGCGCAAAGGGCTAGCGCGATCGGCTGTAAACCGAAAGGTTGGAGTTTCGAGAACTCCCGGGAGTGGTGTGTTGCTTTTTTCTTTGCACTGATAGCTTTGAAGATATGTTCTGATGGTGGTGAGAGTGGAGCAGGACTGTCTCCGTGGCGCAATTGGCTAGCGCGATTGGCTGTTAACCGAAAAGTTGGAGGTTCGAGCCCACCCGGTGGTGGTGCGGCGCTTTTTTTTCTTTGGGCTGATAGCTTTGAAGATATGTTCTGATGGTGGCGAGAGTAGAGCAGGACTGTCTTCGTGGCGCAATTGGCTAGCGCGATCGGCTGTTAACCGAAAGGTTGGAGGTTCGAGCCCACCCGGTGGTGGTGCAGCGCTTTTTTTTCTTTGCGCTGAAAGCTTTGAAGATATGTTCTGATGGTGGTGAGAGTGTAGACGACTGTCTCCGTGGCGCTATGAGCTAGCGCGATCGGCTGTTAACCGAAAGGTTGGAATTTCGAGCCCTCCCGGGAGTGGTGTGTTGCTTTTTTCTTTGCACTGATAGCTTTGAAGATATGTTCCGTTGGTGGTGAGAGTGGAGCAGGACTGTCTCCGTGGCGCAATTGGCTAGCGCGATCGGCTGTTAACCGAAAGGTTGGAGATTCGAGCCCACCCGGTGGTGGTGCAGCGCTTTTATTTCTTTGGGCTGATAGCTTTGAAGATATGTTGTGATGGTGGTGAGAGTTGAGCAGGACTGTCTCCGTGGCACAATCGGCTAGCACGATTGGCTGTTAACCGAAAGGTTGGAGGTTCGAGCACACCCGGTGGTGGTGCGGTGCTTTTTTTCTTTGGGCTGATAGCTTTGAAGATATGTTCTGAAGGTGGTGAGAGTGGAGCAGGACTGTCTCCGTGGCGCAATCGGCTTGCGCGATCGGCTGTTAACCGAAAAGTTGGAGGTTCGAGCCCAACCGGTGGTGGTGCGGCGCTTTTTTTTCTTTGGGCTGAGAGCTTTGAAGATATGTTCTGATGGTGGTGAGAGTGGAGCAGGACTGTCTCCGTGGCGCAATTGGCTAGCGCGATCGGCTGTTAACCGAAAGGTTGGAGTTTCGAGCCCTCCCGGGAGTGGTGTGTTGCTTTTTTCTTTGCGCTGATAGCTTTGAAGATATGTTCTGATGGTGGTGAGAGTGGAGCACGACTGTCTCCGTGGCGCAGTTGGCTAGCGCGAACGGCTGTTAACCGAAAGGTTGGAGGTTCGAGACCACCCGGTGATGGTGTGGCGCTTTTTTTCTTTGTGCTGATAGCTTTGAAGATATGTTCTGATGGTGGTGAGAGTGGAGCAGGACTGTCTCCGTGGCGCAATTGGCTAGCGCGATTGGCTGTTAACCGAAAGGTTGGAGTTTCGAGCCCACCCGGTGGTGGTGCGGCGCTTTTTTTCTTTGGGCTGATAGCTCTGAAGAAATGTTCTGACGGTGGTGAGAGTTGAGCAGGACTGTCTCCGTGGCGCAATTGGCTAGCGCCATCGGCTGGTAACCGAAAGGTTGGAGGTTCGAGCCCACCCGGTGGTGGTGCGGCGGCAGCGCTTTTTTTTTTCTTTGGGGCAATAGCTCTGAAAAATTGGTCTGACGGTGGTGAGAGTGGAGCACGATTGTCTCTGTGGCGCAGTTGGCTAGCGCGATCGGCTGTTAACCGAAAGGTTGGAGGTTCGAGCCCACCCGGTGATGGTGTGTTGCTTTTTTCTTTGTGGTAATAGCTTTGAAGATATGTTCTGATGGTGGTGAGAGTGGAGCAGGACTGTCTCCATGGCGCGATTGGCTAGCGCGATCTGCTCTTAACCGAAAGGTTGGAGTTTCGAGCCCACCCGGTGGTGGTGCGGCGGTTTTTTTTCTTTTGGCTGATAGCTCTGAAGAAATGTTCTGACGGTGGTGAGAGTGGAGCAGGACTGTCTCCGTGGCGCAATTGGCTAGCGCGATCGGCTGTAAATCGAAAGGTTGGAGTTTCGAGCTCTCCCGGGCGTGGTGTGTTGCTTTTTTCTTTGCACTGACAGCTTTGAAGATATGTTCTGATGGTGGTGAGAGTGGAGCAGGACTGTCTCCGTGGCGCAATGGGCTAGCGCGATCGGCTGTTAACCGAAAGGTTGGAGTTTCGAGCCCACCCGGTGGTGGTGCGGCGCTTTTTTTTCTTTGGGCTGATAGCTCTGAAGAAATGTTCTGAGGTGGTGAGAGTTGAGCAGGACTGTCTCCGTGGCGCAATTGGCTAGCGCGATCGGCTGTTAACCGAAAGGTTGGAGGTTCGAGCCCACCCGGTGGTGGTGCGGCGCTTTTTTTTTCTTTGGGGCGATAGCTCTGAAGAAATGGTCTGACGGTGGTGAGAGTGGAGCACGATTGTCTCGGTGGCGCAGTTCGCTAGCGCGATCGGCTGTTAACCGAAAGGTTGGAGGTTCGAGCCCACCCGGTGATGGTGTGGCGCTTTTTTTTCTTTGTGCTGATAGCTTTGAAGATATGTTCTGATGGTGGCGAGAGTAGAGCAGGACTGTCTTCGTGGCGCAATTGGCTAGCGCGATTGGCTGTTAACCGAAAGGTTGGAGGTTCGAGCCCACCCGGTGGTGGTGCGGTGCTTTTTTTCTTTGGGCTGATACCATTGAAGATATGTTCTGAAGGTGGTGAGAGTGGAGCAGGACTGTCTCCGTGGCGCAATTGGCTTGCGCGATCGGCTGTTCACCGAAAAGTTGGAGGTTCGAGCCCACCCGGTGGTGGTGCGGCGCTTTTTTTTCTTTGGGCTGAGAGCTTTGAAAATATGTTCTGATGGTGGTGAGAGTGGAGCAGGATTGTCTCCGTGGCGCAATTGGCTAGCGCGATCGGCTGTTAACCGAAAGGTTGGAGTTTCGAGCCCTCCCGGGAGTGGTGTGTTGTTTTTTTTTGCGCTGATAGCTTTGAAGATATGTTCTGATGGTGGTGAGAGTGGAGCACGACTGTCTCCGTGGCGCAGTTGGCTAGCGCGATCGGCTGTTAACCGAAAGGTTGGAGGTTCGAGCCCACCCGGTGATGGTGTGGCGCTTTTTTTTCTTTGTGCTGATAGCTTTGAAGATATGTTCTGATGGTGGTGAGAGTGGAGCAGGACTGTCTCCGTGGCGCAATTGGCTAGCGCGATTGGCTGTTAACCGAAAGGTTGGAGTTTCGAGCCCACCCGGTGGTGGTGCGGCACTTTTTTTCTTTGGACTGATAGCTCTGAAGAAATTTTCTGACGGTGGTGAGAGTTGAGCAGGACTGTCTCCGTGGCGCAATTGGCTAGCGCGATCGGCTGGTAACCGAAAGGTTGGAGGTTCGAGCCCACCCGGTGGTGGTGCGGCGGCAGCGCTTTTTTTTTCTTTGGGGCAATAGCTCTGAAAAAATGGTCTGACGGTGGTGAGAGTGGAGCACGATTGTCTCCGTGGCGCAATTGGCTAGCGCGATCGGCTGTTAAGCGAAAGGTTGGAGTTTCGAGCCCTCCCGGGAGTGGTGTGTTGCTTTTTTCTTTGCGCTGATAGCTTTGAAGATATGTTCTGATGGTGGTGAGAGTGGAGCACGACTGTCTCCATGGCGCAATTGGCTAGCGCGATCGGCTGTTAACCGAAAGGTTGGAGTTTCGAGCCCACCCGGTGGTGGTGCGGCGCTTTTTTTTCTTTGGGCTGATAGCTCTGAAGAAATGTTCTGACGGTGGTGAGAGTGGAGCAGGACTGTCTCCGTGGCGCAATTGGCTAGCGCGATCGGCTGTTAACCGAAAGGTTGGAGGTTCGAGCCCACCCGGTGGTGGTGCGGCGCTTTTTTTTCTTTGGGGCGATAGCTCTGAAGAAATGGTCTGACGGTGGTGAGAATGGAGCACGATTGTCTCCGTGGCGCAATGGGCTAGCGCGATCGGCTGTTAACCGAAAGCTTGGAGTTTCGAGCCCTCCCGGGAGTGGTGTGTTGCTTTTTTCTTTGTGGTAATAGCTTTGGAGATATGTTCTGATGGTGGTGAGAGTGGAGCAGGAATGTCTCCATGGCGCAATTGGCTAGCGCGATCGGCTGTTAACCGAAAGGTTGGAGTTTCGAGCCCACCGGGTGGTGGTGCGGCGCTCTTTTTTTCTTTGGGCTGATAGCTCTGAAGAAATGTTCTGACGGTGGTGAGAGTTGAGCAGGACTGTCTCCGTGGCGCAATTGGCTAGCGCGATCGGCTGTTAACCGAAAGGTTGGAGGTTCGAGCCCACCCGGTGGTGGTGCGGCGCTTGTTTTTTCTTTGGGGCGATAGCTTTGAAGAAATGGTCTGACGGTGGTGAGAGTGGAGCACGATTGTCTCCGAGGCGAAGTTGGCTGGCGCGATCGGCTGTTAACCGAAAGGTTGGAGGTTCAAGCCCATACGGTGGTGGTGCGGCGCTTTTTTTCTGTGGGCTGATAGCTTTGAAGATATGTTCTGATGGTGGTGAGAGTAGAGCAGGACTGTCTCCATGGCGCAATTGGCTAGCGTGATCGGCTGTTAACCGAAAAGTTGGAGGTTCGAGCCCACCCGGTGGTGGTGCGGCGCTTTTTTCTCTTTGGGCTGATAGCTTTGAAAATATGTTTTGATGGTGGTGAGAGTGGAGCAAGACTGTCCCCGTGGCGCATTGGGCTAGCGCGATCGGCTGTTAACCGAAAGGTTGGAGGTTCGAGCCCACCCGGTGGTGGTGCGGCGCTTTTTTTTCTTTGCACTAATAGCTTTGAAGATATGTCCTGATGGTGTTGAGAGTTGAGCAATACTGTCTCCGTGGCGCAATGGGCTAGCGCGATCGGCTGTTAACCGAAAGGTTGGAGTTTCGAGCCCTCCCGGGAGTGGTGTGTTGCTTTTTTTGTGGTAATAGCTTTGAAGATATGTTCTGATGGTGGTGAGAGTGGAGCAGGACTGTCTCCATGGCGCAATTGGCTAGCGCGATCGGCTGTTAACCGAAAGGTTGGAGTTTCGAGCCCACCCGGTGGTGGTGCGGCGCTTTTTTTTCTTTGGGCTGATAGCTCTGAAGATATGTTCTGATGGTGGTGAGAGTGGAGCAGGACTGTCTCCGTGGCGCAATTGGCTGTTAACCGAAAGGTTGGAGGTTCGAGCCCACCCGGTGGTGGTGCAGTGCTTTTTTTCTTTGGGCTGATAGCTTTGAAGATATGTTCTGAAGGTGGTGAGAGTGGAGCAGGACTGTCTCCGTGGCGCAATTGGCTTGCGCGATCGGCTGTAAACCGAAAAGTTGGAGGTTCGAGCCCACCCGGTGGTGGTGCGGCGCTTTTTTTTCTTTGGGCTGATAGCTTTGAAGATATTTTCCGATGATGGTGAGAGTAGAGCAGGACTGTCTCCGTGGCGCAAGTGGCTAGCGCGATCGGCTGTTAACCGAAAGGTTGGAGTTTCGAGCCCTCCCGGGAGTGGTTTGTTGCTTTTTTCTTTGCGCTGATAGCTTTGAAGATATGTTCTGATGGTGGTGAGAGTGGAGCACGACTGTCTCCGTGGCGCAGTTGGCTAGCGCGAACGGCTGTTAACCGAAAGGTTGGAGGTTCGAGCCCACCCGGTGATGGTGTGGCGCTTTTTTTTCTTTGTGCTGATAGCTTTGAAGATATGTTCTGATGGTGGTGAGAGTGGAGCAGGACTGTCTCCGTGGCGCAATTGGCTAGCGCGATTGGCTGTTAACCGAAAGGTTGGAGTTTCGAGCCCACCCGGTGGTGGTGCGGCGCTTTTTTCTTTGGGCTGATAGCTCTGAAGAAATGTTCTGACGGTGGTGAGAGTTGAGCAGGACTGTCTCCGTGGCGCAATTGGCTAGCGCCATCGGCTGGTAACCGAAAGGTTGGAGGTTCGAGCCCACCCGGTGGTGGTGCGGCGGCAGCGCTTTTTTTTTCTTTGGGGCAATAGCTCTGAAAAATTGGTCTGACGGTGGTGAGAGTGGAGCACGATTGTCTCCGTGGCACAGTTGGCTAGCGCGATCGGCTGTTAACCGAAAGGTTGGAGGTTCGAGCCCACCCGGTGATGGTGTGTTGTTTTTTTCTTTGTGGTAATAGCTTTGAAGATATGTTCTGATGGTGGTGAGATTGGAGCAGGACTGTCTCCATGGCGCGATTGGCTAGCGCGATCGGCTCTTAACCGAAAGGTTGGAGTTTCGAGCCCACCCGGTGGTGGTGCGGCGGTTTTTTTTCTTTTGGCTGATAGCTCTGAAGAAATGTTCTGACGGTGATGAGAGTGGAGCAGGACTGTCTCCGTGGCGCAATTGGTTAGCGCGATCGGCTGTTAACCGAAAGGTTGGAGGTTCGAGCCCACCCGGTGGTGGTGCCGCGCTTTTTTTTCTTTGGGGCGATAGCTCTGAAGAAATGGTCTGATGGTGGTGAGAATGGAGCACGATTGTCTCCGTGGCGCAATGGGCTAGCGCGGTCGGCTGTTAACCGAAAGCTTGGAGTTTCGAGCCCTCCCGGGAGTGGTGTGTTGCTTTTTTCTTTGTGGTAATAGCTTTGGAGATATGTTCTGATGGTGGTGAGAGTGGAGCAGGAATGTCTCCATGGCGCAATTGGCTAGCGCGATCGGCTGTTAACCGAAAGGTTGGAGTTTCGAGCCCACCGGGTGGTGGTGCGGCGCTCTTTTTTTCTTTGGGCTGATAGCTCTGAAGAAATGTTCTGACGGTGGTGAGAGTTGAGCAGGACTGTCTCCGTGGCGCAATTGGCTAGCGCGATCGGCTGTTAACCGAAAGGTTGGAGGTCCGAGCCCACCCGGTGGTGGTGCGGCGCTTGTTTTTTCTTTGGGGCGATAGCTTTGAATAAAATGGTCTGATGGTGGTGAGAGTGCAGCAGGACTGTCTTCGTGGCGCAATTGGCTAGCGCGATCGGCTGTTAACCGAAAGGTTGGAGTTTCGAGCTCTCCCGGGAGTGGTGTGTTGCTTTTTTCTTTGCACTGACAGCTTTGAAGATATGTTCTGATGGTGGTGAGAGTGGAGCAGGACTGTCTCCGTGGCGCAATTGGCTAGCGCGATCGGCTGTTAACCGAAAGGTTGGAGGTTCGAGCCCACCCGGTGGTGGTGCGGCGCTTTTTTTCTTTGCGCTAATAGCTTTGAAGATATGTCCTGATGGTGTTGAGAGGGGAGCAAGACTGTCTCCGTGGCGCAATTGGCTAGCGCGATCGGCTATTAACCGAAAGGTTGGAGGTTCGAGCCCACCCGGTTGTGGTGTGGCGCTTTTTTTTCTTTGGGGCAATAGCTCTGAAGAAATGGTCTGACGGTGGTGAGAGTGGAGCACGATTGTCTCGGTGGCGCAGTTGGCTAGTGCGATCGGCTGTTAACCGAAAGGTAGGAGGTTCGAGCCCACCCGGTGATGGTGTGGCGCTTTTTTTTCTTTGTGCTGATAGCTTTGAAGATATGTTCTGATGGTGGCGAGAGTAGAGCAGGACTGTCTTCGTGGCGCAATTGGCTAGCGCGATCGGCTGTTAACCGAAAGGTTGGAGGTTCGAGCCCACCCGGTGGTGGTGCAGCGCTTTTTTTTCTTTGCGCTGAAAGCTTTGAAGATATGTTCTGATGGTGGTGAGAGTGGAGCAAGACTGTCCTCGTGGCGCAATGAGCTAGCGCGATCGGCCATTAACCGAAAGGTTGTTGTTTCGAGCCCTCCCGCGAGTGGTGTGTTGCTTTTTTCTTTGCGCTGATAGCTTTGAAGATATGTTCTGATGGTGGTGAGAGTGGAGCACGACTGTCCCCGTGGCGCAATGAGCTAGCGCGATCGGCTATTAACCGAAAGGTTGGAGTTTCGAGCCCTCCCGGGAGTGGTGTGTTGCTTTTTTCTTTGCACTGATAGCTTTGAAGATATGTTGCGATGGTAGTGAGAGTGCAGCAGGACTGTCTCCGTGGCGCAATAGCTAGCGCGATCGGCTGTTAACCGAAAGGTTGGAGATTCGAGCCCACCCGGTGGTAGTGCAGCGCTTTTATTTCTTTGGGCTGATAGCTTTGAAGATATGTTCTGATGGTGGTGAGAGTGGAGCAGGACTGTCTCTGTGGCACAATCGGCTAGCGCGATCGGCTGTTAACCGAAAGGTTGGAGGTTCGAGCCCACCCGGTGGTGGTGCGCCGCTTTTTTTTCTGTGGGCTGATAGCTTGGAAGATATGTTTTGATGGTGGTGAGAGTAGAGCAGGACTGTCTCCGTGACGCAATTGGCTAGCGTGATCGGCTGTTAACCGAAAAGTTGGAGGTTCGAGCCCACCCGGTGGTGGTGCGGCGCTTTTTTTTCTTTGGGCTGATAGCTTTGAAGATATGTTCTGATGGTGGTGAGAGTAGAGCAGGACTGCCTCCGTGGCGCAATTGGCTAGCGCGATCGGCTGTTAACCGAAAGGTTTGAGTTTCGAGCCCTCCCGGGAGTGGTGTGTTGCTTTTTTGTTTGCGCTGATAGCTTTGAAGATATGTTCTGATGGTGGTGAGAGTGGAGCACGACTGTCTCCGTGGCGCAGTTGGCTAGCGCGATCGGCTGTTAACCGAAAGGTTGGAGGTTCGAGCCCACCCGGTGATGGTGTGGCGTTTTTTTTTCTTTGTGCTGATAGCTTTGAAGATATGTTCTGATGGTGGTGAGAGTGGAGCAGAACTGTCTCCGTTGTGCAATTGGCTATCGCGATTGGCTATTAACCGAAAGGTTGGAGGTTCGAGCCCACCCGGTGGTGGTGCGGTGCTTTTTTTTCTTTGGGCTGATAGCTTTGAAGATATGTTCTGATCGTGGTGAGAGTGGAGCAGGACTGTCTCCGTGGCGCAATTGGCTTGTGCGATCGGCTGTTAACCAAAAGGTTGGAGGTTCGAGCCCACCCGGTGGTGGTGCGGCGCTTTTTTTTCTTTGCGCTGATAGCTTTGAAGACATGTTCTGATGGTGGTGAGAGTGGAGCAAGACTGTCCCCATGGCGCAATGGGCAAGCGCGATCGGCTGTTAACCGAAAGGTTGGAGTTTCGAGCCCACCCGGTGGTGGTGCGGCGCTTTTATTTCTTTGCGCTGATAGTTTGAAGATATGTTCTGATGGTGGTGAGAGTGGAGAAAGACTGTCTCCGTGGCGCAATAGGCTAGCGCGATCGGCTGTTAACCGAAAGGTTGGAATTTCGAGCCCATTCGGTGGTGGTGCGGCGCTTTTTTTTCTTTGGGCTGATAGCTTTGAAGATATTTTCTGATGGTGGCGAGAGTAGAGCAGGACTGTCTTCGTGGCGCAATTGGCTAGCGCGATCGGCTGGTAACCGAAAGGTTGGAGGTTCGAGCCCACCCGGTGGTGGTGCAGCGCTTTTTTTTCTTTGCGCTGAAAGCTTTGAAGATATGTTCTGATGGTGGTGAGAGTGGAGAAGACTGTCCCCGTGGCGCTATGAGCTAGCGCGATCGGCTGTTAACCGAAAGGTTGGAATTTCGAGCCCTCCCGGGAGTGGTGTGTTGCTTTTTTCTTTGCACTGATAGCTTTGAAGATATGTTCCGTTGGTGATGAGAGTGGAGCAGGACTGTCTCCGTGGCGCAATTGGCTAGCGCGATCGGCTGTTAACCGAAAGGTTGGAGATTCGAGCCCACCCGGTGGTGGTGCAGCGCTTTTATTTCTTTGGGCTGATAGCTTTGAAGATATGTTCTGATGGTGGCGAGAGTAGAGCAGGTCTGTCTTCGTGGCGCAATTGGCTAGCGCGATCGGCTGTTAACCGAAAGGTTGCAGGTTCGAGCCCACCCGGTGGTGGTGCAGCGCTTTTTTTCTTTGCGCTGAAAGCTTTGAAGATATGTTCTGATGGTGGTGAGAGTGGAGAAGACTGTCCCCGTGGCGCTATGAGCTAGCGCGATCGGCTGTTAACCGAAAGGTTGGAATTTCGAGCCCTCCCGGGAGTGGTGTGTTGCTTTTTTCTTTGCACTGATAGCTTTGAAGATATGTTCCGTTGGCGGTGAGAGTGGAGCAGGACTTTCTCCGTGGCGCAATTGGCTAGCGCGATCGGCTGTTAACCGAAAGGTTGGAGATTCGAGCCCACCCGGTGGTGGTGCAGCGCTTTTATTTCTTTGGGCTGATAGCTTTGAAGATATGTTGTGATGATGGTGAGAGTGGAGCAGGACTGTCTCCGTGGCACAATCGGCTAGCGCGATTGGCTGTTAACCAAAAGGTTGGAGGTTCGAGCCCACACGGTGGTGGTGCGGCGCTTTTATTCTTTGGGGCGATAGCTCTGAAGAAATGGTCTGACGGTGGTGAGAGTGGAGCACGATTGTCTCGGTGGCGCAGTTGGCTAGTGCGATCGGCTGTTAACCGAAAGGTTGGAGGTTCGAGCCCACCCGGTGATGGTGTGGCGCTTTTTTTTCTTTGTGCTGATAGCTTTGAAGATATGTTCTGATGGTGGTGAGAGTGGAGCAGGACTGTCTCCGTGGCGCAATTGGCTAGCGCGATCGGCTGTAAATCGAAAGGTTGGAGTTTCGAGCTCTCCCGGGCGTGGTGTGTTGCTTTTTTCTTTGCACTGACAGCTTTGAAGATATGTTCTGATGGTGGTGAGAGTGGAGCAGGACTGTCTCCGTGGCACAATGGGCTAGCGCGATCGGCTGTTAACCGAAAGGTTGGTGTTTCGAACCCACCCGGTGGTGGTGCGGCGCTTTTTTTTCTTTGGGCTGATAGCTCTGAAGAAATGTTCTGACGGTGGTGAGAGTTGAGCAGGACTGTCTCCGTGGCGCAATTGGCTAGCGCGATCGGCTGTTAACCGAAAGGTTGGAGGTTCGAGCCCACCCGGTGGTGGTGCGGCGCTTTTTTTTTTCTTTGGGGCGATAGCTCTGAAGAAATGGTCTGACGGTGGTGAGAGTGGAGCACGATTGTCTCGGTGGCGCAGTTCGCTAGCGCGATCGGCTGTTAACCGAAAGGTTGGAGGTTCGAGCCCACCCGGTGATGGTGTGGCGATTTTTTTTCTTTGTGCTGATAGCTTTGAAGATATGTTCTGATGGTGGTGAGAGTGGAGCAGGACTGTCTCCGTGGCGCAATTGGCTAGCGCGATTGGCTGTTAACCGAAAAGTTGGAGGTTCGAGCCCACCCGGTGGTGGTGCGGCGCTTTTTTTTCTTTGGGCTGATAGCTTTGAAGATATGTTCTGATGGTGGCGAGAGTAGAGCAGGACTGTCTTCGTGGCGCAATTGGCTAGCGCGATTGGCTGTTAACCGAAAGGTTGGAGGTTCGAGCCCACGCGGTGGTGGTGCGGTGCTTTTTTTCTTTGGGCTGATACCTTTGAAGATATGTTCTGAAGGTGGTGAGAGTGGAGCAGGACTGTCTCCGTGGCGCAATTGGCTTGCGCGATCGGCTGTTCACCGAAAAGTTGGAGGCTCGAGCCCACCCGGTGGTGGTGCGGCGCTTTTTTTCCTTTGGGCTGAGAGCTTTGAAAATATGTTCTGATGGTGGTGAGAGTGGAGCAGGACTGTCTCCGTGGCGCAATTGGCTAGCGCGATCGGCTGTTAACCGAAAGGTTCGAGTTTCGAGCCCTCCCGGGAGTGGTGTGTTGTTTTTTTCTTTGTGCTGATAGCTTTGAAGATATGTTCTGATGGTGGTGAGAGTGGAGCAGGACTGTCTCCGTGGCGCAATTGGCTAGCGCGATTGGCTGTTAACCGAAAGGTTGGAGTTTCGAGCCCACCCGGTGGCGGTGCGGCGCTTTTTTTCTTTGGGCTGATAGCTCTGAAGAAATTTTCTGACGGTGGTGAGAGTTGAGCAGGACTGTCTCCGTGGCGCAATTGGCTAGCGCGATCGGCTGGTAACCGAAAGGTTGGAGGTTCGAGCCCACCCGGTGGTGGTGCGGCGGCAGCGCTTTTTTTTTCTTTGGGGCAATAGCTCTGAAAAAATGGTCTGACGGTGGTGAGAGTGGAGCACGATTGTCTCCGTGGCGCAGTTGGCTAGCGCGATCGGCTGTTAACCGAAAGGTTGGAGGTTCGAGCCCACCCGGTGATGGTGTGTTGCTTTTTTCTTTGTGGTAATAGCTTTGATGATATGTTCTGATGGTGGTGAGAGTGGAGCAGGACTGTCTCCATGGCGCGATTGGCTAGCGCGATCGGCTGTTAACCGAAAGGTTGGAGGTTCGAGCCCACCCGGTGGTGGTGCGGCGCTTTTTTTCTTTGGGGCGATAGCTCTGAAGAACTGGTCTGACGGTGGTGAGAATGGAGCACGATTGTCTCCGTGGCGCAATGGGCTAGCGCGATCGGCTGTTAACCGAAAGGTTGGAGTTTCGAGCCCTCCCGGGAGTGGTGTGTTGCTTTTTTCTTTGTGGTAATAGCTTTGGAGATATGTTCTGATGGTGGTGAGAGTGGAGCAGGACTGTCTCCATGGCGCAATTGGCTAGCGCGATCGGCTGTTAACCGAAAGGTTGGAGTTTCGAGCCCACCGGGTGGTGGTGCGGCGCTCTTTTTTCTTTGGGCTGATAGCTCTGAAGAAATGTTCTGACGGTGGTGAGAGTTGAGCAGGACTGTCTCTGTGGCGCAATTGGCTAGCGCGATCGGCTGTTAACCGAAAGTTTGGAGGTTCGAGCCCACCCGGTGGTGGTGCGGCGCTTGTTTTTTCTTTGAAGCGATAGCTCTGAAGAAATGACCTGACGGTGGTGAGAGTGGAGCACGATTGTCTCCTAGGCGAAGTTGGCAGGCGCGATCGGCTGTTAACCGAAAGGTTGGAGGTTCAAGCCCACACGGTAATGGTGTGGCGCTTTTTTTCTTTGTGCTGATAGCTTTGAAGATATGTTCTGAAGGTGGTGAGAGTGGAGCAGGGCTGTCTCCGTGGCGCTATTGGCTTGCGCCATCGGCTGTTAACCGAAAGGTTGGAGGTTCGAGCCCACCCGGTGGTGGTGCGGCGCTTTTTTTTTCTTTGGGGTGATAGCTCTGAAGAAATGGTCTGACGGTGGTGAGAGTGCAGCACGACTGTTCCGTGGCGCAAAGGGCTAGCGCGATCGGCTGTAAACCGAAAGGTTGGAGTTTCGAGAACTCCCGGGAGTGGTGTGTTGCTTTTTTCTTTGCACTGATAGCTTTGAAGATATGTTCTGATGGTGGTGAGAGTGGAGCAGGACTGTCTCCGTGGCGCAATTGGCTAGCGCGATTGGCTGTTAACCGAAAAGTTGGAGGTTCGAGCCCACCCGGTGGTGGTGCGGCGCTTTTTTTTCTTTGGGCTGATAGCTTTGAAGATATGTTCTGATGGTGGCGAGAGTAGAGCAGGACTGTCTTCGTGGCGCAATTGGCTAGCGCGATCGGCTGTTAACCGAAAGGTTGGAGGTTCGAGCCCACCCGGTGGTGGTGCAGCGCTTTTTTTTCTTTGCGCTGAAAGCTTTGAAGATATGTTCTGATGGTGGTGAGAGTGTAGACGACTGTCTCCGTGGCGCTATGAGCTAGCGCGATCGGCTGTTAACCGAAAGGTTGGAATTTCGAGCCCTCCCGGGAGTGGTGTGTTGCTTTTTTCTTTGCACTGATAGCTTTGAAGATATGTTCCGTTGGTGGTGAGAGTGGAGCAGGACTGTCTCCGTGGCGCAATTGGCTAGCGCGATCGGCTGTTAACCGAAAGGTTGGAGATTCGAGCCCACCCGGTGGTGGTGCAGCGCTTTTATTTCTTTGGGCTGATAGCTTTGAAGATATGTTGTGATGGTGGTGAGAGTTGAGCAGGACTGTCTCCGTGGCACAATCGGCTAGCACGATTGGCTGTTAACCGAAAGGTTGGAGGTTCGAGCACACCCGGTGGTGGTGCGGTGCTTTTTTTCTTTGGGCTGATAGCTTTGAAGATATGTTCTGAAGGTGGTGAGAGTGGAGCAGGACTGTCTCCGTGGCGCAATCGGCTTGCGCGATCGGCTGTTAACCGAAAAGTTGGAGGTTCGAGCCCAACCGGTGGTGGTGCGGCGCTTTTTTTTCTTTGGGCTGAGAGCTTTGAAGATATGTTCTGATGGTGGTGAGAGTGGAGCAGGACTGTCTCCGTGGCGCAATTGGCTAGCGCGATCGGCTGTTAACCGAAAGGTTGGAGTTTCGAGCCCTCCCGGGAGTGGTGTGTTGCTTTTTTCTTTGCGCTGATAGCTTTGAAGATATGTTCTGATGGTGGTGAGAGTGGAGCACGACTGTCTCCGTGGCGCAGTTGGCTAGCGCGAACGGCTGTTAACCGAAAGGTTGGAGGTTCGAGACCACCCGGTGATGGTGTGGCGCTTTTTTTCTTTGTGCTGATAGCTTTGAAGATATGTTCTGATGGTGGTGAGAGTGGAGCAGGACTGTCTCCGTGGCGCAATTGGCTAGCGCGATTGGCTGTTAACCGAAAGGTTGGAGTTTCGAGCCCACCCGGTGGTGGTGCGGCGCTTTTTTTCTTTGGGCTGATAGCTCTGAAGAAATGTTCTGACGGTGGTGAGAGTTGAGCAGGACTGTCTCCGTGGCGCAATTGGCTAGCGCCATCGGCTGGTAACCGAAAGGTTGGAGGTTCGAGCCCACCCGGTGGTGGTGCGGCGGCAGCGCTTTTTTTTTTCTTTGGGGCAATAGCTCTGAAAAATTGGTCTGACGGTGGTGAGAGTGGAGCACGATTGTCTCTGTGGCGCAGTTGGCTAGCGCGATCGGCTGTTAACCGAAAGGTTGGAGGTTCGAGCCCACCCGGTGATGGTGTGTTGCTTTTTTCTTTGTGGTAATAGCTTTGAAGATATGTTCTGATGGTGGTGAGAGTGGAGCAGGACTGTCTCCATGGCGCGATTGGCTAGCGCGATCTGCTCTTAACCGAAAGGTTGGAGTTTCGAGCCCACCCGGTGGTGGTGCGGCGGTTTTTTTTCTTTTGGCTGATAGCTCTGAAGAAATGTTCTGACGGTGGTGAGAGTGGAGCAGGACTGTCTCCGTGGCGCAATTGGCTAGCGCGATCGGCTGTAAATCGAAAGGTTGGAGTTTCGAGCTCTCCCGGGCGTGGTGTGTTGCTTTTTTCTTTGCACTGACAGCTTTGAAGATATGTTCTGATGGTGGTGAGAGTGGAGCAGGACTGTCTCCGTGGCGCAATGGGCTAGCGCGATCGGCTGTTAACCGAAAGGTTGGAGTTTCGAGCCCACCCGGTGGTGGTGCGGCGCTTTTTTTTCTTTGGGCTGATAGCTCTGAAGAAATGTTCTGAGGTGGTGAGAGTTGAGCAGGACTGTCTCCGTGGCGCAATTGGCTAGCGCGATCGGCTGTTAACCGAAAGGTTGGAGGTTCGAGCCCACCCGGTGGTGGTGCGGCGCTTTTTTTTTCTTTGGGGCGATAGCTCTGAAGAAATGGTCTGACGGTGGTGAGAGTGGAGCACGATTGTCTCGGTGGCGCAGTTCGCTAGCGCGATCGGCTGTTAACCGAAAGGTTGGAGGTTCGAGCCCACCCGGTGATGGTGTGGCGCTTTTTTTTCTTTGTGCTGATAGCTTTGAAGATATGTTCTGATGGTGGCGAGAGTAGAGCAGGACTGTCTTCGTGGCGCAATTGGCTAGCGCGATTGGCTGTTAACCGAAAGGTTGGAGGTTCGAGCCCACCCGGTGGTGGTGCGGTGCTTTTTTTCTTTGGGCTGATACCATTGAAGATATGTTCTGAAGGTGGTGAGAGTGGAGCAGAACTGTCTCCGTGGCGCAATTGGCTTGCGCGATCGGCTGTTCACCGAAAAGTTGGAGGTTCGAGCCCACCCGGTGGTGGTGCGGCGCTTTTTTTTCTTTGGGCTGAGAGCTTTGAAAATATGTTCTGATGGTGGTGAGAGTGGAGCAGGATTGTCTCCGTGGCGCAATTGGCTAGCGCGATCGGCTGTTAACCGAAAGGTTGGAGTTTCGAGCCCTCCCGGGAGTGGTGTGTTGTTTTTTTTTGCGCTGATAGCTTTGAAGATATGTTCTGATGGTGGTGAGAGTGGAGCACGACTGTCTCCGTGGCGCAGTTGGCTAGCGCGATCGGCTGTTAACCGAAAGGTTGGAGGTTCGAGCCCACCCGGTGATGGTGTGGCGCTTTTTTTTCTTTGTGCTGATAGCTTTGAAGATATGTTCTGATGGTGGTGAGAGTGGAGCAGGACTGTCTCCGTGGCGCAATTGGCTAGCGCGATTGGCTGTTAACCGAAAGGTTGGAGTTTCGAGCCCACCCGGTGGTGGTGCGGCACTTTTTTTCTTTGGACTGATAGCTCTGAAGAAATTTTCTGACGGTGGTGAGAGTTGAGCAGGACTGTCTCCGTGGCGCAATTGGCTAGCGCGATCGGCTGGTAACCGAAAGGTTGGAGGTTCGAGCCCACCCGGTGGTGGTGCGGCGGCAGCGCTTTTTTTTTCTTTGGGGCAATAGCTCTGAAAAAATGGTCTGACGGTGGTGAGAGTGGAGCACGATTGTCTCCGTGGCGCAATTGGCTAGCGCGATCGGCTGTTAAGCGAAAGGTTGGAGTTTCGAGCCCTCCCGGGAGTGGTGTGTTGCTTTTTTCTTTGCGCTGATAGCTTTGAAGATATGTTCTGATGGTGGTGAGAGTGGAGCACGACTGTCTCCATGGCGCAATTGGCTAGCGCGATCGGCTGTTAACCGAAAGGTTGGAGTTTCGAGCCCACCCGGTGGTGGTGCGGCGCTTTTTTTTCTTTGGGCTGATAGCTCTGAAGAAATGTTCTGACGGTGGTGAGAGTGGAGCAGGACTGTCTCCGTGGCGCAATTGGCTAGCGCGATCGGCTGTTAACCGAAAGGTTGGAGGTTCGAGCCCACCCGGTGGTGGTGCGGCGCTTTTTTTTCTTTGGGGCGATAGCTCTGAAGAAATGGTCTGACGGTGGTGAGAATGGAGCACGATTGTCTCCGTGGCGCAATGGGCTAGCGCGATCGGCTGTTAACCGAAAGCTTGGAGTTTCGAGCCCTCCCGGGAGTGGTGTGTTGCTTTTTTCTTTGTGGTAATAGCTTTGGAGATATGTTCTGATGGTGGTGAGAGTGGAGCAGGAATGTCTCCATGGCGCAATTGGCTAGCGCGATCGGCTGTTAACCGAAAGGTTGGAGTTTCGAGCCCACCGGGTGGTGGTGCGGCGCTCTTTTTTTCTTTGGGCTGATAGCTCTGAAGAAATGTTCTGACGGTGGTGAGAGTTGAGCAGGACTGTCTCCGTGGCGCAATTGGCTAGCGCGATCGGCTGTTAACCGAAAGGTTGGAGGTTCGAGCCCACCCGGTGGTGGTGCGGCGCTTGTTTTTTCTTTGGGGCGATAGCTTTGAAGAAATGGTCTGACGGTGGTGAGAGTGGAGCACGATTGTCTCCGAGGCGAAGTTGGCTGGCGCGATCGGCTGTTAACCGAAAGGTTGGAGGTTCAAGCCCACACGGTGGTGGTGCGGCGCTTTTTTTCTGTGGGCTGATAGCTTTGAAGATATGTTCTGATGGTGGTGAGAGTAGAGCAGGACTGTCTCCATGGCGCAATTGGCTAGCGTGATCGGCTGTTAACCGAAAAGTTGGAGGTTCGAGCCCACCCGGTGGTGGTGCGGCGCTTTTTTCTCTTTGGGCTGATAGCTTTGAAAATATGTTTTGATGGTGGTGAGAGTGGAGCAAGACTGTCCCCGTGGCGCATTGGGCTAGCGCGATCGGCTGTTAACCGAAAGGTTGGAGGTTCGAGCCCACCCGGTGGTGGTGCGGCGCTTTTTTTTCTTTGCACTAATAGCTTTGAAGATATGTCCTGATGGTGTTGAGAGTTGAGCAATACTGTCTCCGTGGCGCAATGGGCTAGCGCGATCGGCTGTTAACCGAAAGGTTGGAGTTTCGAGCCCTCCCGGGAGTGGTGTGTTGCTTTTTTTGTGGTAATAGCTTTGAAGATATGTTCTGATGGTGGTGAGAGTGGAGCAGGACTGTCTCCATGGCGCAATTGGCTAGCGCGATCGGCTGTTAACCGAAAGGTTGGAGTTTCGAGCCCACCCGGTGGTGGTGCGGCGCTTTTTTTTCTTTGGGCTGATAGCTCTGAAGATATGTTCTGATGGTGGTGAGAGTGGAGCAGGACTGTCTCCGTGGCGCAATTGGCTGTTAACCGAAAGGTTGGAGGTTCGAGCCCACCCGGTGGTGGTGCAGTGCTTTTTTTCTTTGGGCTGATAGCTTTGAAGATATGTTCTGAAGGTGGTGAGAGTGGAGCAGGACTGTCTCCGTGGCGCAATTGGCTTGCGCGATCGGCTGTAAACCGAAAAGTTGGAGGTTCGAGCCCACCCGGTGGTGGTGCGGCGCTTTTTTTTCTTTGGGCTGATAGCTTTGAAGATATTTTCCGATGATGGTGAGAGTAGAGCAGGACTGTCTCCGTGGCGCAAGTGGCTAGCGCGATCGGCTGTTAACCGAAAGGTTGGAGTTTCGAGCCCTCCCGGGAGTGGTTTGTTGCTTTTTTCTTTGCGCTGATAGCTTTGAAGATATGTTCTGATGGTGGTGAGAGTGGAGCACGACTGTCTCCGTGGCGCAGTTGGCTAGCGCGAACGGCTGTTAACCGAAAGGTTGGAGGTTCGAGCCCACCCGGTGATGGTGTGGCGCTTTTTTTTCTTTGTGCTGATAGCTTTGAAGATATGTTCTGATGGTGGTGAGAGTGGAGCAGGACTGTCTCCGTGGCGCAATTGGCTAGCGCGATTGGCTGTTAACCGAAAGGTTGGAGTTTCGAGCCCACCCGGTGGTGGTGCGGCGCTTTTTTCTTTGGGCTGATAGCTCTGAAGAAATGTTCTGACGGTGGTGAGAGTTGAGCAGGACTGTCTCCGTGGCGCAATTGGCTAGCGCCATCGGCTGGTAACCGAAAGGTTGGAGGTTCGAGCCCACCCGGTGGTGGTGCGGCGGCAGCGCTTTTTTTTTCTTTGGGGCAATAGCTCTGAAAAATTGGTCTGACGGTGGTGAGAGTGGAGCACGATTGTCTCCGTGGCACAGTTGGCTAGCGCGATCGGCTGTTAACCGAAAGGTTGGAGGTTCGAGCCCACCCGGTGATGGTGTGTTGTTTTTTTCTTTGTGGTAATAGCTTTGAAGATATGTTCTGATGGTGGTGAGATTGGAGCAGGACTGTCTCCATGGCGCGATTGGCTAGCGCGATCGGCTCTTAACCGAAAGGTTGGAGTTTCGAGCCCACCCGGTGGTGGTGCGGCGGTTTTTTTTCTTTTGGCTGATAGCTCTGAAGAAATGTTCTGACGGTGATGAGAGTGGAGCAGGACTGTCTCCGTGGCGCAATTGGTTAGCGCGATCGGCTGTTAACCGAAAGGTTGGAGGTTCGAGCCCACCCGGTGGTGGTGCCGCGCTTTTTTTTCTTTGGGGCGATAGCTCTGAAGAAATGGTCTGATGGTGGTGAGAATGGAGCACGATTGTCTCCGTGGCGCAATGGGCTAGCGCGGTCGGCTGTTAACCGAAAGCTTGGAGTTTCGAGCCCTCCCGGGAGTGGTGTGTTGCTTTTTTCTTTGTGGTAATAGCTTTGGAGATATGTTCTGATGGTGGTGAGAGTGGAGCAGGAATGTCTCCATGGCGCAATTGGCTAGCGCGATCGGCTGTTAACCGAAAGGTTGGAGTTTCGAGCCCACCGGGTGGTGGTGCGGCGCTCTTTTTTTCTTTGGGCTGATAGCTCTGAAGAAATGTTCTGACGGTGGTGAGAGTTGAGCAGGACTGTCTCCGTGGCGCAATTGGCTAGCGCGATCGGCTGTTAACCGAAAGGTTGGAGGTCCGAGCCCACCCGGTGGTGGTGCGGCGCTTGTTTTTTCTTTGGGGCGATAGCTTTGAATAAAATGGTCTGACGGTGGTGAGAGTGGAGCACGATTGTCTCCGAGGCGAAGTTGGCTGGCGCGATCGGCTGTTATCCGAAAGGTTGGAGGTTCAAGCCCACACGGTGATGGTGTGGCGCTTTTTTTCTTTGTGCTGATAGCTTTGAAGATATGTTCTGAAGGTGGTGAGAGTGGAGCAGGGCTGTCTCCGTGGCGCAATTGGCTTGCGCCATCGGCATTTAACCGAAAGGTTGGAGGTTCGAGCCCACCCGGTGGTGGTGCGGCGCTTTTTTTTTCTTTGGGGTTATAGCTCTGAAGAAATGGTCTGACGGTGGTGAGAGTGGAGCACGACTGTTCCGTGGCGCAAAGGGCTAGCGCGATCGGCTGTTAACCGAAAGGTTGGAGTTTCGAGACCTCCCGGGAGTGGTGTGTTGCTTTTTTCTTTGCGCTGATAGCTTTGAAGATATGTTGTGATGGTGGTGAGAGTGGAGCAGGACTGTCTCCGTGGCGCAATTGGCTAGCGCGATCGGCTGTTAACTAAAAGGTTGGAGGTTCGAGCCCACCCGGTGGTGGTGCGGCGCTTTTTTTCTGTGGGCTGATAGCTTTGAAGATATGTTCTAATGGTGGTGAGAGTAGAGCAGGACTGTCTCCGTGGCGCAATTGGCTAGCGTGATCGGCTGTTAACCGAAAAGTTGGAGGTTCGAGCCCACCCGGTGGTGGTGCGGCGCTTTTTTTTCTTTGGGCTGATAGCTTTGAAATTATGTTTTGATGGTGGTGAGAGTGGAGCAAGACTGTCCCCGTGGCGAATTGGGCTAGCGCGATAGGCTGTAAACCGAAAGGTTGGAGTTTCGAGCCCTCCCGGGAGTGGTGTGTTGCTTTTTTCTTTGCACTGACAGCTTTGAAGATATGTTCTGACGGTGGTGAGAGTGCAGCAGGACTGTCTCCGTGGCGCAATTGGCTTGCGCGATCGGCTGTAAACCGAAAAGTTGGAGGTTCGAGCCCACCCGGTGGTGGTGCGGCGCTTTTTTGTCTTTGGGCTGATAGCTTTGAAGATATGTTCTGATGATGGTGAGAGTAGAGCAGGACTGTCTCCGTGGCGCAAGTGGCCAGCGCGATCGGCTGTTAACCGAAAGGTTGGAGTTTCGAGCCCTCCCGGGAGTGGTGTGTTGCTTTTTTCTTTGCGCTGATAGCTTTGAAGATATGTTCTGATGGTGGTGAGAGTGGAGCACGACTGTCTCCGTGGCGCAGTTGGCTAGCGCGAACGGCTGTTAACCAAAAGGTTGGAGGTTCGAGCCCACCCGGTGATGGTGTGGCGCTTTTTTTTCTTTGTGCTGATAGCTTTGAAGATATGTTCTGATGGTGGTGAGAGTGGAGCAGGACTGTCTCCGTGGCGCATATGGCTAGCGCGATCGGCTGTTAACCGAAAGGTTGGAGGTTCGAGCCCACCCGGTGGTGGTGCGGCGCTTTTTTTCTTTGGGGCGATAGCTCTGAAGAAATGGTCTGACGGTGGTGAGAATGGAGCACGATTGTCTCCGTGGCGCAATGGGCTAGCGCCATCGGCTGTTAACCGAAAGGTTGGAGTTTCGAGCCCTCCCGGGAGTGGTGTGTTGCTTTTTTCTTTGTGGTAATAGCTTTTGAGATATGTTCTGATGGTGGTGAGAGTGGAGCAGGACTGTCTCCATGGCGCAATTGGCTAGCGCGATCGGCTGTTAACCGAAAGGTTGGAGTTTCGAGCCCACCGGGTGGTGGTGCGGCGCTCTTTTTTTTTTGGGCTGATAGCTCTGAAGAAATGTTCTGACGGTGGTGAGAGTTGAGCAGGACTGTCTCCGTGGCGCAATTGGCTAGCGCGATCGGCTGTTAAGCGAAAGGTTGGAGTTTCGAGCCCTCCCGGGAGTGGTGTGTTGCTTTTTTCTTTGCGCTGATAGCTTTGAAGATATGTTCTGATGGTGGTGAGAGTGGAGCACGACTGTCTCCATGGCGCAATTGGCTAGCGCGATCGGCTGTTAACCGAAAGGTTGGAGTTTCGAGCCCACCCGGTGGTGGTGCGGCGCTTTTTTTTCTTTGGGCTGATAGCTCTGAAGAAATGTTCTGACGGTGGTGAGAGTGGAGCAGGACTGTCTCCGTGGCGCATATGGCTAGCGCGATCGGCTGTTAACCGAAAGGTTGGAGGTTCGAGCCCACCCGGTGGTGGTGCGGCGCTTTTTTTCTTTGGGGCGATAGCTCTGAAGAAATGGTCTGACGGTGGTGAGAATGGAGCACGATTGTCTCCGTGGCGCAATGGGCTAGCGCCATCGGCTGTTAACCGAAAGGTTGGAGTTTCGAGCCCTCCCGGGAGTGGTGTGTTGCTTTTTTCTTTGTGGTAATAGCTTTTGAGATATGTTCTGATGGTGGTGAGAGTGGAGCAGGACTGTCTCCATGGCGCAATTGGCTAGCGCGATCGGCTGTTAACCGAAAGGTTGGAGTTTCGAGCCCACCGGGTGGTGGTGCGGCGCTCTTTTTTTTGGGCTGATAGCTCTGAAGAAATGTTCTGACGGTGGTGAGAGTTGAGCAGGACTGTCTCCGTGGCGCAATTGGCTAGCGCGATCGGCTGTTAAGCGAAAGGTTGGAGTTTCGAGCCCTCCCGGGAGTGGTGTGTTGCTTTTTTCTTTGCGCTGATAGCTTTGAAGATATGTTCTGATGGTGGTGAGAGTGGAGCACGACTGTCTCCATGGCGCAATTGGCTAGCGCGATCGGCTGTTAACCGAAAGGTTGGAGTTTCGAGCCCACCCGGTGGTGGTGCGGCGCTTTTTTTTCTTTGGGCTGATAGCTCTGAAGAAATGTTCTGACGGTTTTGAGAGTGGAGCAGGACTGTCTCCGTGGCGCAATTGGCTAGCGCGATCGGCTGTTAACCGAAAGGTTGGAGGTTCGAGCCCACCCGGTGGTGGTGCGGCGCTTTTTTTTCTTTGGGGCGATAGCTCTGAAGAAATGGTCTGACGGTGGTGAGAATGGAGCACGATTGTCTCCGTGGCGCAATGGGCTAGCGCGATCGGCTGTTAACCGAAAGCTTGGAGTTTCGAGCCCTCCCGGGAGTGGTGTGTTGCTTTTTTCTTTGTGGTAATAGCTTTGGAGATATGTTCTGATGGTGGTGAGAGTGGAGCAGGAATGTCTCCATGGCGCAATTGGCTAGCGCGATCGGCTGTTAACCGAAAGGTTGGAGTTTCGAGCCCACCGGGTGGTGGTGCGGCGCTCTTTTTTTCTTTGGGCTGATAGCTCTGAAGAAATGTTCTGACGGTGGTGAGAGTTGAGCAGGACTGTCTCCGTGGCGCAATTGGCTAGCGCGATCGGCTGTTAACCGAAAGGTTGGAGGTTCGAGCCCACCCGGTGGTGGTGCGGCGCTTGTTTTTTCTTTGGGGCGATAGCTTTGAAGAAATGGTCTGACGGTGGTGAGAGTGGAGCACGATTGTCTCCGAGGCGAAGTTGGCTGGCGCGATCGGCTGTTAACCGAAAGGTTGGAGGTTCAAGCCCACACGGTGGTGGTGCGGCGCTTTTTTTCTGTGGGCTGATAGCTTTGAAGATATGTTCTGATGGTGGTGAGAGTAGAGCAGGACTGTCTCCATGGCGCAATTGGCTAGCGTGATCGGCTGTTAACCGAAAAGTTGGAGGTTCGAGCCCACCCGGTGGTGGTGCGGCGCTTTTTTCTCTTTGGGCTGATAGCTTTGAAAATATGTTTTGATGGTGGTGAGAATGGAGCAAGACTGTCCCCGTGGCGCATTGGGCTAGCACGATCGGCTGTTAACCGAAAGGTTGGAGGTTCGAGCCCACCCGGTGGTGGTGCGGCGCTTTTTTTTCTTTGCGCTAATAGCTTTGAAGATATGTCCTGATGGTGTTGAGAGTTGAGCAATACTGTCTCCGTGGCGCAATGGGCTAGCGCGATCGGCTGTTAACCGAAAGGTTGGAGTTTCGAGCCCTCCCGGGAGTGGTGTGTTGCTTTTTTTTGTGGTAATAGCTTTGAAGATATGTTCTGATGGTGGTGAGAGTGGAGCAGGACTGTCTCCATGGCGCAATTGGCTAGCGCGATCGGCTGTTAACCGAAAGGTTGGAGTTTCGAGCCCACCCGGTGGTGGTGCGGCGCTTTTTTTTCTTTGGGCTGATAGCTCTGAAGATATGTTCTGATGGTGGTGAGAGTGGAGCAGGACTGTCTCCGTGGCGCAATTGGCTGTTAACCGAAAGGTTGGAGGTTCGAGCCCACCCGGTGGTGGTGCAGTGCTTTTTTTTCTTTGGGCTGATAGCTTTGAAGATATGTTCTGAAGGTGGTGAGAGTGGAGCAGGACTGTCTCCGTGGCGCAATTGGCTTGCGCGATCGGCTGTAAACCGAAAAGTTGGAGGTTCGAGCCCACCCGGTGGTGGTGCGGCGCTTTTTTTTCTTTGGGCTGATAGCTTTGAAGATATTTTCCGATGATGGTGAGAGTAGAGCAGGACTGTCTCCGTGGCGCAAGTGGCTAGCGCGATCGGCTGTTAACCGAAAGGTTGGAGTTTCGAGCCCTCCCGGGAGTGGTTTGTTGCTTTTTTCTTTGCGCTGATAGCTTTGAAGATATGTTCTGATGGTGGTGAGAGTGGAGCACGACTGTCTCCGTGGCGCAGTTGGCTAGCGCGAACGGCTGTTAACCGAAAGGTTGGAGGTTCGAGCCCACCCGGTGATGGTGTGGCGCTTTTTTTTCTTTGTGCTGATAGCTTTGAAGATATGTTCTGATGGTGGTGAGAGTGGAGCAGGACTGTCTCCGTGGCGCAATTGGCTAGTGCGATTGGCTGTTAACCGAAAGGTTGGAGTTTCGAGCCCACCCGGTGGTGGTGCGGCGCTTTTTTTCTTTGGGCTGATAGCTCTGAAGAAATGTTCTGACGGTGGTGAGAGTTGAGCAGGACTGTCTCCGTGGCGCAATTGGCTAGCGCCATCGGCTGGTAACCGAAAGGTTGGAGGTTCGAGCCCACCCGGTGGTGGTGCGGCGGCAGCGCTTTTTTTTTTCTTTGGGGCAATAGCTCTGAAAAATTGGTCTGACGGTGGTGAGAGTGGAGCACGATTGTCTCCGTGGCACAGTTGGCTAGCGCGATCGGCTGTTAACCGAAAGGTTGGAGGTTCGATCCCACCCGGTGATGGTGTGTTGTTTTTTTCTTTGTGGTAATAGCTTTGAAGATATGTTCTGATGGTGGTGAGATTGGAGCAGGACTGTCTCCATGGCGCGATTGGCTAGCGCGATCGGCTTTTAACCGAAAGGTTGGAGTTTCGAGCCCACCCGGTGGTGGTGCGGCGGTTTTTTTTCTTTTGGCTGATAGCTCTGAAGAAATGTTCTGACGGTGATGAGAGTGGAGCAGGACTGTCTCCGTGGCGCAATTGGCTAGCGCGATCGGCTGTTAACCGAAAGGTTGGAGGTTCGAGCCCACCCTGTGGTGGTTCCGCGCTTTTTTTTCTTTGGGGCGATAGCTCTGAAGAAATGGTCTGATGGTGGTGAGAATGGAGCACGATTGTCTCCGTGGCGCAATGGGCTAGCGCGGTCGGCTGTTAACCGAAAGCTTGGAGTTTCGAGCCCTCCCGGGAGTGGTGTGTTGCTTTTTTCTTTGTGGTAATAGCTTTGGAGATATGTTCTGATGGTGGTGAGAGTGGAGCAGGAATGTCTCCATGGCGCAATTGGCTAGCGCGATCGGCTGTTAACCGAAAGGTTGGAGTTTCGAGCCCACCGGGTGGTGGTGCGGCGCTCTTTTTTTCTTTGGGCTGATAGCTCTGAAGAAATGTTCTGACGGTGGTGAGAGTTGAGCAGGACTGTCTCCGTGGCGCAATTGGCTAGCGCGATCGGCTGTTAACCGAAAGGTTGGAGGTCCGAGCCCACCCGGTGGTGGTGCGGCGCTTGTTTTTTCTTTGGGGCGATAGCTTTGAATAAAATGGTCTGACGGTGGTGAGAGTGGAGCACGATTGTCTCCGAGGCGAAGTTGGCTGGCGCGATCGGCTGTTAACCGAAAGGTTGGAGGTTCAAGCCCACACGGTGATGGTGTGGCGCTTTTTTCCTTTGTGCTGATAGCTTTGAAGATATGTTCTGAAGGTGGTGAGAGTGGAGCAGGGCTGTCTCCGTGGCGCAATTGGCTTGCGCCATCGGCTGTTAACCGAAAGGTTGGAGGTTCGAGCCCACCCGGTGGTGGTGCGGCGCTTTTTTTTTCTTTGGGGTGATAGCTCTGAAGAAATGGTCTGACGGTGGTGAGAGTGGAGCACGACTGTTCCGTGGCGCAAAGGGCTAGCGCGATCGGCTGTTAACCGAAAGGTTGGAGTTTCGAGACCTCCCGGGAGTGGTGTGTTGCTTTTTTCTTTGCGCTGATAGCTTTGAAGATATGTTGTGATGGTGGTGAGAGTGGAGCAGGACTGTCTCCGTGGCGCAATTGGCTAGCGCGATCGGCTGTTAACTAAAAGGTTGGAGGTTCGAGCCCACCCGGTGGTGGTGCGGCGCTTTTTTTTCTTTGGGCTGATAGCTTTGAAATTATGTTTTGATGGTGGTGAGAGTGGAGCAAGACTGTCCCCGTGGCGAATTGGGCTAGCGCGATAGGCTGTAAACCGAAAGGTTGGAGTTTCGAGCCCTCCCGGGAGTGGTGTGTTGCTTTTTTCTTTGCACTGACAGCTTTGAAGATATGTTCTGACGGTGGTGAGAGTGCAGCAGGACTGTCTCCGTGGCGCAATTGGCTTGCGCGATCGGCTGTAAACCGAAAAGTTGGAGGTTCGAGCCCACCCGGTGGTGGTGCGGCGCTTTTTTTTCTTTGGGCTGATAGCTTTGAAGATATGTTCTGATGATGGTGAGAGTAGAGCAGGACTGTCTCCGTGGCGCAAGTGGCCAGCGCGATCGGCTGTTAACCGAAAGGTTGGAGTTTCGAGCCCTCCCGGGAGTGGTGTGTTGCTTTTTTCTTTGCGCTGATAGCTTTGAAGATATGTTCTGATGGTGGTGAGAGTGGAGCACGACTGTCTCCGTGGCGCAGTTGGCTAGCGCGAATGGCTGTTAACCAGAAGGTTGGAGGTTCGAGCCCACCCGGTGATGGTGTGGCGCTTTTTTTTCTTTGTGCTGATAGCTTTGAAGATATGTTCTGATGGTGGTGAGAGTGGAGCAGGACTGTCTCCGTGGCGCATATGGCTAGCGCGATTGGCTGTTAACCGAAAGGTTGGAGTTTCGAGCCCACCCGGTGGTGGTGCGGCGCTTTTTTTCTTTGGGCTGATAGCTCTGAAGAAATGTTCTGACGGTGGTGAGAGTTGAGCAGGACTGTCTCCGTGGCGCAATTGGCTAGCGCGATCGGCTGGTAACCGAAAGGTTGGAGGTTCGAGCCCACCCGGTGGTGGTGCGGCGCTTTTTTTTCTTTGCGCTAATAGCTTTGAAGATATGTCCTGATGGTGTTGAGAGTTGAGCAATACTGTCTCCGTGGCGCAGTGGGCTAGCGCGATCGGCTGTTAACCGAAAGGTTGGAGTTTCGAGCCGCCCGGGAGTGGTGTGTTGCTTTTTTCTTTGTGGTAATAGCTTTGAAGATATGTTCTGATGGTGGTGAGAGTGGAGCAGGACTGTCTCCATGGCGCAATTGGCTAGCGCGATCGGCTGTTAACCGAAAGGTTGGAGTTTCGAGCCCACCCGGTGATGGTGTGGCGCTTTTTTTCTTTGTTCTGATAGCTTTGAAGAAATGTTCTGACGGTGGTGAGAGTTGAGCAGGACTGTCTCCGTGGCGCAATTGGCTAGCGCGATCGGCTGTTAACCGAAAGGTTGGAGTTTCGAGCCCACCCGGTGATGGTGTGTTGCTTTTTTCTTTGTGGTAATAGCTTTGAAGATATGTCCTGATGGTGTTGAGAGTGGAGCAAGACTGTCTCCGTGGCGCAATGGGCTAGCGCGATCGGCTGTTAACCGAAAGGTATGAGTTTCGAGCCCTCCCGGGAGTGGTGTGTTGCTTTTTTCTTTGTGGTAATAGCTTTGAAGATATGTTCTGATGGTGGTGAGAGTGGAGCAGGACTGTCTCCATGACGCAATTGGCTAGCGCGATCGGCTGTTAACCAAAAGGTTGGAGGTTCGAGCCCACCCGGTGGTGGTGCGGCGCTTTTTTTTCTTTGGGCTGATAGCTATGAAAATATGGTCTGATGGTGGTGAGAGTAGAGCAGGACTGTCTCCGTGGCGCAATTGGCTAGCGCGATCGGCTGTTAACCGAAAGGTTTGAGGTTCGAGCCCACCCGGTGTCGGTGCGGCGCTTTTTTTTCTTTGCGCTAATAGCTTTGAAGATATGTCCTGATGGTGTTGAGAGTGTAGCAAGACTGTCTCCGTGGCGCAATTGGCTAGCGCGATCGGCTGTTAACCGAAAGGTTGGAGTTTCGAGCCCTCCCAGGAGTGGTGTGTTGCTTTTTTCTTTGTGGTAATAGCTTTGAAGATATGTTATGATGGTGGTGAGAGTGGAGCAGGACTGTCTCCATGGCGCCATTGGCTAGCGCGATCGGCTGTTAACCGAAAGGTTGGATGTTCGAGCCCACCCGGTGGTGGTGCGGCGCTTTTTTTTCTTTGGGCTGATAGCTTTGAAGAAATGGTGTGACGGTGGTGAGAGTGGAGCACGATTGTCTCGGTGGCGCAGTTGGCTAGCGCGATCGGCTGTTAAACGAAAGGTTGGAGGTTCGAGCCCACCCGGTGATGGTGTGGCCCTTTTTTTTCTTTGTGCTGATAGCTTTGAAGATATGTTCTGATGGTGGTGAGAGTGGAGCAGGACTGTCTCCGTAGCACAATCAGCTAGCGCGATCGGCTGTTAACCGAAAGGTTGGAGGTTCGAGCCCACCCGGTGGTGGTGTGCCGCTTTTTTTCTGTGGGCTGATAGCTTGGAAGATATGTTCTGATGGTGGTGAGAGTAGAGCAGGACTGTCTCCGTGACGCAATTGGCTAGCGTGATCGGCTGTTAACCGAAAGGTTGGAGGTTCGAGCCCACCCGGTGGTGGTGCGGCGCTTTTTTTTCTTTGGGCTGATAGCTTTGAAAATATGGTCTGATGGTGGTGAGAGTAGAGCAGGACTGTCTCCGTGGCGCAATTGGCTAGCGCGATCGGCTGTTAACCGAAAGGTTGGAGGTTCGAGCCCACCCGGTGTCGGTGCGGCGCTTTTTTTTCTTTGCGCTAATAGCTTTGAAGATAAGTCCTGATGGTGTTGAGAGTGTAGCAAGACTGTCTCCGTGGCGCAATTGGCTAGCGCGATCGGCTGTTAACCGAAAGGTTGGAGTTTCGAGCCCTCCCAGGAGTGGTGTGTTGCTTTTTTCTTTGTGGTAATAGCTTTGAAGATATGTTATGATGGTGGTGAGAGTGGAGCAGGACTGTCTCCATGGCGCCATTGGCTAGCGCGATCGGCTGTTAACCGAAAGGTTGGATGTTCGAGCCCACCCGGTGGTGGTGCGGCGCTTTTTTTTCTTTGGGCTGATAGCTTTGAAGAAATGGTGTGACGGTGGTGAGAGTGGAGCACGATTGTCTCGGTGGCGCAGTTGGCTAGCGCGATCGGCTGTAAACCGAAAGGTTGGAGTTTCTAGCTCTCCCGGGAGTGGTGTGTTGCTTTTTTCTTTGCACTGACAGCTTTGAAGATATGTTCTGATAGTGCTGAGAGTGGAGCAGGACTGTCTCCGTGGCACAATCAGCTAGCGCGATCGGCTGTTAACCGAAAGGTTGGAGGTTCGAGCCCACCCGGTGGTGGTGTGCCGCTTTTTTTCTGTGGGCTGATAGCTTGGAAGATATGTTCTGATGGTGGTGAGAGTAGAGCAGGACTGTCTCCGTGACGCAATTGGCTAGCGTGATCGGCTGTTAACCGAAAAGTTGGAGGTTCGAGCCCACCCGGTGGTGGTGCGGCGCTTTTTTTTCTTTGGGCTGATAGCTTTGAAGATATGTTCTGATGGTGGTGAGAGTAGAGCAGGACTGTCTCCGTGGCGCGATTGGCTAGCTCGATCGGCTGTTAACCGACAGGTTGGAGTTTCGAGCCCTCCCGGGAGTGGTGTGATGCTTTTTTCTTTGCGCTGATAGCTTTGAAGATATGTTCTGATGGTGGTGAGAGTGGAGCACGACTGTCTCCGTGGCGCAGTTGGCTAGCGCGAACGGCTGTTAACCGAAAGGTTGGAGGTTCGAGCCCACCCGGTGGTGGTGCGGCGCTTTTTTTTCTTTGCGCTAATAGCTTTGAAGATATGTCCTGATGGTGTTGAGAGTGAAGCAAGACTGTCTCCGTGGCGCAATGGGCTAGCGCGATCGGCTGTTACCCGAAAGGTTGGAGTTTCAAGCCCTCCCGAAAGTGGTGTGTTGCTTTTTTCTTTGCGCTAATAGCTTTGAAGATATGTCCTGATGGTGTTGAGAGTGAAGCAAGACTGTCTCCGTGGCGCAATGGGCTAGCGCGATCGGCTGTTAACCGAAAGGTTGGAGTTTCGAGCCCTCCCGGGAGTGGTGTGTTGCTTTTTTCTTTGTGGTAATAGCTTTGAAGATATGTTCTGATGTTGGTGAGAGTGGAGCAGGACTGTCTCAATGGCGCAATTGGCTAGCGCGATCGGCTGTTAACCGAAAGGTTGGAGGTTCGAGCCCACCCGGTGGTGGCGCGGCGCTTTTTTTTCTTTGGGCTGATAGCTTTGAAGAAATGGTCTGACGGTGGTGAGAGTGAGCACGATTGTCTCGGTGGCGCAGTTGGCTAGCGCGATCGGCTGTTAACCGAAAGGTTGGAGGTTCGAGCCCACCCGGTGATGGTGTGGCGCTTTTTTTTCTTTGTGCTGATAGCTTTGAAGATATGTTCTGATGGTGGTGAGAGTGGAGCAGGACTGTCTCCGTGGCGCAATTGGCTAGCGCGATCGGCTGTAAACCAAAAGGTTGGAGTTTCGAGCTCTCCCGGAAATGGTGTGTTACTTTTTTCTTTGCACTGACAGCTTTGAAGATATGTTCTGATGGTGGTGAGAGTGGAGCAGGACTGTCTCCGTGGCGCAATTGGCTAGCGCGATCGGCTGTTAACCGAAGGGTTGGAGGTTCGAGCCCACCCGGTGGTGGTGCGGCGCTTTTTTTTCTTTGCGCTAATAGCTTTGAAGATATGTCCTGATGGTGTTGAGAGTGGAGCAAGACTGTCTCCGTGGCGCAATGGGCTAGCGCGATCGGCTGTTACCCGAAAGGTTGGAGTTTCGAGCCCTCCCGGGAGTGGTGTGTTGCTTTTTTCTTTGTCGTAATAGCTTTGAAGATATGTTCTGATGGTGGTGAGAGTGGAGCAGGACTGTCTCCGTGGCACAATCGGCTAGCGCGATCGGCTGTTAACCGAAAGGTTGGAGGTTCGAGCCCACCCGGTGGTGGTGCGCCGCTTTTTTTCTGTGGGCTGATAGCTTGGAAGATATGTTCTGATGGTGGTGAGAGTAGAGCAGGACTGTCTCCGTGACGCAATTGGCTAGCGTGATCGGCTGTTAACCGAAAGGTTGGAGTTTCGAGCCCTCCCGGGAGTGGTGTGTTGCTTTTTTCTTTGCGCTGATAGCTTTGAAGATATGTTCTGATGGTGGTGAGCGTGGAGCAAGACTGTCTCCGTGGCGCAATGGGCTAGCGCGATCGGCTGTTAACCGAAAGGTTGGAGTTTCGAGCCCTCCCGGGAGTGGTGTGTTGCTTTTTTCTTTGTGGTAATAGCTTTGAAGATATGTTCTGATGGTGGTGAGAGTGGAGCAGGACTGTCTCCGTGGTGCAAATGGCTAGCGCGATTGGCTGTTAACCGAAAGGTTGGAGGTTCGAGCCCACCCGGTGGTGGTGCGGTGCTTTTTTTTCTTTGGGCTGATAGCTTTGAAGATATGTTCAGATCGTGGTGAGAGTGGAGCAGGACTGTCTCCGTGGCGCAATTGGCTTGCGCGATCGGCTGTTAACTGAAAGGTTGGAGGTTCGAGCCCACCCGGTGGTGGTGCGGCGCTTTTTTTTCTTTGCGCTGATAGCTTTGAAGATATGTTCTGATGGTGCTGAGAGTTAAGCAAGACTGTCCCCGTGGCGCAATGGGCAAGCGCGATCGGCTGTTAACCGAAAGGTTGGAGTTTCGAGCCCACCCGGTGGTGGTGCGGCGCTTTTATTTCTTTGCGCTGATAGTTTGAAGATATGTTCTGATGGTGGTGAGAGTGGAGAAAGACTGTCTCTGTGGCGCAATGGGCTAGCGCGATCGGCTGTTAACCGAAAGGTTGGAATTTCGAGCCCTCCCGGGAGTGGTGTGTTGCTTTTTTCTTTGCGGTAATAGCTTTGAAGATATGTTCTGATGGTGGTGAGAGTGCAGCAGGACTGTCTTCGTGGCGCAATTGGCTAGCGCGATCGGCTGTTAACCGAAAGGTTGGAGGTTCGAGCCCACCCGGTGGTGGTGCGGCGCTTTTTTTTTCTTTGGGGTGATAGCTCTGAAGAAATGTTCTGACGGTGGTGAGAGTGGAGCACGACTGTTTCCGTGGGGCAATGGGCTAGCGCGATCGGCTGTTAACCGAAAGGTTGGAGGTTCGAGCCCACCCGGTGGTGGTGCGGCGCTTTTTTTTCTTTGGGCTGATAGCTCTGAAGAAATGTTCTGACGGTGGTGAGAGTGGAGCAGGACTGTCTCCGTGGCACAATTGGCTAGCGCGATCGGCTGTTAACCGAAAAGTTGGAGGTTCGAGCTCTCCCGGTGGTGGGGCGGCGCTTTTTTTCTGTGGGCTGATAGCTCTGAAGAAATGTTCTGACGGTGGTGAGAGTGGAGCAGGACTGTCTCCGTGGCGCAATTGGCTAGCGCAATCGGCTGTTAACCGAAAGGTTGGAGTTTCGAGCCCACCCGGTGGTGGTGCGGCGCTTTTTTTCTTCGGGCTGATAGCTCTGAAGAAATGTTCTGACGGTGGTGAGAGTGGAGCAGGACTGTCTCCGTGGCGCAAATGGCTAGCGCGATCGGCTGTTAACCGAAAGATTGGAGGTTCGAGCCCACCCGGTGGTGGTGCGGCGCTTTTTTTTCTTTGTGCTGATAGCTTTGAAGATATGTTCTGATGGTGTTGAGAGTGGAGCAAGACTGTCTCGGTGGCGCAATGGGCTAGCGCGATCGGCTGTTTACCAAAAGGTTGGAGTTTCGAGCCCTCCCGGGAGTGGTGTGTTGCTTTTTTCCATACGCTGATAGCTTTGAAGATATGTTCTGATGGTGGTGAAAGTGGAGCAGGACTGTCTTTGTGGCGCAATTGGCTAGCGCGATCGGCTGTTAACCGAAAGGTTGGAGGTTCGAGCCCACCCGGTGGTGGTGCGGCGCTTTATTTTCTTTGCGCTGATCGCTTTGAAGATATGTTCTGATGGTGTTTAGAGTGGAGCAAGACTGTCTCCGTGGCGCAATGGGCTAGCGCGATCGGCTGTTTACCGAAAGGTTGGAGTTTCGAGCCCACCCGGTGATGGTGTGGCGCTTTTTTTCTTTGTTCTGATAGCTTTGAAGATATGTTCTGATGGTGGTGAGAGTAGAGCAGGACTGTCTCCGTGGCGCAATTGTCTAGCGCGATCGGCTGTTAACTGAAAGGTTGGAGGTTCGAGCCGACCCGGTGGTGGTGTGGCGCTTTTTTTTCTTTGCGCTAATAGCTTTGAAGATATGTCCTGATGGTGTTGAGAGTGGAGCAAGACTGTCTCCGCGGCGCAATGGGCTAGCGCGATTGGCTGTTAACCGAAAGGTATGAGTTTCGAGCCCTCCTGGGAGTGGTGTGTTGCTTTTTTCTTTGTGGTAATAGCTTTGAAGATATGTTCTGATGGTGGTGAGAGTGGAGCAGGACTGTCTCCATGACGCAATTGGCTAGCGCGATCGGCTGTTAACCGAAAGGTTGGAGGTTCGAGCCCACCCGGTGGTGGTGCGGCGCTTTTTTTTCTTTGGGCTGATAGCTCTGAAGAAATGTTCTGACGGTGGTGAGAGTGGAGCAGGACTGTCTCCGTGGCGCAAATGGCTAGCGCGATCGGCTGTTAACCGAAAGATTGGAGGTTCGAGCCCACCCGGTGGTGGTGTGCCGCTTTTTTTCTGTGGGCTGATAGCTTGGAAGATATGTTCTGATGGTGGTGAGAGTAGAGCAGGACTGTCTCCGTGACGCAATTGGCTAGCGTGATCGGCTGTTAACCGAAAAGTTGGAGGTTCGAGCCCACCCGGTGGTGGTGCGGCGCTTTTTTTTCTTTGGGCTGATAGCTTTGAAGATATGTTCTGATGGTGGTGAGAGTAGAGCAGGACTGTCTCCGTGGCGCGATTGGCTAGCTCGATCGGCTGTTAACCGACAGGTTGGAGTTTCGAGCCCTCCCGGGAGTGGTGTGATGCTTTTTTCTTTGCGCTGATAGCTTTGAAGATATGTTCTGATGGTGGTGAGAGTGGAGCACGACTGTCTCCGTGGCGCAGTTGGCTAGCGCGAACGGCTGTTAACCGAAAGGTTGGAGGTTCGAGCCCACCCGGTGGTGGTGCGGCGCTTTTTTTTCTTTGCGCTAATAGCTTTGAAGATATGTCCTGATGGTGTTGAGAGTGAAGCAAGACTGTCTCCGTGGCGCAATGGGCTAGCGCGATCGGCTGTTACCCGAAAGGTTGGAGTTTCGAGCCCTCCCGAAAGTGGTGTGTTGCTTTTTTTTGCGCTAATAGCTTTGAAGATATGTCCTGATGGTGTTGAGAGTGGAGCAAGACTGTCTCCGTGGCGCAATGGGCTAGCGCGATCGGCTGTTAACCGAAAGGTTGGAGTTTCGAGCCCTCCCGGGAGTGGTGTGTTGCTTTTTTCTTTGTGGTAATAGCTTTGAAGATATGTTCTGATGGTGGTGAGAGTGGAGCAGGACTGTCTCCATGGCGCAATTGGCTAGCGCGATCGCTGTTAACCGAAAGGTTGGAGGTTCGAGCCCACCCGGTGGTGGTGCGGCGCTTTTTTTTCTTTGGGCTGATAGCTTTGAAGAAATGGTCTGACGGTGGTGAGAGTGAGCACGATTGTCTCGGTGGCGCAGTTGGCTAGCGCGATCGGCTGTTAACCGAAAGGTTGGAGGTTCGAGCCCACCCGGTGATGGTGTGGCGCTTTTTTTTCTTTGTGCTGATAGCTTTGAAGATATGTTCTGATGGTGGTGAGAGTGGAGCAGGACTGTCTCCGTGGCGCAATTGGCTAGCGCGATCGGCTGTAAACCAAAAGGTTGGAGTTTCGAGCTCTCCCGGAAGTGGTGTGTTACTTTTTTCTTTGCACTGACAGCTTTGAAGATATGTTCTGATGGTGGTGAGAGTGGAGCAGGACTGTCTCCGTGGCGCAATTGGCTAGCGCGATCGGCTGTTAACCGAAGGGTTGGAGGTTCGAGCCCACCCGGTGGTGGTGCGGCGCTTTTTTTTCTTTGCGCTAATAGCTTTGAAGATATGTCCTGATGGTGTTGAGAGTGGAGCAAGACTGTCTCCGTGGCGCAATGGGCTAGCGCGATCGGCTGTTACCCGAAAGGTTGGAGTTTCGAGCCCTCCCGGGAGTGGTGTGTTGCTTTTTTCTTTGTCGTAATAGCTTTGAAGATATGTTCTGATGGTGGTGAGAGTGGAGCAGGACTGTCTCCGTTGCACAATCTTCTAGCGCGATCGGCTGTTAACCGAAAGGTTGGAGGTTCGAGCCCACCCGGTGGTGGTGCGCCGCTTTTTTTCTGTGGGCTGATAGCTTGGAAGATATGTTCTGATGGTGGTGAGAGTAGAGCAGGACTGTCTCCGTGACGCAATTGGCTAGCGTGATCGGCTGTTAACCGAAAGGTTGGAGTTTCGAGCCCTCCCGGTGGTGGTGCGGCGCTTTTTTTTCTTTGCGCTGATAGCTTTGAAGATATGTTCTGATGGTGGTGAGAGTTAAGCAAGACTGTCCCCGTGGCGCAATGGGCAAGCGCGATCGGCTGTTAACCGAAAGGTTGGAGTTTCGAGCCCACCGTTGGTGGTGCGGCGCTTTTATTTCTTTGCGCTGATAGTTTGAAGATATGTTCTGATGGTGGTGAGAGTGGAGAAAGACTGTCTCTGTGGCGCAATGGGCTAGCGCGATCGGCTGTTAACCGAAAGGTTGGAATTTCGAGCCCTCCCGGGAGTGGTGTGTTGCTTTTTTCTTTGCGGTAATAGCTTTGAAGATATGTTCTGATGGTGGTGAAAGTGCAGCAGGACTGTCTTCGTGGCGCAATTGGCTAGCGCGATCGGCTGTTAACCGAAAGGTTGGAGGTTCGAGCCCACCCGGTGGTGGTGCGGCGCTTTTTTTCTGTGGGCTGATAGCTTGGAAGATATGTTCTGATGGTGGTGAGAGTAGAGCAGGACTGTCTCCGTGACGCAATTGGCTAGCGTGATCGGCTGTTAACCGAAAGGTTGGAGTTTCGAGCCCTCCCGGGAGTGGTGTGTTGCTTTTTTCTTTGCGCTGATAGCTTTGAAGATATGTTCTGATGGTGGTGAGCGTGGAGCAAGACTGTCTCCGTGGCGCAATGGGCTAGCGCGATCGGCTGTTAACCGAAAGGTTGGAGTTTCGAGCCCTCCCGGGAGTGGTGTGTTGCTTTTTTCTTTGTGGTAATAGCTTTGAAGATATGTTCTGATGGTGGTGAGAGTGGAGCAGGACTGTCTCCGTGGTGCAAATGGCTAGCGCGATTGGCTGTTAACCGAAAGGTTGGAGGTTCGAGCCCACCCGGTGGTGGTGCGGTGCTTTTTTTTCTTTGGGCTGATAGCTTTGAAGATATGTTCAGATCGTGGTGAGAGTGGAGCAGGACTGTCTCCGTGGCGCAATTGGCTTGCGCGATCGGCTGTTAACTGAAAGGTTGGAGGTTCGAGCCCACCCGGTGGTGGTGCGGCGCTTTTTTTTCTTTGCGCTGATAGCTTTGAAGATATGTTCTGATGGTGGTGAGAGTTAAGCAAGACTGTCCCCGTGGCGCAATGGGCAAGCGCGATCGGCTGTTAACCGAAAGGTTGGAGTTTCGAGCCCACCCGGTGGTGGTGCGGCGCTTTTATTTCTTTGCGCTGATAGTTTGAAGATATGTTCTGATGGTGGTGAGAGTGGAGAAAGATTGTCTCTGTGGCGCAATGGGCTAGCGCGATCGGCTGTTAACCGAAAGGTTGGAATTTCGAGCCCTCCCGGGAGTGGTGTGTTGCTTTTTTCTTTGCGGTAATAGCTTTGAAGATATGTTCTGATGGTGGTGAGAGTGCAGCAGGACTGTCTTCGTGGCGCAATTGGCTAGCGCGATCGGCTGTTAACCGAAAGGTTGGAGGTTCGAGCCCACCCGGTGGTGGTGCGGCGCTTTTTTTTTCTTTGGGGTGATAGCTCTGAAGAAATGTTCTGACGGTGGTGAGAGTGGAGCACGACTGTTTCCGTGGGGCAATGGGCTAGCGCGATCGGCTGTTAACCGAAAGGTTGGAGGTTCGAGCCCACCCGGTGGTGGTGCGGCGCTTTTTTTTCTTTGGGCTGATAGCTCTGAAGAAATGTTCTGACGGTGGTGAGAGTGGAGCAGGACTGTCTCCGTGGCACAATTGGCTAGCGCGATCGGCTGTTAACCGAAAAGTTGGAGGTTCGAGCTCTCCCGGTGGTGGGGCGGCGCTTTTTTTCTGTGGGCTGATAGCTCTGAAGAAATGTTCTGACGGTGGTGACAGTGGAGCAGGACTGTCTCCGTGGCGCAATTGGCTAGCGCAATCGGCTGTTAACCGAAAGGTTGGAGTTTCGAGCCCACCCGGTGGTGGTGCGGCGCTTTTTTTCTTCGGGCTGATAGCTCTGAAGAAATGTTCTGACGGTGGTGAGAGTGGAGCAGGACTGTCTCCGTGGCGCAAATGGCTAGCGCGATCGGCTGTTAACCGAAAGATTGGAGGTTCGAGCCCACCCGGTGGTGGTGCGGCGCTTTTTTTTCTTTGTGCTGATAGCTTTGAAGATATGTTCTGATGGTGTTGAGAGTGGAGCAAGACTGTCTCGGTGGCGCAATGGGCTAGCGCGATCGGCTGTTTACCAAAAGGTTGGAGTTTCGAGCCCTCCCGGGAGTGGTGTGTTGCTTTTTTCCATACGCTGATAGCTTTGAAGATATGTTCTGATGGTGGTGAGAGTGGAGCAGGACTGTCTTTGTGGCGCAATTGGCTAGCGCGATCGGCTGTTAACCGAAAGGTTGGAGGTTCGAGCCCACCCGGTGGTGGTGCGGCGCTTTATTTTCTTTGCGCTGATCGCTTTGAAGATATGTTCTGATGGTGTTTAGAGTGGAGCAAGACTGTCTCCGTGGCGCAATGGGCTAGCGCGATCGGCTGTTTACCGAAAGGTTGGAGTTTCGAGCCCACCCGGTGATGGTGTGGCGCTTTTTTTCTTTGTTCTGATAGCTTTGAAGATATGTTCTGATGGTGGTGAGAGTAGAGCAGGACTGTCTCCGTGGCGCAATTGTCTAGCGCGATCGGCTGTTAACTGAAAGGTTGGAGGTTCGAGCCGACCCGGTGGTGGTGCGGCGCTTTTTTTTCTTTGCGCTAATAGCTTTGAAGATATGTCCTGATGGTGTTGAGAGTGGAGCAAGACTGTCTCCGTGGCGCAATGGGCTAGCGCGATTGGCTGTTAACCGAAAGGTATGAGTTTCGAGCCCTCCTGGGAGTGGTGTGTTGCTTTTTTCTTTGTGGTAATAGCTTTGAAGATATGTTCTGATGGTGGTGAGAGTGGAGCAGGACTGTCTCCATGACGCAATTGGCTAGCGCGATCGGCTGTTAACCGAAAGGTTGGAGGTTCGAGCCCACCCGGTGGTGGTGCGGCGCTTTTTTTTCTTTGGGCTGATAGCTCTGAAGAAATGTTCTGACGGTGGTGAGAGTGGAGCAGGACTGTCTCCGTGGCGCAAATGGCTAGCGCGATCGGCTGTTAACCGAAAGATTGGAGGTTCGAGCCCACCCGGTGGTGGTGCGGCGCTTTTTTTTCTTTGTGCTGATAGCTTTGAAGATATTGTTGCGAATGTATTTACTACTTTAGAGTAGAAAAGTACTCCAGCAGTCAAGATGGCAGCCGTTGTGTATTTCGAACAGCCCAAAAACGTCGTCGTCTTCTTCTTCGCACCGCCCGCATAGCTGCATAGCCGCGAACCCGCAACATCGACCTCCGGCGGCGAAAAGCGCCGACCCGGCGCTTGTTAGCAGGTGTTGGACGAGATGTACGGCTTGAGGCGAGCGACGTGGACGATGTCGGAAGATGTGGAAGGTATCGAAGGGTTTAGAGGTGCTATTTCATAGGTAACATCAGTTACCTGCCGTAGCACGCGATAAGGTCCGGAATACTTGGGTAGAAGCTTTTCAGCCAGACCAACATGTCGCGACGGAGTCCACAGAAGAACGAGGTCACCTGGACTAAAGTGGACGTCCCGATGGTGGCTGTCATAGCTACGTTTCTGACGGAGCTGCGAGTCCGAAAGGCGCTGGTGGGCAATCTGACGGGCTTTCTCCGCGGTGCTAATAGCGCGGCGAGCATATGCTGTGGACAGGTCGGTAGGGTTGGGTACAAGCGTGTCGAACGGCAATGTCGGGTCTCTTCCATACAAAAGGTAAAAGGGAGAATATCCAGCAGTGTCGTGGCGTGAGCTATTGTAAGCGAAAGTGACAAAGGGTAGCGCAATGTCCCAGTCACGATGATCCGTCGACACGTACATGGCGAGCATGTCAGTGAGTGTGCGATTCAGACGTTCTGTGAGGCCGTTTGTTTGAGGATGGTAGGCCGTCGTAAGCTTGTGCTTGGTTGCACAAGAACGAAGTAGATCGTCAATTACCTTAGATAAAAAGTAGCGACCGCGATCGGTGACCAGTTGACGAGGAGCACCATGATGTAAGATGACGTCTTGAATCAAAAAGTCGGCGACATCTGTAGCGCAGCTGCTTGGAAGAGGTCTCGTAATTGCGAAACGGGTCGAGTAATCTATGGCGACGGCGACCCACCTGTTACCGTTGGTAGAAAGAGGGAAAGGGCCCAGCAGGTCGAGGCCGACACGATAGAAAGGCTCGGCAGGTACGTCGATCGGTTGAAGGAGCCCGGCGGGGTGTACCGCTGGCCTTTTGCGGCGTTGGCACGACTCACAAGACCTAACATAACGTTGTACAGAACGGTAGAGGCCGGGCCAGAAAAAGCGTCGGCGGACACGGTCGTACGTTCTGGCAACACCAAGGTGGCCAGCCGTTGGTACATCATGTAGTTGCTGAAGTACGGTCGAGTGCAAATGAGTGGGTATTACGAGTAGTAGTTCGTTTCCCACATGGTGCATGTTGCGGCGGTATAAAATGCCGTCTATGACAACGAACATGCGAAGCGAACTGTCTGTACAGCCTGTGTTCAGGCGGTCGATTAGCTCGCGTAGGGACGCGTCACGCCGTTGCTCACATCCCATGTTGCCGAAAGCAGAGAGCGAGGAAATACAGATGGACGCGTCGTCGGTTACTAGATCTGGAGCGTCAACGGGGTACCGAGAGAGGCAGTCGGCGTCTTGGTGTAAACGGCCAGACTTGTAAACCACTGTGTATGTGAATTCCTGGAGGCGCAGAGCCCAACGAGCAAGGCGCCCCGTTGGATCTTTGAGGGCTGAAAGCCAGCATAGAGCGTGATGGTCAGTGGTAACTGTGAAAGGCCGGCCATATAAATAGGGGCGGAATTTACCAACTGCCCATACAAGCGCCAGGCACTCGCGTTCCGTAATAGAGTAATTGCGTTCGGCAGGAGAAAGGAGCCGGCTGGCATACGCAAGAACTCGATCGTGACCGGATTGCCGCTGGGCTAAAACCGCGCCAATACCGTAGCCACTAGCATCAGTGCGGACCTCGGTTGGAGCAGACGGGTCGAAGTGGGCGAGAATCGGTGGCGTGGTCAGAAGTGTTATGAGCTGGGAAAAGGCCGTGCCTTGATCAGGACCCCACTCAAATGGTACATCTTTCTTCAAAAGATCAGTGAGGGGGCGTGCGACCTCTGCGAAGTTTCTGACAAATCGTCGGAAATATGAGCATAGGCCCACAAAACTTCGAACGTCCTTGACACAAGTCGGTACAGGAAAATCCAGGACAGCTCGGACTTTGTCGGGATCGGGGCGGATGCCGGAGGAGTCAACGAGATGCCCTAGAATAGTAACTTGGCGATGCCCAAAATGGCATTTCGAGGAATTAAGTTGGAGCCCAGCCTCTCGAAATACTGAAAGAATTGAGGAAAGGCGCTCGAGGTGAGACTTAAAGGTTGGGGCAAACACAATCACGTCGTCCAGATAACACAGGCAGATAGACCATTTAAAGCTGCGCAAAAGCGTGTCCATCATCCGCTCGAACGTTGCCGGCGCATTGCACAAGCCGAACGGCATTACCTTGAATTGGTAGAGACCGTCAGGCGTTACAAAGGCGGTCTTCTCCCGGTCGAGGTCGTCCACGGCGATCTGCCAGTAACCGGAGCGTAAGTCTATCGAAGAAAAATAGGTTGCGCCATGAAGGCAGTCCAGGGCATCATCAATACGAGGAAGCGGGTAGACATCCCTTTTGGTGACCTTGTTTAAATGCCGATAGTCCACGCAGAAACGCCAGGTATTGTCCTTCTTTTTAACTAAGACTACAGGGGACGCCCACGGACTCGATGAGGGCTCTATGATGCCTTTTGTGAGCATCTTATTCACCTCCTGTTGGATAACTTGGCGTTCTGATGGTGACACTCGATAGGGACGCCTGTGAATTGGAGCTGCATCACCGGTATTAATGCGATGTTTGACTTGCGATGTTTGACTTATGGGCCTACCGTCAAAGTCAAATATGTCCGAATAGCTCGTGAGAAGATCAGTGAGGTCTTTGACCTGAGACGGCAAGAGGTCTGAGGCAATCATCTTAGTTACATTGTTGAGCCGTGTATATTTGGCTGCGTCGGTGCTATGCGGGTTCGGCGAGGCGACTGTGGCCAGTTCACGTGACACTGATGAGATCTGGCACTCGTGTGACGGTGAAAGAGTGGCGAGAACAATGCCTTGTGGTAGGATTTGAGGGCTGAGTCCGAAGTTCAGAAGAGGAAGGCACGTCTTGTTCGCTGTGACAGTTAATATGGTGTACGGGGAGGAAACGTTGCGGGCCAATAAAACACCGGGAGAGGGAAAGACCACGTAATCCCCATCCGGAACACTGGGATATGGTTCAACTGTGACACAAGTTAGGGCTTGGGGTGGGAGGCGAACAAACTCAGCGCACGAAAGCTTGTTCTGTACCATCTTCGACTCTTCGGTGGCCGCAGGCAAGTCAAGTTGCACGACGCCGGCTGAGCAGTCAATTACAGCGGAGTGGTCGGACAAAAAATCGAGTCCAAGGATGACGTCATGTGGACAGTGAGCGAGAACATGGAATAGAACGGACGTCTGGCGGTCGGCGAATCTCACACGCGCGGTGCACATTCCGAGCACAGCCGGGGTCGCTCCACTAGCGACACGTACAAATAGGGACTCTGGCGGCGTAAGGACCTTGTTTAATCGTGCACGGAGGTCAGAGCTCAGAATTGAAATATGTGCGCCGGTGTCAATAAGGGCAGTAACAGGAAGGCCATCCACTTCTACATCAAGCAGGTTCTTGTCCGTAGTCAAGGTCAGCAGAGGGTTTTCAGGTCGGGAGTCCAATGCAGCGTCACCTCCGGGAGCTGCATTGCTCAGTTTTCCGAAGAAGGGCGTCCACTAGGGTGGGGCGACGAATAGCGGCGGTGCTGAGGTGACCTGGAGCGACGGTCATGCGGGGACGGCGAACGGCTGGACCGGCGGACTGGTGTCGCAGGAGTGCCATTGTACGGTCCATCGTCACGAGCGCTGTACTGCAGGGGCCGGTGGTTGTCGTCACGTCGATAGCCAGGAAACGACCGAGGTGGATACGTGCGGAAACGACAGTAGCGGGAGATGTGTCCTACACCATGACAATGAAAACATATAGGCTTGTCGTCCTGTGTCCTCCACTGAGCAGGATCACGATAGCGGCGGAATCTTTCTGGTGCAGGAGAAGGCGCTATGGTACTGACCCGAGGTTCCGTCAACGAACACACAGGCTGCAGCCCAACGTTTGCCAGCTCCTCTCTCACGACCTGTTGGATCAACGAGATCGTTGGTCGATCATCAGATGGGCGGGTCAGAAAAGACGGAGACGCGGCCTCGATTTCTCTACGAACGATGCGAACCACACTTTCGTTGTTATGTGGTTGACTGCATGGCGGCTGAAGGTCCTCGCAAGATGACGTAGCGGCCGTGTTCGGAAGTCGCAAGAAATTCTTGGCGACCCGGCGACTCTTCAGCTCTTCGAATCGGCGGCACTCTTTGATGATGTCATCAATGGTGGAACAGTCTTTGGAAACCAGTATGTTAAAAGCATCATCTGCAATGCCTTTAAGTAAATGGCTTACTTTGTCTTCCTCGGACATGTTGGGGTCGGCACGATGGCAAAGGGCGAGAACGTCAAGGATGTAGGTGACATATGATTCGGTCGTAGTTTGTGCCCGACCAGAGAGTTCTTTAGAAGCGGCCCGCTGGCGTCCGACGGCCTTACCAAACAGGTCACGAAGCTTCTGTTTGCAAGTATCCCAGCTGGTTATGTCCGCTTCATGAGCCTCGAACCACGCGCCAGCTGTTCCGCAGAGATAGAAGCCAACGTTGGCGAGCATCATCGTAGGGTCCCACCGGTACACTGCTGCAAACCGCTCGAACTTCGGAATCCAGTCGTCAACGTCAACATGGTCGGTGCCGCAGAAGTTGCCAGGGTCGCGCGGTTGCGTCAATACGACCGGCTGTACAGGCTGCGCCGGAGTCGCGGCTGAAACAGGAGCGGCAGAATTGGTTTCTGTTGCCATGGTCGGGCAGTCGAGAACACGTCCGCTTCGAAGTTCCGTCTTGCGTCGTACCCAGCGCCACCACCAAAATGTTGCGAATGTATTTACTACTTTAGAGTAGAAAAGTACTCCAGCAGTCAAGATGGCAGCCGTTGTGTATTTCGAACAGCCCAAAAACGTCGTCGTCTTCTTCTTCGCACCGCCCGCATAGCTGCATAGCCGCGAACCCGCAACAATATGTTCTGATGGTGGTGAGAGTGGAGCAGGACTGTCTCCATGGCGCAATTGGCTAGCGCGATCGGCTGTTAACCGAAAGGTTGGATGTTCGAGCCCACCCGGTGGTGGTGCGGCGCTTTTTTTTCTTTGGGCTGATAGCTTTGAAGAAATGGTGTGACGGTGGTGAGAGTGGAGCACGATTGTCTCGGTGGCGCAGTTGGCTAGCGCGATCGGCTGTTAAACGAAAGGTTGGAGGTTCGAGCCCACCCGGTGATGGTGTGGCCCTTTTTTTCTTTGTGCTGATAGCTTTGAAGATATGTTCTGATGGTGGTGAGAGTGGAGCAGGACTGTCTCCGTGGCGCAATTGGCTAGCGCGATCGGCTGTAAACCGAAAGGTTGGAGTTTCTAGCTCTCCCGGGAGTGGTGTGTTGCTTTTTTCTTTGCACTGACAGCTTTGAAGATATGTTCTGATAGTGGTGAGAGTGGAGCAGGACTGTCTCCGTGGCACAATCAGCTAGCGCGATCGGCTGTTAACCGAAAGGTTGGAGGTTCGAGCCCACCCGGTGGTGGTGTGCCGCTTTTTTTCTGTGGGCTGATAGCTTGGAAGATATGTTCTGATGGTGGTGAGAGTAGAGCAGGACTGTCTCCGTGACGCAATTGGCTAGCGTGATCGGCTGTTAACCGAAAAGTTGGAGGTTCGAGCCCACCCGGTGGTGGTGCGGCGCTTTTTTTTCTTTGGGCTGATAGCTTTGAAGATATGTTCTGATGGTGGTGAGAGTAGAGCAGGACTGTCTCCGTGGCGCGATTGGCTAGCTCGATCGGCTGTTAACCGACAGGTTGGAGTTTCGAGCCCTCCCGGGAGTGGTGTGATGCTTTTTTCTTTGCGCTGATAGCTTTGAAGATATGTTCTGATGGTGGTGAGAGTGGAGCACGACTGTCTCCGTGGCGCAGTTGGCTAGCGCGAACGGCTGTTAACCGAAAGGTTGGAGGTTCGAGCCCACCCGGTGGTGGTGCGGCGCTTTTTTTTCTTTGCGCTAATAGCTTTGAAGATATGTCCTGATGGTGTTGAGAGTGGAGCAAGACTGTCTCCGTGGCGCAATGGGCTAGCGCGATCGGCTGTTAACCGAAAGGTTGGAGTTTCGAGCCCTCCCGGGAGTGGTGTGTTGCTTTTTTCTTTGTGGTAATAGCTTTGAAGATATGTTCTGATGGTGGTGAGAGTGGAGCAGGACTGTCTCCATGGCGCAATTGGCTAGCGCGATCGGCTGTTAACCGAAAGGTTGGAGGTTCGAGCCCACCCGGTGGTGGTGCGGCGCTTTTTTTTCTTTGGGCTGATAGCTTTGAAGAAATGGTCTGACGGTGGTGAGAGTGAGCACGATTGTCTCGGTGGCGCAGTTGGCTAGCGCGATCGGCTGTTAACCGAAAGGTTGGAGGTTCGAGCCCACCCGGTGATGGTGTGGCGCTTTTTTTTCTTTGTGCTGATAGCTTTGAAGATATGTTCTGATGGTGGTGAGAGTGGAGCAGGACTGTCTCCCTGGCGCAATTGGCTAGCGCGATCGGCTGTAAACCAAAAGGTTGGAGTTTCGAGCTCTCCCGGAAGTGGTGTGTTACTTTTTTCTTTGCACTGACAGCTTTGAAGATATGTTCTGATGGTGGTGAGAGTGGAGCAGGACTGTCTCTGTGGCGCAATTGGCTAGCGCGATCGGCTGTTAACCGAAGGGTTGGAGGTTCGAGCCCACCCGGTGGTGGTGCGGCGCTTTTTTTTCTTTGCGCTAATAGCTTTGAAGATATGTCCTGATGGTGTTGAGAGTGGAGCAAGACTGTCTCCGTGGCGCAATGGGCTAGCGCGATCGGCTGTTACCCGAAAGGTTGGAGTTTCGAGCCCTCCCGGGAGTGGTGTGTTGCTTTTTTCTTTGTCGTAATAGCTTTGAAGATATGTTCTGATGGTGGTGAGAGTGGAGCAGGACTGTCTCCGTGGCACAATCGGCTAGCGCGATCGGCTGTTAACCGAAAGGTTGGAGGTTCGAGCCCACCCGGTGGTGGCGCGCCGCTTTTTTTCTGTGGGCTGATAGCTTGGAAGATATGTTCTGATGGTGGTGAGAGTAGAGCAGGACTGTCTCCGTGACGCAATTGGCTAGCGTGATCGGCTGTTAACCGAAAGGTTGGAGTTTCGAGCCCTCCCGGTGGTGGTGCGGCGCTTTTTTTTCTTTGCGCTGATAGCTTTGAAGATATGTTCTGATGGTGGTGAGAGTTAAGCAAGACTGTCCCCGTGGCGCAATGGGCAAGCGCGATCGGCTGTTAACCGAAAGGTTGGAGTTTCGAGCCCACCGTTGGTGGTGCGGCGCTTTTATTTCTTTGCGCTGATAGTTTGAAGATATGTTCTGATGGTGGTGAGAGTGGAGAAAGACTGTCTCTGTGGCGCAATGGGCTAGCGCGATCGGCTGTTAACCGAAAGGTTGGAATTTCGAGCCCTCCCGGGAGTGGTGTGTTGCTTTTTTCTTTGCGGTAATAGCTTTGAAGATATGTTCTGATGGTGGTGAGAGTGCAGCAGGACTGTCTTCGTGGCGCAATTGGCTAGCGCGATCGGCTGTTAACCGAAAGGTTGGAGGTTCGAGCCCACCCGGTGGTGGTGCGGCGCTTTTTTTTCTTTGGGGTGATAGCTCTGAAGAAATGTTCTGACGGTGGTGAGAGTGGAGCACGACTGTTTCCGTGGGGCAATGGGCTAGCGCGATCGGCTGTTAACCGAAAGGTTGGAGGTTCGAGCCCACCCGGTGGTGGTGCGGCGCTTTTTTTTCTTTGGGCTGATAGCTCTGAAGAAATGTTCTGACGGTGGTGAGAGTGGAGCAGGACTGTCTCCGTGGCACAATTGGCTAGCGCGATCGGCTGTTAACCGAAAAGTTGGAGGTTTGAGCTCTCCCGGTGGTGGTGCGGCGCTTTTTTTCTGTGGGCTGATAGCTCTGAAGAAATGTTCTGACGGTGGTGAGAGTGGAGCAGGACTGTCTCCGTGGCGCAATTGGCTAGCGCAATCGGCTGTTAACCGAAAGGTTGGAGTTTCGAGCCCACCCGGTGGTGGTGCGGCGCTTTTTTTCTTTGGGCTGATAGCTCTGAAGAAATGTTCTGACGGTGGTGAGAGTGGAGCAGGACTGTCTCCGTGGCGCAAATGGCTAGCGCGATCGGCTGTTAACCGAAAGATTGGAGGTTCGAGCCCACCCGGTGGTGGTGCGGCGCTTTTTTTTCTTTGTGCTGATAGCTTTGAAGATATGTTCTGATGGTGTTGAGAGTGGAGCAAGACTGTCTCGGTGGCGCAATGGGCTAGCGCGATCGGCTGTTTACCAAAAGGTTGGAGTTTCGAGCCCTCCCGGGAGTGGTGTGTTGCTTTTTTCCATACGCTGATAGCTTTGAAGATATGTTCTGATGGTGGTGAGAGTGGAGCAGGACTGTCTTTGTGGCGCAATTGGCTAGCGCGATCGGCTGTTAACCGAAAGGTTGGAGGTTCGAGACCACCCGGTGGTGGTGCGGCGCTTTATTTGCTTTGCGCTGATAGCTTTGAAGATATGTTCTGATGGTGTTTAGAGTGGAGCAAGACTGTCTCCGTGGCGCAATGGGCTAGCGCGATCGGCTGTTTACCGAAAGGTTGGAGTTTCGAGCCCACCCGGTGATGGTGTGGCGCTTTTTTTCTTTGTTCTGATAGCTTTGAAGATATGTTCTGATGGTGGTGAGAGTAGAGCAGGACTGTCTCCGTGGCGCAATTGGCTAGCGCGATCGGCTGTTAACCGAAAGGTTGGAGGTTCGAGCCCACCCGGTGGTGGTGCGGCGCTTTTTTTTTGGGCTAATAGCTTTGAAGATATGTCCTGATGGTGTTGAGAGTGTAGCAAGACTGTCTCCGTGGCGCAATTGGCTAGCGCGATCGGCTGTTAACCGAAAGGTTGGAGTTTCGAGCCCTCCCAGGAGTGGTGTGTTGCTTTTTTCTTTGTGGTAATAGCTTTGAAGATATGTTCTGATGGTGGTGAGAGTGGAGCAGGACTGTCTCCATGGCGCGATTGGCTAGCGCGATCGGCTGTTAACCGAAAGGTTGGATGTTCGAGCCCACCCGGTGGTGGTGCGGCGCTTTTTTTTCTTTGGGCTGATAGCTTTGAAGAAATGGTCTGACGGTGGTGAGAGTGAGCACGATTGTCTCGGTGGCGCAGTTGGCTAGCGCGATCGGCTGTTAACCGAAAGGTTGGAGGTTCGAGCCCACCCGGTGATGGTGTGGCGCTTTTTTTTCTTTGTGCTGATAGCTTTGAAGATATGTTCTGATGGTGGTGAGAGTGGAGCAGGACTGTCTCCGTGGCGCAATTGGATAGCGCGATCGGCTGTAAACCAAAAGGTTGGAGTTTCGAGCTCTCCCGGAAGTGGTGTGTTACTTTTTTCTTTGCACTGACAGCTTTGAAGATATGTTCTGATGGTGGTGAGAGTGGAGCAGGACTGTCTCCGTGGCGCAATTGGCTAGCGCGATCGGCTGTTAACCGAAGGGTTGGAGGTTCGAGCCCACCCGGTGGTGGTGCGGCGCTTTTTTTTCTTTGCGCTAATAGCTTTGAAGATATGTCCTGATGGTGTTGAGAGTGGAGCAAGACTGTCTCCGTGGCGCAATGGGCTAGCGCGATCGGCTGTTACCCGAAAGGTTGGAGTTTCGAGCCCTCCCGGGAGTGGTGTGTTGCTTTTTTCTTTGTCGTAATAGCTTTGAAGATATGTTCTGATGGTGGTGAGAGTGGAGCAGGACTGTCTCCGTGGCACAATCGGCTAGCGCGATCGGCTGTTAACCGAAAGGTTGGAGGTTCGAGCCCACCCGGTGGTGGTGCGCCGCTTTTTTTCTGTGGGCTGATAGCTTGGAAGATATGTTCTGATGGTGGTGAGAGTAGAGCAGGACTGTCTCCGTGACGCAATTGGCTAGCGTGATCGGCTGTTAACCGAAAGGTTGGAGTTTCGAGCCCACCGTTGGTGGTGCGGCGCTTTTATTTCTTTGCGCTGATAGTTTGAAGATATTGTGAGACGACGTCAGGTACGAAGGAGCGACCGTTTTATTGTCAACCCAGACGCGCGAGCCAGCAACCGAACAAGCAGCGAGCCGCTACGATGATGATGATCACGGTGCTTTGTATGCGCAGGTGAAAGTGAAAATGATAAGCAACACAATCAGCGCTCACACTATTTCCCCCCTACACGAAAGCGGTCTGCAAGACGTTCATTTAGTAAGTGTATGAGCGCTGGATATAAGGTTTCAGGCGAGACACATGGACGATCTCGGTCCCGCGACGACGGCGATCAGAAGCCGAAGTAACCGGCGCGACGCGATAATTTACGGCCGATGTTCGTTCAAGCACGGTGTAAGGACCCAGGTATCTGTGAATGAATTTTTCACAGAGGCCGGGTGTGCGAACAGGTGTCCAGAGGAGCACTTCGTCGCCTGGGTAGAATGACACAACTCGACGTGTCGCATCACAACGAACTTTTCGCTGGGCCTGAATGGTAGAGGTGTTGGCGCGGGCGATTGTGCGGCAGTGGTTGACACGGGCAGCGAATTCTTCCGGAAGGGACGCAGATGGGACAGAAGGCGTGGACAAAAAGCTGGTGTCTAGAACAAAAGATGGTGCACGGCCATACACAAGAAAAAACGGGCTGTAACTTGTAGTGCGTTGTATGGCAGTGTTATAGGCAAACGTGACGAAAGGTAGTATTGTGTCCCAGTTCTTGTGATCGGGTTGGACATACATAGAGATCATGTCTGACAAGGTTCTATGAAAACGCTCAGTAAGACCATTGGTTTGCGGATGATATGCCGAGGTGGTCTTATGGATTGTGTCAGAGGCCTGTAAAACTTCAGCGAGCACACGAGAAAGAAATGTCTTGCCACGGTCACTCAGGAGAACACGAGGGGCGCCGTGGCGCAGGATAATGGCACGCAGAACAAAGTCGGCTACTTCGCTGGCAGCTCCAGTAGGAAGAGCTGCCGTCTCAGCGTAGCGAGTAAGATGGTCTACGGCAGTAACAATCCAGCGGTGACCGGCGGCGGTAAGCGGAAGGGGTCCGTATAAGTCTATGCCGACGAACTCGAAGGGAGCGGATGGGCACGGGAGAGGCTGTAGAGGGCCGGCGGGAAGAGATGTCGAACGTTTTCGGTGCTGACATGATGAACAGGAAGTGACGTACCTGGAAACACTAGTGGAGAGGCCAGGCCAGAAGCAGCGAGTCTTAATGCGATCGTAGGTTTTATGAAAACCCAAGTGGCCAGCCGTCGGGTCGTCATGAAAAGCTTCTAAGACTTGGAGTCGAAGTGAGCGAGGTATGACCGGGACCCATCGGCTACCGAGAGGATGGTAAGTTTGTCGAAGTAGCGTTCCGTCATGAAGTTTGAAACGCGTGAGTTGTCGTCGCAAGCGGCTGTTGGGAGCACGAGATGAGCCGGTGAGCCGATCGATGATTGTACGGCAGTATGTGTCTGCACGTTGGAGCGAGGTGAGGTCTGCGGATTGAAGGAAGTCATCCGGTGCAGTGGGCTCGATGGGACTAAGACTGGTCATCTGCGTGGTCTCTTGGCTGGGAGGTGCTGCGCAGCAGGTAGATGCGTCATGATTTTGCAACAGCGGACAGCGTGACAAAGCGTCGGCATCTTGGTGTTTGCGGCCCGACCGGTATGTGACACTGTAGTCATACTCCTGCAGTCGGAGCACCCAACGACCGAGGCGTCCTGACAAGTTTTTTAATGATGACAACCAACAGAGCGCATGATGATCCGTGACGATCGTGAAGCGGCGGCCATACAAATAGGGGCGAAATTTTTGCACGGACCATACGATAGCGAGACATTCCTGTTCAGTGATGCTGTAATTGCGTTCCGCTGGGGAGAGAGTACGGCTCGCGTAAGCCACGACTTGCTCTTGTGAAGCCTGGTCACGCTGCAGCAGAACAGCGCCGATTCCGTGCCCACTTGCGTCAGTGTGTAATATAGTAGGGGCTGTGGGATCAAAATGGCGAAGAACTGGCCCTGACGTGAGGCATCGCTTCAGGGTCTGGAAAGCAGCTTCACAGTCATCTGTCCAAAGAAATGATGCACTTGTGGTCAGGAGTTTGTGAAGAGGAGCCGCGATAGTGGCAAAATCACGGACAAAACGGCGGAAGTAAGAGGCTAAGCCGAGGAAGCTGCGAAGGTCTTTGAGCGTGATGGGCTTAGGAAAGTGCAGCACAGCGGCCACTTTGTCGGGATCAGGTTCGATGCCAAGCTTGCTGACAACGTGGCCTAACACTTTGATGCTGCGGCTCGCAAACCGACACTTCTTGGTATTTAGCTGGAGACCGGCTTTGGCTAGACATGTGAGCACCTCGTCTAGACGTTCTAGGTGTTGCGAGAAGCTGGATGAAAAGATGACGATGTCATCCAGGTAACAAAGACAGGTCTTCCATTTTAGGCCACGCAGCACCGTATCGATCATCCGCTCAAATGTGGCTGGGGCATTGCAGAGCCCAAAAGGCATCACATTGAATTCGAAGAGACCATCAGGAGTAGCAAACGCTGTCTTCTCTTTATCAGACTCATGCATCGGGATCTGCCAATACCCAGATCGTAGGTCGAGACTTGAGAAATATTCTGCACCCTGTAAGGTGTCAAGTGCATCGTCAATTCGAGGCATAGGATATACATCCTTGCGCGTAATTTTGTTTAGTGCCCTGTAATCAACGCAAAATCGCACTGATCCGTCCCTTTTCTTAACTAGGACAACAGGAGAAGACCAAGGGCTTGTGGAAGGTCTGATAACGTTGCGTGCGAGCATGTCATTGACTTGTTCCTCGATGACCTTGCGTTCTGAAGACGACACGCGGTAAGGGCGACGGCGGATAATACGAGAACCGTCTGTGGCGATGTGATGAGAGGTCACCGTAGTTTGACCTAAGCCATCCGAACAAACGTCAAAACAAGTCTTGTGTTTTGTTAAAAGGGCCATTAAGTCATTAGTTTGCGTTGGAGTGAGATATGGACTCAAAGTGGCTTTAAGCGCATTAGATGAGCCTCCTGGTGGCGTACACTTAGCGACTGATGGCGGAGACGATACAGTGACGACACATACCGGTGCTATGTCGATAAGGCTGGCAACAGTGGACCCCTCTGGCAGTAGTTGTGGCTCTGTTGTCGTGTTGTAGGCGGTGAGACTGGCATGACCACGCGAAAACCGCACTAGACAACATGCGATGGCGATTCCTCGGAAAATGCAGCGCTGATCGGGGACAACCACTGCGTCACCGTCAATGGTATCGCTGGATCTAATGGTGAGGATACGTTCTTGGGCCGGGGGCAGTACAAAGTCTGCAGCTGCAACAAGGTGAGGCGACGAAAAATCGTAAGCACTAGAATTTTCAGTGTCCGTAATGCGAATAACGGGCGGACCACACGAAATGACAGCGGAAGCGGCTGACAGGAAGTCCCAGCCCAATATAATCGGATGAGCACATGAAGAAAGCACAGCCAATTGTATATGGTGACGAATTCCGTCGATCAGAACACGAACAGTGCATTGTCCAATAGGGTAAATTCTATTTTCATTAGCACCACATAACACCGGACCAACATATGGAGTTTGCACTTTTCGTAGACGATGACATAGTTCGCGATCAATGACCGAAATGGCTGCTCCAGGGTCCACGAGTGCGTCAACCGAAATGCCTTCTACACAAACAGTTAGTAAATTTGCAGGGCGCGCAGGAGGAATTGGGACAATTCGACGACAGGCAGTTTCTCCTCCAAAAACTGCAGCTGCTAGTTTTCCGAGTGGCTGTCGAGGGGCATCAGGGCAGAACGTAAAGGCGAAGTAGTACGGCGGAAGGGCGATGGTGAACGACGGCGGGGTGAGCGGGAAGAACGAGGTTCACCGTGGGACAAAGGAGGCGAAGGCGAACGTCGTGACGAGGGAATGTAGGTTCCTGGAACGTAGGGGTCAGACCGCGCAGCCCGGTCACTCTCGTACGAAGAATAACCTCGTCGTTCATCTTGCTGGCGCCGACGGCAAAAGCGGGAGATATGTCCTCTTATGCCACAGTAGTAACAGACGGGGCGCGTAGGGCGCCAGGCAGGGAAGTGTGGTTGTGGTGGTGCCTTGGCTGCCATCGCAGCCAAATGGTCGTATACGACGTCCGTAGTTACAGGTGGAGTAGGTGGAGGAGGCCGTGACACGACTTCGGCATACGTAGGCACATGTAAGGGCACAGGCGGCGGGGCACGTGCGACGCTCGTCATCGACGCCAATTCGTCCTTTATAATTTCCCGCAGGTTAGGAGGGGGTGAGCGGGCAGGTGAAGTCGGTGCGCTGGCAGGAACAAGGCTGTGAAGTTCCTCTCTCACTATGGTGCGAATTAGAGCTCGCAGCTCATGCTCGCCAGTAAGACGAGTGTCATAGGAGGCGTGTGGAAGGCGCATTGAGTAAAGTGCGTCCAGGCGCTGGCAGGTGGTAATAATGTCCTGAACTGTTGTCGGGCTCTGCATGACAAGAGCATTAAAGGCGACGGAGTTGATGCCTTTCATTACTTGCCGAATACGATCGGCCTCCGGCATGTCCTTTTGGGCGCGGCGGCAGAGGGCCAGAACGTCTTCAATGTACGATGTGTACGATTCGTCAGGCCCCTGGATGCGGGTAGCGAGCTTCTGTTTAGCTACCTCAGAGCGTCCTGTAGAAGTGCCGAATATTTGACGCAGCTGCACCGTGAATGCTGACCAATCAGGAAAGTCGCGTTCGTGGTTATGATACCACGTCTTAGCAACCTCCTTCAGATAAAAGGGTACATAGCGCAGCTTATGTGCCTCATCCCAGTAATTGCAAGCACTGGTACGGTCGTAACTGTCCAGCCATTCTTCTACGTCCTCACCGCGAAGGCCAGAAAACACTGGAGGGTCTCGTTGCGAGGTACTCACGGTGTGGTGAGGCCCAGCAGGCTGAGCGGGTGGTGCGAAGAAGGCGGTAGGGGGTGGGTCGTTTTGCGCCATCACTGTTGGCAAGCACAGCCGTCGACCTGATCGGAGCTCCAGGGGTGACCGGTAGTGCACGAGGACTTGGGAATCACAGCACGCTCCACCACTTGTGAGACGACGTCAGGTACGAAGGAGCGACCGTTTTATTGTCAACCCAGACGCGCGAGCCAGCAACCGAACAAGCAGCGAGCCGCTACGATGATGATGATCACGGTGCTTTGTATGCGCAGGTGAAAGTGAAAATGATAAGCAACACAATCAGCGCTCACAATATGTTCTGATGGTGGTGAGAGTGGAGAAAGACTGTCTCTGTGGCGCAATGGGCTAGCGCGATCGGCTGTTAACCGAAAGGTTGGAATTTCGAGCCCTCCCGGGAGTGGTGTGTTGCTTTTTTCTTTGCGGTAATAGCTTTGAAGATATGTTCTGATGGTGGTGAGAGTGCAGCAGGACTGTCTTCGTGGCGCAATTGGCTAGGGCGATCGGCTGTTAACCGAAAGGTTGGAGGTTCGAGCCCACCCGGTGGTGGTGCGGCGCTTTTTTTTCTTTGGGGTGATAGCTCTGAAGAAATGTTCTGACGGTGGTGAGAGTGGAGCACGACTGTTTCCGTGGAACAATGGGCTAGCGCGATCGGCTGTTAACCGAAAGGTTGGAGGTTCGAGCCCACCCGGTGGTGGTGCGGCGCTTTTTTTTCTTTGGGCTGATAGCTCTGAAGAAATGTTCTGACGGTGGTGAGAGTGGAGCAGGACTGTCTCCGTGGCACAATTGGCTAGCGCGATCGGCTGTTAACCGAAAAGTTGGAGGTTCGAGCTCTCCCGGTGGTGGTGCGGCGCTTTTTTTCTGTGGGCTGATAGCTCTGAAGAAATGTTCTGACGGTGGTGAGAGTAGAGCAGGACTGTCTCCGTGGCGCAATTGGCTAGCGCAATCGGCTGTTAACCGAAAGGTTGGAGTTTCGAGCCCACCCGGTGGTGGTGCGGCGCTTTTTTTCTTTGGGCTGATAGCTCTGAAGAAATGTTCTGACGGTGGTGAGAGTGGAGCAGGACTGTCTCCGTGGCGCAAATGGCTAGCGCGATCGGCTGTTAACCGAAAGATTGGAGGTTCGAGCCCACCCGGTGGTGGTGCGGCGCTTTTTTTTCTTTGTGCTGATAGCTTTGAAGATATGTTCTGATGGTGTTGAGAGTGGAGCAAGACTGTCTCGGTGGCGCAATGGGCTAGCGCGATCGGCTGTTTACCAAAAGGTTGGAGTTTCGAGCCCTCCCGGGAGTGGTGTGTTGCTTTTTTCCATACGCTGATAGCTTTGAAGATATGTTCTGATGGTGGTGAGAGTGGAGCAGGACTGTCTCCGTGGCGCAATGGGCTAGCGCGATCGGCTGTTTACCGAAAGGTTGGAGTTTCGAGCCCACCCGGTGATGGTGTGGCGCTTTTTTTCTTTGTTCTGATAGCTTTGAAGATATGTTCTGATGGTGGTGAGAGTAGAGCAGGACTGTCTCCGTGGCGCAATTGGCTAGCGCGATCGGCTGTTAACCGAAAGGTTGGAGGTTCGAGCCCACCCGGTGGTGGTGCGGCGCTTTTTTTGGGCTAATAGCTTTGAAGATATGTCCTGATGGTGTTGAGAGTGTAGCAAGACTGTCTCCGTGGCGCAATTGGCTAGCGCGATCGGCTGTTAACCGAAAGGTTGGAGTTTCGAGCCCTCCCAGGAGTGGTGTGTTGCTTTTTTCTTTGTGGTAATAGCTTTGAAGATATGTTCTGATGGTGGTGAGAGTGGAGCAGGACTGTCTCCATGGCGCGATTGGCTAGCGCGATCGGCTGTTAACCGAAAGGTTGGATGTTCGAGCCCACCCGGTGGTGGTGCGGCGCTTTTTTTTCTTTGGGCTGATAGCTTTGAAGAAATGGTCTGACGGTGGTGAGAGTGGAGCACGATTGTCTCGGTGGCGCAGTTGGCTAGCGCGATCGGCTGTTAACCGAAAGGTTGGAGGTTCGAGCCCAACCGGTGATGGTGTGGCCCTTTTTTTTCTTTGTGCTGATAGCTTTGAAGATATGTTCTGATGGTGGTAAGAGTGGAGCAGGACTGTCTCCGTGGCGCAATTGGCAAGCGCGATCGGCTGTAAACCGAAAGGTTGGAGTTTCTAGCTCTCCCGGGAGTGGTGTGTTGCTTTTTTCTTTGCATTGACAGCTTTGAAGATATGTTCTGATAGTGGTGAGAGTGGAGAAAGACTGTCTCTGTGGCGCAATGGGCTAGCGCGATCGGCTGTTAACCGAAAGGTTGGAATTTCGAGCCCTCCCGGGAGTGGTGTGTTGCTTTTTTCTTTGCGGTAATAGCTTTGAAGATATGTTCTGATGGTGGTGAGAGTGCAGCAGGACTGTCTTCGTGGCGCAATTGGCTAGCGCGATCGGCTGTTAACCGAAAGGTTGGAGGTTCGAGCCCACCCGGTGGTGGTGCGGCGCTTTTTTTTTGGACTAATAGCTTTGAAGATATGTCCTGATGGTGTTGAGAGTGTAGCAAGACTGTCTCCGTGGCGCAATTGGCTAGCGCGATCGGCTGTTAACCGAAAGGTTGGAGTTTCGAGCCCTCCCAGGAGTGGTGTGTTGCTTTTTTCTTTGTGGTAATAGCTTTGAAGATATGTTCTGATGGTGGTGAGAGTGGAGCAGGACTGTCTCCATGGCGCAATTGGCTAGCGCGATCGGCTGTTAACCGAAAGGTTGGATGTTCGAGCCCACCCGGTGGTGGTGCGGCGCTTTTTTTTCTTTGGGCTGATAGCTTTGAAGAAATGGTCTGACGGTGGTGAGAGTGGAGCACGATTGTCTCGGTGGCGCAGTTGGCTAGCGCGATCGGCTGTTAACCGAAAGGTTGGAGGTTCGAGCCCAACCGGTGATGGTGTGGCCCTTTTTTTTCTTTGTGCTGATAGCTTTGAAGATATGTTCTGATGGTGGTAAGAGTGGAGCAGGACTGTCTCCGTGGCGCAATTGGCAAGCGCGATCGGCTGTAAACCGAAAGGTTGGAGTTTCTAGCTCTCCCGGGAGTGGTGTGTTGCTTTTTTCTTTGCACTGACAGCTTTGAAGATATGTTCTGATAGTGGTGAGAGTGGAGAAAGACTGTCTCTGTGGCGCAATGGGCTAGCGCGATCGGCTGTTAACCGAAAGGTTGGAATTTCGAGCCCTCCCGGGAGTGGTGTGTTGCTTTTTTCTTTGCGGTAATAGCTTTGAAGATATGTTCTGATGGTGGTGAGAGTAGAGCAGGACTGTCTCCGTGGCGCAATTGGCTAGCGCGATCGGCTGTTAACCGAAAGGTTGGAGGTTCGAGCCCACCTGGTGGTGGTGCGGCGCTTTTTTTTTGGGCTAATAGCTTTGAAGATATGTCCTGATGGTGTTGAGAGTGTAGCAAGACTGTCTCCGTGGCGCAATTGGCTAGCGCGATCGGCTGTTAACCGAAAGGGTGGAGTTTCGAGCCCTCCCAGGAGTGGTGTGTTGCTTTTTTCTTTGTGGTAATAGCTTTGAAGATATGTTCTGATGGTGGTGAGAGTGGAGCACGACTGTCTCCAGGGCGCAATTGGCTAGCGCGATCGGCTGTTAACCGAAAGGTTGGATGTTCGAGCCCACCCGGTGGTGGTGCGGCGCTTTTTTTTCTTTGGGATGATAGCTTTGAAGAAATGGTCTGACGGTGGTGAGAGTGGAGCACGATTGTCTCGGTGGCGCAGTTGGCTAGCGCGATCGGCTGTTAACCGAAAGGTTGGAGTTTCGAGCCCTCCCGGTGGTGGTGCGGCGCTTTTTTTTCTTTGCGCTGATAGCTTTGAAGATATGTTCTGATGGTGGTGAGAGTTAAGCAAGACTGTCCCCGTGGCGCAATGGGCAAGCGCGATCGGCTGTTAACCGAAAGGTTGGAGTTTCGAGCCCACCGTTGGTGGTGCGGCGCTTTTATTTCTTTGCGCTGATAGTTTGAAGATATGTTCTGATGGTGGTGAGAGTGGAGAAAGACTGTCTCTGTGGCGCAATGGGCTAGCGCGATCGGCTGTTAACCGAAAGGTTGGAATTTCGAGCCCTCCCGGGAGTGGTGTGTTGCTTTTTTCTTTGCGGTAATAGCTTTGAAGATATGTTCTGATGGTGGTGAGAGTGCAGCAGGACTGTCTTCGTGGCGCAATTGGCTAGCGCGATCGGCTGTTAACCGAAAGGTTGGAGGTTCGAGCCCACCCGGTGGTGGTGCGGCGCTTTTTTTTCTTTGGGGTGATAGCTCTGAAGAAATGTTCTGACGGTGGTGAGAGTGGAGCACGACTGTTTCCGTGGGGCAATGGGCTAGCGCGATCGGCTGTTAACCGAAAGGTTGGAGGTTCGAGCCCACCCGGTGGTGGTGCGGCGCTTTTTTTTCTTTGGGCTGATAGCTCTGAAGAAATGTTCTGACGGTGGTGAGAGTGGAGCAGGACTGTCTCCGTGGCACAATTGGCTAGCGCGATCGGCTGTTAACCGAAAAGTTGGAGGTTCGAGCTCTCCCGGTGGTGGTGCGGCGCTTTTTTTCTGTGGGCTGATAGCTCTGAAGAAATGTTCTGACGGTGGTGAGAGTGGAGCAGGACTGTCTCCGTGGCGCAATTGGCTAGCGCAATCGGCTGTTAACCGAAAGGTTGGAGTTTCGAGCCCACCCGGTGGTGGTGCGGCGCTTTTTTTCTTTGGGCTGATAGCTCTGAAGAAATGTTCTGACGGTGTTGAGAGTGGAGCAGGACTGTCTCCGTGGCGCAAATGGCTAGCGCGATCGGCTGTTAACCGAAAGATTGGAGGTTCGAGCCCACCCGGTGGTGGTGCGGCGCTTTATTTTCTTTGTGCTGATAGCTTTGAAGATATGTTCTGATGGTGTTGAGAGTGGAGCAAGACTGTCTCGGTGGCGCAATGGGCTAGCGCGATCGGCTGTTTACCAAAAGGTTGGAGTTTCGAGCCCTCCCGGGAGTGGTGTGTTGCTTTTTTCCATACGCTGATAGCTTTGAAGATATGTTCTGATGGTGGTGAGAGTGGAGCAGGACTGTCTTTGTGGCGCAATTGGCTAGCGCGATCGGCTGTTAACCGAAAGGTTGGAGGTTCGAGCCCACCCGGTGGTGGTGCGGCGCTTTATTTTCTTTGCGCTGATAGCTTTGAAGATATGTTCTGATGGTGTTTAGAGTGGAGCAAGACTGTCTCCGTGGCGCAATGGGCTAGCGCGATCGGCTGTTTACCGAAAGGTTGGAGTTTCGAGCCCACCCGGTGATGGTGTGGCGCTTTTTTTCTTTGTTCTGATAGCTTTGAAGATATGTTCTGATGGTGGTGAGAGTAGAGCAGGACTGTCTCCGTGGCGCAATTGGCTAGCGCGATCGGCTGTTAACCGAAAGGTTGGAGGTTCGAGCCCACCCGGTGGTGGTGCGGCGCTTTTTTTTTGGGCTAATAGCTTTGAAGATATGTCCTGATGGTGTTGAGAGTGTAGCAAGACTGTCTCCGTGGCGCAATTGGCTAGCGCGATCGGCTGTTAACCAAAAGGTTGGAGTTTCGAGCCCTCCCAGGAGTGGTGTGTTGCTTTTTTCTTTGTGGTAATAGCTTTGAAGATATGTTCTGATGGTGGTGAGAGTGGAGCAGGACTGTCTCCATGGCGCAATTGGCTAGCGCGATCGGCTGTTAACCGAAAGGTTGGATGTTCGAGCCCACCCGGTGGTGGTGCGGCGCTTTTTTTTCTTTGGGCTGATAGCTTTGAAGAAATGGTCTGACGGTGGTGAGAGTGGAGCACGATTGTCTCGGTGGCGCAGTTGGCTAGCGCGATCGGCTGTTAACCGAAAGGTTGGAGGTTCGAGCCCAACCGGTGATGGTGTGGCCCTTTTTTTTCTTTGTGCTGATAGCTTTGAAGATATGTTCTGATGGTGGTAAGAGTGGAGCAGGACTGTCTCCGTGGCGCAATTGGCAAGCGCGATCGGCTGTAAACCAAAAGGTTGGAGTTTCGAGCTCTCCCGGAAGTGGTGTGTTACTTTTTTCTTTGCACTGACAGCTTTGAAGATATGTTCTGATGGTGGTGAGAGTGAAGCAGGACTGTCTCCGTGGCGCAATTGGCTAGCGCGATCGGCTGTTAACCGAAGGGTTGGAGGTTCGAGCCCACCCGGTGGTGGTGCGGCGCTTTTTTTTCTTTGCGCTAATAGCTTTGAAGATATGTCCTGATGGTGTTGAGAGTGGAGCAAGACTGTCTCCGTGGCGCAATGGGCTAGCGCGATCGGCTGTTACCCGAAAGGTTGGAGTTTCGAGCCCTCCCGGGAGTGGTGTGTTGCTTTTTTCTTTGTCGTAATAGCTTTGAAGATATGTTCTGATGGTGGTGAGAGTGGAGCAGGACTGTCTCCGTGGCACAATCGGCTAGCGCGATCGGCTGTTAACCGAAAGGTTGGAGGTTCGAGCCCACCCGGTGGTGGTGCGCCGCTTTTTTTCTGTGGGCTGATAGCTTGGAAGATATGTTCTGATGGTGGTGAGAGTAGAGCAGGACTGTCTCCGTGACGCAATTGGCTAGCGTGATCGGCTGTTAACCGAAAGGTTGGAGTTTCGAGCCCTCCCGGTGGTGGTGCGGCGCTTTTTTTTCTTTGCGCTGATAGCTTTGAAGATATGTTCTGATTGTGGTGAGAGTTAAGCAAGACTGTCCCCGTGGCGCAATGGGCAAGCGCGATCGGCTGTTAACCGAATGGTTGGAGTTTCGAGCCCACCGTTGGTGGTGCGGCGCTTTTATTTCTTTGCGCTGATAGTTTGAAGATATGTTCTGATGGTGGTGAGAGTGGAGAAAGACTGTCTCTGTGGCGCAATGGGCTAGCGCGATCGGCTGTTAACCGAAAGGTTGGAATTTCGAGCCCTCCCGGGAGTGGTGTGTTGCTTTTTTCTTTGCGGTAATAGCTTTGAAGATATGTTCTGATGGTGGTGAGAGTGCAGCAGGACTGTCTTCGTGGCGCAATTGGCTAGCGCGATCGGCTGTTAACCGAAAGGTTGGAGGTTCGAGCCCACCCGGTGGTGGTGCGGCGCTTTTTTTTCTTTGGGGTGATAGCTCTGAAGAAATATTCTGACGGTGGTGAGAGTGGAGCACGACTGTTTCCGTGGGGCAATGGGCTAGCGCGATCGGCTGTTAACCGAAAGGTTGGAGGTTCGAGCCCACCCGGTGGTGGTGCGGCGCTTTTTTTTCTTTGGGCTGATAGCTCTGAAGAAATGTTCTGACGGTGGTGAGAGTGGAGCAGGACTGTCTCCGTGGCACAATTGGCTAGCGCGATCGGCTGTTAACCGAAAAGTTGGAGGTTCGAGCTCTCCCGGTGGTGGTGCGGCTCTTTTTTTCTGTGGGCTGATAGCTCTGAAGAAATGTTCTGACGGTGGTGAGAGTGGAGCAGGACTGTCTCCGTGGCGCAATTGGCTAGCGCAATCGGCTGTTAACCGAAAGGTTGGAGTTTCGAGCCCACCCGGTGGTGGTGCGGCGCTTTTTTTCTTTGGGCTGATAGCTCTGAAGAAATGTTCTGACGGTGGTGAGAGTGGAGCAGGACTGTCTCCGTGGCGCAAATGGCTAGCGCAATCGGCTGTTAACCGAAAGATTGGAGGTTCGAGCCCACCCGGTGGTGGTGCGGCGCTTTTTTTTCTTTGTGCTGATAGCTTTGAAGATATGTTCTGATGGTGTTGAGAGTGGAGCAAGACTGTCTCGGTGGCGCAATGGGCTAGCGCGATCGGCTGTTTACCAAAAGGTTGGAGTTTCGAGCCCTCCCGGGAGTGGTGTGTTGCTTTTTTCCATACGCTGATAGCTTTGAAGATATGTTCTGATGGTGGTGAGAGTGGAGCAGGACTGTCTTTGTGGCGCAATTGGCTAGCGCGATCGGCTGTTAACCGAAAGGTTGGAGGTTCGAGCCCACCCGGTGGTGGTGCGGCGCGTTATTTTCTTTGCGCTGATAGCTTTGAAGATATGTTCTGATGGTGTTTAGAGTGGAGCAAGACTGTCTCCGTGGCGCAATGGGCTAGCGCGATCGGCTGTTTACCGAAAGGTTGGAGTTTCGAGCCCACCCGGTGATGGTGTGGCGCTTTTTTTCTTTGTTCTGATAGCTTTGAAGATATGTTCTGATGGTGGTGAGAGTAGAGCAGGACTGTCTCCGTGGCGCAATTGGCTAGCGCGATCGGCTGTTAACCGAAAGGTTGGAGGTTCGAGCCCACCCGGTGGTGGTGCGGCGCTTTTTTTTTGGGCTAATAGCTTTGAAGATATGTCCTGATGGTGTTGAGACTGTAGCAAGACTGTCTCCGTGGCGCAATTGGCTAGCGCGATCGGCTGTTAACCGAAAGGTTGGAGTTTCGAGCCCTCCCAGGAGTGGTGTGTTGCTTTTTTCTTTGTGGTAATAGCTTTGAAGATATGTTCTGATGGTGGTGAGAGTGGAGCAGGACTGTCTCCATGGCGCAATTGGCTAGCGCGATCGGCTGTTAACCGAAAGGTTGGATGTTCGAGCCCACCCGGTGGTGGTGCGGCGCTTTTTTTTCTTTGGGCTGATAGCTTTGAAGAAATGGTCTGACGGTGGTGAGAGTGGAGCACGATTGTCTCGGTGGCGCAGTTGGCTAGCGCGATCGGCTGTTAACCGAAAGGTTGGAGGTTCGAGCCCAACCGGTGATGGTGTGGCCCTTTTTTTTCTTTGTGCTGATAGCTTTGAAGATATGTTCTGATGGTGGTAAGAGTGGAGCAGGACTGTCTCCGTGGCGCAATTGGCAAGCGCGATCGGCTGTAAACCGAAAGGTTGGAGTTTCTAGCTCTCCCGGGAGTGGTGTGTTGCTTTTTTCTTTGCACTGACAGCTTTGAAGATATGTTCTGATAGTGGTGATAGTGGAGAAAGACTGTCTCTGTGGCGCAATGGGCTAGCGCGATCGGCTGTTAACCGAAAGGTTGGAATTTCGAGCCCTCCCGGGAGTGGTGTGTTGCTTTTTTCTTTGCGGTAATAGCTTTGAAGATATGTTCTGATGGTGGTGAGAGTGCAGCAGGACTGTCTTCGTGGCGCAATTGGCTAGCGCGATCGGCTGTTAACCGAAAGGTTGGAGGTTCGAGCCCACCCGGTGGTGGTGCGGCGCTTTTTTTTTGGGTTAATAGCTTTGAAGATATGTCCTGATGGTGTTGAGAGTGTAGCAAGACTGTCTCCGTGGCGCAATTGGCTAGCGCGATCGGCTGTTAACCGAAAGGTTGGAGTTTCGAGCCCTCCCAGGAGTGGTGTGTTGCTTTTTTCTTTGTGGTAATAGCTTTGAAGATATGTTCTGATGGTGGTGAGAGTGGAGCAGGACTGTCTCCATGGCGCAATTGGCTAGCGCGATCGGCTGTTAACCGAAAGGTTGGATGTTCGAGCCCACCCGGTGGTGGTGCGGCGCTTTTTTTTCTTTGGGCTGATAGCTTTGAAGAAATGGTCTGACGGTGGTGAGAGTGGAGCACGATTGTCTCGGTGGCGCAGTTGGCTAGCGCGATCGGCTGTTAACCGAAAGGTTGAAGGTTCGAGCCCAACCGGTGATGGTGTGGCCCTTTTTTTTCTTTGTGCTGATAGCTTTGAAGATATGTTCTGATGGTGGTAAGAGTGGAGCAGGACTGTCTCCGTGGCGCAATTGGCAAGCGCGATCGGCTGTAAACCGAAAGGTTGGAGTTTCTAGCTCTCCCGGGAGTGGTGTGTTGCTTTTTTCTTTGCACTGACAGCTTTGAAGATATGTTCTGATAGTGGTGAGAGTGGAGAAAGACTGTCTCTGTGGCGCAATGGGCTAGCGCGATCGGCTGTTAACCGAAAGGTTGGAATTTCGAGCCCTCCCGGGAGTGGTGTGTTGCTTTTTTCTTTGCGGTAATAGCTTTGAAGATATGTTCTGATGGTGGTGAGAGTAGAGCAGGACTGTCTCCGTGGCGCAATTGGCTAGCGCGATCGGCTGTTAACCGAAAAGTTGGAGGTTCGAGCCCACCCGGTGGTGGTGCGGCGCTTTTTTTTCTTTGCGCTAATAGCTTTGAAGATATGTCCTGATGGTGTCGAGAGTGAAGCAAGACTGTCTCCGTGGCGCAATGGGCTAGCGCGATCGGCTGTTACCCGAAAGGTTGGAGGTTCGAGCCCACCCGTTGGTGGTGCGGCGCTTTTTTTTCTTTGGGCTGATAGCTTTGAAGATATGTTCTGATGGTGGCGAGAGTAGAGCAGGACTGTCTTCGTGGCGCAATTAGCTAGCGCGATCGGCTGTTAACCGAAAGGTTGGAGGTTCGAGCCCACCCGGTGGTGGTGCGGTGCTTTTTTTTCTTTGTGCTGATAGCTTTGAAGATATGTTCTGATGGTGATGAGCGTGGAGCAAGACTGTCCCCGTGGCGCAATGGGCTAGCGCGATCGGCTGTAAGCCGAAAGGTTGGAGTTTCGAGCTCTCCCGGGAATGGTGTGTTGCTTTTTTCTTTGCACTGACAGCTTTGAAGATATGTTCTGATGGTGGTGAGAGTGGAGCAGGAATGTCTCCGTGGCGCAATTGGCTGTTATCCGAAAAGTTGGAGGTTCGAGCCCACCCGGTGGTGGTGCTGCGCTTTTTTTTCTTTGGGCTATTAGCTTTGAAGATATGTTCTGATGGTGGCGAGAGTAGAGCAGGACTGTCTTCGTGGCGCAATTGGCTAGCGTGATCGCCTGTTAACGGAAAAGTTGGAGGTTCGAGCCCACCCGGTGGTGGTGCGGCGCTTTTTTTACTTTGGGCTGATAGCTTTGAAGATATGTTCTGATGGTGGTGAGAGTAGAGCAGGACTGTCTCCGTGGCACAATTGGCTAGCACGATCGGCTGTTAACCGAAAGGTTGGAGTTTCGAGCCCTCCCGGGAGTGGTGTGTTGCTTTTTCTTTGCGCTGATAGCTTTGAAGATATGTTCTGATGGTGGTGAGAGTGGAGCGGGACTGTCTCCGTGGTGAAATTGGCTAGCGCGATTGGCTGTTAACCGAAAGGGTGGAGGTTCGAGCCCATTCGGTGGTGGTGCAGTGTTTTTTTTTCTTTGGGCTGATAGCTTTGAAGATATGTTCTGATCGTGGTGAGAGTGGAGCAGGACTGTCTCCGTGGCGCAATGGGCAAGCGCGATCGGCTGTTAACCGAAAGGTTGGAGTTTCGAGCCCACCCGGTGGTGGTGCGGCGCTTTTATTTCTTTGCGCTGATAGTTTGTTGATATGTTCTGATGGTGGTGAGAGTGGAGAAAGACTGTCTCCGTGGCGCAATAGGCTAGCGCGATCGGCTGTTAACCGAAAGGTTGGAATTTCGAGCCCTCCCGGGAGTGGTGTGTTGCTTTTTTCTTTGCGGTAATAGCTTTGAAGATATGTTCTGATGGTGGTGAGAGTGCAGCAGGACTGTCTTTGTGGCGCAATTGGCTAGCGCGATCGGCTGTTAACCGAAAGGTTGGAGGTTCGAGCCCACCCGGTGGTGGTGCGGCGCTTTCTTTTTTTTTTGGGTGATAGCTCTGAAGAAATGTTCTGACGGTGGTGAGAGTGGAGCACGACTGTCTCCGTGGGGCAAGTGGCTAGCGCGATCGGCTGTTAACCGAAAGGTTGGAGGTTCGAGCCCACCCGGTGGTGGTGCGGCGCTTTTATTTCTTTGGGCTGATAGCTCTGAAGAAATGTTCTGACGGTGGTGAGAGTGGAGCAGGACTGTCTCCGTGGCACAATTGGCTAGCGCGATCGGCTGTTAACCGAAAAGTTGGAGGTTCGAGCTCTCCCGGTGGTGGTGCGGCGCTTTTTTTCTGTGGGCTTATAGCTTTGAAGATATGTTCTGATGGTGGTGAGAGTAGAGCAGGACTGTCTCCGTGGCGCAATTGGCTAGCGCGATCGGCTGTTAACCGAAAGGTTGGAGGTTCGAGCCCACCCGGTGGTGGTGCGGCGCTTTTTTTCTTTGCGCTAGTAGCTTTGAAGATATGTCCTGATGGTGTTGAGAGTGGAGCAAGACTGTCTCCGTGGCGCAATGGGCTAGCGCGATCGGCTGTTAACGGAAAAGTTGGAGGTTCGAGCCCACCCGGTGGTGGTGCGGCGCTTTTTTTACTTTGGGCTGATAGCTTTGAAGATATGTTCTGATGGTGGTGAGAGTAGAGCAGGACTGTCTCCGTGGCGCAATTGGCTAGCACGATCGGCTGTTAACCGAAAGGTTGGAGTTTCGAGCCCTCCCGGGAGTGGTGTGTTGCTTTTTTCTTTGCGCTGATAGCTTTGAAGATATGTTTTGATGGTGGTGAGAGTGGAGCGGGACTGTCTCCGTGGTGAAATTGGCTAGCGCGATTGGCTGTTAACCGAAAGGGTGGAGGTTCGAGCCCACCCGGTGGTGATGCAGTGCTTTTTTTTCTTTGGGCTGATAGCTTTAAAGATATGTTCTGATCGTGGTGAGAGTGGAGCAGGACTGTCTCCGTGGCGCAATGGGCAAGCGCGATCGGCTGTTAACCGAAAGGTTGGAGTTTCGAGCCCACCCGGTGGTGGTGCGGCGCTTTTATTTCTTTGCGCTGATAGTTTGTTGATATGTTCTGATGGTGGTGAGAGTGGAGAAAGACTGTCTCCGTGGCGCAATAGGCTAGCGCGATCGGCTGTTAACCGAAAGGTTGGAATTTCGAGCCCTCCCGGGAGTGGTGTGTTGCTTTTTTCTTTGCGGTAATAGCTTTGAAGATATGTTCTGATGGTGGTGAGAGTGCAGCAGGACTGTCTTTGTGGCAGAATTGGCTAGCGCGATCGGCTGTTAACCGAAAGGTTGGAGGTTCGAGCCCACCCGGTGGTGGTGCGGCGCTTTCTTTTTTTTGGGGTGATAGCTCTGAAGAAATGTTCTGACGGTGGTGAGAGTGGAGCACGACTGTCTCCGTGGGGAAAGTGGCTAGCGCGATCGGCTGTTAACCGAAAGGTTGGAGGTTCGAGCCCATCCGGTGGTGGTGCGGCGCTTTTATTTCTTTGGGCTGATAGCTCTGAAGAAATGTTCTGACGGTGGTGAGAGTGGAGCAGGACTGTCTCCGTGGCACAATTGGCTAGCGCGATCGGCTGTTAACCGAAAAGTTGGAGGTTCGAGCTCTCCCGGTGGTGGTGCGGCTCTTTTTTTCTGTGGGCTTATAGCTTTGAAGATATGTTCTGATGGTGGTGAGAGTAGAGCAGGACTGTCTCCGTGGCGCAATTGGCTAGCGCGTTCGGCTGTTAACCGAAAGGTTGGAGGTTCGAGCCCACCCGGTGGTGGTGCGGCGCTTTTTTTCTTTGCGCTAGTAGCTTTGAAGATATGTCCTGATGGTGTTGAGAGTGGAGCAAGACTGTCTCCGTGGCGCAATGGGCTAGCGCGATCGGCTGTTAACCGAAAGGTTGGAGTTTCGAGCCCTCCCGGGAGTGGTGTGTTGCTTTTTTCTTTGTGGTAATAGCTTTGAAGTTATGTTCGGATGGTGGTGAGAGTGGAGCAGGGCTGTCACCATGGCGCAATTGGCTAGCGCGATCGGCTGTTAACCGAAAGTTTGGAGGTTCGAGCCCACCCGGTGGTGGTGCGGCGCTTTTTTTTCTTTGGGCTGATAGCTTTGAAGATATATTCTGATGGTGGTGAGAGTAGAGCAGGACTGTCTCCGTGGCGCAATTGGCTTGCGCGATCGGCTGTTAACCGAAAGGTTGGAGGTTCGAGCCCACCCGGTGGTGGTGCGGCGCTTTTTTTTCTTTGGGGCGATAGCTCTGAAGAAATGGTCTGACGGTGGTGAGAGTGGAGCACGATTGTCTCGGTGGCGCAGTTGGCTAGCGCGATCGGCTGTTAACCTAAAGGTTGGAGGTTCGAGCCCACCCGGTGATGGTGTGGCGCTTTTTTTTGTGCTGATAGCTTTGAAGATATGTTCTGATGGTGGTGAGATTGGAGCAGGACTGTCTCCGTGGCGCAATTGGCTAGCGCGATCGGCTGTAAATCGAAAGGTTGGAGTTTCGAGCTCTCCTGGGAGTGGTGTGTTGCTTTTTTCTTTGCACTGACAGCTTTGAAGATATGTTCTGATGGTGGTGAGAGTGGAACAGGACTGTCTCCGTGGCGCAATGGGCTAGCGCGATCGGCTGTTAACCGAACGGTTGGAGTTTCGAGCCCACCCGGTGGTGGTGCGGCGCTTTTTTTTCTTTGGGCTGATAGCTCTGAAGAAATGTTCTGACGGTGGTGAGAGTTGAGCAGGACTGTCTCCGTGGCGCAATTGGCTAGCGCGATCGGCTGTTAACCGAAAGGTTGGAGGTTCGAGCCCACCCGGTGGTGGTGCGGCGCTTTTTTTTCTTTGTGCTGATAGCTTTGAAGATATGTTCTGATGGTGGTGAGAGTGGAGCAGGACTGTCTCCGTGGCGCAATTGGCTAGCGCGATTGGCTGTTAACCGAAAAGTTGGAGGTTCGAGCCCACCTGGTGGTGGTGCGGCGCTTTTTTTTTCTTTGGGGCGATAGCTCTGAAGAAATGGTCTGACGGTGGTGAGAATGGAGCACGATTGTCTCCGTGGCGCAATGGGCTAGCGCGATCGGCTGTTAACCGAAAGGTTGGAGTTTCGAGCCCTCCCGGGAGTGGTATGTCGCTTTTTTCTTTGTGGTAATAGCTTTGGAGATATGTTCTGATGGTGGTGAGAGTGGAGCAGGAATGTCTCCGTGGCGCAATTGGCTGTTAACCGAAAAGTTGGAGGTTCGAGCCCACCCGGTGGTGGTGCGGCGCTTTTTTTTCTTTGGGCTGATAGCTTTGAAGATATGTTCTGATGGTGGCGAGAGTAGAGCAGGACTGTGTTCATGGCGCAATTGGCTAGCGTGATCGCCTGTTAACCGAAAAGTTGGAGGTTCGAGCCCACCCGGTGGTGGTGCGGCGCTTTTTTTACTTTGGGCTGATAGCTTTGAAGATATGTTCTGATGGTGGTGAGAGTAGAGCAGGACTGTCTCCGTGGCGCAATTGGCTAGCACGATCGGCTGTTAACCGAAAGGTTGGAGTTTCGAGCCCTCCCGGGAGTGGTGTGTTGCTTTTTTCTTTGCGCTGATAGCTTTGAAGATATGTTCTGATGGTGGTGAGAGTGGAGCGGGACTGTCTCCGTGGTGAAATTGGCTAGCGCGATTGGCTGTTAACCGAAAGGGTGGAGGTTCGAGCCCACCCGGTGGTGGTGCAGTGCTTTTTTTTCTTTGGGCTGATAGCTTTGAAGATATGTTCTGATCGTGGTGAGAGTGGAGCAGGACTGTCTCCGTGGCGCAATGGGCAAGCGCGATCGGCTGTTAACCGAAAGGTTGGAGTTTCGAGCCCACCCGGTGGTGGTGCGGCGCTTTTATTTCTTTGCGCTGATAGTTTGAAGATATGTTCTGATGGTGGTGAGAGTGGAGAAAGACTGTCTCCGTGGCGCAATAGGCTAGCGCGATCGGCTGTTAACCGAAAGGTTGGAATTTCGAGCCCTCCCGGGAGTGGTGTGTTGCTTTTTTCTTTGCGGTAATAGCTTTGAAGATATGTTCTGATGGTGGTGAGAGTGCAGCAGGACTGTCTTTGTGGCGCAATTGGCTAGCGCGATCGGCTGTTAACCGAAAGGTTGGAGGTTCGAGCTCACCCGGTGGTGGTGCGGCGCTTTCTTTTTTTTGGGGTGATAGCTCTGAAGAAATGTTCTGACGGTGGTGAGAGTGGAGCACGACTGTCTCCGTGGGGCAAGTGGCTAGCGCGATCGGCTGTTAACCGAAAGGTTGGAGCTTCGAGCCCACCCGGTGGTGGTGCGGCGCTTTTATTTCTTTGGGCTGATAGCTCTGAAGAAATGTTCTGACGGTGGTGAGAGTGGAGCAGGACTGTCTCCGTGGCACAATTGTCTAGCGCGATCGGCTGTTAACCGAAAAGTTGGAGGTTCGAGCTCTCCCGGTGGTGGTGCGGCGCTTTTTTTCTGTGGGCTGATAGCTTTGAATATATGTTCTGATGGTGGTGAGAGTAGAGCAGGACTGTCTCCGTGGCGCAATTGGCTAGCGCGATCGGCTGTTAACCGAAAGGTTGGAGGTTCGAGCCCACCCGGTGGTGGTGCGGCGCTTTTTTTCTTTGCGCTAGTAGCTTTGAAGATATGTCCTGATGGTGTTGAGAGTGGAGCAAGACTGTCTCCGTGGCGCAATGGGCTAGCGCGATCGGCTGTTAACCGAAAGGTTGAAGTTTCGAGCCCTCCCGGGAGTGGTGTGTTGCTTTTTTCTTTGTGGTAATAGCTTTGAAGATATGTTCTGATGGTGGTGAGAGTGGAGCAGGACTGTCTCCATGGCGCAGTTGGCTAGCGCGATCGGCTGTTAACCGAAAGGTTGGAGGTTCGAGCCCACCCGGTGGTGGTGCGGCGCTTTTTTTCTTTGCGCTAGTAGCTTTGAAGATATGTCCTGATGGTGTTGAGAGTGGAGCAAGACTGTCTCCGTGGCGCAATGGGCTAGCGCGATCGGCTGTTAACCGAAAGGTTGAAGTTTCGAGCCCTCCCGGGAGTGGTGTGTTGCTTTTTTCTTTGTGGTAATAGCTTTGAAGATATGTTCTGATGGTGGTGAGAGTGGAGCAGGACTGTCTGCGTGGCGCAATTGGCTAGCGCGATTGGCTGTTAACCGAAAAGTTGGAGGTTCGTGCCCACCCGTTGGTGGTGCGGCGCTTTTTTTTCTTTGCGCTAATAGATTTGAAGATATGTCCTGATGGTGTTGAGAGTGGAGCAAGACTGTCTCCGTGGCGCAATGGGCTAGCGCGATCGGCTGTTAACCGAAAGGTTGGAGTTTCGAGCCCTCCCGGGAGTGGTGTGTTGCTTTTTCTTTGTGGTAATAGCTTTGAAGATATGTTCTGATGGTGGTGAGAGTGGAGCAGGACTGTCTCCATGGCGCAATTGGCTAGCGCGATCGGCTGTTAACCGAAAGGTTGGAGGTTCGAGCCATCCCGGTGGTGGTGCGGCGCTTTTTTTTCTTTGGGCTGATAGCTTTGAAGAAATGGTCGGACGGTGGTGAGAGTGGAGCACGATTGTCTCGGTGGCGCAGTTGGCTAGCGCGATCGGCTGTTAACCTAAAGGTTGGAGGTTCGAGCCCACCCGGTGATGGTGTGGCGCTTTTTTTTCTTTGTGCTGATAGCTTTGAAGATATGTTCTGATGGTGGTGAGAGTGGAGCAGGACTGTCTCCGTGGCGCAATTGGCTAGCGCGATCGGCTGTAAACCGAAAGGTTGGAGTTTCGAGCTCTCCCGGGAGTGGTGTGTTGCTTTTTTCTTTGCACTGACAGCTTTGAAGATATGTTCTGATGGTGGTGAGAGTGGAGCAGGACTGTCTCCGTGGCGCAATTGGCTAGCGCGAACGGCTGTTAACCGAAATGTTGGAGGTTCGAGCCCACCCGGTGGTGGTGCGTCGCTTTTTTTTCTTTGCGCTAATAGCTTTGAAGAGATGTCCTGATGGTGTTGAGAGTGGAGCAAGACTGTCTCCGTGGTGCAATGGGCTAGCGCGATCGGCTGTTACCCGAAAGGTTGGAGTTTCGAGCCCTCCCGGGAGTGGTGTGTTGCTTTTTTCTTTGTCGTAATAGCTTTGAAGATATGTTCTGATGGTGGCGAGAGTGGAGCAGGACTGTCTCCGTGGCACAATCGGCTAGCGCGATCGGCTGTTAACCGAAAGGTTGGAGGTTCGAGCCCACCCGGTGGTGGTGCGCCGCTTTTTTTCTGTGGGCTGATAGCTTGGAAGATATGTTCTGATTGGTGGTGAGAGTAGAGCAGGACTGTCTCCGTGACGCAATTGGCTAGCGTGATCGGCTGTTAACCGAAAAGTTGGAGGTTCGAGCCCACCCGGTGGTGGTGCGGCGCTTTTTTTTCTTTGGGCTGATAGTTTTGAAGATATGTTCTGATGGTGGTGAGAGTAGAGCAGGACTGTCTCCGTGGCGCAATTGGCTAGCGCGATCGGCTGTTAACCGAAAGGTTGGAGGTTCGAGGCCACCCGGTGGTGGTGCGGCGCTTTTTTTTCTTTGCGCTGATAGTTTGAAGATATGTTCTGATGGTGGTGAGAGTGGAGAAAGACTGTCTCCGTGGCGCAATAGGCTAGCGCGATCGACTGTTAACCGAAAGGTTGGAATTTCGAGCCCTCCCGGGAGTGGTGTGTTGCTTTTTTCTTTGCGGTAATAGCTTTGAAGATATGTTCTGATGGCAGTGAGAGTGCAGCAGGACTGTCTTCGTGGCGCAATTGGCTAGCGCGATCGGCTGTTAACCGAAAGGTTGGAGGTTCGAGCCCACCCGGTGGTGGTGCGGCGCTTTTTTTTCTTTGGGGTGATAGCTCTGAAGAAATGTTCTGACGGTGGTGAGAGTGGAGCACGACTGTTTCCGTGGGGCACTTGGCTAGCGCGATCGGCTGTTAACCGAAAGGTTGGAGGTTCGAGCCCACCCGGTGGTGGTGCGGCGCTTTTTTTGTTTGGGCTGATAGCTCTGAAGAAATGTTCTGACGGTGGTGAGAGTGGAGCAGGACTGTCTCCGTGGCACAATTGGCTAGCGCGATCGGCTGTTAACCGAAAAGTTGGAGGTTAGAGCTCTCCCGGTGGTGGTGCGGCGCTTTTTTTCTGTGGGCTGATAGCTTTGAAGATATGTTCTGATGGTGGTGAGAGTGGAGCAAGACTGTCTCCGTGGCGCAATGGGCTAGCGCGATCGGCTGTTAACCGAAAGGTTGAAGTTTCGAGCCCTCCCGGGAGTGGTGTGTTGCTTTTTTCTTTGTGGTAATAGCTTTGAAGATATGTTCTGATGGTGGTGAGAGTGGAGCAGGACTGTCTCCATGGCGCAGTTGGCTAGCGCGATCGGCTGTTAACCGAAAGGTTGGAGGTTCGAGCCCACCCGGTAATGGTGTGGCGCTTTTTTTTCTTTGTTCTGATAGCTTTGAAGATATGTTCTGATGGTGTCGAGAGTGGAGCAGGACAGTCTCCGTGGCACAATTGGCTAGCGCGATTGGCTGTTAACCGAAAAGTTGGAGGTTCGAGCCCACCCGTTGGTGGTGCGGCGCTTTTTTTTCTTCGGGCTGATAGCTTTGAAGATATGTTCTGATGGTGGCGAGAGTAGAGCAGGACTGTCTTCGTGGCGCAATTAGCTAGCGCGATCGGCTGTTAACCGAAAGGTTGGAGGTTCGAGCCCACCCGGTGGTGGTGCGGTGCTTTTTTTTCTTTGTGCTGATAGCTTTGAAGATATGTTCTGATGGTGGTGAGCGTGGAGCAAGACTGTCCCCGTGGCACAATGGGCTAGCGCGATCGGCTGTAAGCCGAAAGGTTGGAGTTTCGAGCTCTCCCGGGAATGGTGTGTTGCTTTTTTCTTTGCACTGACAGCTTTGAAGATATGTTCTGATGGTGGTGAGAGTGGAGCAGGAATGTCTCCGTGGCGCAATTGGCTGTTATCCGAAAAGTTGGAGGTTCGAGCCCACCCGGTGGTGGTGCTGCGCTTTTTTTTCTTTGGGCTGATAGCTTTGAAGATATGTTCTGATGGTGGCGAGAGTAGAGCAGGACTGTCTTCGTGGCGCAATTGGCTAGCGTGATCGCCTGTTAACGGAAAAGTTGGAGGTTCGAGCCAACCCGGTGGTGGTGCGGCGTTTTTTTACTTTGGGCTGATAGCTTTGAAGATATGTTCTGATGGTGGTGAGAGTAGAGCAGGACTGTCTCCGTGGCGCAATTGGCTAGCACGATCGGCTGTTAACCGAAAGGTTGGAGTTTCGAGCCCTCCCGGGAGTGGTGTGTTGCTTTTTTCTTTGCGCTGATAGCTTTGAAGATATGTTCTGATGGTGGTGAGAGTGGAGCGGGACTGTCTCCGTGGGGAAATTGGCTAGCGCGATTGGCTGTTAACCGAAAGGGTGGAGGTTCGAGCCCACCCGGTGGTGGTGCAGTGCTTTTTTTTCTTTGGGCTGATAGCTTTGAAGATATGTTCTGATCGTGGTGAGAGTGGAGCAGGACTGTCTCCGTGGCGCAATGGGCAAGCGCGAACGGCTGTTAACCGAAAGGTTGGAGTTTCGAGCCCACCCGGTGGTGGTGCGGCGCTTTTATTTCTTTGCGCTGATAGTTTGTTGATATGTTCTGCAGGTGGTGAGAGTGGAGAAAGACTGTCTCCGTGGCGCAATAGGCTAGCGCGATCGGCTGTTAACCGAAAGGTTGGAATTTCGAGCCCTCCCGGGAGTGGTGTGTTGCTTTTTTCTTTGCGGTATTAGCTTTGAAGATATGTTCTGATGGTGGTAAGAGTGCAGCAGGACTGTCTTTGTGGCGCAATTGGCTAGCGCGATCGGCTGTTAACCGAAAGGTTGGAGGTTCGAGCCCACCCGGTGGTGGTGCGGCGCTTTCTTTTTTTTGGGGTGATAGCTCTGAAGAAATGTTCTGACGGTGGTGAGAGTGGAGCACGACTGTCTCCGTGGGGCAAGTGGCTAGCGCGATCGGCTGTTAACCGAAAGGTTGGAGGTTCGAGCCCACCCGGTGGTGGTGCGGCGCTTTTATTTCTTTGGGCTGATAGCTCTGAAGAAATGTTCTGACGGTGGTGAGAGTGGAGCAGGACTGTCTCCGTGGCACAATTGGCTAGCGCGATCGGCTGTTAACCGAAAAGTTGGAGGTTCGAGCTCTCCCGGTGGTGGTGCGGCGCTTTTTTTCTGTGGGCTTATAGCTTTGAAGATATGTTCTGATGGTGGTGAGAGTAGAGCAGGACTGTCTCCGTGGCGCAATTGGCTAGCGCGATCGGCTGTTAACCGAAAGGTTGGAGGTTCGAGCCCACCCGGTGGTGGTGCGGCGCTTTTTTTCTTTGCGCTAGTAGCTTTGAAGATATGTCCTGATGGTGTTGAGAGTGGAGCAAGACTGTCTCCGTGGCGCAATGGGCTAGCGCGATCGGCTGATAACCGAAAGGTTGGAGTTTCGAGCCCTCCCGGGAGTGGTGTGTTGCTTTTTTCTTTGTGGTAATAGCTTTGAAGTTATGTTCGGATGGTGGTGAGAGTGGAGCAGGGCTGTCTCCATGGCGCAATTGGCTAGCGCGATCGGCTGTTAACCGAAAGTTTGGAGGTTCGAGCCCACCCGGTGGTGGTGCGGCGCTTTTTTTTCTTTGGGCTGATAGCTTTGAAGATATGTTCTGATGGTGGTGAGAGTAGAGCAGGACTGTCTCCGTGGCGCAATTGGCTTGCGCGATCGGGTTTTAACGGAAAAGTTGGAGGTTCGAGCCCACCCGGTGGTGGTGCGGCGCTTTTTTTACTTTGGGCTGATAGCTTTGAAGATATGTTCTGATGGTGGTGAGAGTAGAGCAGGACTGTCTCCGTGGCGCAATTGGCTAGCACGATCGGCTGTTAACCGAAAGGTTGGAGTTTCGAGCCCTCCCGGGAGTGGTGTGTTGCTTTTTTTCTTTGCGCTGATAGCTTTGAAGATATGTTCTGATGGTGGTGAGAGTGGAGCGGGACTGTCTCCGTGGTGAAATTGGCTAGCGCGATTGGCTGTTAACCGAAAGGGTGGAGGTTCGAGCCCACCCGGTGGTGGTGCAGTGCTTTTTTTTCTTTGGGCTGATAGCTTTGAAGATATGTTCTGATCGTGGTGAGAGTGGAGCAGGACTGTCTCCGTGGCGCAATGGGCAAGCGCGATCGGCTGTTAACCGAAAGGTTGGAGTTTCGAGCCCACCCGGTGGTGGTGCGGCGCTTTTATTTCTTTGCGCTGATAGTTTGTTGATATGTTCTGATGGTGGTGAGAGTGGAGAAAGACTGTCTCCGTGGCGCAATAGGCTAGCGCGATCGGCTGTTAACCGAAAGGTTGGAATTTCGAGCCCTCCCGGGAGTGGTGTGTTGCTTTTTTCTTTGCGGTAATAGCTTTGAAGATATGTTCTGATGGTGGTGAGAGTGCAGCAGGACTGTCTTTGTGGCGCAATTGGCTAGCGCGATCGGCTGTTAACCGAAAGGTTGGAGGTTCGAGCCCACCCGGTGGTGGTGCGGCGCTTTCTTTTTTTTGGGGTGATAGCTCTGAAGAAATGTTCTGACGCTGGTGAGAGTGGAGCACGACTGTCTCCGTGGGGCAAGTGGCTAGCGCGATCGGCTGTTAACCGAAAGGTTGGAGGTTCGAGCCCACCCGGTGGTGGTGCGGCGCTTTTATTTCTTTGGGCTGATAGCTCTGAAGAAATGTTCTGACGGTGGTGAGAGTGGAGCAGGACTGTCTCCGTGGCACAATTGGCTAGCGCGATCGGCTGTTAACCGAAAAGTTGGAGGTTCGAGCTCTCCCGGTGGTGGTGCGGCGCTTTTTTTCTGTGGGCTTATAGCTTTGAAGATATGTTCTGATGGTGGTGAGAGTAGAGCAGGACTGTCTCCGTGGCGCAATTGGCTAGCGCGATCGGCTGTTAACCGAAAGGTTGGAGGTTCGAGCCCACCCGGTGGTGGTGCGGCGCTTTTTTTCTTTGCGCTAGTAGCTTTGAAGATATGTCCTGATGGTGTTGAGAGTGGAGCAAGACTGTCTCCGTGGCGCAATGGGCTAGCGCGATCGGCTGTTAACCGAAAGGTTGGAGTTTCGAGCCCTCCCGGGAGTGGTGTGTTGCTTTTTTCTTTGTGGTAATAGCTTTGAAGTTATGTTAGGATGGTGGTGAGAGTGGATCAGTGCTGTCTCCATGGCGCAATTGGCTAGCGCGATCGGCTGTTAACCGAAAGTTTGGAGGTTCGAGCCCACCCGGTGGTGGTGCGGCGCTTTTTTTTCTTTGGGCTGATAGCTTTGAAGATATGTTCTGATGGTGGTGAGAGTAGAGCAGGACTGTCTCCGTGGCGCAATTGGCTTGCGCGATCGGCTGTTAACCGAAAGGTTGGAGGTTCGATCCCACTCGGTGGTGGTGCGGCGCTTTTTTTTCTTTGGGGCGATAGCTCTGAAGAAATGGTCTGACGGTGGTGAGAGTGGAGCACGATTGTCTCGGTGGCGCAGTTGGCTAGCGCGATCGGCTGTTAACCTAAAGGTTGGAGGTTCGAGCCCACCCGGTGATGGTGTGGCGCTTTTTTTGTGCTGATAGCTTTGAAGATATGTTCTGATGGTGGTGCGATTGGAGCAGGACTGTCTCCGTGGCGCAATTGGCTAGCGCGATCGGCTGTAAATCGAAAGGTTGGAGTTTCGAGCTCTCCCGGGAGTGGTGTGTTGCTTTTTTCTTTGCACTGACAGCTTTGAAGATATGTTCTGATGGTGGTGAGAGTGGAACAGGACTGTCTCCGTGGCGCAATGGGCTAGCGCGATCGGCTGTTAACCGAACGGTTGGAGTTTCGAGCCCACCCGGTCGTGGTGCGGCGCTTTTTTTTCTTTGGGCTGATAGCTCTGAAGAAATGTTCTGACGATGGTGAGAGTTGAGCAGGACTGTCTCCGTGGCGCAATTGGCTAGCGCGATCGGCTGTTAACCGAAAGGTTGGAGGTTCGAGCCCACCCGGTGGTGGTGCGGCGCTTTTTTTCTTTGTGCTGATAGCTTTGAAGATATGTTCTGATGGTGGTGAGAGTGGAGCAGGACTGTCTCCGTGGCGCAATTGGCTAGCGCGATTGGCTGTTAACCGAAAAGTTGGAGGTTCGAGCCCACCCGGTGGTGGTGCGGCGCTTTTTTTTTCTTTGGGGCGATAGCTCTGAAGAAATGGTCTGACGGTGGTGAGAATGGAGCACGATTGTCTCCGTGGCGCAATGGGCTAGCGCGATCGGCTGTTAACCGAAAGGTTGGAGTTTCGAGCCCTCCCGGGAGTGGTATGTTGCTTTTTTCTTTGTGGTAATAGCTTTGGAGATATGTTCTGATGGTGGTGAGAGTGGAGCAGGAATGTCTCCGTGGCGCAATTGGCTGTTAACCGAAAAGTTGGAGGTTCGAGCCCACCCGGTGGTGGTGCGGCGCTTTTTTTTCTTTGGGCTGATAGCTTTGAAGATATGTTCTGATGGTGGCGAGAGTAGAGCAGGACTGTCTTCATGGCGCAATTGGCTAGCGTGATCGCCTGTTAACCGAAAAGTTGGAGGTTCGAGCCCACCCGGTGGTGGTGCGGCGCTTTTTTTACTTTGGGCTGATAGCTTTGAAGATATGTTCTGATGGTGGTGAGAGTAGAGCAGGACTGTCTCCGTGGCGCAATTGGCTAGCACGATCGGCTGTTAACCGAAAGGTTGGAGTTTCGAGCCCTCCCGGGAGTGGTGTGTTGCTTTTTTCTTTGCGCTGATAGCTTTGAAGATATATTCTGATGGTGGTGAGAGTGGAGCGGGACTGTCTCCGTGGTGAAATTGGCTAGCGCGATTGGCTGTTAACCGAAAGGGTGGAGGTTCGAGCCCACCCGGTGGTGGTGCAGTGCTTTTTTTATTTGGGCTGATAGCTTTGAAGATATGTTCTGATCGTGGTGAGAGTGGAGCAGGACTGTCTCCGTGGCGCAATGGGCAAGCGCGATCGGCTGTTAACCGAAAGGTTGTAGTTTCGAGCCCACCCGGTGGTGGTGCGGCGCTTTTATTTCTTTGCGCTGATAGTTTGAAGATATGTTCTGATGGTGGTGAGAGTGGAGAAAGACTGTCTCCGTGGCGCAATCGGCTAGCGCGATCGGCTGTTAACCGAAAGGTTGGAATTTCGAGCCCTCCCGGGAGTGGTGTGTTGCTTTTTTCTTTGCGGTAATAGCTTTGAAGATATGTTCTGATGGTGGTGAGAGTGCAGCAGGACTGTCTTTGTGGCGCAATTGGCTAGCGCGATCGGCTGTTAACCGAAAGGTTGGAGGTTCGAGCCCACCCGGTGGTGGTGCGGCGCTTTCTTTTTTTGGGGTGATAGCTCTGAAGAAATGTTCTGACGGTGGTGAGAGTGGAGCACGACTGTCTCCGTGGGGCAAGTGGCTAGCGCGATCGGCTGTTAACCGAAAGGTTGGAGGTTCGAGCCCACCCGGTGGTGGTGCGGCGCTTTTATTTCTTTGGGCTGATAGCTCTGAAGAAATGTTCTGACGGTGGTGAGAGTGGAGCAGGACTGTCTCCGTGGCACAATTGGCTAGCGCGATCGGCTGTTAACCGAAAAGTTGGAGGTTCGAGCTCTCCCGGTGGTGGTGCGGCGCTTTTTTTCTGTGGGCTGATAGCTTTGAAGATATGTTCTGATGGTGGTGAGAGTAGAGCAGGACTGTCTCCGTGGCGCAATTCGCTAGCGCGATCGGCTGTTAACCGAAAGGTTGGAGGTTCGAGCACACCCGGTGGTGGTGCGGCGCTTTTTTTCTTTGCGCTAGTAGCTTTGAAGATATGTCCTGATGGTGTTGAGAGTGGAGCAAGACTGTCTCCGTGGCGCAATGGGCTTGCACGATCGGCTGTTAACCGAAAGGTTGGAGTTTCGAGCCCTCCCGGGAGTGGTGTGTTGCTTTTTTCTTTGTGGTAATAGCTTTGAAGTTATGTTCGGATGGTGGTGAGAGTGGAGCAGGGCTGTCTCCATGGCGCAATTGGCTAGCGCGATCGGCTGTTAACCGAAAGTTTGGAGGTTCGAGCCCACCCGGTGGTGGTGCGGCGCTTTTTTTTCTTTGGGCTGATAGCTTTGAAGATATGTTCTGATGGTGGTGAGAGTAGAGCAGGACTGTCTTCGTGGCGCAATTGGCTTGCGCGATCGGCTATTAACCGAAAGGTTGGAGGTTCGAGCCCACCCGGTCGTGGTGCGGCGCTTTTTTTTCTTTGGGGCGATAGCTCTGAAGAAATGGTCTGACGGTGGTGAGAGTGGAGCACGATTGTCTCGGTGGCGCAGTTGGCTAGCGCGATCGGCTGTTAACCTAAAGGTTGGAGGTTCGAGCCCACCCGGTGATGGTGTGGCGCTTTTTTTTGTGCTGATAGCTTTGAAGATATGTCCTGATGGTGTTGAGAGTGGAGCAAGACTGTCTCCGTGGCGCAATGGGCTAGCGCGATCGGCTGTTAACCGAAAGGTTGGAGTTTCGAGCCCTCCCGGTAGTGGTGTGTTGCTTTTTTCTTTGTGGTAATAGCTTTGAAGTTATGTTCGGATGGTGGTGAGAGTGGAGCAGGGCTGTCTCCATGGCGCAATTGGCTAGCGCGATCGGCTGTTAACCGAAAGTTTGGAGGTTCGAGCCCACCCGGTGGTGGTGCGGCGCTTTTTTTTCTTTGGGCTGATAGCTTTGAAGATATGTTCTGATGGTGGTGAGAGTAGAGCAGGACTGTCTCCGTGGCGCAATTGGCTTGCGCGATCGGCTGTTAACCGAAAGGTTGGAGGTTCGAGCCCACCCGGTGATGGTGTGGCGCTTTTTTTTTGTGCTGATAGCTTTGAAGATATGTTCTGATGGTGGTGAGATTGGAGCAGGACTGTCTCCGTGGCGCAATTGGCTAGCGCGATCGGCTGTAAATCGAAAGGTTGGAGTTTCGAGCTCTCCCGGGAGTGGTGTGTTGCTTTTTTCTTTGCATTGACAGCTTTGAAGATATGTTCTGATGGTGGTGAGAGTGGAACAGGACTGTCTCCGTGGCGCAATGGGCTAGCGCGATCGGCTGTTAACCGAACGGTTGGAGTTTCGAGCCCACCCGGTGGTGGTGCGGCGCTTTTTTTCTTTGGGCTGATAGCTCTGAAGAAATGTTCTGACGGTGGTGAGAGTTGAGCAGGACTGTCTCCGTGGCGCAATTGGCTAGCGCGATCGGCTGTTAACCGAAAGGTTGGAGGTTCGAGCCCACCCGGTGGTGGTGCGGCGCTTCTTTTTCTTTGTGCTGATAGCTTTGAAGATATGTTCTGATGGTGGTGAGAGTGGAGCAGGACTGTCTCCGTGGCGCAATTGGCTAGCGCGATTGGCTGTTAACCGAAAAGTTGGAGGTTCGAGCCCACCCGGTGGTGGTGCGGCGCTTTTTTTTCTTTAGGGCGATAGCTCTGAAGAAATGGTCTGACGGTGGTGAGAATGGAGCACGATTGTCTCCGTGGCGCAATGGGCTAGCGCGATCGGCTGTTAACCGAAAGGTTGGAGTTTCGAGCCCTCCCGGGAGTGGTATGTTGTTTTTTTCTTTGTGGTAATAGCTTTGGAGATATGTTCTGATGGTGGTGAGAGTGGAGCAGGGCTGTATCCGTGGCGCAATGGGCTAGCGCGATTGGCTGTAAACCGAAAGGTTGGAGTTTCGAGTCCTCCCGGGAGTGGTGTGTTGCTTTTTTCTTTGCACTGACAGCTTTGAAGATATGTTCTGATGGTGGTGAGAGTGGAGCAGGACTGTCTCCGTGGCGCAATTGGCCTGCGCGATCGGCTGTTAACCAAAAGGTTGGAGGTTCGAGCCCCCCCGGTGGTGGTGCGGCGCTTTTTTTTCTTTGCGCTGATAGCTTTGAAGATATGTTCTGATGGTGGTGAGAGTAGAGCAGGACTGTCTCCGTGGCGCAATTGGCTAGCGCGATCGGCTGTTAACCGAAAGGTTGGAGGTTCGAGCCCACCCGGTGGTGGTGCGGCGCTTTTTTTCTTTGCGCTAATAGCTTTGAAGTTATGTTCGGATGGTGGTGAGAGTGGAGCAGGACTGTCTCCATTGCGCAATTGGCTAGCGCGATCGGCTGTTAACCGAAAGTTTGGAGGTTCGAGCCCACCCGGTGGTGGTGCGGCGCTTTTTTTTCTTTGGGCTGATAGCTTTGAAGATATGTTCTGATGGTGGTGAGAGTAGAGCAGGACTGTCTCCGTGGCGCAATTGGCTAGCGCGATCGGCTGTTAACCGAAAGGTTGGAGGTTCGAGCCCACCACCGGTGGTGCGGCGCTTTTTTTTCTTTGGGGCGATAGCTCTGAAGAAATGGTCTGACGGTGGTGAGAGTGGAGCACGATTGTCTCGGTGGCGCAGTTGGCTAGCGCGATCGGCTGTTAACCGAAAGGTTGGAGGTTCGAGCCCACCCGGTGATGGTGTGGCGCTTTTTTTTCTTTGTGCTCATAGCTTTGAAGATATGTTCTGATGGTGGTGAGAGTGGAGCAGGACTGTCTCCGTGGCGCAATTGGCTAGCGTGATCGGCTGTAAATCGAAAGGTTGGAGTTTCGAGCTCTCCCGGGAGTGGTGTGTTGCTTTTTTCTTTGCACATACAGCTTTGAAGATATGTTCTGATGGTGGTGAGAGTGGAGCAGGACTGTCTCCGTGGCGCAATGGGCTAGCGCGATCGGCTGTTAACCGAAAGGTTGGAGTTTCGAGCCCACCCGGTGGTGGTGCGGCGCTTTTTTTTCTTTGGGCTGATAGCTCTGAAGAAATGTTCTGACGGTGGTGAGAGTTGAGCAGGACTGTCTCCGTGGCGCAATTGGCTAGCGCGATCGGCTGTTAACCGAAAGGTTGGAGGTTCGAGCCCACCCGGTGGTGGTGCGGCGCTTTTTTCTTCTTTGGGGCGATAGCTCTGAAGAAATGGTCTGACGGTGGTGAGAGTGGAGCACGATTGTCTCGGTGGCGCAGTTGGCTAGCGCAATCGGCTGTTAACCGAAAGGTTGGAGGTTCGAGCCCACCCGGTGATGGTGTGGCGCTTTTTTTTCTTTGTGCTGATAGCTTTGAAGATATGTTCTGATGGTGGTGAGAGTGGGGCAGGACTGTCTCCGTGGCACAATCGGCTAGCGCGATTGGCTGTTAACCGAAAGGTTGGAGGTTCGAGCCCACCCGGTGGTGGTGCGGTGCTTTTTTTCTTTGGGCTGATAGCTTTGAAGATATGTTCTGAAGGTGGTGAGAGTGGAGCAGGACTGTTTCCGTGGCGCAATTGGCTTGCGCGATCGGCTGTTAACCGAAAAGTTGGAGGTTCGAGCCCACCCGGTGGTGGTGCGGCGCTTTTTTTTCTTTGGGCTGAGAGCTTTGAAGATATGTTCTGATGGTGGTGAGAGTAGAGCAGGACTGTCTCCGTGGCGCAATTGGCTAGCGCGATCGGCTGTTAACCGAAAGGTTGGAGTTTCGAGCCCTCCTGGGAGTGGTGTGTTGCTTTTTTCTTTGCGCTGATAGCTTTGAAGATATGTTCTGATGGTGGTGAGAGTGGAGCACGACTGTCTCCGTGGCGCAGTTGGCTAGCGCGATCGGCTGTTAACCGAAAGGTTGGAGGTTCGAGCCCACCCGGTGATGGTGTGGCGCTTTTTTTTCTTTGTGCTGATAGCTTTGAAGATATGTTCTGATGGTGGTGAGAGTGGAGCAGGACTGTCTCCGTGGCGCAATTGGCTAGCGCGATTGGCTGTTAACCGAAAGGTTGGAGGTTCGAGCCCACCCGGTGGTGGTGCGGTGCTTTTTTTTCTTTGGGCTGATAGCTTTGAAGATATGTTCTGAAGGTGGTGAGAGTGGAGCAGGGCTGTCTCCGTGGCGCAATTGGCTTGCGCGATCGGCTGTTAACCGAAAGGTTGGAGGTTCAAGCCCACCCCGTGGTGGTGCGGCGTTTTTTTTTCTTTGCGCTGATAGCTTTGAAGATATGTTCTGATGGTGGTGAGAGTGGAGCAAGACTGTCCCCGTGGCGCAATGGGCTAGCGCGATCGGCTGTAAACCGAGAGGCTGGAGTTTCGAGCCCACCCGGTGGAGGGGCGGCGCTTTTTTCTTTGTGGTAATAGCTTTGAAGATATGTTCTGATGGTGGTGAGAGTGGAGCAGGACTGTCTCCATGGCGCAATTGGCTAGCGCGATCGGCTGTTAACCGAAAGGTTGGAGGTTCGAGCCCACCCGTTGGTGGTGCGGCGCTTTTTTTTCTTTGGGCTGATAGCTTTGAAGAAATGGTCTGACGGTGGTGAGAGTGGAGCACGATTGTCTCGGTGGTGCAGTTGGCTAGCGCGATCGGCTTTTAACCGAAAGGTTGGAGGTTCGAGCCCACCCGGTGATGGTGTGGCGCTTTTTTTTCTTTGTGCTGATAGCTTTGAAGATATGTTCTTATGGTGGTGAGAGTGGAGCAGGACTGTCTCCGTGGCGCAATTGGCTAGCGCGATCGGCTGTAAACCAAAAGGTTGGAGTTTCGAGCTCTCCCGGGAGTGGTGTGTTGCTTTTATCTTTGCACTGACAGCTTTGAAGATATGTTCTGATGGTGGTGAGAGTGGAGCAGGACTGTCTCCGTGGCGCAATTGGCTAGCGCGAACGGCTCTTAACCGAAAGGTTGGAGGTTCGAGCCCACCCGGTGGTGGTGCGGCGCTTTTTTTTCTTTGCGCTAGTAGCTTTGAAGATATGTCCTGATGGTGTTGAGAGTGGAGCAAGACTGTCTCCGTGGCGCAATGGGCTAGCGCGATCGGCTGTTACCCGAAAGGTTGGAGTTTCGAGCCCTCCCTGGAGTGGTGTGTTGCTTTTTTCTTTGTCGTAATAGCTTTGAAGATATGTTCTGATGGTGGCGAGAGTGGAGCAGGACTGTCTCCGTGGCGCAATTGGCTAGCGCGATCGGCTGTTAACCGAAAGGTTGGAGGTTCGAGCCCACCCGGTGGTGGTGCGGCGCTTTTTTTTCTTTGCGCTGATAGTTTGAAGATATGTTCTGATGGTGGTGAGAGTAGAGCAGGACTGTCTCCGTGGCGCAATTGGCTAGCGCGATCGGCTGTTAACCGAAAGGTTGGAGGTTCGAGCCCACCCGGTGGTGGTGCGGCGCTTTTTTTCTTTGCGCTAATAGCTTTGAAGTTATGTTCGGATGGTGGTGAGAGTGGAGCAGGACTGTCTCCATGGCGCAATTGGCTAGCGCGATCGGCTGTTAACCGAAAGTTTGGAGGTTCGAGCCCACCCGGTGGTGGTGCGGCGCTTTTTTTTCTTTGGGCTGATAGCTTTGAAGATATGTTCTGATGGTGGTGAGAGTAGAGCAGGACTGTCTCCGTGGCGCAATTGGCTAGCGCGATCGGCTGTTAACCGAAAGGTTGGAGGTTCGAGCCCACCCGGTGGTGGTGCGGCGCTTTTTTTTCTTTGGGGCGATAGCTCTGAAGAAATGGTCTGACGGTGGTGAGAGTGGAGCACGATTGTCTCGGTGGCGCAGTTGGCTAGCGCGATCGGCTGTTAACCGAAAGGTTGGAGGTTCGAGCCCACCCGGTGATGGTGTGGCGCTTTTTTTTCTTTGTGCTCATAGCTTTGAAGATATGTTCTGATGGTGGTGAGAGTGGAGCAGGACTGTCTCCGTGGCGCAATTGGCTAGCGTGATCGGCTGTAAATCGAAAGGTTGGAGTTTCGAGCTCTCCCGGGAGTGGTGTGTTGCTTTTTTCTTTGCACATACAGCTTTGAAGATATGTTCTGATGGTGGTGAGAGTGGAGCAGGACTGTCTCCGTGGCGCAATGGGCTAGCGCGATCGGCTGTTAACCGAAAGGTTGGAGTTTCGAGCCCACCCGGTGGTGGTGCGGCGCTTTTTTTTCTTTGGGCTGATAGCTCTGAAGAAATGTTCTGACGGTGGTGAGAGTTGAGCAGGACTGTCTCCGTGGCGCAATTGGCTAGCGCGATCGGCTGTTAACCGAAAGGTTGGAGGTTCGAGCCTACCCGGTGGTGGTGCGGCGCTTTTTTCTTCTTTGGGGCGATAGCTCTGAAGAAATGGTCTGACGGTGGTGAGAGTGGAGCACGATTGTCTCGGTGGCGCAGTTGGCTAGCGCAATCGGCTGTTAACCGAAAGGTTGGAGGTTCGAGCCCACCCGGTGATGGTGTGGCGCTTTTTTTTCTTTGTGCTGATAGCTTTGAAGATATGTTCTAATGGTGGTGAGAGTGGGGCAGGACTGTCTCCGTGGCACAATCGGCTAGCGCGATTGGCTGTTAACCGAAAGGTTGGAGGTTCGAGCCCACCCGGTGGTGGTGCGGTGCTTTTTTTCTTTGGGCTGATAGCTTTGAAGATATGTTCTGAAGGTGGTGAGAGTGGAGCAGGACTGTTTCCGTGGCGCAATTGGCTTGCGCGATCGGCTGTTAACCGAAAAGTTGGAGGTTCGAGCCCACCCGGTGGTGGTGCGGCGCTTTTTTTTCTTTGGGCTGAGAGCTTTGAAGATATGTTCTGATGGTGGTGAGAGTAGAGCAGGACTGTCTCCGTGGCGCAATTGGCTAGCGCGATCGGCTGTTAACCGAAAGGTTGGAGTTTCGAGCCCTCCTGGGAGTGGTGTGTTGCTTTTTTCTTTGCGCTGATAGCTTTGAAGATATGTTCTGATGGTGGTGAGAGTGGAGCACGACTGTCTCCGTGGCGCAGTTGGCTAGCGCGATCGGCTGTTAACCGAAAGGTTGGAGGTTCGAGCCCACCCGGTGATGGTGTGGCGCTTTTTTTTCTTTGTGCTGATAGCTTTGAAGATATGTTCTGATGGTGGTGAGAGTGGAGCAGGACTGTCTCCGTGGCGCAATTGGCTAGCGCGATTGGCTGTTAACCGAAAGGTTGGAGGTTCGAGCCCACCCGGTGGTGGTGCGGTGCTTTTTTTTCTTTGGGCTGATAGCTTTGAAGATATGTTCTGAAGGTGGTGAGAGTGGAGCAGGGCTGTCTCCGTGGCGCAATTGGCTTGCGCGATCGGCTGTTAACCGAAAGGTTGGAGGTTCAAGCCCACCCCGTGGTGGTGCGGCGTTTTTTTTTCTTTGCGCTGATAGCTTTGAAGATATGTTCTGATGGTGGTGAGAGTGGAGCAAGACTGTCCCCGTGGCGCAATGGGCTAGCGCGATCGGCTGTAAACCGAGAGGCTGGAGTTTCGAGCCCACCCGGTGGAGGGGCGGCGCTTTTTTCTTTGTGGTAATAGCTTTGAAGATATGTTCTGATGGTGGTGAGAGTGGAGCAGGACTGTCTCCATGGCGCAATTGGCTAGCGCTATCGGCTGTTAACCAAAAGGTTGGAGGTTCGAGCCCACCCGTTGGTGGTGCGGCGCTTTTTTTTCTTTGGGCTGATAGCTTTGAAGAAATGGTCTGACGGTGGTGAGAGTGGAGCACGATTGTCTCGGTGGTGCAGTTGGCTAGCGCGATCGGCTTTTAACCGAAAGGTTGGAGGTTCGAGCCCACCCGGTGATGGTGTGGCGCTTTTTTTTCTTTGTGCTGATAGCTTTGAAGATATGTTCTTATGGTGGTGAGAGTGGAGCAGGACTGTCTCCGTGGCGCAATTGGCTAGCGCGATCGGCTGTAAACCAAAAGGTTGGAGTTTCGAGCTCTCCCGGGAGTGGTGTGTTGCTTTTTTCTTTGCACTGACAGCTTTGAAGATATGTTCTGATGGTGGTGAGAGTGGAGCAGGACTGTCTCCGTGGCGCAATTGGCTAGCGCGAACGGCTCTTAACCGAAAGGTTGGAGGTTCGAGCCCACCCGGTGGTGGTGCGGCGCTTTTTTTTCTTTGCGCTAGTAGCTTTGAAGATATGTCCTGATGGTGTTGAGAGTGGAGCAAGACTGTCTCCGTGGCGCAATGGGCTAGCGCGATCGGCTGTTACCCGAAAGGTTGGAGTTTCGAGCCCTCCCTGGAGTGGTGTGTTGCTTTTTTCTTTGTCGTAATAGCTTTGAAGATATGTTCTGATGAATCAATCAATCAATTTATTCAGCTTCTTTGGATACAATGTAACATCTTTAGTAGTAAGTAATACATTCGGAGGTCCCATAGTTTCAGGAACTGACGGGGGGACCTCCTAATACTAGAACATGTGTAAGTTGAATAACGTGGGCAGCATGAAAAAAGCGTGCTCTGATAGCAAAAAAAAAATACATGTATAAAATTTACAGGAAAGCCAAAGGAGCTACATAAGAAGAGTAAAAGCAAGAAATGAACAAAAAAAAAAAAAAAAAAAGACAAAAAGCAACAAAAAAACTGGCATGGTATTTAAGTCTATGACTGTAATATACGCTGGAAAATAAAAACACAGTTATAAGGGAAATCTTCATGACACAGGCGTCATGAATTCATCAAAACAAAGTGAACATAGTAAGTTTTAACACAATAGCAGCATATAAAATAGTGAATACCAAACGCTATAATAATTACGGCTACAAAACAAAAGCAAGATTAATTCATATCGGTAATAATAGCAAATATTCAGCAAATGATAGCAAAATATTCAGCAAATGATAGCAAAATATTCAGCGGTAATGGTAGCAAATCAAGCATGCGCGAAAAAAAAAAAAAAAAAAAAAATGGCAGATCCCTGAGTTAGTGTGCCTGCCCACATAATTTGCCGAGACAGTATTTTTTGTGAAGGCTTTGAAATGTATGTACAGAGGATGCTGATTTAATTTCGTATGGTAACGAATTCCAAATGGATATGCCTGAAAAAAGGGCTGTTAGTTTCGCGTAATTTGTTCGAGCGGCGGGAAGAAGTAGATTGTCGTTTGAAGAGAACCTCGTAATGTTAGTGTTGACAAAAAATTCATTTGAGTAAGCCGGAATGGAGGTGCCACATCTCTTTAGCCGAAAAATAAATAGAGATAGTTTTTGTTTAAGTAGTTCTGAGAGTGGCAAAATATTTAGATTTTGGTATAGCGGTTTAGAGGGGGTAAAAACATTACTGAAGGTCATTAGTCGTATAGCTTGGTTTTGCAGGCGTTGAAGGGAATCGAGGTGACAAAAGTAAGTATTAGCCCAAGATGATACACAGTAAGACAGATGGCTATGAATGAAAGAGTGATAAAGTGAACGAATAATGGGCCTTTCGAAATAATTACGTGATTTAATGATTACGTGTATGCCAAAAGAAACTTTATGCATTAGTGAATGAACATGAATATTATATTTTAGGTGCTCATCTAATGTCACACCCAGAAACCTGGCGCTGTTAGTAACGGGTATTTCATTGTCCCCCATCGTGAGCACCACGGGTGGCACTTTTGATAATGGAGAATGAAATATTACAAATGTAGTTTTAGTGGGGTTAATGTGCAGGCAGTTACGACTGCACCAATCACTTACATTTTTTAAGTCAACATTTAGATTTTGTAACAGTACGGCGATGCTTTTATGAGATGAATATATGGTTGTATCGTCCGCATATAACAAGCAGTCAGTATGGCGAAGTGTTAGGGGCAAATCGTTGATGAAGAGTAGAAAAAGCAGCGGGCCTAGAATAGATCCTTGAGGCACTCCTGTATTAGTAACCTTGGGAGAGGAAACACTACCGTCGATTTGTACAACTTGCGACCTGTTTTTTAGGTAATTCTTAATAAGGCTCAAGGCTGGTCCTGTAATGCCGTAAGATGCGAGCTTGTGAAAAAGAATGGAATGATTAATAGTGTCAAAAGCTTTAGTAAGATCAACAAAGACTGCACCAAATAGTGAACCGTCATCAATGGCTAGTTTGATTTTGTCCGTGAAACTAATGAGCGCCAGTTCGGTTGAGAAACCTGGACGGAAACCAAACTGATGGGGAGAGAGCAAGTCGAATTTTTTGAAATATGACATGAGGCGTTTGTACAAAATCTTTTCGATTACTTTACTAAAAAAAGGAAGAATGCAAATAGGACGGTAATTGTTAATGCATTCACGGTCACCTTTCTTGAAGACGGGAGTTATCTTGCCGTTTTTTAGGGAGGTTGGAAATGTGCCATCCTTGAACATTTTGTTGATGATGTTAGCAAGAACAGGTGAAACATAGTCGATTATCAGCTTAACTCGTGAAGGGTGAATGGAGTCTAAACCCGCCCCGGTTGTTTTTAACGATGATATGACAGAGCGAACTTCAGCGCTAGAAGTAGGATATAAGTAAAAAGACTGCGGACAGCGCGATAAGTGGGAAAGTGATGGCCGGTGTTGATTGTTTTCAGTGTTGGCAAAATGGTCGTTAAAAGCATTGGCAATGTCAATTGGCTCAGTGAATGTGCAGGATGCAGTACTTATTTTCGTTAACCGTGCATGGGAATCGGTTTTGTTCAGAAACTTTTTAATTAGCTGCCAGTTTCGTTTAGTATCAGTTCCATTAAGCAATATGCGCGTTTGAAAATAGTCACGTTTAGCACGTTTCAAAATTGCACCAAGCGTATTCGAATATTTTTTATAGCGAATTTGTAGCACTGTGTTAAATGGTTGGTCCTTAAGCTTCTTATGCATTTTATCTTTTTTTGAAATTGAGTGCAATAATCCGTTGGTGATCCATGGGTTTCTTCGCTCTTTAAACCGCCAAGAAATAGGGACATGCGATGTGCTCTGTGTTATGCAGTTTGCTATTAGAGCAGAAAATGAGTCGTAGGCTTGCTCAGCAGATTCGTTTTGTGTGACATCAGTCCAGTCTAGTTGGTTAATCAAGGAAACAAATGTTTCTGTGTTAAACACCGCTTTCATGACTTGTTTATGATTTGTGGCACGGGGCAAGAGAGCGGATTCTATTCTGAGAAAAACAGGATAATGGTCACTAAACTGATAGTCTATTACAGCCGCAGAGGCGCTCGTTGTCAAACTGGACAAAATGTGGTCAATCAGTGTATTCGTGCCTGATGGATCGCACCTAGTAGGAGCTGTGATTAACGATGAGAAGCCAAAACTTTGAAAAACGCGAACATAATCCGAGCATGAATGACTGTAAAGGTCAAGTATGTTAATGTTAATGTCGCCGCATATGATGACGTTTTTGTTTTCAAAAACGAGAAGGTTTAGAAGGGATTCAAGTTGCGAGCAAAAATGAACAATAGATGAAGACGGAGAGCGGTAGATTGATGCAATGATGGTGTTTCTGCCGTTCAGTGAAAAAACCGTTTGGTCAAATTCAAGCCAGACCGATTCACAGTTTAGGTTAGTAAAAGAAAGATCGTGACGACGCCTATATGACAATGACGAATCAATAAAGACCGCAGAACCACCACCACGGGCTGAATCGCGGTTGCAGTACTCAGAGGTATAGTTCGACATGCCATATAGATTACCATCGTTATTTGTTAACCATGTCTCAGAGAGGCATATGACTGAAAACGTGTGATTGATTGCTGTCAGGAAGTGTATGAGGTCATTATGATGCTTTCTGAGGCTGCGGACATTGAAATGAATCAATGATAAAGCTGGGGGTTTATTCTTGAGAAATGTTTTAGTTTGCTGATAAGACAAAACAGAGGAATCCATGGTTGTTCCAGATATCTTAGAGGCAGCCATCTACTGAAAGACAGATAGATGGCCTGCTTCACGTATACGAAAGACGCGGCTGTCATCACTTTTTCTGGCCTTTATTACGCAGGAATCTGTCCATAGATGCTTCCAATTTTTCGCCTTTTTTAGTTCCAAAGCCTGAGCAAACAATCTCTTGTTTTCTGGGGTTAGGTGATCGTTAACAAACACCGGTTTTTCCGTCTCTTTACGAAAGCGAGAGTGGAGCAGGACTGTCTCCGTGGCGCAATTGGCTAGCGCGATCGGCTGTTAACCGAAAGGTTGGAGGTTCGAGCCCACCCGGTGGTGGTGCGGCGCTTTTTTTTCTTTGCGCTGATAGTTTGAAGATATGTTCTGATGGTGGTGAGAGTGGAGAAAGACTGTCTCCGTGGCGCAATAGGCTAGCGCGATCGACTGTTAACCGAAAGGTTGGAATTTCGAGCCCTCCCGGGAGTGGTGTGTTGCTTTTTTCTTTGCGGTAATAGCTTTGAAGATATGTTCTGATGGTGGTGAGAGTGCAGCAGGACTGTCTTCGTGGCGCAATTAGCTAGCGCGATCGGCTGTTAACCGAATAGTTGGAGCTTCGAGCCCACCCGGTGGTGGTGCGGCGCTTTTTTTTTCTTTGGGGTGATAGCTCTGAAGAAATGTTCTGACGGTGGTGAGAGTGGAGCACGACTGTTTCCGTGGGGCACTGGGCTAGCGCGATCGGCTGTTAACCGAAAGGTTGGAGGTTCGAGCCCACCCGGTGGTGGTGCGGCGCTTTTTTTCTTTGGGCTGATAGCTCTGAAGAAATGTTCTGACGGTGGTGAGAGTGGAGCAGGACTGTCTCCGTGGCAGAATTGGCTAGCGCGATCGGCTGTTAACCGAAAAGTTGGAGGTTCGAGCTCTCCCGGTGGTGGTGCGGCGCTTTTTTTCTGTGGGCTGATAGCTTTGAAGATATGTTCTGATGGTGGTGAGAGTGGAGCAAGACTGTCTCCGTGGCGCAATGGGCTAGCGCGATCGGCTGTTAACCGAAAGGTTGAAGTTTCGAGCCCTCCCGGGAGTGGTGTGTTGCTTTTTTCTTTGTGGTAATAGCTTTGAAGATATGTTCTGATGGTGGTATGAGTGGAGCAGGACTGTCTCCATGGCGCAGTTGGCTAGCGCGATCGGCTGTTAACCGAAAGGTTGGAGGTTCGAGCCCACCCGGTAATGGTGTGGCGCTTTTTTTTCTTTGTTCTGATAGCTTTGAAGATATGTTCTGATGGTGTCGAGAGTGGAGCAGGACAATCTCCGTGGCGCAATTGGCTAGCGCGATTGGCTGTTAACCGAAAAGTTGGAGGTTCGAGCCCACCCGTTGGTGGTGCGGCGCTTTTTTTTCTTTGGGCTGATAGCTTTGATAGCTTTGATAGCTATGTTCTGATGGTGGCGAAAGTAGAGCAGGACTGTCTTCGTGGCGCAGTTAGCTAGCGCGATCGGCTGTTAACCGAAAGGTTGGAGGTTCGAGCCCACCCGGTGGTGGTGCGGTGCTTTTTTTTCTTTGTGCTGATAGCTTTGAAGATATGTTCTGATGGTGGTGAGCGTGGAGCAATACTGTCCCCGTGGCGCAATGGGCTAGCGCGATCGGCTGTAAGCCGAAAGGTTGGAGTTTCGAGCTCTCCCGGGAATGGTGTGTTGCTTTTTTCTTTGCACTGACAGCTTTGAAGATATGTTCTGATGGTGGTGAGAGTGGAGCAGGAATGTCTCCGTGGCGCAATTGGCTGTTAACCGAAAAGTTGGAGGTTCGAGCCCACCCGGTGGTGGTGCGGCGCTTTTTTTTTCTTTGGGCTGATAGCTTTGAAGATATGTTCTGATGGTGGCGAGAGTAGAGCAGGACAGTCTTCGTGGCGCAATTGGCTAGCGTGATCGCCTGTTAACCGAAAAGTTGGAGGTTCAAGCCCACCCGGTGGTGGTGCGGCGCTTTTTTTACTTTGGGCTGATAGCTTTGAAGATATGTTCTGATGGTGGTGAGAGTAGAGCAGGACTGTCTCCGTGGCGCAATTGGCTAGCACGATCGGCTGTTAACCGAAAGGTTGGAGTTTCGAGCCCTCCCGGGAGTGGTGTGTTGCTTTTTTCTTTGCGCTGATAGCTTTGAAGATATGTTCTGATGGTGGTGAGAGTGGAGCGGGACTGTCTCCGTGGTGAAATTGGCTAGCGCGATTGGCTGTTAACCGAAAGGGTGGAGGTTCGAGCCCACCCGGTGGTGGTGCAGTGCTTTTTTTTTCTTTGGGCTGATAGCTTTGAAGATATGTTCTGATCGTGGTGAGAGTGGAGCAGGACTGTCTCCGTGGCGCAATGGGCAAGCGCGATCGGCTGTTAACCGAAAGGTTGGAGTTTCGAGCCCACCCGGTGGTGGTGCGGCGCTTTTATTTCTTTGCGCTGATAGTTTGAAGATATGTTCTGATGGTGGTGAGAGTGGAGAAAGACTGTCTCCGTGGCGCAATAGGCTAGCGCGATCGGCTGTTAACCGAAAGGTTGGAGGTTCGAGCCCACCCGGTGTTGGTGCGGCGCTTTTATTTCTTTGGGCTGATAGCTCTGAAGAAATGTTCTGACGGTGGTGAGAGTGGAGCAGGACTGTCTCCGTGGCACAATTGGCTAGCGCGATCGGCTGTTAACCGAAAAGTTGGAGGTTCGAGCTCTCCCGGTGGTGGTGCGGCGCTTTTTTTCTGTGGGCTGATAGCTTTGAAGATATGTTCTGATGGTGGTGAGAGTAGAGCAGGACTGTCTCCGTGGCACACTTGGCTAGCGCGATCGGCTGTTAACCGAAAGGTTGGAGGTTCGAGCCCACCCGGTGGTGGTGCGGCGCTTTTTTTCTTTGCGCTAGTAGCTTTGAAGATATGTCCTGATGGTGTTGAGAGTGGAGCAAGACTGTCTCTGTGGCGCAATGGGCTAGCGCGATCGGCTGTTAACCGAAAGGTTGGAGTTTCGAGCCCTCCCGGGAGTGGTGGGTTGCTTTTTTCTTTGTGGTAATAGCTTTGAAGTTATGTTCGGATGGTGGTGAGAGCGGAGCAGGGCTGTGTCCATGGCGCAATTGGCTAGCGCGATCGGCTGTTAACCGAAAGTTTGGAGGTTCGAGCCCACCCGGTGGTGGTGCGGCGCTTTTTTTTCTTTGGGCTGATAGCTTTGAAGATATGTTCTGATGGTGGTGAGAGTAGAGCAGGACTGTCTCCGTGGCGCAATTGGCTTGCGCGATCGGCTGTTAACCGAAAGGTTGGAGGTTCGAGCCCACCCGGTGGTGGTGCGGCGCTTTTTTTTCTTTGGGGCGATAGCTCTGAAGAAATGGTCTGACGGTGGTGAGAGTGGAGCACGATTGTCTCGGTGGCGCAGTTGGCTAGCGCGATCGGCTGTTAACCTAAAGGTTGGAGGTTCGAGCCCACCCGGTGATGGTGTGGCGCTTTTTTTTGTGCTGATAGCTTTGAAGATATGTTCTGATGGTGGTGAGATTGGAGCAGGACTATCTCCGTGGCGCAATTGGCTAGCGCGATCGGCTGTAAATCGAAAGGTTGGAGTTTCGAGCTCTCCCGGAAGTGGTGTGTTGCTTTTTTCTTTGCACTGACAGCTTTGAAGATATGTTCTGATGGTGGTGAGAGCGGAACAGGACTGTCTCCGTGGCGCAATGGGCTAGCGCGATCGGCTGTTAACCGAACGGTTGGAGTTTCGAGCCCACCCGGTGGTGGTGCGGCGCTTTTTTTTCTTTGGGCTGATAGCTCTGAAGAAATGTTCTGACGGTGGTGAGAGTTGAGCAGGACTGTCTCCGTGGCGCAATTGGCTAGCGCGATCGGCTGTTAACCGAAAGGTTGGAGGTTCGAGCCCACCCGGTGGTGGTGCGGCGCTTTTTTTTCTTTGTGCTGATAGCTTTGAAGATATGTTCTGATGGTGGTGAGAGTGGAGCAGGACTGTCTCCGTGGCGCAATTGGCTAGCGCGATTGGCTGTTAACCGAAAAGTTGGAGGTTCGAGCCCACCCGGTGGTGGTGCGGCGCTTTTTTTTTCTTTGGGGCGATAGCTCTGAAGAAATGGTCTGACGGTGGTGAGAATGGAGCACGATTGTCTCCGTGGCGCAATGGGCTAGCGCGATCGGCTGTTAACCGAAAGGTTGGAGTTTCGAGCCCTCCCGGGAGTGGTATGTTGCTTTTTTCTTTGTGGTAATAGCTTTGGAGATATGTTCTGATGGTGGTGAGAGTGGAGCAGGGCTGTCTCGTGGCGCATTGGGCTAGCGCGATTGGCTGTAAACCGAAAGGTTGGAGTTTCGAGTCCTCCCGGGAGTGGTGTGTTGCTTTTTTCTTTGCACTGACAGCTTTGAAGATATGTTCTGATGGTGGTGAGAGTGGAGCAGGACTGTCTCCGTGGCGCAATTGGCTTGCGCGATCGGCTGTTAACCAAAAGGTTGGAGGTTCGAGCCCCCCCGGTGGTGGTGCGGCGCTTTTTTTTCTTTGCGCTGATAGCTTTGAAGATATGTTCTGATGGTGGTGAGAGTAGAGCAGGACTGTCTCCGTGGCGCAATTGGCTAGCGCGATCGGCTGTTAACCGAAAGGTTGGAGGTTCGAGCCCACCCGGTGGTGGTGCGGCGCTTTTTTTTCTTTGCGCTAATAGCTTTGAAGTTATGTTCGGATGGTGGTGAGAGTGGAGCAGGACTGTCTCCATGGCGCAATTGGCTAGCGCGATCGGCTGTTAACCGAAAGTTTGGAGGTTCGAGCCCACCCGGTGGTGGTGCGGCGCTTTTTTTTCTTTGGGCTGATAGCTTTGAAGATATGTTCTGATGGTGGTGAGAGTAGAGCAGGACTGTCTCCGTGGCGCAATTGGCTAGCGCGATCGGCTGTTAACCGAAAGGTTGGAGGTTCGAGCCCACCCGGTGGTGGTGCGGCGCTTTTTTTTCTTTGGGGCGATAGCTCTGAAGAAATGGTCTGACGGTGGTGAGAGTGGAGCACGATTGTCTCGGTGGCGCAGTTGGCTAGCGCGATCGGCTGTTAACCGAAAGGTTGGAGGTTCGAGCCCACCCGGTGATGGTGTGACGCTTTTTTTTCTTTGTGCTCATAGCTTTTAAGATATGTTCTGATGGTGGTTAGAGTGGAGCAGGACTGTCTCCGTGGCGCAAGTGGCTAGCGCGATCGGCTGTAAATCGAAAGGTTGGAGTTTCGAGCTCTCCCGGGAGTGGTGTGTTGCTTTTTTCTTTGCACATACAGCTTTGAAGATATGTTCTGATGGTGGTGAGAGTGGAGCAGGACTGTCTCCGTGGCGCAATGGGCTAGCGCGATCGGCTGTTAACCGAAAGGTTGGAGTTTCGAGCCCACCCGGTGGTGGTGCGGCGCTTTTTTTTCTTTGGGCTGATAGCTCTGAAGAAATGTTCTGACGGTGGTGAGAGTTGAGCAGGACTGTCTCCGTGGCGCAATTGGCTAGCGCGATCGGCTGTTAACCGAAAGGTTGGAGGTTCGAGCCCACCCGGTGGTGGTGCGGCGCTTTTTTCTTCTTTGGGGCGATAGCTCTGAAGAAATGGTCTGACGGTGGTGAGAGTGGAGCACGATTGTCTTGGTGGCGCAGTTGGCTAGCGCAATCGGCTGTTAACCGAAAGGTTGGAGGTTCGAGCCCACCCGGTGATGGTGTGGCGCTTTTTTTTCTTTGTGCTGATAGCTTTGAAGATATGTTCTGATGGTGGTGAGAGTGGGGCAGGACTGTCTCCGTGGCACAATCGGCTAGCGCGATTGGCTGTTAACCGAAAGGTTGGAGGTTCGAGCCCACCCGGTGGTGGTGCGGTGCTTTTTTTCTTTGGGCTAATAGCTTTGAAGATATGTTCTGAAGGTGGTGAGAGTGGAGCAGGACTGTCTCCGTGGCGCAATTGGCTTGCGCGATCGGCTGTTAACCGAAAAGTTGGAGGTTCGAGCCCACCCGGTGGTGGTGCGGCGCTTTTTTTTCTTTGGGCTGAGAGCTTTGAAGATATGTTCTGATGGTGGTGAGAGTAGAGCAGGACTGTCTCCGTGGCGCAATTGGCTAGCGCGATCGGCTGTTAACCGAAAGGTTGGAGTTTCGAGCCCTCCCGGGAGTGGTGTGTTGCTTTTTTCTTTGCGCTGATAGCTTTGAAGATATGTTCTGATGGTGGTGAGAGTGGAGCACGACTGTCTCCGTGGCGCAGTTGGCTAGCGCGATCGGCTGTTAACCGAAAGTTTGGAGGTTCGAGCCCACCCGGTGATGGTGTGGCGCTTTTTTTTCTTTGTGCTGATAGCTTTGAAGATATGTTCTGATGGTGGTGAGAGTGGAGCAGGACTGTCTCCGTGGCGCAATTGGCTAGCGCGATTGGCTGTTAACCGAAAGGTTGGAGGTTCGAGCCCACCCGGTGGTGGTGCGGTGCTTTTTTTTCTTTGGGCTGATAGCTTTGAAGATATGTTCTGAAGGTGGTGAGAGTGGAGCAGGGCTGTCTCCGTGGCGCAATTGGCTTGCGCGATCGGCTGTTTACCGAAAGGTTGGAGGTTCGAGCCCACCCCGTGGTGGTGCGGCGTTTTTTTTTCTTTGCGCTGATAGCTTTGAAGATATGTTCTGATGGTGGTGAGAGTGGAGGAAGACTGTCCCCGTGGCGCAATGGGCTAGCGCGATCGGCTGTAAACCGAGAGGCTGGAGTTTCGAGCCCACCCGGTGGTGGTGCGGTGCTTTTTTCTTTGTGGTAATAGCTTTGAAGATATGTTCTGATGGTGGTAAGAGTGGAGCAGGACTGTCTCCATGGCGCAATTGGCTAGCGCGATCGGCTGTTAACCGAAAGGTTGGAGGTTCGAGCCCACCCGGTGGTGGTGCGGCGCTTTTTTTTCTTTGGGCTGATAGCTTTGAAGAAATGGTCTGACGGTGGTGAGAGTGGAGCACGATTGTCTCGGTGGCGCAGTTGGCTAGCGCGATCGGCTTTTAACCGAAAGGTTGGAGGTTCGAGCCCACCCGGTGGCGCATTTGTAATCTGCAGTAGGTTCAACGCATGGCAACCGCAGCGGCGCGCTATTGGTCACACTCTCGCAGAGACGCCGCTGCGACGTGCGCCTAGCAACGGCCGCCACGCCTCATGACGAAATACTCTCGTTCTCGGAGTGCGCCCTGAAGGAATCCCTAATGGCCGTTCCTTTCAGCGCAGATGGGAAGAAAAGGCTTGCGCTGTTTCGTTCAATGCCCGTGGCATTTTCGTCTCCGCCTGTGCACCATGGACTGCTCTCGCGTTGACTGAGGAAGAGGCGCTTGGCGTGGCGTTGGACTAATTTGTGGTCTAGTGTGCATTTTTCGTGCGCGTGATTTTTTTTTTAAATTCAGTGAACATTTGTGTTGACGCCTGCGCCTTTTTGCGGCCTTGGCCCTTCAGCAAGAAGTGATCTGCCGTTGTGTCCTACTGTGCGATTTTTTTTTACAGTGAACACGCTTGGCTTTCAAGTATATTTGGTGCCGCCAGTGTCTTGAGCCCTCGCCTTGTCGCTCGACGCGATCACCTTTGTGTTGAACTACTCGCCTCCCCCCCCCCTTTTTTTTTAACTTAGCGGCGCGGAATACTCTGGTGACCACGTGTTTCAAGACGTGATCGCCGCGATCGCAGTGTGTTGTACGGCTATGACTAGTGAAAGCAGCGCATGTGAAACATCGGCGCACAGCGCGATCGAATGCGTCAAAGACAATGAGAGCTCATCACCTGACGTCGACGTGCTTCGAGCAAACATCACCGATGAACGTCACGCCTGCAGCTGGGTAGAAGACTACGGCTTGAAGACGAATGCGTCATGGGTTGTAGACTTCGTCAAGCCAACAGCAAAGTGTGAAAGGTAATGCAAAAAATGATCTTATAACTCCAAAAATAACTTACGTCGTCTCTGGTGATAAAACTTCATGTTTTGCGGATAATGTCCAACGATGCGCCGTCTCAATAGTTGTGGACAACGAGGAGATGATCGGTACGAGAGGGCTAGACTCCGCTCATTCAGTGACATTTCTCAAATATATAGAAATAACGAAACGCGCATTCCCACCGCCTAGCCGCAAACTGGACACCCTTCAGGTGATTCACCGGAATTGCCTTAAAACCAAAACTTAATGCGCTTACAAGTGTCCTCGCATGGGGGGCAGAATAGAGTGCATTTTTCTTTTTCTCAGAAACACTACAAAAAAGAACGAAAACTTAAACAAACCTGGTACAACATGGCCGTAAGTTTTCGCAATTACATCCGCGAGGCAAAACGTATCTTCTATAATAATAGAGGAACCACCTCAAAGCATGTATTCTGGGACTGTGAAATAGTTGAGAAAAAGTTGTATTACCCCCCCTCCCCCCCCTGCACTTCCCAGATGAACTACAGGCACAGTAGAGACTGCAGTGACTAGCTTAGATCCCCAATACCAACTTTTAACTTTGTGCCGATTCCAGGAAGCTATTGTGAGAGTGTCTCTCGACTCCCCCCGGTTTGGCTAATACAAAAGCAATTCATTAGCAAAATATTTAGTAAAATTGTCTCACTCAACAATTACTGTGCCAGAAAACTAATTGACTGAATCCCCTTTTCTTGGAATTGTGAGAGCATCAAATGCCATAAAGTTCCAGCTTGCACAAATAAGAGCTGATGGTCACGATAAATTCAAATGCAGAGTTTGTGCAGGCTTTACAACTGTGATCTCTTGTTCAAATTTCAAGTGTTGTGGCAAGCCTCTAAGATGTGTCCACGGTAGCTAGTAGCTTTGCAGCAGGATTGGCATTTTCCGTGATTTATTTATCCTAATGATGACAATGCAGTCACTGAACAAGTGAAAATGAAAACTGACGAGAGACACCCTGAGATCTGTAAGAGCCCCTTGATTACTACTAGGAACCTGTACTAGTCCCGAAACGTCTCTAATTTGTTTTTGCCTAAACTTGTTGAGTGACTGGAACTTTATCATCATGTTTCCTCACCATCTGAACTGTCGTCAAACACTAACCTACAAGCTGAAAATGTCTTAAATGTGCTTCGGTAATGCAAGAAGTAAAATTAATGATTGTGTTTTTGGCAGGTTTGTTGAGTTGGCAGGTTTGTTGAGTTCATCCTTTCAGATGCCACCTGTGAAGAACTGCCTGTAAATGCGTCAAATTGAAACATGATTTCAAGGCTGTCTATATTCTATTGCAACAACAATAATTTTATAATAGATTGATTAGGCATTTCATAGCAGTTAATTAAAATTGAGCTTTTATGAAACATCTACTTATTCTAAAGACATTCATATTTGATTCTTGTATATATAGAATGAAATCTCAGACTAGATATATACTGGATATTGGTTTCTCATTTTAAGGATATTGAGAAAAGAAAAAAAGATATTTCGAAGTGGCTCCAGCGAAGCGCTGCATTGAATGACTCGTCGACTATGATAGTGCTTCTGGAAAAGTGATTATATGCAACAGTAGTGTGAAACCTGAAGTTAAAGACATGTTTATTAGGGAGGAGGTTGATTATTTCATCTAAACTTAATTGTATCTTGCACTTTTTTAGCCCCTAGTTGACACAACTAGCAAAAACAAGTGATGTACACAATTGTGTACATAGCGTCTAAAAGGGTTAAACGCACTGCAAGGAGATTTGTGCAGGTACCTAGTAAGTGCTCAAGTAACTGGTGTATTTTTCCTTTGATCAAATGGCATTTGCAGGCAAAGCAGACCCCTTCGTTGCTGTCACTGAAATTCTAAATTCGTACTGCTTTGCAGGATGGTGTTCCACAAAGTATGGCGCTGCAAAAAGGCAAAGCGGGAAAAATCATGTGGTGAGGCTGCAGCACACTGTCCAGCAAAGATTGACCTCAAAATCAAGAAGGTCAACAGAAATACAAAACGTAATGATGCCTTTTTACGTGGGGAAAAGCCACTGCCAGCTGTGATAAAGCTCTTTCATCACAAAAACCACAGCCACAGCACTGCAGCAGCAGACGCACTTTCTCGTCTTACTCCAACAATGCAGACCAGAGAGACCTTTTTGGCATACTTTGACAGCAGCATGTCCCCAGCTGAAGCCACCAGGCTTCACGAGAGCAAATTGCTTGTGCAAGAAGATGGGTATGCCCTCGTTGCCAACTCTGCAGTGAACCCATTGCCTCCTGCCATATACTACTGGCACAGGCTCTGCAGAGAAAAAAACTTTGGAAAGGATGTAGACCCCCTCTTAAAGATAGCTGAGATGCCACTTTATGCTAAACATGGTGAGTTGACTATTACAGCACTGCACTTACACCATACGTTCCATACTCGCTACAGCTGTCTAGTGGTTATGGTGCTTGACTGCCAACCCAAAGGTCGCAGAATTGAATCCTGGCTGGGGCAGTTGCATTTCAATGGAGCCAAGATGCTAGAAACCTGTCTGCTTAGATTTAGGTGTGTTTAAGAACGCCAGGTGGGCAAAATTATGGTTGTCTCCGTATATAGTGTCATGATATCGTGGTTTTGAGACATAAAACATTATTATTATTATTATTATTATTATTATATTTGCATTATTAAAGGCTATTAAAATCCTAAGCCCTAATTTGCATGCATTTTTAGAAGACTTTTAGTTACAACAGATCTTTAAACCAATTTTCTAAAATGTTCTGTCAGTGCAGCACTTAATTCACAGATTTTGGACACTGCTAAAGCACTAAGAGAGCTGTAGAGGTACCACACTAAGCGTTTTCAGTCACAAAAGATAATACATCCAATCTTATAACAGTTCAGTAAAGTTTACAATATTAACATGAGACATTCATGTAATATTGTGGCCAATGTTTCAAAGGGAATCCATACAAGTTCTTAGAATGAAAAGTCATACATCACGCAGTTGCATATAGTAGAAGCAACATTATTGCCACTACTCACAAGCTATAGATGACACCCAATGCTAGCAAAAAAGTTCAGCATAGAGTAATGACGAACAGAGCTACTTTCTTTCGTAAAGGGTCATAATGTCATCACCAGGGTGCTGTAACAATGTGTAGCCGATGCAGGATGACATGCCATAATTTTGCTTGTAACGAAATTGAGAAGCACATAAAATCAGTGCACAGAGATCTCTTTATGAAAAAACTATCATTCAGTCCCACAGTGAAAACGGTTTGAATACTCCAACATGCCTCTATATTAATTGCATACTAGGTGTCACTTAGTAAATATGTTTGCCTGTTTATGAAAGTTTCAAGTGACGAATAGATGAAAAAAGTGGAACAAGTTCTGACTGTTTATTTTGCTCTATAATATTCACTTCCAGCTTAAATTACTAATTTGTAAATTGCTAAGAACACTGGATAATAAATTTGTGGCAAAACAGAAAATGAGTACCACATCCCAGAGCTTCATTTTCACAAAACAACTGAGTACCATACAAGCTTTTCCAACTATCTCTTGGGCTAACTGCACCTCAGGTTACAGAGTTGCAGGTGGTGCTCCTCTGACTATTACTCATCAATGCTGTACAGTTAGCATTTGGAACTATATGTGGGCTATTAATGGCTTGTCACCAAACATTTGGGTCAACAACAGCTCAATGGTCACAGCACACTACAGCTACACCCTGGGGTGCTTAATTCCAGCATTTACATGGTGTGGATGAGATTCTAGCTCGCATCGGCATACAACTTTTCAAAATGATACCATAAAAGCTGTCGTCAAATAAGTGGATGTGGAGCCCCTGCAGCCCAATGTAACACACAATTTTTCATTGAAATAAATACAAAGGTCATACAAATCAATATTTTCATAAATAGTTATTTATTCAGCCAATTCAAGTCTTCAAAAAATATGTCTTGCTGTATTCTCCCTCACTCAACCTTTTTTCAGATGCTTGCTTGAATACCAATGTAAAAAGAATTCTTTACATTAACTGTGCTTCAGTCATGTACCAGTTGCTGTACCTCTTCATGCGGTCATTACTTCTTTCTGCCCAGTTTTTCGTCGGAAGCATTGACGCAACATGCACAGGTCTGAAACTTTTTATAAGAGACACTGATATAAGAGACAAATAGATATAAGAAACACCAGTGTGCTTAGAGTAAAATACGGATTGATAGGAAAAATGCATACGTGGTAATCTGTATTAAGAGACAAGAATTGCTGCCCGGAGAATGCCACTTATTAAGGGGTTTAGCTGTACTAGGCATGGTATCTGGAGAAAAAGTCAGTATTCTGTAACCACATTTGTATCTTAGCAAAAGGCGGAATCTGATACTTTTGCAGATGGTTACTCACAAGACTGATCCATTCAGTCATTTGACTACTGCATCTCACTTTCCCTGTTTTTTTTAACACTTGGTGGTTGGCCTATGCTTACACCCCAAAGCCTTAAAAACAATTGTTCTGGAAGTCGCCCGCTAGCATTTCACAGTGTGCGATTCCCTGATACAGCTCTTTTATAAGCCACTGTGGTAACCATTTCGATTACACTACGAAGCTGCGGCACACCGTAAAAAGTGCGATTGCATCATCCACAGGTTACATCCACAGATACTTAGTGACTTGCCTGCTCTGACTTGTCAACAGAAGTCGTCAAAAAAGACTGCGGCTCGCAACTTAGTAGCAGCAGCTGTCATTCTGCTGTCATATGCACATGTTCACCTAAAGGATGAGTAAGATGTCATCCAAAGACTGACAGCGATTTCTGCTATTTAAGCTGCATGCAGGACGCAGGTTTCGCAAACTTAGTAACTGTGTTGTACTGTGATAATGTCCACTGCAGAGAGATTGGCTTAGAGATGCTGGGCAATAAATACTTTGAATTCAAATTTAAATATTTCATTCATGTTGCCTGGTGTGCAGAGTGTGTTAATAGCGCACACCATAGAAATGAAGAATGTTTCTTTTCGGTGTCTGAAAATCGTGTTGGTACTCCTTTATGGCATGCCATTGTAAATAAATATGTGTTATTGCTTCTTAAATTATGAGGTATATCTTGATAAAAAAAGGTATCTTCAGTGTTCTTAAAAAGTACCGAAGTGTGTACTGGGAGACTATTGAGAAAATACTGTGCTTCCAGTATTTGAAAACCTAATGTTTGACGCTATACCTAATAAAGTGATAAAGTGACGATTGTTATAGGATGCAGACAACAGCCTTGAAACGCTGATTGAGCAGTTACGGCGAGTTCATGCAGAGGAGAAAAGCAATGCAGTCTACAGAAAGCACCTCCTCAGCGGCACTAAACGCCTCCGAAGACTCCAAGAGCAGAAGCGCGGTGTTGGTGCCATGATAGCAATGAACGCTGCTTTAGGTCTGGGTTTACGTCGTGGACGATATATTAAAGTGCAGCCAACAGCAATTTCAAGACCACGTCCAGGACTAACTAGAGGCTCCAAGCGAGTAGCTGCAGGACGACCAGCGAGTGGCCCTTCACCCAAACAGGCAAAGAAGAGGCGCCATGTGCTGCAGCAAAGTGTGAGCCAGAACATTCCTCATGTGAAGCTGCATGGCTATGGCCATTGAAGTGATGTTCTAGTGACTACCTAGTGACTACCGTATTTTTCGGTGTATAAGACGCGGTTTTTTTCCAAAATTTTCGGAGGTGCGTCTTATACAACGGTGCGTCTTATACGCACTTTTTTTGGTAGTTTTTTGGGAGAAACTCGTGTTGATGCTCATCAGTCTTTTTTTTTTTTTAAACCACTAGAGCAGTCCAATGCGAATTATGCATCATAATTATAATAACGAACACTCAACGTGCCGGTACTACAGTTTTAAAACAAAACCAAAGTACATAAAACGGAAAAATTTAAAAAAGTATGTCGTCGTGCGAGTTCTCAGCTCACTGAAGCTGCGTAAGTTTCGGAGGCTGTACCATAGAGAGCTGTACTCAGTGAGTGAAATCGGCGTAAGATGGCGATAGGTGCGCGACGGGTTCGGCGGTTTGGTTCGGATTCGGCCGCTACTGCGGCTACCACCGCTACGCTGTCGTTCAGCGAGTTGGACTAGTCGCCATTTGCAACTTCATTCGTTCGGTTGGTCCGCGCCTTTGTTACCTTCACCTGCAGTATGCCGGCTAAACGGAAAAGTTACACGGCGAAGTTTAAGCTTGCTGCTGTGAAGTATGCAGAGGACTACGGAAACCGGGCAGCGGGCCGTCATTTCGACGTCACGGAGAAGATGGCCCGCACAAGGCGACAGTCGACTGATAAGCTTCAGGCCATGAAGAGTGACAAGAAAGCTGACCGCGGCAAGAAAGCACGATGGCCAGACCTTGAGGGACGTCTGCACTCATAGATACTGGAGCAGCGTACCCAAGGTAGGGTGATGTCAACGGTGCAGCTGCGTCTCAAAGCGCAGGCGCTAGCTAAGGAGGTGGGCGCCGTTGATTTTGTTGGCGGGCCGTCCTGGTGCTCCAGATTTATGCGCCGCAAAGCGCTGGCGATGAGGGCCCGCACAAGCATGTGCCAGAATCTGCCAGCAGATTTCAAGGACAAGCTTGAAAGATTCCAGGCTTTCGTTAAGAAAGCCATTGAAGACGATGGCATCGGCAACAGCCATATAATAAACATGGACGAGGTGCCACTTACGTTTGACATTCCAATGGAAAGGAGTGTGGCACCGAAAGGTGACAAGTCTGTCATCATCAAAACTACCGGCCACGAAAAAGCGCACTTCACGGTTGTGCTGGCATGTTGCGCCGACGGGCAAACACTTCCGCCAATGATTATATTCAAACGGAAGATGATGCCGAAAGAGTCTTTCCCGCCTGGTGTCGTCATAGAAACGAACGTGAAAGGCTGGATGAACGAAGAGATGATGGGCAAGTGGCTTGAAAAATGCTTTTCTAAGCGACTGGACGGTTTCTTTCATGCGAAGAAGGGCCTCCTGGTATTGGATAGCATGCGGGCGCATATAACGGAGCTCACTTTGAAGCGCATCAAGGCAAAAAACTGCACCGCTGCGGTTATCCCAGGCGGGATGACAAAACTGCTTCAGCCGTTGGACATCTCGGTGAACCGCAGTTTCAAGGCTATTCTGCGGCGCCTGTGGGAGTCATGGATGTCCGACGGCGAGCATAGCTATACCGCAACTGGACGCATGAGGCGTGCGAGGTCGCAAAGTGGGTGCGCGAAGCCTGGTGTGCGGTGTCACAGGCCACCGTAACTGCGGGGTTCCGCAAGGCAGGCCTGCTAGCATCCTCAGCCCCTGGCCTCGACGACGACGACAGCAGCAGCAGCAGCGATTCCGAAGAGGAAACAGAGGAAGTCCCAGCGTCACTGCCGCCAGAGCTCGCTGAACTATTCCAAAGCGCGTCGGAGGACGAGGACTTTGAGGGCTTTGAGGAATAAAATGTTTTCCTGCAGTCGTGCGGAACGTTTCAGTGGGTGCGCATTATTTTTTCTCACAAATTCGGTGTAGTATAAGTTTTCTTACGGACTGGCGCTCAGAAACGTAAGTACGGCATTTTACAATGCTCGCTCAACTGCACGTTATGAAGTTTCTTTGCGGAAAGTGAGTGAATGTAGGTGCGTCTTATACACCGGTGCGTCTTATATATTAATTTTTGCATGAAAACTTGCGAAAACTGGGGGGTGCGTCTTATACAAAGGTGCGCCTTATACACCGGAAAATACGGTACTCGGGGCAGAAGATTGAGTGTGTGTGTGTGTACAATGGTGCGTGCGCGTGGCATTCCTGGCTGATGAGGCACGATGTTCCCATGGATGCATATGGTCACGATCATGCTTTGACAGGACAGCTGCCCATGGTACAAGCTTGCAGGGATGTTACATCTTGCAGATCATATACAGTAGACTCTCATTGAATGGAACCTGAAGGGACCGGGAAAATGTGTTTCATTTAACAGGAGTTCTGTTTACTGAGAGGTGAAGTGGGTTGCAGCATTCCAGTATGAAACCAATCATAACAGAGAAAGTTGTTCCATTCAAGCAGCAGTTCAGTTTTACAGATTTCCATTTACTGAGAGTCTACTGTATGCTAGAAAAGACAGAAAATCAGGCATGAAGGCAACCATAGTACAAGTGCAACATCTTTCTCACCAGGTTACGGAAGAAGCCGATCAAGTCGGCAAGCCACTCGGTCCTGTTTTTCAACTACTTCAACAGTCTTCTTTTTTTTTTTCAACTATTCCACCTGCAGGTGTATTTTGCCAAAACAGTTGAGCAATTTCTTCCCTAAGTTGCTGTCCTGGTAAAGGAGTTCTGCCGCCTTGTGATCGACGCCCACAGGATTAGCAATGGATGTGTCTTCTCTGGAGAGCTGTAACAGACGCCCTGACGGCAGCTCAATGGCAGCATGGTGTTTTATGCGCAATTTCTGGTTGCTTCCCACTGCCTAGAGTGACTCCTCTAGATGGCTCATCAGGCTTGCCAATTACCATTCGTTATGCCTGCTGATTCAGAGTTGCCTATCTCTATCACGTATTCTACATATTTATTATATAGGGACATGGCACAAGAGCACTAAACACATTCTTTGACCACTATAACAAGTTTCACTCTAGTATTAAATTCAGTATTGATGTTCTTCCAGTGAAATTAACTTCCTAGACAAGATGGCATCCATTGAAAGGAGAAAATGAGAGATGACGTTTAATTTGATGACGCCAAGAAATGCGGGAATGAAGAACGCTGGAATTCCTACAAGCTCGCGTCTAAAAATTATGTAACAGCACTTAAAAAGGCCAAAAGTTATTACTTACAAAACGTGTTACCATCCATGCTAACGAACGATATTAAAAAATTCTGGCGCACAATAAACCCTAAACCCGACGACGCAATCACCCTAGAAGATGCTAGCAGAAATCAAATTCCTTTTGACTTATGTGCAAACATTTTAAACGATGTTTTTTCCTCTCACTTTTCCCTTGATGCAAATGATGTTTTACCTAACGCAGAACCCTTTCCCCATCCCACTATGCCTCCAATATGTATTGATTGCAGTGGTGTTGAAGCGATAATTAGGTCCTTAAGATTGTCTTCCGCTCCTGGTTGTGACCAAATTGACCCGAAATTCTTAAAGAGTACGTGTACTTCTTCATCGGTCATACTAACAATGATCTTTCAGCAGTCACTCAACCAAGGTTGCTTGCCCGCTGAATGGAAGATCGGGAAGGTGACTCCATTTCACAAAGCTGGTAACCGCCATTCTCCACTTAATTACTGACCTATATCACTTACCAGTATACCGTGCAAAATATTGGAACACATCTTATTTTCGAACCTTGTAAAACTCCTCGAATCTAATTCATTCTTTACCCTAGCACACATGGTTTCCGAAAAACATACTCCTGCGAGACCCAACTGACATCTTTCACACATAAACTGAACGTTATACTGGATCACTCTTCTCAGGCTGACTGCATATTTTTGGATTTTTCTAAAGCGTACGACAAGGTTTCCCACAGTTTATTAATGCACAAATTACATCAACTAAACCCTGACAGGAAATTACTAACTTGGATTGAATTCTTTCTTAACAATCGTTCTCAGTATGTTGCTGCTAACGCGGTGAATAGCCGCCACACCGCTGTTCAATCTGGAGTACCGCAAGGGTCAGTGCTTGGTCCTCTTCTTTTTCTTATTTATGTTAACGACTTACCTACGTGTCTTTACTCTCATGTGCACCTATTTGCTGATGACTGTGTAATATTCCGTGAATTAAGCTCCGATGCCGACGTAACTGCTCTTCAAACTGACCTTACTGCTGTTTCAATTTGGTGTCAAAAATGGTTAATGCAACTCAACGTCAACAAGTGCGAGGTTATGAGAGTGTCTAGAACAACTAATTCACCTCCTACCAACTCTCTCAATGATCTTGCATTGGATACCGTTTCTAGCTATAAATATCTAGGCTTACACATAACCAGCCCTTTAAATTGGGCAATCAACACTGAACACATGAGAGATGACAGAGAGATAAATAAAATAAATAAATAAAACACATAATTGGAAAAGCAAACAGAATGCTTGGGTACCTACGTCGCAACTTTGCTAAAGCTCCTTTTTCCTTAAAACTCGCCCTCTACAAAACATTGGTTCACCCTAAATTAGAATATGCTGCCTCGATTTGGGATCCTGTACCTGCCAATCTATTACACTCAGTCGAAACGGTTCAAAATAATTCTACCCGCTTTATTTTTTCCAACTATAACCGCACCGCAAGCATATCGGCAATGAAATCTAGCTTGAACCTACCATCTTTAGCATCTCGCCGTCAGTTTCTTCGTTTGTGTCTTTTTCACAAAATATATCACCATCCCCAATTACATAATGAACTTATTTCACTACCAGATTATGTATCACCTCGTCTAGATCATCGTCACAAGGTCGGAGTTCCATTATGCAGAACAAATGGCTGCCACACATCATTCCTACCACGCACGAGCATCGAATGGAATCACCTTCCCCCATCAATAGCAACTATCCAAGATCATGAATTGTTTAAAAACGCCATTAGCTAAGACTGTGTGAGTAGGAGCCGCACCACTGTAATAACTGCATATCCATTGCTGCATTTCAGTATTCCTTTTTTTCTTTTTTTTTTCTTTTTGTGCTAATACCACTCCCTTCTGTAATACCTCCCGGTCCTGAGGGTACCAATACATGAAATGAATTATTTTTGTAATAGTTTTTGCAGTGTTATTCGTATAAGTTTACTTGATATTATTCATGCATGATTGTCTGCCATTCTTGCTGCTTTGCCAACGTGTGAACGGAATTGGGACCTCGCCAAGCTCTTAAACTTTTAGTCCTGTACTCCTCCTAATCAAAAGGAAATAAAATGATTGATTGATACACATCACATAAAATACAGCTTTACTGTTACTAGTTGAAATGTTGAAGATCGATAGTTCATTGTCACAAGTGGTACGTTGGCAAAACAGGACAAGCTGTTAATGTTAGATTGAATAGGCATCGCATGGACACAGGGAAAAAATAACCAAAAGCACTGGCACAACATTTTATTGTAGCAGTTCACGACTTCAACTGTATACCTCAAACTTTACATCCTACAAACTACCAGTCCCCAAGATATAGAAACTGTGCAGTCACACCATATTAAAAAGTTTAATACACTCTGACAACCATCATTCAAAGACACCTGTACAACCCCCCCCCCCTTTTCATGGAATAGCCTCTTTCCTATTGTGTCGTGCAACCTCGGGTGTCATTTCAATTCACCAGTGTATTCACGATGCCTGTCTATGCCACTGGATGGAGCGAGGTGTCCAATGATGTCCGTTTTCTGTAGCCAAACTGTGTGGCCACACAAGTCATGCGACTCATGAAATGCTTGCCAATAACCCCTTTTTCCCCTCCTTTAAAAATGTGGTAAAATAAATGTTGGACAACATTCTCTAGTATCGCCAGAGTTTCGTCTGCGTTTTGCCACCACTCTACACACTGTCGTGTTGCCAGGCCTCTCCATAGGCCTGCCACAGGTCACACCATACTACCTGGCAATAAAAACAGTTATGACCAACTCAATTCATCACTGTAGTCTGTCATCGTCTCCTTGTACCCCTTCCCCACTTTTTTGCAGTTGCCCTCTCCTCCTGCTTAGCTTGGATTGCAGGAGAGGGAATGAAGCGTACACACATAAGTGCTAAGGGAATCTGTTACAGCACCCACACTTTGTCAACCATTTTGTTATTACAGAGCGTGGGCAACACGGATATTTGGGCAAATTGGTTTCAATTCATTAACAAGAGGACAAAGAAACATCAAGACAAACAGTGATCCTATTTGGTCGGTTGTGAAAGGCTAACCACTTTTATATGGAAGACACTTCACTGCAGTCACTGGCCACGTGCCATGCTGTCTGACACTTTTGAAAAACGTATTCGGACAGTTCGGTCAATGAGCTGCGCATGCAAACATTTCCGTACTCACTTATATATTCTATCTGTAGATTGCTTACTCGAACACCGTCAATAACCTTGATGATGCTGATGAAGAACACGACGCATTCTATTATGTCTGTATTTGACTTGATTTATGAAGTGAAAGAATAACATGGTTTCTTAATGCCAAAAATTATTAATCACACAAACCATCATTGAATGAAGACTGTGGTGACACTGTGCTCCATCAGTGCACTCCATACCACTGCTTTTTCAGACTTGAAGAGCCTGACTGTGTTACTGCTATGCCTGGACACTTGCTTAGAAGCAACCTCACCGAGCTTCCCTATGTCCTCAGCTGAACATACTAGGTGCCGATGAGCAGTGCATGTGCTAGACTGTCTGCAATAGCTCCAGCTTGAGTTGCCTAGATAGGAACCATGTTCCTTGAAGGCATCTGTGTGGTTAATCTAAGGCACGTTCATCTTAGCACTGGGGCTCTGTCCCGATATACACCGGGATCTATGGTGACAGCGTCGCTGCACAGCTGATGTGCCTTGAGTTAGTGAGTGTGCTGTCGGTGCGTGAACAGACACTAGACTGGAGCGTGTTTTATATGTTTCTGCATGTGCAACGTGCCTGTCAGTTCCATCCTGCGTCCACATTGAAGCCTCTATCTTTTGGAGAAATTTTTCTTGTGTGTAAAAGGCACAAGCCCACATCATTACCACAATCACAGACTGAATTCTCTTCACAATATTGTATATATGATGTAATTTAACAATAAAAATCTGATCAAAATAAGCACTTTATGTTTTTATGTTGCATGGCTTGGCCATTTTGTCATTCCCATAACACACAGGACCAGTTTGAGCATGACAATCTCGTGCAACTTTCAGAATACATGTACTGCAGTCAGAGACTGCATGAAAGATCACTGAGCGCCATCTTCTTCCATATCTTGTGCATCTCTGATGCCTAATAGCAATAATTTCTAAAAAGGTGACAAGTGTTTTAAAGTGGGCTTGCTATTTCCATCAGATTATAATTGACTGAGGGTTGCAGCTCATTACATGTTTGCCTTTGGCATGGAGAATAAATACTTGTGATACTTTTGCTGTTCCTTTGTCTAAACCAGTTGATCTAATTTGTGTAATAGCTCACTCGCATTACAAAATAAAGTACCGAGACATCTGAAGCCTTTGTTATAATTTCTCACGTTTCATACAACACTTTGTAATGTGGCTTTCCCCATCTCGCACATCGTGTAGAACTTCGCATTTTCACCGAGAAAAAAGTTACTAGCACGCTTGGTAATTAATTCATAACGCCACCGAATTCGGTACATTTTGAAACACCACTTACCCCCAGCCCTTTTTAACTAGCTCAAATGATACGAGCGACAGTATTCACAGCAGCGCAAGCACCATTACTGCGGACTCTTTTTTTTTTTTGCTATGTGTGAACAGCATGTCTTTGCATAAGTTTGTGTGTGTGTGTGTTTGTGATCATGCTGCTCGACCAATAGGCGCCAAAAACTGCGGGAACTAATACAGCGCACCCATCAGAAAGCTTCCCTGATGCTGTTGCGAGTGAAATATGGTCAACTGGTACAAGATGCAACTTACGAAAGCACCTGCACGAGTTCCTTGAGAAAACAGCTACTACTGAACTGCAAACACATCAAGGTAACATGTTACGCAGTACCAAAATCGGGTTTTTCATCTAGTACTGCAACAGACAGTAGTAGCCGCACTTATTTCAAACACATTATTGATGAGAATTAATCGTGCTTTCCTGAAGGAATCAGTTAGCAGCGCTATTTTTAGGTAACGCAACAGGGTCAGCCAACACGTTTTTAATGGTCAATTCAATTTTTGTGGAAAAGCGTTCCGATTTTTTTGGCACCCCTAGTAGCTTTCGTGTGGCACAAGACTGACGTATATCGTGTAACTTGTTTTATCAGAAGCGGAGTTAATTCTGCACATTAAATACGTCTGCAGCGTGCCCGAGGATTCTGCAGTCTGCCGCCTTTGTCATTATTCGAGAAACAGGGCAGTAGTTGGTTACTGGTAGCAAAACAAGCACAAACCTGTACTCCTGGTTTCGTGACTGGTTGGGGCTCTCTCCATGTTCCAAAATCAGCTTGTACAAATACTTGTTTATTTTCACACTCATGCTAAACATTACCTGGTTATCAGAAGCGTATTTCTGCACCATAAATCACGAAATGACTGCAAATTTGTATGTGCAAACGCCACATGAGTCATCCGCGAGAGTACGCAGATGCCGTATTTACATACTGCCATCATTTTCAGCACTTTAAATGCTTTTATTTTCAGACTTTCAAACTTTTACCTGCTAACGTTCACAATAATCTTTAAAATTATAACTCTTATTTTATTACTTATTACTATTCATAACTTTGTGTGGCATTTCAAAAATGTATACGCAACATAAAAAATTTTTTTTTACATTTACACAAGCTTTGCACACAAAATCCGAGTCAAGATAAACCAACACACAAGCAACATGGGCGCCCTGAAACGGTGCGTTCGCAGTGCGTGGTTGCTTGTTTTACAGACCTCCGTGTTTCGTAATGTCTCTGCCATTGACAACTTGTGTTTTTTTGCTCTGCCACGACTAACGACGAAAAGGCTCTAGCATTGATAAAGACGTCCTGCGAAATAGCGGCTCAATCAGGTTACTGTAGTCAGATCGTCTGCAGCTCAGTGGAGTATGTCTTCAGCCACTTTCACTGTCACTGCCCTGAGTATATTTTATGCATGCATTTTGGTTCTGCCTTAACATTTTTCTTCTAGCTGCTTTGATGCTGCCATGTTTTTTTTTTCTTTTTGATGCTGCTTCGCCATTTTTGCATTGTGGTTATGTAACTCTCTTTTTGTTATTGACCAACGTTGTTAGTTCAACAAATTTTATTTTATGCATTCATTTTGTCAACTTCATGTGTTGCCCCTATTAAGCTTTTTCTAGTTGGGAAGAATTTAGTTCGCTTCTTACATCTGTGCACCATTGCTGCTACAGAAACCATTTCATTTCGTTCGTTCTCTCTATGTCGTTATAATTTCCGTTTTCTAGTACATCGTCCTATTTTTTAAGGGCTATCCTGGATTCACGCTAGTTGATCTCGGCAAATATTTCTTGCCCTAATTTTACCTAAGTGGGCCAGTTTCTTAATGGTTATAACTAATAACTTTTATCTTAGTCGGCATGGCTTCAGAAAAGGTTACTCATGTTACACTGAGTTATTTAGGTTCATGACTAATATTCACTGTAATCTAGACACAAACGATAGAACCAATTTCCCCTTCTTTGATTTCGCTGTGCGTTCAATACTCAAACTAATTACCATTTGATTTCTACATTGTCTGTCCTTTGTATTCCTTCATTACCACCATCTTGGCTACAAAAACTTTCATTCTTGGTGGTCAGCTACATCTCGTCTAATGTTTTCGACATCACCTGCAGTGTTGCCCAAGGCAGTGTGCTAAGTCGGTTACTCTTTCTAATATACATTAAAGGGGCCCTGCAACACTTTTGAAATGGATGTCACTGTTGGCTCATGATGCCTCACAAATCACATACCGAAATATTTTTTTTTACTATGCCGATTACAAGCGGAGTTCGAGGAATTTGCTGAATACTTCAAGCGCTTTCTCTTTTCGTAAAAGCGAGTGCACTGAAGGCAACTTGGGTAGGGACACAAGGGGGCAAAAAGATGCACCCTTTTGTCAGCGCACGTCATGACCTTGAGCACTTTCCTTTTTTTTCTTAGAATGCATGGCTACTTTCAGGGTGAGCACAAGCGCTGGCACATGGCAGCAGTTGCAGTGGCCACAGTATTTGCATAGCCTATGATGCTCAAATCAGTCAATGGCTGTGGACTCGGGTATGACACAGTAATCCAGGTATAAGGCATCACCTGTAGAGAGACGGGGGAGCAATTGCTGGCCGACTTTGAAAATTAATTGTGAATTTTAGACTGCATGCTGCACTCTAATGTTTGGCTCATGTGCTTTCGGGAGCTGCGACTACCAATCAGCAGCGTTTTCTGACAATGCTAAAAAAGAAAGTGTTGCAGGGCCCCTTTAAGGACTTACCCGCTGACCTTTCATCCTTGATTTAGTTACATGACAACACGTCTATCACCTATTGCAGTATTAATTTATGGGCTAGTTTTTCTTTTTCTTTTTTTGATGATCATTTCATTTCTCAAATGACCTTAACTTGATGTTCAGGTAGAGTGCAACTCGGCAGAACTCACTTATTGTACGATTAACAATACCATTATTTCAGCTGCCCCTTTATACAAATAAATATCTTTGTGTTTACCTTTCATCAGATTTATCCTATACTACGGCGTGTAGCAGCTATCTCAGCAAAAGCTCAATCTGCAGGTTACCTCCACAGAAACTTGTGCAATGCATCTTCTAATGTATATGCATTATCATATCTTATCTTTACCCACATTTAGAGTAAGCTTCATCTAGATGGTCACCATAACGAGATTATCTAGTCCATATGTTGGAAGCCATTACAAATAGGGCAGGCAGATTCACCTAAAATAAAACATGACACCATAGAGTTTCCTAAATATACACTAGAGAGAACTCTGGCGATAGTGTCTATGGCAACTACCATGCATGGCAAATCAGCGAGCAAGGAATGGTGCATAGTACACGGATTCGTCCAATCTTCATACATCTGGATTTGTGTGTATTCGTGTGGCTTGGAGCTGTTTTCTCACAAAACGAAAATCAGCAAATATTCAGTGATGGCACTTCACCACGTTATTCTTCTAGGCTTACCATTTCAAATCAGGTCATGAAGTTCAAAAAAGTTTCTTTTCTTTGAAACAAAACCGAAAACAGCAATAAATGAAGCCACAAGTGGGGTTCGCCACCCGCAAGTACGAAGAGTAGGCAAATCTGTGTACTACCCATCATTCCCAGGGTCGCTGAACGATCACTGTGCCAAAGTCCCCTCTAGTTAATTTTAGTAAACTATGCATGACATGGCCCAGCCACATCACTGCTCTTATGTGTCTCTTTCACTGGTAGAGTATTGTGATGAATTTTAGTACTGCTTTATCCTCCTGTGTACACGTCTTGGCACATTCACAGCACAATTAGTTTCATGTGCACTCATGGTTACACGCAGGCATTTAAGTTGTCATTACAACCTAGGCACTTGCATATTCGAATCAGTCTTTTGTATCACATTGCATCTAACTGTAATTATAAAATTTTTACTAGACTTTCAGTGATAATCTGATTCGTTACATGTTGGTATTGTGTAACATTATTGCCCCTTGCCATTTGTAGTTTTTGTTTTACTGTTTTTTCCTTGTATTTTTTATCTGTCTTTCAATTACTGATGTCCTCCTATCGGCGTGTAAGGTATTTTGAATGAATAAATCAACTGGCTCTTGGTCTTCTCACATTGAGGGCTACCCTCACCAGCCTATGATAATTACATTCTACCTTGCCCCTAACTTCTCTCATGTGCATTGCCTGGGTCCCAGGATTATATAAAATCTAACACTCTGTTTCTCTGTGAGGACTTTCCATATCCTCTTCCTGTTTATTTAATTTCAGAAAAAGGTGTTCATTATGTGGAGTTCATTTCATTCTTCTAACATGTGTATTATTTAAGGGTGTGTGAATATTCATGTTTAGAATTATAATTGAGTGTTTTGGTTCAACTTTCAAATACAGGAAAATATCTAAAGTGTCTAAACACAGCCTCATTGCGCAACTCTGTTAGGGTGGTGTCCAAAAAACTAATGCGAAAGTCATTACAGTAGGCTTTAAAACTCTCACTGATACCCTGGTTTTAAAGCCAGCACATATTTCCTTTGAGATTATGCCATTCCTGCATGTCGTGACTCCAGCAAAAAAAGGCAGGGAATGTAATGGAAGACTGTTGTATTGCAAGCAAAAAAAAAGTCAGATCTAGTCAAGAAACTAAAAATTACTGCACTGAGCTTGTGAACAAAAAAAAGGTTTGAAATACTGGAAAGAGTTTTGAACTGCACTTTATACAGGTATTACAAAAATTGCTTTCTGATACGTTCTCATCTACTGAGGTGGCCAGCGACCGCAGGTTTTTTGGCTGCTGGAAACATCATGAGATCACGACGAGAGCCTGAAGACTTGTAATGAGGCATGACTTTTGTTTCTTCATGACAATGTGTTCGACAGCAGTTTCTCACCATGCTGTGTGCTCGAGGACATGAGCAAATTTGATTTTCTTAGTTATTTCTTTTTATTGTCAATAAAACCTTTAGTATTCTATTTGATATTTTTTGCCGCTATATGGCACTACTTGATCCAAGATAAAGTTCTAGTTTCAACCCTAAAGTTAATATTGTAGCTCATCATCTCACCTTTCTGTTTCCTATCTTCACACAGAAGTGTTTCATGACTATGGTGCACTGAGTATAGTTCTCTTGCATTGCATATTCAATATACTTGCCTATTACTGCTTCTTCACAGTAAAGGGCAAACAGAGGAGCGAACGCCTGCACCACTTTAAGTTTATATCTTATTTAGCTGGATGACTAGGATTGCTGGCCCTTCACAGACAATATGCAATTCTTGAATGTTTCCGGCAATGTTTTTGTGAACTAGAAGCCCTATGCCGCACTCTTTTATCGAAAAGCCCTCTGTAGCAGTGTGCCCATTAGTGCTGTATGTGCCTTTCCAGTTCTAATATCTCTAAGGTCAATTATATTCCACTCGAAGTTTTCCAAATCTTGAAATAACTCTGCTAATCTAACTGCACTTGAGAAGGTACTTGTGTTCAACATTGTGCAGGACAGATAACCACAGGTCAGTTAGAGCTACAGTATAGATACCAAGAGATGAATGCCATAGGCAAGGATGGCAGTGGATCGATAAAGTCACAAAATTTGAAAGTTCACTCACATAAAGTGAAACCAGATCCCACAGAATAGGGTTAGTTGCATATTATTGGCAGAAGCCTTTGACCTAGCGTGCACATAAAATAATAACTCAAAAATTATGAATGGTGATGATTTGCTGGTATCAAAAGCTAATATGGAGGGATACAACAGGATGTATGAATTGTGTTAAAAAAAAATGCCAGGCCTGCGCAGAAGACGGAGCACAGTCACAGCAAAAACTAAAAGAGCGGCCTTTCAAAGCCTTTCAAAACACTCATTGGGTAACTACTGCAAGCAAAGATGCATGATACCCACTAGGGTACTAATAATAAAATTTCTTGGGTAGTAAGTCGACATTCACTATGCTATTTTTCGTCATTTTTCTGAGAAGCGTGTATCTGCTAAACACTTGCAAAGAATTTTGAGCCAATTGTTCATGCAGTGGCTGAGTACGATGAGGAATAATAGCTGAAGTGGGTCTGTGCCACAGTTAATAGGGGCACAAGAACAAACTTTTGTAATTGGTTGTAGTATTGGATGACCCCCTCGTTACACTATTCGCATTGTGCGGCGACTGGTTGTTCTTTTGCTGTTTTAAAACGCTTTGTAAGTCGTAATAACGGGATTGCTTTTCCGACATTAAGCCTTCCTAAGGCAAGTTTGCCAACAAGTCCTAAGCACCGGTGTGGCTCAGTGGTGGAATACTGGCCTGGCACCCAGCGGACCCAGGTTCGAGCCCTACTGTGTCATTGGTGGTAGGTTTAATTTCGAGCGATGTGGTTAAGGACACCGATGGCAGTGGCGGACAACTGCACGTGACCCGAGTTGTGATGACATAACAGCTTTCGCTGTAAAAAGTATTGAACTTTTCTGATAGCTCGCCAACTACCAGAAGGAGCGGGCTGCAGCTACTAATTCCACATAGTGGCAAGTTTCAACCAGAACTGTCATTAGCCCTGTTTCACTCTGACCTTTGGTTTGCACGCTACAGCCGCTAAAGTGAGCACATTTGTCACGTGGCGTTGAGTAACAGACTCCGTGAAAACGATGACGAAGAGGAAGGGTAGAAAGTTTTAGCGGAGATGGACTAGATTTTCTTTGAATTAGTGCCCAAATGGCAAAGAGCTGGAAGAATGATGTGTGTGTGTGTGAAGTACAGCTAAAATTTGGGAAAACGTTCACATAAAGATTTAATTGCTTCATGAAGCATACGGGGAGCATTATAGAAGTTGTACTCAGTGCTATGAGTGGTTCAAGCATTCTGATAATGACATAATGTAGATCGATAACAATGTCAAGCCTGGACGACATTGTACATAAACAGATAATAACCACGTTAAGAGTTCGTGCAGTGATTTGAGGATATCTCTATTGACTGTTGGAGAAATTGCTGACGAAGTGGGTGTTAGAATAGGTTAATGTCATGAAATTTCACTTTATTTTCTTTATTCCAAACATAAACTACATTGACAGATGCCATTTCCAAACAATACAGAAGGTCCTGGACAATACAAGAAGATACTTCCAGGCCATTAGTGCGTTCCAGGAAGCTTACCAAAAATGGAAGAAATGATTGCGACACTGTATTGCCAGTAGAGGGGAGTAGTTTGAGGGAAGCAATGCTTCAAATGTTGTACCACAAGCAGTGAAAGTGTGAAAAACATTATTTTTTAACACATTTCGTATATGTATGCAACTTGTGGGAGTCGTTTCAAGTTTCATGAGTGCTCGTACACATGTGGGGATAAACAAAATGGCAGCTACCTTGGGTCAGAAAAACGAGTTGAAATTTCCCAATTTTCTGACGCACTTGGTCCAAAAAAATGTGACTGTGGCAAGAAGTTACAAGGGTGTAGCAAAATATGTGGTACTTGAAATAATACATATGTTAATCTTGATAATTATGCTCCTTAGATGATTGGAACCAAGCCACCCAGGGGAATTGGCCAAGACTCGGGCAGATGATTTGATCTTGAGTACCTGGATTCATACTAGAAATTATGGCATCTGGTAGAATGAACAGTTATTCTTAATTATTAAATTGTCCACTTTTATTAGTCATCAAGAAACAGAAAAATGCATGCAATAAATCTGTGTTTTGCAACGTAAGAAATACGTTCTACGTAATGATTTTAAGGAGAAGCGAGGTACAATACACACTGAAGAGGCATTATATGCACTTTGTTGATGCTCTAGCTGATGACAAAATTATGGCTGAGCCATTTATAATGGTTGGGCAGCTTTAATCCCCCACTTGTTAAGTAACTTGCCATGTATGGCACCTTGTTGTCTTATTCCTCTAGCACACTATATAACCTGTGTTGATGTGGTTCCTTACCTTATACGACACCTGATTTGGATATTTTTGAAAAGTAGCTTCAAGCACAAGCATGGCCCTGTAGTAAAACACTTGACTGCCACGTGGATTGCCCAGATTAAAATCCCACACAATCTTAAACATTTCTTTCCTTATTGTGCATGCCAGCGGTAGACAGCTATGCAAAAACTATCAGCTGTTATCATACTCTCATAACTTTTCCTTTAAAATCATGAGCAATTTATAAAGCATGAAATTCAAGTGATCGACGTAGGGATGTTTCCACAGAAATGTGTATATTCCTGTCAAAGAGTGCCAGTATGGGATTCCCAAATGATAGCAGCACAATAGCATGCCAAGTTGCCGCATTATTTCATGGTTAATTTTTTAAAGGATGTAATATGAATCTTGTAAACACTTTTGATGGCTTTGTGCTTTGTTTTCTTCATTTGTTGTCAATAGTACCATTATTAATGCAATATTGGAAGTGCTAGTTGCATTCCCTCCTCACAAATTTGTAACTTGTTAGGTAGAAGCTTTTGAGGGTTTTGATTGTTTGTTATGAGTACTGTCAACTATCAAAAATATGCACAGTTGTGATTGTTACTACCCTGTTATATAAATCCATGACTTGAAACAATGCACAAAGCAAGGTAGTGCTAAGAAGTTGGAGCTCATTAGCATAAAGTGCCCTCCTTCGTGGAGCATATTAGGCCGACCCAAACGAGAGGGATGATACTGCAGGTGACAAGAAAAGACATTAATGCCAGTACAAGATCTGATGCACTCTACATCTAAATGAAGCGCATACACATGCAGCGAGTGCTTTGATAAATCTTGTGCTACATTATTTCAAGTGTTCTGAAATGGGAATTGTGGTTCACTATGCATATACTATGATTTGTGAGGATGGTGATTTGGGCTAGTTGGCATGGTAGCATGACAATTGATGGTAGTGCAAACAAAGGACATCAACAAAAGAAGCCACATTCAAGACATCACAGTGCTATGCGTTGTCTTAAATATGCCTTCTATTACTGATGTCTTTTGTCTGCAATGATGAGAAAACACTAACAATGAACAGGCTAGTGTAGTGAAAGATATAGCAATTGCAACGAGCAAGGTTGCGTAAAAACACAGGTTATTATTCCAGAAACGTTAGCCGCAACAAGCTGGTACAGGCAGGAACCCGGCAAGCACGAGCCACACACGGATGTCAACGTCTTCTTTCACGCTGGCACAGAGCTGGCGCCACTATGCTTCGGTACAATTACTCCCCGCGCAGAAAGGAGCCAACCTGGCGACCTAGGGAAAGGACACGACAAGGGGGTCATAGCACGGTTTGAGGCGTGATACGTGTACTGTTTCACGCCCACGGCAGCGTTGGTCCGAGGGTGGATCAATGGGCTCAACTTCATAGTTGACACGAGATGTTTGCTGCACCACACGGTAGGGGCCATGGTATTTCGACGAAAGCTTCGGGGAAAGACCGGGAGGGGTAGACGGGACCCAGAGCCAAACCAGCATTCCTGGGTTATAGTGTACAGTAGACGCAGAGGAATCGTGGTCAGTTTTCTGGCGCCATTGGTCTTGTGCGGTAAATGAGCGAGCGAGTTGACGACACTCTTCGGCATAAGCAGCTGCTTCGGAAACAGGCGTCGCTTCGGAAACATCAGGCCTGTAAGGGAGAATGGTGTCCATGGAGCATGATGGCTCACGTCCGTACAGAAGGAAGAAAGGAGAAAAGCCAGTGGTTGTTTGTGGCGCAGAGTTGTACGCGTACGTGACAAAAGGGAGCACTTGGTCCCAATTAGTGTGGTCGTCAGAGGCGTACATGGCAAGCATATCTCCAAGGGTACGGTTAAAGCGTTCTGTCATGCCATTGGTTTGCGGATGGTATGCCGAGGATTTCCTATGGACAGTGCGACATGCCTTGAGTAGCTCGTCGACGGCGTTCGAGAGAAACACGCGTCCACGGTCACTGAGTAATTCACGAGGTGCACCGTGTCGCAAAATGAGATGGTAATTGTACCGAAGCATAGTGGCGCCAGCTCTTGCCTCAGGAACTGCGACTGTCAGTTTTCCTCCTGGGCGTGGTTGGAACGGCGAAGCATGGGGGAAGGAGACCGAAGACGGGGTGAAGGAGATCGACGTCGGCTGAAGTCTGGTCGACGTGAGCGGGGGTCATGCGAATCAGGTGTCACATGCGATTCTGATGGCCGAGGTATGTTGCCGGAATGCTGCACATCATTAAAATAGAATCCACGGCGACGACAGTATCGCGCGACATGTCCTGGAATACCACAGTTGTAGCAGATGGGCTGGTTATCCGGAGTACGCCAAGAGTTGGCAGGTGCTCGAGGTGGTGGAATGGGCCGATTTACCGGATAAACTGAAACTGGTGACCTGTAGTAGTTGGTGGCTGGACTGTATGAAGGGAGCGGCGGTTGGGCAGAAGGTCGGCGGACGGCTTCTGCATAAGTCAGCGGTGCAGCCACTGATATTGGGGATGTGGGCGAAGGGAGAGCCTCGGCAACTTGCGTCTGAATAGCACGGCGAAGTGAGTGGTCCAGTGTTGTGGGGGTCTCGTTGATGGTGGCAACAAGAGAGAGCTGTCGAGCAACCTCCTCCCGGATGTACTGTTGAATTTGAGGCATTAACACGCTGTAGTCGGGGCCACTGCTTTTGCACTCCAAGGCCGAAATATCAGCTGTCTGCGTATTAGCGCGACGTGTAGAAACTCGTTGCTTGCACAGCTCATCGAAACTTTGACATAACTGAATCAAGGCCGTGACGGTCTGTGGGTCTTTGGCCACAAGCATATGAAAAGCGTCGTCATCAATGCCTTTCATTATGTTCTTTATTCTGTCAGCCTCCGTCATCCTGTCATCAACTCGCCTACAGAGGCTGATCACATCCTCAATGTAGCTTGTGAAGCTCTCACCATTTCGCTGAAATCGTCCCCGCAGTCCCAGTTCAGCGCGAAGCTTACGCATGGCTGGACGACCGAAATACGAGGTGACGGCCTCTTTGAAAACCGACCAGGTGGGGATGTCGGCTTGGTGGTTGGTGAACCATAGGTTGGCCAAATCCGTCAAGTAGAAGATGACGTGAATCAGCTTCGCAGGGTCATCCCACTTGTTAATCGCGCTGGCATGCTCGTACTCTGCCAGCCAGTCCTCGACATCTTGATCTTCAGCGCCGTTGTATACTGGTGGGTCACGCAGACGAAGTACACCAGAACACATGACGGGTGGCAGCGTGGAAGAGCCTTGTGGGGGATCGACGCGCTCGGTCATCGTGGACTGAGATGGTAGCTTACGGCTGCGGAGCTCCAGGACGTTACCCAGCACCTCCACCAAATGCAACGAGCAAGGTTGCGTAAAAACACAGGTTATTATTCCAGAAACGTTAGCCGCAACAAGCTGGTACAGGCAGGAACCCGGCAAGCACGAGCCACACACGGACGTCAACGTCTTCTTTCACGCTGGCACAGAGCTGGCGCCACTATGCTTCGGTACACAATGTATATAACAAGGCTGTTGTTTCCTTCTACTAACTGTTAAAGCCAACACTGTATCAATTGTAAGAGTACAATAAAATGAGATTGTTTTTCGTTGACTGGAGCTCTTTCGAAAGTTAAAAAAATAATCAAGAACTGCACATGAGAAACAGAGGTGGTTAAACACGAAGAAAAAAAAATGCAGAAAGGAACTCGGGAAGGAAAATTAAGATTTCACACATTGTGGCAATCTATTTCATGCAAAGTAGTCCATAATGATGATGCCTATGATACAATATTTGGCATTGAGCCAAGTGTCATTGCATGAATGAATGTGTTTTGATAAATCTAGCAGTTTCGTGCTCATCAAGGACTTACCAAAAACGTTAACTACACAGGAGTTCAGAGGGTAACTTATGGTCTGACACATCGGCACTAATCTTACAGCACAGCTGCCAGTTTCATCACAACAAAGTGCATGCTATGGTACGACAATGTGAAGATTGTTCATTAGCATATTCCTACGTGGTCGAGCAACACTTGAATGTAGCTTACCGAGTCATATGAAATGTTTATTATGACTTGCAAAAGTGGAGGCCACCCCGGAACCACAATTGGTGTTAACCCAACATGACAGCTGTATTTTAAGTACACATATGTCAAGTTTACTACCTTTTAATCAGACTACAGTGCCGGCCCTACAGCCATAGTTAACATTACACTGATATGATGCCTGCATAGAACCTTTTTTCAAAAGCCGTCTCAAGACATGCCGTGGCTCTGTGGTAAAATACTTGACTGCTGTGCAGAATACCGGATTTTGATTCCTGCTAGTAGCCCAATTGTCATTCTTTGTATTATTTTGGTCAATGCTGCCAAAGCCAGATTTTATTTAAATTGCTCAAATTTAACTTGCCAATATTTATAAACTGTCATCACGTGCAACGCAAACCACAGTGTACCGGCTTATGCTGCCTGTGACTGGAAAAAAGGGTTTCATGACGTACATAACAGGACACTCATTGTATACATGTCATAACCAGACAGTCATGTTCGTCATATTGTCATTCCCCGCTGTGCCTTTTTCAGTTGTACCAAGTTAAGGAGGTGAGCTCGATAACAGCCAGATGCAGGCCTCTAGATAGATATAAATGCTCAAAGTGCCTTTGTTCTTTAAAGAAATGCTTTGCTTTTAAAAGGCTTTTAAAAGAAAAGCTGCTCAAGCATGCCACTGACTTACCCAAGGTGAGCAAAAAGCAGTCAAACATCTGAGAGACTGGAAGATGCATTGAGTGAGTTACTAAAAGCACAGGTTTTGTATATGAAGAAATATCTGTTTGTGGCACACTGTTTTGCTTATTGTCAATGATATTTACTGTTTGAAGTGAATAAATATGCACCATATGTAAAAAAATAGCCAGTTACAAATGAAAGTATTTATTTTAATTACATCTGCTATTTTCATTAGTGTTAGCTTTCAGCACCTTTCTGCTCTATTTCTCCCAAGCCGCTCATAAAATCTTCAACATTGTTAGGCATATCACTGGCACAAGATTATTGGTTCCATTGGGCACCCCGTGCTGGACCACCATTATCTAGGCCTTCCTACTCTAAAAGTGTGTGTGTGTGTATGCCTTCTGTGTGTCTTCATTTTTAGTGCGCTATTACCATTCCACCTGGGTGTACTCCTAGTCAGCAAAATTAATGCATAAGTTATGAAGCATCAGAGGCAATAGAAAACAGCCACGATACGGTGTGGCACTTAAGGCAAACAAGCTGGCATATTGTTTCCTTTAAGCTGCCAAAACTGTTTTATATTAGGACGCTCATTGCTGAAAACCGCTTGCTAAAACCAATGTGTGTATTTCGCAACACCGCGCGATCTTTAAAAGTCTGAGTAAGAAGGAACATAGAAGGATGTGCTGCATATCGTGAAGCAAATGGCTCAGCTTTGTTGACATACTTTTGGAAGTTTTATTGAAAGTGATGTTATTTTGAATATTATAGGATAAATATTTTTGCTTAATCTTCTGATACAGATGCTGAATAATTGCCTTCATAGCTACAGATCGCTTAAACTTTAAAGCTTTCGTTGGAAGGAGTTTCAGTTCATGCAGTTTGCACTTTAATGCATACATGCAGTAATACACTTTTAGTACAAAACTTCCTGGGGTACAAATTGTTTTTAAAAAAGAATACTTTGCGCACCTACCATCCTTAATTCACTGGACAGTCGTTCTGTCAGATAGACTCATGGCGAGGAGAATGTCGACCATCCTGTGAAGGATCCTTTGAACAGAGCTCTTCAAGCGGCTTGCCGCCTCTCTCGCGCTTGTTTTATTGGCTTCACACCAGCGCATACATAAGAAAAGTTCATTCCTAGAGAAGAAAAGAACGCTGGCCTGGATTATGACGCCGGGCGTTTACTTAAAAAAAAAAAGTTCACAGCAAGAGAGCACAAGCGCGTTACGCAAACGTAGCTTGAACTCACCAGATAAATGCGAGTTTCTGCAGATCGCGCGGGCACTCGCATGCGGTTGCTTGTAGTTGACGAGCACGTACGCGAAACCCAAGCGCTCACGACAAGGCAGAAGTTTGCGTGCAGAAGGCGCCCACAACACAGTATTTCTTTTTCATTTTCCTTTTTCCTACAATACTTCCACTTCGTGATGTGCGGTACCTCGTCGTTCCTCGATGGCGTCCAAACGCGCTTAGACATCTCGACGGACGGGCAGGGCAGATCATAAGCCCTAATGTTCGGTGGTACAGTACCTTAGTAGCATCACAGTCAAACTAAACTTGCAACTCTTTCCGAGCTGCTCCTACCAGAAACAAAGGTGCACGGAGCGTCGTGTTTTCCCATATTGGCTTCCTTGAAGTGGCGACAACGCGCAGGCGCCGAACCGCACGTAAAAATGCGCAGTCGGCGCGCACCACAGAGGAAGTTCCTCCGTGGCGCGCACTGAGTTGTTTTTTCCTCCATGTTTGGCCGGCGTGTTTCGCGGGCGCAACAGGGCGACGGCGCAACCTGGAAACGAGAGTACGGCGCGGAGGCCGTTGCTAGGCGCACGTCGTGGCGGCGTCCCTGCGAGAGTGTGACCAATAGCGCGCCGCTGCGGTTGCCATGCGTTGAACCTACTGCAGATTACAAATGCGCCACCCGGTGATGGTGTGGCGCTTTTTTTTCTTTGTGCTGATAGCTTTGAAGATATGATCTTATGGTGGTGAGAGTGGAGCAGGACTGTCTCCGTGGCGCAATTGGCTAGCGCGATCGGCTGTAAACCGAAAGGTTGGAGTTTCGAGCTCTCCCGGGAGTGGTGTGTTGCTTTTTTCTTTGCACTGACAGCTTTGAAGATATGTTCTGATGGTGGTGAGAGTGGAGCAGGACTGTCTCCGTGGCGCAATTGGCTAGCGTGAATGGCTCTTAACCGAAAGGTTGGAGGTTCGAGCCCACCCGGTGGTGGTGCGGCGCTTTTTTTTCTTTGCGCTAGTAGCTTTGAAGATATGTCCTGATGGTGTTGAGAGTGGAGCAAGACTGTCTCCGTGGCGCAATGGGCTAGCGCGATCGGCTGTTACCCGAAAGGTTGGAGTTTCGAGCCCTCCCTGGAGTGGTGTGTTGCTTTTTTCTTTGTCGTAATAGCTTTGAAGATATGTTCTGATGGTGGCGAGAGTGGAGCAGGACTGTCTCCGTGGCACAATCGGCTAGCGCGATCGGCTGTTAACCGAAAGGTTGGAGGTTCGAGCCCACCCGGTGGTGGTGTGCCGCTTTTTTTCTGTGGGCTGATAGCTTGGAAGATATGTTCTGATGGTGGTGAGAGTGGAGCAGGACTGTCTCCGTGGCGCAATTGGCTAGCGCGATCGGCTGTAAATCGAAAGGTTGGAGTTTCGAGCTCTCCCGGGAGCGGTGTGTTGCTTTTTTCTTTGCACTGACAGCTTTGAAGACATGTTCTGATGGTGGTGAGAGTAGAGCAGGACTGTCTCCGTGGCGCAATGGGCTAGGGCGATCGGCTGTTAACCGAAGGTTGGAGCTTCGAGCCCACCCGGTGGTGGTGCGGCGCTTTTTTTTCTTTGGGCTGATAGCTCTGAAGAAATGTTCTGACGGTGGTGAGAGTTGAGCAGGACTGTCTCCGTGGCGCAATTGGCTAGCGCGATCGGCTGTTAACCGAAAGGTTGGAGGTTCGAGCCCACCCGGTGGTGGTGCGGCGCTTTTTTTTTCTTTGGGGCGATAGCTCTGAAGAAATGGTCTCACGGTGGTGAGAGTGGAGCACGATTGTCTCGGTGGCGCAGTTGGCTAGCGCGATCGGCTGTTAACCGAAAGGTTGGAGGTTCGAGCCCACCCGGTGATGGTGTGGCGCTTTTTTTTCTTTGTGCTGATAGCTTTGAAGATATGTTCTGATGGTGGTGAGAGTGGAGCAGGACTGTCTCCGTGGCACAATCGGCTAGCACGATTGGCTGTTAACCGAAAGGTTGGAGGTTCGAGCCCACCCGGTGGTGGTGCGGTGCTTTTTTTCTTTGGGCTGATAGCTTTGAAGATATGTTCTGAAGGTGGTGAGAGTGGAGCAGGACTGTCTCCGTGGCGCAATTGGCTTGCGCGATCGGCTGTTAACCGAAAAGTTGGAGGTTCGAGCCCACCCGGTGGTGGTGCGGCGCTTTTTTTTCTTTGGGCTCAGAGCTTTGAAGATATGTTCTGATGGTGGTGAGAGTAGAGCAGGACTGTCTCCGTGGCGCAATTGGCTAGCGCGATCGGCTGTTAACCGAAAGGTTGGAGTTTCGAGCCCTCCCGGGAGTGGTGTGTTGCTTTTTTCTTTGCGCTGATAGCTTTGAAGATATGTTCTGATGGTGGTGAGAGTGGAGCACGACTGTCTCCGTGGCGCAGTTGGCTAGCGCGATCGGCTGTTAACCGAAAGGTTGGAGGTTCGAGCCCACCCGGTGATGGTGTGGCGCTTTTTTTTCTTTGTGCTGATAGGTTTGAAGATATGTTCTGATGGTGGTGAGAGTGGAGCAGGACTGTCTCCGTGGCGCAATTGGCTAGCGCGATTGGCTGTTAACCTAAAGGTTGGAGGTTCGAGCCCACCCGGTGGTGGTGCGGTGCTTTTTTTTCTTTGGGCTGATAGCTTTGAAGATATGTTCTGAAGGTGGTGAGAGTGGAGCAGGACTGTCTCCGTGGCGATATTGGCTTGCGCGATCGGCTGTTAACCGAAAGGTTGGAGGTTCGAGCCCACCCCGTGGTGGTGCGGCGTTTTTTTTCTTTGCGCTGATAGCTTTGAAGATATGTTCTGATGGTGGTGAGAGTGGAGCAAGACTGTCCCCGTGGCGCAATGGGCTAGCGCGATCGGCTGTAAACCGAGAGGCTGGAGTTTCGAGCCCACCCGGTGGTGGTGCGGCGCTTTTTTTCTTTGGGCTGATAGCTCTGAAGAAATGCTCTGACGGTGGTGAGAGTTGAGCAGGACTGTCTCCGTGGCGCAATTAGCTAGCGCGATCGGCTGGTAACCGAAAGGTTGGAGGTTCGAGCCCACCCGGTGGTGGTGCGGCGGCAGCGCTTTTTTTTTCTTTGGGGCAATAGCTCTGAAAAAATGGTCTGACGGTGGTGAGAGTGGAGCACGATTGTCTCCGTGGCGCAGTTGGCTAGCGCGATCGGCTGTTAACCGAAAGGTTGGAGGTTCGAGCCCACCCGGTGATGGTGTGTTGCTTTTTTCTTTGTGGTAATAGCTTTGAAGATATGTTCTGCAGGTGGTGAGAGTGGAGCAGGACTGTCTCCATGGCGCGATTGGCTAGCGCTATCGGCTCTTAACCGAAAGGTTGGAGTTTCGAGCCCACCCGGTGGTGGTGCGGCGGTTTTTTTTCTTTTGGCTGATAGCTCTGAAGAAATGTTCTGATGGTGGTGAGAGTGGAACAGGACTGTCTCCGTGGCGCAATTGGCTAGCGCGATCGGCTGTTAACCAAAAGGTTGGAGGTTCGAGCCCACCCGGTGGTGGTGCGGCACATTTTTTTTCTTTGGGGCGATAGCTCTGAAGAAATGGTCTGACGGTGGTGAGAATGGAGCACGATTGTCTCCGTGGCGCAATGGGCTAGCGCGATCGGCTGTTAACCGAAAGGTTGGAGTTTCGAGCCCTCCCGGGAGTGGTGTGTTGCTTTTTTCTTTGTGGTAATAGCTTTGGAGATATGTTCTGATGGTGGTGAGAGTGGAGCAGGGCTGTCTCCGTGGCGCAATTGGCTTGCGCCATCGGCTGCTAACCGAAAGGTTGGAGGTTCGAGCCCACCCGGTGGTGGTGCGGCGCTTTTTTTTTCTTTGGGGTGATAGCTATGAAGAAATGATCTGACGGTGGTGAGAGTGGAGCACCACTGTTCCGTGGCGCAAAGGGCTAGCGCGATCGGCTGTTAACCGAAAGGTTGGAGGTTCGAGCCCAACCGGTGGTGGTGCGGCGCTTTCTTTTCTTTGGGCTGATAGCTTTGAAAATATGTTTTGATGGTGGTGAGAGTGTAGCAAGACTGTCCCCGTGGCGCATTGGGCTAGCGCGATCGGCTGTTAACCGAAAGGTTGGAGGTTCGAGCCCACCCGGTGGTGGTGCGGCGCTTTTTTTTCGTTGCGCTGATAGCTTTGAAGATATGTTCTGATGGTGGTGAGATTGCAGCAAGACTGTCCCCGTGGCGCATTGGGCTAGCGCGATCGGCTGTAAACCGAAAGGTTGGAGTTTCGAGCCCTCCCGGGAGTGGTGTGTTGCTTTTTTCTTTGCACTGACAGCTTTGAAGATATGTTCTGATGGTGGTGAGAGTGGAGCAGGACTGTCTCCGTGGCGCAATTGGCTAGCGCGATCGGCTGTTAACCGAAAGGTTGGAGGTTCGAGCCCACCAGGTGGTGGTGCGGCGCTTTTTTTTCTTTGCGCTAATAGCTTTGAAGATATGTCCTGATGGTGTTTAGAGTGGAGCAAGACTGTCTCCGTGGCGCAATGGGCTAGGGCGATCGGCTGTTTACCGAAAGGTTGGAGTTTCGAGCCCTCCCGGGAGTGGTGTGTTGCTTTTTTCTTTGCGGTAATAGCTTTGAAGATATGTTCTGATGGTGGTGAGAGTAGAGCAGGACTGTCTCCGTGGCGCAATTGGCTAGCGCGATCGGCTGTTAACCGAAAGGTTGGAGTTTCGAGCCCTCCCGGGAGTGGTGTGTTGCTTTTTTCTTTGCACTGATAGCTTTGAAGATATGGTCTGAGGGTGGAGAGAGTAGAGCACGACTGTCTCTGTGGCGCAGTTGACTAGCGCGATCGGCTGTTAAACGAAAGGTTGCAGGTTCGAGCCCACGCGGTGATGGTGTAGCGCTTTTTTTCTTTGTGCTGATAGCTTTGAAGATATGTTCTGATGGTGTTGAGAGTGGAGGAAGACTGTCTCCGTGGCGCAATGGGCTAGCGCGATCGGCTGTTTACCAAAAGGTTGGAGTTTCGAGCCCTCCCGGGAGTGGTGTGTTGCTTTTTTCTTTACGCTGATAGCTTTGAAGATATGTTCTGATGGTGGTGAGAGTGGAGCAGGACTGTCTCCGTGGCGCAATTGGCTAGCGTGATCGGCTGTTAACCGAAAGGTTGGAGGTTCCAGCCCACCCGGTGGTGGTGCGGCGCTTTTTTTTCTTTGCGCTGATAGCTTTAAAGATATGTTGTGATGGTGTTTAGAGTGGAGCAAGACTGTCTCCGTGGCGCAATGGGCTAGCGCGATCGGCTGTTTACCGAAAGGTTGGAGTTTCGAGCCCTCCCGGGAGTGGTGTGTTGCTTTTTTCTTTGCGGTAATAGCTTTGAAGATATGTTCTGATGGTGGTGAGAGTAGAGAAGGCCTGTCTCTGTGGCGCAATTGGCTATCGTGATCGGCTTTTAATCGAAAGGTTGGAGGTTCGAGCCCACCCGTTGGTGGTGCGGCGCTTTTTTTTTCTTTGCGCTGATAGCTTTGAACATATGTTCTGATGGTGTTTAGAGTGGAGCAAGACTGTCTCCGTGGCACAATGGGCTAGCGCGATCGGCTGTTTACCGAAAGGTTGGAGTTTCGAGCCCTCCCGGGAGTGGTGTGTTGCTTTTTCTTTGCGGTAATAGCTTTGAAGATATGTTCTGATGGTGGTGAGAGTAGAGCAGGACTGTCTCCGTGGCGCAATTGGCTAGCGCGATCGGCTGTTAACCGAAAGGTTGGAGTTTCGAGCCCTCCCGGGAGTGGTGTGTTGCTTTTTTCTTTGCACTGATAGCTTTGAAGATATGGTCTGAGGGTGGAGAGAGTAGAGCACGACTGTCTCCGTGGCGCAGTTGGCTAGCGCGATCGGCTGTTAAACGAAAGGTTGCAGGTTCGAGCCCACGCGGTGATGGTGTAGCGCTTTTTTTCTTTGTGCTGATAGCTTTGAAGATATGTTCTGATGGTGGTGAGAGTGGAGCAGGACTGTCTCCGTGGCACAGTTGGCTAGCGCGATTGGCTGTTAACCGAAAGGTTGGAGGTTCGAGCCCACCCGGTGGTGGTGCGGCGCTTTTTTTCTTTGGGCTGACAGCTTTGAAGATATGTTCTGAAGGTGGTGAGAGTGGAGCAGGACTGTCTCCGTGGCGCAATTAGCTTGCGCGATCGGCTGTTAACCGAAAAGTTGGAGGTTCGAGCCCACCCGGTGGTGGTGCGGCGCTTTTTTTCTTTGGGCTGATAGCTTTGAAGATATGTTCTGATGGTGGTGAGAGTAGAGCAGGACTGTCTCAGTGGCGCAATTGGCTAGCGCGATCGGCTGTTAACCGAAAGGTTGGAGTTTCGAGCCCTCCCGGGAGTGGTGCGTTGCTTTTTTCTTTGCGCTGATAGCTTTGAAGATATGTTCTGAAGGTGGTGAGAGTGGAGCACGACTGTTTCCGTGGCGCAGTTGGCTAGCGCGATCGGCTGTTAACCGAAAGGTTGGAGGTTCGAGCCCACCCGGTGATGGTGTGGCGCTTTTTTTTCTTTGTGCTGATAGCTTTGAAGATATGTTCTGATCGTGGTGAGAGTGGAGCAGGACTGTCTCCGTGGCGCAATCGGCTTGCGCGATCGGCTGTTAACCGAAAGGTTGGAGGTTCGAGCCCACCCGGTGGTGGTGCGGCGCTTTTTTTTCTTTGCGCTGATAGCTTTGAAGATATGTTCTGATGGTGGTGAGAGTGGAGCAAGACTGTCCCCGTGGCGCAATGGGCAAGCGCGATCGGCTGTTAACCGAAAGGTTGGAGGTTCGAGCCCACCCGGTGGTGGTGCGGCGCTTTTATTTCTTTGCGCTGATAGTTTGAAGATATGTTCTGATGGTGGTGAGAGTGGAGAAAGACTGTCTCCGTGGCGCAATAGGCTAGCGCGATCGGCTGTTAACTGAAAGGTTGGAATTTCGAGCCCTCCCGGGAGTGGTGTGTTGCTTTTTTCTTTGCGGTAATAGCTTTGCAGATATGTTCTGATGGTGGTGAGAGTGCAGCAGGACTGTCTTCGTGGCGCAATTGGCTAGCGCGATCGGCTGTTAACCGAAAGATTGGAGGTTCGAGCCCACCCGGTGGTGGTGCGGCGCTTTTTTTTCTTTGGGGTGATAGCTCTGAAGAAATGTTCTGACGGTGGTGAGAGTGGAGCACGACTGTTTCCGTGGGGCAATGGGCTAGCGCGATCGGCTGTTAACCGAAAGGTTGGAGGTTCGAGCCCACCCGGTGGTGGTGCGGCGCTTCTTTGGGCTGATAGCTCTGAAGAAATGTTCTGACGGCGGTGAGAGTGGAGCAGGACTGTCTCCGTGGCACAATTGGCTAGCGCGATCGGCTGTTAACCGAAAAGTTGGAGGTTCGAGCTCTCCCGGTGGTGGTGCGGCGCTTTTTTTCTGTGGGCTGATAGCTTTGAAGATATGTTCTGATGGTGGTGAGATTGGAGCAAGACTGTCTCCGTGGCGCAATGGGCTAGCGCGATCGGCTGTTAACCGAAAGGTTGAAGTTTCGAGCCCTCCCGGGAGTGGTGTGTTGCTTTTTTCTTTGTGGTAATAGCTTTGAAGATATGTTCTGATGGTGGTGAGAGTGGAGCAGGACTGTCTCCATGGCGCAGTTGGCTAGCGCGATCGGCTGTTAACCGAAAGGTTGGAGGTTCGAGCCCACCCGGTAATGGTGTGGCGCTTTTTTTTCTTTGTTCTGATAGCTTTGAAGATATGTTCTGATGGTGTCGAGAGTGGAGCAGGACAGTCTCCGTGGCGCGATTGGCTAGCGCGATTGGCTGTTAACCGAAAAGTTGGAGGTTCGAGCCCACCCGTTGGTGGTGCGGCGCTTTTTTTTCTTTGTGCTGATAGCTTTGAAGATATGTTCTGATGGTGGCGAGAGTAGAGCAGGACTGTCTTCGTGGCGCAATTGGCTAGCGCGATCGGCTGTTAACCGACATGTTGGAGGTTCGAGCCCACCCTGTGGTGGTGCGGTGCTTTTTTTTCTTTGTGCTGATAGCTTTGAAGATATGTTCTTATGGTGGTGAGCGTGGAGCAAGACTGTCCCCGTGGCGGAATGGGCTAGCGCGATCGGCTGTAAACCGAAAGGTTGGAGGTTCGAGCCCACCCGGTGGTGGTGCGGCGCTTTTTTTTTCTTTGGGGCGATAGCTCTGAAGAATTGGTCTGACGGTGGTGAGAGTGGAGCACGATTGTCTCGGTGGCACAGTTGGCTAGCGCGATCGGCTGTTAACCGAAAGGTTGGAGGTTCGAGCCCACCCGGTGATGGTGTGGCGCTTTTTTTTCTTTGTGCTGATAGCTTTGAAGATATGTTCTGATGGTGGTGAGAGTAGAGCAGGACTGTCTTCGTGGCGCAATTGGCTAGCGCGATCGGCTGTTAACCGAAAGGTTGGAGGTTCGAGCCCACCCGGTGGTGGTGCAGCGCTTTTTTTTTGCGCTGAAAGCTTTGAAGATATGTTCTGATGGTGGTGAGAGTGGAGAAGACTGTCCCCGTGGCGCAATGAGCTAGCGCGATCGGCTGTTAACCGAAAGGTTGGAGTTTCGAGCCCTCCCGGGAGTGGTGTGTTGCTTTTTTTTTTGCGGTAATAGCTTTGAAGTTATGTTCTGATGGTGGTGAGAGTGCAGCAGGACTGTCTTCGTGGCGCAATTGGCTAGCGCGATCGGCTGTTAACCGAAGGGTTGGAGGTTCGAGCCCACCCGGTGGTGGTGCGGCGCTTTCTTTTTTTTGGGGTGATAGCTCTGAAGAAATGTTCTGACGGTGGTGAGAGTGGAGCAGGACTGTCTCCGTGGCACAATTGGCTAACGCGATCGGCTGTTAACCGAAAAGTTGGAGGTTCGAGCTCTCCCGGTGGTGGTGCGGCGCTTTTTTTCTGTGGGCTGATAGCTTTGAAGATATGTTCTGATGGTGGTGAGAGTAGAGCAGGACTGTCTCCGTGGCGCAATTGGCTAGCGCGATCGGCTGTTAACCGAAAGGTTGGAGGTTCGAGCCCACGCGGTGGTGGTGCGGCGCTTTTTTTTCTTTGCGCTAATAGCTTTGAAGATATGTCCTGATGGTGTTGAGAGTGGAGCAGGACTGTCTCCGTGGCGCAATTGGCTAGCGCGATCGGCTGTTAACCGAAAGGTTGGAGTTTCGAGCCCTCCCGGGAGTGGTGTGTTGCTTTTTTATTTGTGGTAATAGCTTTGAAGATATGTTCGGATGGTGGTGAGAGTGGAGCAGGACTGTCTCCGTGGCGCAGTTGGCTAGCGCGATCGGCTGTTAACCGAAAGGTTGGAGGTTCGAGCCCACCCGGTGATGGCGTGGCGCTTTTTTTCTTTGTGCTGATAGCTTTGAAGATATGTTCTGATGGTGGTGAGTGTGGAGCAGGACTGTCTCCGTGGCGCAATTGGCTAGCGCGATCGGCTGTAAATCGAAAGGTTGGAGTTTCGAGCTCTCCCGGGAGTGGTGTGTTGCTTTTTTCTTTGCACTGACAGCTTTGAAGATATGTTCTGATGGTGGTGAGAGTGGAGCAGGACTGTCTCCGTGGCGCAATGGGCTAGCGCGATCGGCTGTTAACCGAAAGGTTGGAGTTTCGAGCCCACCCGGTGGTGGTGCGGCGCTTTTTTTCTTTGGGCTGATAGCTCTGAAGAAATGTTCTGACGGTGGTGAGAGTTGAGCAGGACTGTCTCCGTGGCGCAATTGGCTTGCGCCATCGGCTATTAACCGAAAGGTTGGAGGTTCGAGCCCACCCGGTGATGGTGTGTTGCTTTTTTCTTTGTGGTAATAGCTTTGAAGATATGTTCTGATGGTGGTGAGAGTGGAGCAGGACTGTCTCCATGGCGCGATTGGCTAGCGCGATCGGCTCTTAACCGAAAGGTTGGAGTTTCGAGCCCACCCGGTGGTGGTGCGGCGGTTTTTTTTCTTTTGGCTGATAGCTCTGAAGAAATGTTCTGACGGTGGTGAGAGTGGAGCAGGACTGTCTCCGTGGCGCAATTGGCTAGCGCGATCGGCTGTTAACCGAAAGGTTGGAGGTTCGAGCCCACCCGGTGGTGGTGCGGCGCTTTTTTTTCTTTGGGGCGATAGCTCTGAAGAAATGGTCTGACGGTGGTGAGAATGGAGCACGATTGTCTCCGTGGCGCAATGGGCTAGCGCGATCGGCTGTTAACCGAAAGGTTGGAGTTTCGAGCCCTCCCGGGAGTGGTGTGTTGCTTTTTTCTTTGCGGTAATAGCTTTGAAGTTATGTTCTGATGGTGGTGAGAGTGCAGCAGGACTGTCTTCGTGGCGCAATTGGCTAGCGGGATCGGCTGTTAACCGAAAGGTTGGAGGTTCGAGCCCACCCGGTGGTCATGCGGCGCTTTCTTTTTTTTGGGGTGATAGCTCTGAAGAAATGTTCTGACGGTGGTGAGAGTGGAGCAGGACTGTCTCCGTGGCACAATTGGCTAACGCGATCGGCTGTTAACCGAAAAGTTGGAGGTTCGAGCTCTCCCGGTGGTGGTGCGGCGCTTTTTTTCTGTGGGCTGATAGCTTTGAAGATATGTTCTGATGGTGGTGAGAGTAGAGCAGGAATGTCTCCGTGGCGCAATTGGCTAGCGCGATCGGCTGTTAACCGAAAGGTTGGAGGTTCGAGCCCACGCGGTGGTGGTGCGGCGCTTTTTTTTCTTTGCGCTAATAGCTTTGAAGATATGTCCTGATGGTGTTGAGAGTGGAGCAGGACTGTCTCCGTGGCGCAATTGGCTAGCGCGATCGGCTGTTAACCGAAACGTTGGAGTTTCGAGCCCTCCCGGGAGTGGTGTGTTGCTTTTTTCTTTGTGCTGATAGCTTTGAAGATATGTTCTGATGGTGGTGAGAGTGGAGCACGACTGTCTCCGTGGCGCAGTTGGCTAGCGCGATCGGCTGTTAACCGAAAGGTTGGAGGTTCGAGCCCACCCGGTGATGGCGTGGCGCTTTTTTTTCTTTGTGCTGATAGCTTTGAAGATATGTTCTGATGGTGGTGAGAGTGGAGCAGGACTGTCTCCGTGGCGCAATTGGCTAGCGCGATCGGCTGTAAATCGAAAGGTTGGAGTTTCGAGCTCTCCCGGGAGTGGTGTGTTGCTTTTTTCTTTGCGCTGAAAGCTTTGAAGATAAAGATATGTTCTGATGGTGGTGAGAGTGGAGCAGGACTGTCTCCGTGGCGCAATGGGCTAGCGCGATCGGCTGTTAACCGAAAGGTTGGAGTTTCGAGCCCACCCGGTGGTGGTGCGGCGCTTTTTTTTCTTTGGGCTGATAGGTCTGAAGAAATGTTCTGACGGTGGTGAGAGTTGAGCAGGTCTGTCTCCGTGGCGCAATTGGCTAGCGCGATCGGCTGTTAACCGAAAGGTTGGAGGTTCGAGCCCACCCGGTGGTGGTGCGGCGCTTTTTTTTTCTTTGGGGCGATAGCTCTGAAGAAATGGTCTGACGGTGGTGAGAGTGGAGCACGATTGTCTCGGTGGCGCAGTTGGCTAGCGCGATCGGCTGTTAACCGAAAGGTTGGAGGTTCGAGCCCACCCGGTGATGGTGTGGCGCTTTTTTTCTTTGTGCTTATAGCTTTGAAGATATGTTCTGATGGTGGTGAGAGTGGAGCAGGACTGTCTCCGTGGCGCAATTCGCTAGCGCGATTGGCTGTTAACCGAAAAGTTGGAGGTTCGAGCCCACCCGGTGGTGGTGCGGCGCTTTTTCTTCTTTGGGCTGATAGCTTTGAAGATATGTTCTGATGGTGGCGAGAGTAGAGCAGGACTGTCTTCGTGGCGCAATTGGCTAGCGCGATCGGCTGTTAACCGAAAAGTTGGGATTCGAGCCCGCCCTGTGGTGGTGCAGCGCTTTTATTTCTTTGGGCTGATAGCTTTGAAGATATGTTCTGATGGTGGTGAGAGTGGAGCAGGACTGTCTCCGTGGCACAATCGGCTAGCGCGATTGGCTGTTAACCGAAAGGTGTGAGTTTCGAGCCCTCCCGGGAGTGGTGTGTTGCTTTTTTCTTTGCGCTGATAGCTTTGAAGATATGTTCTGATGGTGGTGAGAGTGGAGCACGACTGTCTCCGTGGCGCAGTTGGCTAGCGCGATCGGCTGTTAACCGAAAGGTTGGAGGTTCGAGCTCACCCGGTGATGGTGTGGCGCTTTTTTTCTTTGTGCTGATAGCTTTGAAGATATGTTCTAATGGTGGTGAGAGTGGAGCAGGACTGTCTCCGTGGCGCAATTGGCTAGCGCGATTGGCTGTTAACCGAAAGGTTGGAGGTTCGAGCCCACCCGGTGGTGGTGCGGTGCTTTTTTTTCTTTGGGCTGATAGCTTTGAAGATATGTTCTGAAGGTGGTGAGAGTAGAGCAGGGCTGTCTCCGTGGCGCAATTGGCTTGCGCGATCGGCTGTTAACCGAAAGGTTGGAGGTTCGAGCCCACCCCGTGGTGGTGCGGCGCTTTTTTTTCTTTGCGCTGATAGCTTTGAAGATATGTTCTGATGGTGGTGAGAGTGGAGCAAGACTGTCTCCGTGGCGCAATGGGCTAGCGCGATCGGCTGTAAACCGAGAGGCTGGAGTTTCGAGCCCACCCGGTGGTGGTGCGGCGCTTTTTTTCTTTGGGCTGATAGCTCTGAAGAAATGTTCTGACGGTGGTGAGAGTTGAGCAGGACTGTCTCCGTGGCGCAATTGGCTTGCGCCATCGGCTATTAACCGAAAGGTTGGAGGTTCGAGCCCACCCGGTGATGGTGTGTTGCTTTTTTCTTTGTGGTAATAGCTTTGAAGATATGTTCTGATGGTGGTGAGAGTGGAGCAGGACTGTCTCCATGGCGCGATTGGCTAGCGCGATCGGCTCTTAACCGAAAGGTTGGAGTTTCGAGCCCACCCGGTGGTGGTGCGGCGGTTTTTTTTCTTTTGGCTGATAGCTCTGAAGAAATGTTCTGACGGTGGTGAGAGTGGAGCAGGACTGTCTCCGTGGCGCAATTGGCTAGCGCGATCGGCTGTTAACCGAAAGGTTGGAGGTTCGAGCCCACCCGGTGGTGGTGCGGCGCTTTTTTTTCTTTGGGGCGATAGCTCTGAAGAAATGGTCTGACGGTGGTGAGAATGGAGCACGATTGTCTCCGTGGCGCAATGGGCTAGCGCGATCGGCTGTTAACCGAAAGGTTGGAGTTTCGAGCCCTCCCGGGAGTGGTGTGTTGCGTTTTTCTTTGTGGTAATAGCTTTGGAGATATGTTGTGATGGTGGTGAGAGTGGAGCAGGACTGTCTCCATGGCGCAATTGGCTAGCGCGAACGGCTGTTAACCAAAAGGTTGGAGTTTCGAGCCCACCGGGTGGTGGTGCGGCGCTCTTTTTTTCTTTGGGCTGATAGCTCTGAAGAAATCTTCTGACGGTGGTGAGAGTTGAGCAGGACTGTCTCCGTGGCGCAATTGGCTAGCGCGATTGGCTGTTAACCGAAAGGTTGGAGGTTCGAGCCCACCCGGTGGTGGTGCGGCGCTTATTTTTTCTTTGGGGCGATAGCTCTGAAGAAATGGTCTGACGGTGGTGAGAGTGGAGCACGATTGTCTCCGAGGCGAAGTTGGCTGGCGCGATCGGCTGTTAACCGAAAGGTTGGAGGTTCGAGCCCACACGGTGATGGTGTGGCGCTTTTTTTCTTTGTGCTGATAGCTTTGAAGATATGTTCTGAAGGTGGTGAGAGTGGAGCAGGGCTGTCTCCGTGGCGCAATTGGCTTGCGCCATCGGCTGTTAACCGAAAGGTTGGAGGTTCGAGCCCACCCGGTGGTGGTGCGGCGCTTTTTTTTTCTTTGGGGTGATAGCTCTGAAGAAATGGTCTGACGGTGGTGAGAGTGGAGCACGACTGTTCCGTGGCGCAAAGGGCTAGCGCGATCGGCTGTTAACCGAAAGGTTGGAGTTTCGAGCCCTCCCGGGAGTGGTGTGTTGCTTTTTTCTTTGCGCTGATAGCTTTGAAGATATGTTGTGATGGTGGTGAGAGTGGAGCAGGACTGTCTCCGTGGCGCAATTGGCTAGCGCGATCGGCTGTTAACCAAAAGGTTGGAGGTTCGAGCCCACCCGGTGGTGGTGCGGCGCTTTTTTTCTGTGGGCTGATAGCTTTGAAAATATGTTTTGATGGTGGTGAGAGTGGAGCAAGACTGTCCCCGTGAGGCATTGGGCTAGCGCGATCGGCTGTAAACCGAAAGGTTGGAGTTTCGAGCCCTCCCGGGAGTGGTGTGTTGCTTTTTTCTTTGCACTGACAGCTTTGAAGATATGTTCTGATGGTGGTGAGAGTGGAGCAGGACTGTCTCCGTGGCGCAATTGGCTAGCGCGATCGGCTGTTAACCGAAAGGTTGGAGGTTCGAGCCTGTGAGGGATAAGGTTCGAGTAATCTCGGCAACTTAAATAATCGTTGTCGAGACTGACGAAGACATTTGCAACTTGAGTTATAAGGCTTTAATGCCACAAAAAAAGAAAAAAAACGATAATGAAGCTTGGCGTGTTACATGGCAACAGCGAAGAACTGCCTTAGGTACGAGCACGACACACGTTCTCGAAAGACAAGGTCTGACGCTTAGCGTAGTCCCCCACTGCACTACACAAGGTTTGAAACACTTCACCGTGTGACGTCGAAGGCAGATGAGTCGATGCGTTGCGTTGCGTCTTACGCCGACATCAGCGATGCCTCAGGCATGGTCGGAGCGGAGCGTGAGGCAGAGTCGATGTGTGGCAAGCACGTCCCGGACAGCCCGTAGTAGGCCCAGGTCTGGAAAACGCCCGGATCCGAGTACAACGGACCGGCGCCGGCTGCTGGATCACACGGTAGAAGGGAGCCAGGCTCGTGCGGAACACAGGCACAGGTAGGCTTCGGGACCACGACCCGACGAGCGCTTCAGCCTGCCACTGTTTCGTTCGGATCCTTCTTCTCCAACGCGCCGTCGTCGTCTTCCTCTTCTCTCTCCCCATGGCTTGGCTTGACTTTGACGACACGATTCCGCCTTTTCCTTGTCTCATCGTCATCTTCGTCGGCGTACGGCACAGCACAAACTCACAAACATCGCGCACCAGATGAACCTACCGCGCATATCATGACAAAAGTCCCCCCTTTCAAAAGTTTTTTTTTCTTTTTTTTAAAAAAAAACTGTCCAAAGTGCGCGGGAGACAAGACTTACGACAAACAAATGTACAGAACTGTTGCACCAAGAGAATAGTCTGTATGTGAGAGTCCCTAGGCATATGGTACATTATTACATTAATGTTGTATAGCTAGCACCTACACCTGTAGCCTGCTCATATAATCAGCACCTACGTTCTCTGATCCTTTGATATGCTCAACGCGAAAGGTGTACTCTTGCAATGCGAGACTCCAGTGGAAGATCCGGCTGTTCAAATGCTTGGCTTGAGAGAGGTATCGTAGCGGTTGATGGTCAGTCTGAACGACGAAGCTTGACTAGTGACTTCTGGTTGACGTTCTTCGTAGCGCTTGAGCATGTTTATGTGAAACATTTTCGTGGTGTGCCCAAGGTCCAACCAATAGTCGTGGTCATTCTTTTTTCCTGTAACCGGAAATGGCCCCTTCCAGTGCATAAGAAGCTTGTTTTCCCTGGTTGGGAGCAATATAAGAGCCCGGTCACCAACTTTGAGCTGTCGGGTTTTGGAGGTTCGGTCATAATACTTCTTTTGCGAGTGTTGAGCTCGGGAGAGATTCTCTTGAGCCAGCTTCAAGGTGCGTTCAAGACGTTCTCTCAGATCAAGCACGTATCCGTAAGTAGTCTTGATATCTTCCTCTAGGTTTTCCCCTGTCCAGAGTTCCTTCAATATATCCAGGGGTCCTCGGACGTGCCGGCCGTAGATCAGTTCAAACGGCGAGAAGCCCATACTGTCCTGAGGTACTTCTCGATAGGCGAATAACAGAGGCACAAGAAATCGGTCCCATGACTTCGGCTTCTCTTGGCACAACTTGCGCAACATCTGTTTCAAAGTGCCGTTGAACCTTTCGACCAAGCCATTGCATATCGGGTGGTAAGGCGTCGAGCTCAAATGTCGAATAGCAAGCAGAGCATTCACCTCTTCCATCAGGCCTGACGTGAAGCAGGATGCTTGATCACAGAGGATCTCCCGTGGAAATCCTATTTGAGAGAACATCTCCAGTAGTCCATCTGCTACTGTTGCCGAATCAATTGCGGGCAAAGCCACCGCGTCCGGGTACCGAGTGGCGAAATCCACAAGGGTAAGAATGTACCGATTACCCTTCTTTGAAATCGGCGTCAGAGGTCCAATGATATCAACGGCCACACGTTCGAATGGCGTGTCAATCAAAGGCATTCGTCCAAGAGGCGCCTTGCCTACTTTGCCTTTGGGATATGTCCTTTGGCATGCGTCGCATGATTTTACGAATCTTCGTACCTCCTCCTGTACACCGGGCCAATAAAACGACTCCAAAACTCGGTCCTTCGTCTTCTTGATACCCTGGTGACCAGATATCGGTGATTCATGTGCCAAGTGCAACACATGGACACGCAACGCCTTTGGAACCACCGCTTGTTGAACTGATTTACCCGGAGTCAAGTGGTAAGTAAAGTGTGGGATTGGGCTAGTTGGTAATCCATATAAAACTTCTAGGCGCGTAAAACTTCAGACAACTAACATAAGAGACAAGGACTGCGCTCGTCCTTGTCTCTTATGTTAGTTGTCTGAAGTTTTACGCGCCTAGAAGTTTTATATGTCAAGTGGTAAACGCGGTACAAGATTCCTTTCTCGAACATAAATGAGTGGTATGTGGCTCCTTTACCGCGGATGAGGGTGTCGACTTTCGCCCTACAAACATCCAGCGACCGGTCTTCCTCTTGTTTTTGGCGAAATGACTCCTGTGTCACCTCTAAGTTTCCAAATTTAGCAGTCGTGAGCTTCCGGCGATGTCCTTTGCTTGAAACACCAACCATGACTGTGCTCTTCGTCCCGCACCCATCCTTGGATTTCTCTTCAGAATTCAATGCCTGATTAGTTTCCGACTTCAGGCTCGCTGACTCCTTCCACGTTGAGTCGGGGTCATTAGCGTCACGGGCGCCGGGAACATTTCCTACGATGACATCGTAAAGTGGCGACGTCATGCATTTGACTATCGCATTTCCGGTGAAATAGGGCGATAGAATCCGTACTTCTGCTTCCGGTACCTCGATGCAACTACCATCGGCCAATAAAATAGTGGCGGTAGTACCCGTCAGCGCATCATCGGGAACGAGGGAACGTCGCACGACCAGGGTGTTGCTTCCAGTATCCCTCAAGACTGATACAGTATGTCCAAACACTTCTCCCTGTAACACCGGCAAGTTTCGTGTAGCTGTTGCGGTGCGCGTTCGGAGTGCACTAGCAACATATTCATCTGGTGATGAATCATCGGCACATCGGGGCGTCTCGGACTTCTGGTCAGTAGACACGATGCAAGATGTCATTTTCTTTGACCCGCCGTTGCTTGGGCATGCTCTTGCATCGTGGCCGGGCTTCCGACAGTGCCCACAGAAGACTCGTTGGGGTTTCGTGCGGCAATCAGATGCTCTGTGGCCGGGTCGATCACAGACGAAACATCTAAGAGGAGGCTGGGTATAAGTAAATCCTTCTTGTTCCTTGGGAATGTTGTTTGCAGACTTGGTACGAAATACCAACAAGTTTGTTTGCCGCTGGGCTTCCAAGAAGGTATCAGCTGCTTCTGCCATTTCTTTTACCGTCCTGCATTTCTTCTCCCTTAGAAAAAGTGCCAGGCGATCGTGGCAGTTATTCAGAAACTGCTCAGCTACAATGAGGTTGCGCACGGATGCAAAGTCCTCGTCCGTTTCCGACATTTCCAGCCATCTATCGAAGTAACTCTGTAATCTCGTGGCGTACTGTTTACCAGTTTCGCCGTCTTCAGGCTTGCTTTGCCGAAACTTTTCGCGATAGCCTTCGGCTGTGAAACGAAACCTCTGGAGCAAGGCCACTTTCGTACTCTGGTAATCCATTGAGTCTTCTGGCGACAGACGACCGAAGACTTTCAATGCTTCCCCACTGAGGCATAAACTAAGCGCTGTCGCCCACTTCTCCTCAGACCACTCTTGACCAACTGCTACGCGTTCGAACCTCTTGAGATACGCATCGAGATCGTCACGCCCCTCGTCAAACACTGGAATCAGGTTGTGAGGATTGATCAAGCACGGGCGGCTTTGACTCCTCTCAGGTTCGCGGTCCCGCGCTGTTGGCTCTCGGCTACCTTCAACCTCAGCTAGTCGAATTCGCAGTTGAAGAATTCTCTCTTCTATCTCCAAACGTTCCTTCGCCGCCTGCCTTTCCGCGGAACGCTCTTCACGCGCTTGCACAGATTCCTCATGAGCCCGCTTTAACCGCGCGTCTACCCACGTCTTTAGCTCGGCTCCTTGAAGCCCCATGCGTTCCGCTAGCGTTATAAGCTCTTGCTCACTCATCTTCCCTACAGCCCAGTGCAAACGGCTTCGTCCTGTCGCGCGGACGCCAATTGTGAGGGATAAGGTTCGAGTAATCTCGGCAACTTAAATAATCGTTGTCGAGACTGACGAAGACATTTGCAACTTGAGTTATAAGGCTTTAATGCCACAAAAAAAAAGAAAAAAAAACGATAATGAAGCTTGGCGTGTTACATGGCAACAGCGAAGAACTGCCTTAGGTACGAGCACGACACACGTTCTCGAAAGACAAGGTCTGACGCTTAGCGTAGTCCCCCACTGCACTACACAAGGTTTGAAACACTTCACCGTGTGACGTCGAAGGCAGATGAGTCGATGCGTTGCGTTGCGTCTTACGCCGACATCAGCGATGCCTCAGGCATGGTCGGAGCGGAGCGTGAGGCAGAGTCGATGTGTGGCAAGCACGTCCCGGACAGCCCGTAGTAGGCCCAGGTCTGGAAAACGCCCGGATCCGAGTTCAACGGACCGGCGCCGGCTGCTGGATCACACGGTAGAAGGGAGCCAGGCTCGTGCGGAACACAGGCACAGGTAGGCTTCGGGACCACGACCCGACGAGCGCTTCAGCCTGCCACTGTTTCGTTCGGATCCTTCTTCTCCAACGCGCCGTCGTCGTCTTCCTCTTCTCTCTCCCCATGGCTTGGCTTGACTTTGACGACACGATTCCGCCTTTTCCTTGTCTCATCGTCATCTTCGTCGGCGTACGGCACAGCACAAACTCACAAACATCGCGCACCAGATGAACCTACCGCGCATATCATGACAGAGCCCACCCGGTGGTGGTGCGGCGCTTTTTTTCCTTTGCGCTAATAGCTTTGAAGATATGTCCTGATGGTGTTGAGAGTGGAGCAATACTGTCTCCGTGGCGCTATGAGCTAGCGCGATCGGCTGTTAACCGAAAGGTTGGAGTTTCGAGCCCTCCCGGGAGTGGTGTGTTGCTTTTTTCTTTGTGGTAATAGCTTTGAAGATGAGTTCTGATGGTGGTGAGAGTGGAGCAGGACTGTCTCCATGGCGCAATTGGCTAGCGCGATCGGCTGTTAACCGAAAGGTTGGAGTTTCGAGCCCACCCGGTGGTGGTGCGGCGCTTTTTTTTCTTTGGGCTGATAGCTCTGAAGAAATGTTCTGACGGTGGTAAGAGTGGAGCAGGACTGTCTCCGTGGGGCAATTGGCTAGCGCGATCGGCTGTTAACCGAAAGGTTGGAGGTTCGAGCCCACCCGGTGGTGGTGCGGCGCTTTTTTTTCTTTGGGCTGAGAGCTTTGAAGATATGTTCTGATGGTGGTGAGAGTAGAGCAGGACTGTCTCCGTGGCGCAATTGGCTAGCGCGATCGGCTGTTACCGAAAGGTTGGAGTTTCGAGCCCTCCCGGGAGTTGTGTGTTGCTTTTTTCTTTGCGCTGATAGCTTTGAAGATATGTTCTGATGGTGGTGAGAGTGGAGCACGACTGTCTCCGTGGCGCAGTTGGCTAGCGCGATCGGCTGTTAACCGAAAGGTTGGAGGTTCGAGCCCACCCGGTGATGGTGTGGCGCTTTTTTTTCTTTGTGCTGATAGCTTTGAAGATATGTTCTGATGGTGGTGAGAGTGGAGCAGGACTGTCTCCGTGGCGCAATTGGCTTGCGCGATCGGCTGTTAACCGAAAGGTTGGAGGTTCGACCCCACCCCGTGGTGGTGCGGCGCTTTTTTTTCTTTGCACTGAGAGCTTTGAAGATATGTTCTGATGGTGGTGAGAGTGGAGCAGGACTGTCTCCGTTGCGCAATGGGCTAGCGCGATCGGCTGTTAACCGAAAGGTTGGAGTTTCGAGCCCACCCGGTGGTGGTGCGGCGCTTTTTTTTCTTTGGGCTGATAGGTCTGAAGAAATGTTCTGACGGTGGTGAGAGTTGAGCAGGACTGTCTCCGTGGCGCAATTGGCTAGCGCGATCGGCTGTTAACCGAAAGGTTGGAGGTTCGAGCCCACCCGGTGGTGGTGCGGCGCTTTTTTTTTCTTTGGGGCGATAGCTCTGAAGAAATGGTCTGACGGTGGTGAGAGTGGAGCACGATTGTCTCGGTGGCGCAGTTGGCTAGCGCGATCGGCTGTTAACCGAAAGGTCGGAGGTTCGAGCCCACCCGGTGATGGTGTGGCGCTTTTTTTTCTTTGTGCTTATAGCTTTGAAGATATGTTCTGATGGTGGTGAGAGTGGAGCAGGACTGTCTCCGTGGCGCAATTCGCTAGCGCGATTGGCTGTTAACCGAAAAGTTGGAGGTTCGAGCCCACCCGGTGGTGGTGCGGCGCTTTTTCTTCTTTGGGCTGATAGCTTTGAAGATATGTTCTGATGGTGGCGAGAGTAGAGCAGGACTGTCTTCGTGGCGCAATTGGCTAGCGCGATCGGCTGTTAACCGAAAAGTTGGGATTCGAGCCCTCCCGGGAGTGGTGTGTTGCTTTTTTCTTTGCGCTGATAGCTTTGAAGATATGTTCTGATGGTGGTGAGAGTGGAGCACGACTGTCTCCGTGGCGCAGTTGGCTAGCGCGATCGGCTGTTAACCGAAAGGTTGGAGGTTGGAGCTCACCCGGTGATGGTGTGGCGCTTTTTTTCTTTGTGCTGATAGCTTTGAAGATATGTTCTGATGGTGGTGAGAGTGGAGCAGGACTGTCTCCGTGGCGCAATTGGCTAGCGTGATTGGCTGTTAACCGAAAGGTTGGAGGTTCGAGCCCACCTGGTGGTGGTGCGGTGCTTTTTTTTCTTTGGGCTGATAGCTTTGAAGATATGTTCTGAAGGTGGTGAGAGTAGAGCAGGGCTGTCTCCGTGGCGCAATTGGCTTGCGCGATCGGCTGTTAACCGAAAGGTTGGAGGTTCGAGCCCACCCCGTGGTGGTGCGGCGCTTTTTTTTCTTTGCGCTGATAGCTTTGAAGATATGTTCTGATGGTGGTGAGAGTGGAGCAAGACTGTCCCCGTGGCGCAATGGGCTAGCGCGATCGGCTGTAAACCGAGAGGCTGGAGTTTCGAGCCCACCCGGTGGTGGTGCGGCGCTTTTTTTCTTTGGGCTGATAGCTCTGAAGAAATGTTCTGACGGTGGTGAGAGTGTAGCAGGACTGTCTCCGTGGCGCAATTGGCTAGCGCGATCGGCTGTTAACCAAAAGGTTGGAGGTTCGAGCCCACCCGGTGGTGGTGCGGCGCTTTTTTTCTGTGGGCTGATAGCTTTGAAAATATGTTTTGATGGTGGTGAGAGTGGAGCAAGACTGTCCCCGTGGCGCATTGGGCTAGCGCGATCGGCTGTAAACCGAAAGGTTGGAGTTTCGAGCCCTCCCGGGAGTGGTGTGTTGCTTTTTTCTTTGCACTGACAGCTTTGAAGATATGTTCTGATGGTGGTGAGAGTGGAGCAGGACTGTCTCCGTGGCGCAATTGGCTTGCGCGATCGGCTGTTAACCGAAAGGTTGGAGGTTCGAGCCCACCCGGTGGTGGTGCGGCGCTTTTTTTCTTTGCGCTGATAGCTTTGAAGATATGTTCTGATGGTGGTGAGAGTGGAGCAAGACTGTCCCCGTGGCGCATTGGGCTTGCGCGATCGGCTGTAAACCGAAAGGTTGGAGTTTCGAGCCCTCCCGGGAGTGGTGTGTTGCTTTTTTCTTTGCACTGACAGCTTTGAAGATATGTTCTGATGGTGGTGAGAGTGGAGCAGAACTGTCTCCGTTGCGCAATTGGCTAGCGCGATCGGCTGTTAACCGAAAGGTTGGAGGTTCGAGCCCACCCGGTGGTGGTGCGGCGCTTTTTTTTCTTTGCGCTAATAGCTTTGAAGATATGTCCTGATGGTGTTGAGAGTGGAGCAATACTGTCTCCGTGGCGCTATGAGCTAGCGCGATCGGCTGTTAACCGAAAGGTTGGAGTTTCGAGCCCTCCCGGGAGTGGTGTGTTGCTTTTTTCTTTGTGGTAATAGCTTTGAAGATGAGTTCTGATGGTGGTGAGAGTGGAGCAGGACTGTCTCCATGGCGCAATTGGCTAGCGCGATCGGCTGTTAACCGAAAGGTTGGAGTTTCGAGCCCACCCGGTGGTGGTGCGGCGCTTTTTTTTTCTTTGGGCTGATAGCTCTGAAGAAATGTTCTGACGGTGGTAAGAGTGGAGCAGGACTGTCTCCGTGGGGCAATGGGCTAGCGCGATTGGCTGTTTACCGAAAGGTTGGAGGTTCGAGCCCACCCGGTGGTGGTGCGGTGCTTTTTTTCTTTGGGCTGATAGCTTTGAAGATATGTTCTGAAGGTGGTGAGAGTAGAGCAGGGCTGTCTCCGTGGCGCAATTGGCTTGCGCGATCGGCTGTTAACCGAAAGGTTGGAGGTTCGAGCCCACCCCGTGGTGGTGCGGCGCTTTTTTTTCTTTGCGCTGATAGCTTTGAAGATATGTTCTGATGGTGGTGAGAGTGGAGCAAGACTGTCCCCGTGGCGCAATGGGCTAGCGCGATCGGCTGTAAACCGAGAGGCTGGAGTTTCGAGCCCACCCGGTGGTGGTGTGTTGCTTTTTTCTTTGCACTGACAGCTTTGAAGATATGTTCTGATGGTGGTGAGAGTGGAGCAGGACTGTCTCCGTGGCGCAATTGGCTTGCGCGATCGGCTGTTAACCGAAAGGTTGGAGGTTTGAGCCCACCCGGTGGTGGTGCGGCGCTTTTTTTCTTTGCGCTGATAGCTTTGAAGATATGTTCTGATGGTGGTGAGAGTGGAGCAAGACTGTCCCCGTGGCGCATTGGGCTTGCGCGATCGGCTGTAAACCGAAAGGTTGGAGTTTCGAGCCCTCCCGGGAGTGGTGTGTTGCTTTTTTCTTTGCACTGACAGCTTTGAAGATATGTTCTGATGGTGGTGAGAGTGGAGCAGAACTGTCTCCGTTGCGCAATTGGCTAGCGCGATCGGCTGTTAACCGAAAGGTTGGAGGTTCGAGCCCACCCGGTGGTGGTGCGGCGCTTTTTTTTCTTTGCGCTAATAGCTTTGAAGATATGTCCTGATGGTGTTGAGAGTGGAGCAATACTGTCTCCGTGGCGCTATGAGCTAGCGCGATCGGCTGTTAACCGAAAGGTTGGAGTTTCGAGCCCTCCCGGGAGTGGTGTGTTGCTTTTTTCTTTGTGGTAATAGCTTTGAAGATGAGTTCTGATGGTGGTGAGAGTGGAGCAGGACTGTCTCCATGGCGCAATTGGCTAGCGCGATCGGCTGTTAACCGAAAGGTTGGAGTTTCGAGCCCACCCGGTGGTGGTGCGGCGCTTTTTTTTTCTTTGGGCTGATAGCTCTGAAGAAATGTTCTGACGGTGGTAAGAGTGGAGCAGGACTGTCTCCGTGGGGCAATGGGCTAGCGCGATTGGCTGTTTACCGAAAGGTTGGAGGTTCGAGCCCACCCGGTGGTGGTGCGGTGCTTTTTTTCTTTGGGCTGATAGCTTTGAAGATATGTTCTGAAGGTGGTGAGAGTAGAGCAGGACTGTCTCCGTGGCGCAATTGGCTAGCGCGATCGGCTGTTACCGAAAGGTTGGAGTTTCGAGCCCTCCCGGGAGTTGTGTGTTGCTTTTTTCTTTGCGCTGATAGCTTTGAAGATATGTTCTGATGGTGGTGAGAGTGGAGCAGGACTGTCTCCGTTGCGCAATGGGCTAGCGCGATCGGCTGTTAACCGAAAGGTTGGAGTTTCGAGCCCACCCGGTGGTGGTGCGGCGCTTTTTTTTCTTTGGGCTGATAGGTCTGAAGAAATGTTCTGACGGTGGTGAGAGTTGAGCAGGACTGTCTCCGTGGCGCAATTGGCTAGCGCGATCGGCTGTTAACCGAAAGGTTGGAGGTTCGAGCCCACCCGGTGGTGGTGCGGCGCTTTTTTTTTCTTTGGGGCGATAGCTCTGAAGAAATGGTCTGACGGTGGTGAGAGTGGAGCACGATTGTCTCGGTGGCGCAGTTGGCTAGCGCGATCGGCTGTTAACCGAAAGGTCGGAGGTTCGAGCCCACCCGGTGATGGTGTGGCGCTTTTTTTTCTTTGTGCTTATAGCTTTGAAGATATGTTCTGATGGTGGTGAGAGTGGAGCAGGACTGTCTCCATGGCGCGATTGGCTAGCGCGATCGACTCTTAACCGAAAGGTTGGAGTTTCGAGCCCACCCGGTGGTGGTGCGGCGGTTTTTTTTTTCTTTTGGCTGATAGCTCTGAAGAAATGTTCTGACGGTGGTGAGAGTGGAGCAGGACTGTCTCCGTGGCGCAATTGGCTAGCGCGATCGGCTGTTAACCGAAAGGTTGGAGTTTCGAGCCCTACCGGGAGTGGTGTGTTGCTTTTTTCTTTGTGGTAATAGCTTTGGAGATATGTTCTGATGGTGGTGAGAGTGGAGCAGGACTGTCTCCATGGCGCAATTGGCTAGCGCGAACGGCTGTTAACCAAAAGGTTGGAGTTTCGAGCCCACCGGGTGGTGGTGCGGCGCTCTTTTTTTCTTTGGGCTGATAGCTCTGAAGAAATGTTCTGACGGTGGTGAGAGTTGAGCAGGACTGTCTCCGTGGCGCAATTGGCTAGCGCGATCGGCTGTTAACCGAAAGGTTGGAGGTTCGAGCCCACCCGGTGGTGGTGCGGCGCTTGTTTTTTCTTTGGGGCGATAGCTCTGAAGGAATGGTCTGACGGTAGTGAGAGTGGAGCACGATTGTCTCCGAGGCGAAGTTGGCTGGCGCGATCGGCTGTTAACCGAAAGGTTGGAGGTTCGAGCCCAAGAGGTGATGGTGTGGCGCTTTTTTTCTTTGTGCTGATAGCTTTGAAGATATGTTCTGAAGGTGGTGAGAGTGGAGCAGGGCTGTCTCCGTGGCGCAATTGGCTTGCGCCATCGGCGATTAACCGAAAGGTTGGAGGTTCGAGCCCACCCGGTGGTGGTGCGGCGCTTTTTTTTTGGGGTGATAGCTCTGAAGAAATGGTCTGACGGTGGTGAGAGTGGAGCACGATTGTCTCCGTGGCGCAGTTGGCTAGCGCGATCGGCTGTTAACCGAAAGGTTGGAGGTTCGAGCCCACCCGGTGATGGTGTGTTGCTTTTTTCTTTGTGGTAATAGCTTTGAAGATATGTTCTGATGGTGGTGAGAGTGGAGCAGGACTGTCTCCATGGCGCGATTGGCTAGCGCGATCGGCTCTTAACCGAAAGGTTGGAGTTTCGAGCCCACCCGGTGGTGGTGCGGCGGTTTTTTTTCTTTTGGCTGATAGCTCTGAAGAAATGTTCTGACGGTGGTGAGAGTGGAGCAGGACTGTCCCCGTGGCGCAATTGGCTAGCGCGATCGGCTGTTAACCGAAAGGTTGGAGGTTCGAGCCCACCCGGTGGTGGTGCGGCGCTTTTTTTCTGTGGGCTGATAGCTTTGAAAATATGTTTTGATGGTGGTGAGAGTGGAGCAAGACTGTCCCCGTGGCGCATTGGGCTAGCGCGATCGGCTGTAAACCGAAAGGTTGGAGTTTCGAGCCCTCCCGGGAGTGGTGTGTTGCTTTTTTCTTTGCACTGACAGCTTTGAAGATATGTTCTGATGGTGGTGAGAGTGGAGCAGGACTGTCTCCGTGGCGCAATTGGCTTGCGCGATCGGCTGTTAACCGAAAGGTTGGAGGTTCGAGCCCACCCGGTGGTGGTGCGGCGCTTTTTTTCTTTGCGCTGATAGCTTTGAAGATATGTTCTGATGGTGGTGAGAGTGGAGCAAGACTGTCCCCGTGGCGCATTGGGCTTGCGCGATCGGCTGTAAACCGAAAGGTTGGAGTTTCGAGCCCTCCCGGGAGTGGTGTGTTGCTTTTTTCTTTGCACTGACAGCTTTGAAGATATGTTCTGATGGTGGTGAGAGTGGAGCAGAACTGTCTCCGTTGCGCAATTGGCTAGCGCGATCGGCTGTTAACCGAAAGGTTGGAGGTTCGAGCCCACCCGGTGGTGGTGCGGCGCTTTTTTTTCTTTGCGCTAATAGCTTTGAAGATATGTCCTGATGGTGTTGAGAGTGGAGCAATACTGTCTCCGTGGCGCTATGAGCTAGCGCGATCGGCTGTTAACCGAAAGGTTGGAGTTTCGAGCCCTCCCGGGAGTGGTGTGTTGCTTTTTTCTTTGTGGTAATAGCTTTGAAGATGAGTTCTGATGGTGGTGAGAGTGGAGCAGGACTGTCTCCATGGCGCAATTGGCTAGCGCGATCGGCTGTTAACCGAAAGGTTGGAGTTTCGAGCCCACCCGGTGGTGGTGCGGCGCTTTTTTTTTCTTTGGGCTGATAGCTCTGAAGAAATGTTCTGACGGTGGTAAGAGTGGAGCAGGACTGTCTCCGTGGGGCAATGGGCTAGCGCGATTGGCTGTTTACCGAAAGGTTGGAGGTTCGAGCCCACCCGGTGGTGGTGCGGTGCTTTTTTTCTTTGGGCTGATAGCTTTGAAGATATGTTCTGAAGGTGGTGAGAGTAGAGCAGGGCTGTCTCCGTGGCGCAATTGGCTTGCGCGATCGGCTGTTAACCGAAAGGTTGGAGGTTCGAGCCCACCCCGTGGTGGTGCGGCGCTTTTTTTTCTTTGCGCTGATAGCTTTGAAGATATGTTCTGATGGTGGTGAGAGTGGAGCAAGACTGTCCCCGTGGCGCAATGGGCTAGCGCGATCGGCTGTAAACCGAGAGGCTGGAGTTTCGAGCCCACCCGGTGGTGGTGTGTTGCTTTTTTCTTTGCACTGACAGCTTTGAAGATATGTTCTGATGGTGGTGAGAGTGGAGCAGGACTGTCTCCGTGGCGCAATTGGCTTGCGCGATCGGCTGTTAACCGAAAGGTTGGAGGTTTGAGCCCACCCGGTGGTGGTGCGGCGCTTTTTTTCTTTGCGCTGATAGCTTTGAAGATATGTTCTGATGGTGGTGAGAGTGGAGCAAGACTGTCCCCGTGGCGCATTGGGCTTGCGCGATCGGCTGTAAACCGAAAGGTTGGAGTTTCGAGCCCTCCCGGGAGTGGTGTGTTGCTTTTTTCTTTGCACTGACAGCTTTGAAGATATGTTCTGATGGTGGTGAGAGTGGAGCAGAACTGTCTCCGTTGCGCAATTGGCTAGCGCGATCGGCTGTTAACCGAAAGGTTGGAGGTTCGAGCCCACCCGGTGGTGGTGCGGCGCTTTTTTTTCTTTGCGCTAATAGCTTTGAAGATATGTCCTGATGGTGTTGAGAGTGGAGCAATACTGTCTCCGTGGCGCTATGAGCTAGCGCGATCGGCTGTTAACCGAAAGGTTGGAGTTTCGAGCCCTCCCGGGAGTGGTGTGTTGCTTTTTTCTTTGTGGTAATAGCTTTGAAGATGAGTTCTGATGGTGGTGAGAGTGGAGCAGGACTGTCTCCATGGCGCAATTGGCTAGCGCGATCGGCTGTTAACCGAAAGGTTGGAGTTTCGAGCCCACCCGGTGGTGGTGCGGCGCTTTTTTTTTCTTTGGGCTGATAGCTCTGAAGAAATGTTCTGACGGTGGTAAGAGTGGAGCAGGACTGTCTCCGTGGGGCAATGGGCTAGCGCGATTGGCTGTTTACCGAAAGGTTGGAGGTTCGAGCCCACCCGGTGGTGGTGCGGTGCTTTTTTTCTTTGGGCTGATAGCTTTGAAGATATGTTCTGAAGGTGGTGAGAGTAGAGCAGGACTGTCTCCGTGGCGCAATTGGCTAGCGCGATCGGCTGTTACCGAAAGGTTGGAGTTTCGAGCCCTCCCGGGAGTTGTGTGTTGCTTTTTTCTTTGCGCTGATAGCTTTGAAGATATGTTCTGATGGTGGTGAGAGTGGAGCAAGACTGTCCCCGTGGCGCAATGGGCTAGCGCGATCGGCTGTAAACCGAGAGGCTGGAGTTTCGAGCCCACCCGGTGGTGGTGCGGCGCTTTTTTTCTTTGGGGTGATAGCTCCGAAGAAATGTTTTGACGGTGGTGAGAGTTGAGCAGGACTGTCTCCGTGGCGCAATTGGCTAGCGCGATCGGCTGGTAACCGAAAGGTTGGAGGTTCGAGCCCACCCGGTGGTGGTGCGGCGGCAGCGCTTTTTTTTTCTTTGGGGCAATAGCTCTGAAAAAAATGGTCTGACGGTGGTGAGAGTGGAGCACGATTGTCTCCGTGGCGCAGTTGGCTAGCGCGATCGGCTGTTAACCGAAAGGTTGGAGGTTCGAGCCCACCTGGTGATGGTGTGTTGCTTTTTTCTTTGTGGTAATAGCTTTGAAGATATGTTCTGATGGTGGTGAGAGTGGAGCAGGACTGTCTCCATGGCGCGATTGGCTAGCGCGATCGACTCTTAACCGAAAGGTTGGAGTTTCGAGCCCACCCGGTGGTGGTGCGGCGGTTTTTTTTTCTTTTGGCTGATAGCTCTGAAGAAATGTTCTGACGGTGGTGAGAGTGGAGCAGGACTGTCTCCGTGGCGCAATTGGCTAGCGCGATCGGCTGTTAACCGAAAGGTTGGAGTTTCGAGCCCTACCGGGAGTGGTGTGTTGCTTTTTTCTTTGTGGTAATAGCTTTGGAGATATGTTCTGATGGTGGTGAGAGTGGAGCAGGACTGTCTCCATGGCGCAATTGGCTAGCGCGAACGGCTGTTAACCAAAAGGTTGGAGTTTCGAGCCCACCGGGTGGTGGTGCGGCGCTCTTTTTTTCTTTGGGCTGATAGCTCTGAAGAAATGTTCTGACGGTGGTGAGAGTTGAGCAGGACTGTCTCCGTGGCGCAATTGGCTAGCGCGATCGGCTGTTAACCGAAAGGTTGGAGGTTCGAGCCCACCCGGTGGTGGTGCGGCGCTTGTTTTTTCTTTGGGGCGATAGCTCTGAAGGAATGGTCTGACGGTAGTGAGAGTGGAGCACGATTGTCTCCGAGGCGAAGTTGGCTGGCGCGATCGGCTGTTAACCGAAAGGTTGGAGGTTCGAGCCCAAGAGGTGATGGTGTGGCGCTTTTTTTCTTTGTGCTGATAGCTTTGAAGATATGTTCTGAAGGTGGTGAGAGTGGAGCAGGGCTGTCTCCGTGGCGCAATTGGCTTGCGCCATCGGCGATTAACCGAAAGGTTGGAGGTTCGAGCCCACCCGGTGGTGGTGCGGCGCTTTTTTTTTGGGGTGATAGCTCTGAAGAAATGGTCTGACGGTGGTGAGAGTGGAGCACGATTGTCTCCGTGGCGCAGTTGGCTAGCGCGATCGGCTGTTAACCGAAAGGTTGGAGGTTCGAGCCCACCCGGTGATGGTGTGTTGCTTTTTTCTTTGTGGTAATAGCTTTGAAGATATGTTCTGATGGTGGTGAGAGTGGAGCAGGACTGTCTCCATGGCGCGATTGGCTAGCGCGATCGGCTCTTAACCGAAAGGTTGGAGTTTCGAGCCCACCCGGTGGTGGTGCGGCGGTTTTTTTTCTTTTGGCTGATAGCTCTGAAGAAATGTTCTGACGGTGGTGAGAGTGGAGCAGGACTGTCCCCGTGGCGCAATTGGCTAGCGCGATCGGCTGTTAACCGAAAGGTTGGAGGTTCGAGCCCACCCGGTGGTGGTGCGGCGCTTTTTTTTCTTTGGGGCGATAGCTCTGAAGAAATGGTCTGACGGTGGTGAGAATGGAGCACGATTGTCTCCGTGGCGCAATGGGCTAGCGTGATCGGCTGTTAACCGAAAGGCTGGAGTTTCGAGCCCTCCCGTGAGTGGTGTGTTGCTTTTTTCTTTGTGGTAATAGCTTTGGAGATATGTTCTGATGGTGGTGAGAGTGGAGCAGGACTGTCTCCATGGCGCAATTGGCTAGCGCGAACGGCTGTTAACCAAAAGGTTGGAGTTTCGAGCCCACCGGGTGGTGGTGCGGCGCTCTTTTTTTCTTTGGGCTGATAGCTCTGAAGAAATGTTCTGACGGTGGTGAGAGTTGAGCAGGACTGTCTCCGTGGCGCAATTGGCTAGCGCGATCGGCTGTTAAACGAAAGGTTGGAGGTTCGAGCCCACCCGGTGGTGGTGCGGCGCTTGTTTTTTCTTTGGGGCGATAGCTCTGAAGAAATGGTCTGACGGTGGTGAGAGTGGAGCACGATTGTCTACGAGGCGAAGTTGGCTGGCGCGATCGGCTGTTAACCGAAAGGTTGGAGGTTCGAGCCCACACGGTGATGGTGCGGCGCTTTTTTTCTGTGGGCTGATAGCTTTGAAGATATGTTCTGATGGTGGTGAGAGTGGAGCAGGACTGTCTCCGTGGCGCAATTGGCTAGCGCGATCGGCTGTTAACCAAAAGGTTGGAGGTTCGAGCCCACCCGGTGGTGGTGCGGCGTTTTTTTTCTGTGGGCTGATAGCTTTGAAGATATGTTCTGATGGTGGTGAGAGTAGAGCAGGACTGTCTCCGTGGCGCAATTGATTAGCGTGATCGGCTGTTAACCGAAAGGTTGGAGTTTCGAGCCCTCCCGGGAGTGGTGTGTTGCTTTTTTCTTTGCACTGACAGCTTTGAAGATATGTTCTGATGGTGGTGAGAGTGGAGCAGGACTATCTCCGTGGCGCAATTGGCTAGCGCGATCGGCTGTTAACCGAAAGGTTGGAGGTTCGAGCCCACCCGGTGGTGGTGCGGCGCTTTTTTTTCTTTGGGCTGATACCCTATCGGAAAAATTGCCATGGTGGATGCTGGAAAACATGGTGGGAGTAGTGGAAATAATAGTGGGCATGGTGCAAATAATAGTGGGCATGGTGGAAATTATGATGGCTATGGTGGGACGTAGTGGAAAATATGGTGGTTATGCTGGGACATACTGGGTGGTATGGTGTACAGATGATGGGTAAAGTGGAAATGATGGTGGAAAGCAGAGGCTAGATAGTGGGCAATAATGGGACACTCTTCCCACCATTGCGATAATGCTGGGAAGCCCTAAGCATATGGTGGGTGGTGCTTATTATGGTGGGCTACATGGTGTACCAAGTTGAGAAACTTTTCCCACCATTGCGATAATGCTGGGAAGCACTAAGCAGATGATGGGTGCTGCTTGTTATCGTGGGCCACATGGTGTACCAATTGCTGAGAAGCTCTGCCTACCATTTCTATAATGCTGGAAAGCAGTAAGCAGATGATGGGTGGGCTTATACTGGCGTGCAATTTATATAGTGTACAAAGCTGGGATCTGTACACTACATGTTCTACCACCATGATTTCCACCGAAGGTTAGGCCTACTGACCGAGCCCGTACAATTGTGTTATCCGTGCTTCAGGGTTTCAGAATACATGAGTACGACGATTAAGTATGACAATACAGCGCAGCCATATGGCATCAATTAACCTAAATGAAGCATTTTTCATTGTGTATGGTGTCCGCTCAAGAAGCAACATACATCGATGCGACGCGATTAAAGCACTCCCAGAGAACGTAATTAAGTGTCTTCTCACCGACAGCCGCCGGTCACACTCGCCGGCACTTCTCTAGCTTTTGTACGAGAACTCAGACGTGGTAATTCGTGTGCTTGGTGAACCAATATGATTACGTAATGTTTCCGGCACACTGCATTCGTTTTGGCCAAGCCGTTATGTTGTTGTTGCTTTAGCGAAAGAGCTACAGCATTGCGCTGGCGCGACCGTCCTCTACATTGCACGAAAAGCATCCCAATACTCAATCAAATAAATTAGGCGGGCGAATCTATGGAATGAGCCTAGAAGCGTCATAAAGCGTGACCAGATGTCGCCCTTTAGAACGAGCGCGAAACGGATATTAAACTCGGCAGACCCCGCCGGTAAACTGTCGCTGCGCCCCAGTCCACTTGGTTTTTTTTTTCTTGAAGTTGTGAATTGCAAAAAATAGCACTAGTGTCATTAACATAGTGGCAATCGTTACAGGCCGCAGTTGCTTGTGTTTAATAAATGTGCAATATTTAGTAGCAGGTGTAGATCTTGTCTACATAGTGTACACGACAAACATAACCAAGTTGAACCTTAAGTTTGTATGGCAACTAAGTATTTAACACGCGATTAACGTCATGTTGGTGTGGCGCAGTGTTTAGCGTCTTCGAATGGGAATCCGCAGGTTACACGTTCGATCCTTCGTGGCACTTTTTTTTTTACGGGACGGGTGTTTTTTATACCGTTTTATAGAATTCTTTTTTATTTTTTGTGGCAGCTCGTCACGGTGATTCTGACGTCATTTCGCGCTCAGGTGTTGCCGGCACTGCAGCACCCACCATACCCACCATGCGCCATGGTGGGCGTTTCCCACCATACACCCACTACATTAATCCACTATAATGGTGGGTGGTGGTTTCCACCATGCCCACCATTCGTTTTTTTCCAATAGGGTAGCTTTGAAAATATGTTTTGATGGTGGTGAGAGTGGAGCAAGACTGTCCCCGTGGCGCATTGGGCTAGCGCGATCGGCTGTAAACCGAAAGGTTGGAGTTTCGAGCCCTCCCGGGAGTGGTGTGTTGCTTTTTTCTTTGCACTGACAGCTTTGAAGATATGTTCTGATGGTGGTGAGAGTGGAGCAGGACTGTCTCCGTGGCGCAATTGGCTAGCGCGATCGGCTGTTAACCGAAAGGTTGGAGGTTCGAGCCCACCCGGTGGTGGTGCGGCGCTTGTTTTTTCTTTGGGCGATAGCTCTGAAGAAATGGTCTGACGGTGGTGAGAGTGGAGCACGATTGTCTCCGAGGCGAAGTTGGCTGGCGCGATCGGCTGTTAACCGAAAGGTTGGAGGTTCGAGCCCACACGGTGATGGTGTGGCGCTTTTTTTCTTTGTGCTGATAGCTTTGAAGATATGTTCTGAAGGTGGTGAGAGTGGAGCAGGGCTGTCTCCGTGGCGCAATTGGCTTGCGCCATCGGCTGTTAACCGAAAGGTTGGATGTTCGAGCCCACCCGGTGGTGGTGCGGCGGTTTTTTTTTCTTTGGGGTGATAGCTCTGAAGAAATGGTCTGACGGTGGTGAGAGTGGAGCACGACTGTTCCGTGGCGCAAAGGGCTAGCGCGATCGGCTGTTAACCGAAAGGTTGGAGTTTCGAGCCCTCCCGGGAGTGGTGTGTTGCTTTTTTCTTTGCGCTGATAGCTTTGAAGATATGTTGTGATGGTGGTGAGAGTGGAGCAGGACTGTCTCCGTGGCGCAATATTCTAGCGCGATCGGCTGTTAACCAAAAGGTTGGAGGTTCGAGCCCACCCGGTGGTGGTGCGGCGCTTTTTTTCTGTGGGCTGATAGCTTTGAAGATATCTTCTGGTGGTGGTGAGAGTAGAGCAGGACTGTCTCCGTGGCGCAATTGACTAGCGTGATCGGCTGTTAACCGAAAAGTTGGAGGTTCGAGCCCACCCGGTGGTGGTGCGGCGCTTTTTTTTCTTTGCGCTAATAGCTTTGAAGATATGTCCTGATGGTGTTGAGAGTGGAGCATACTGTCTCCGTGGCGCAATGAGCTAGCGCGGTCGGCTGTTAACCGAAAGGTTGGAGTTTCGAGCCCACCCGGTGGTGGTGCGGCGGCAGCGCTTTTTTTTATTTGGGGCAATAGCTCTGAAAAAAATGGTCTGACGGTGGTGAGAGTGGAGCACGATTGTCTCCGTGGCGCAGTTGGCTAGCGCGATCGGCTGTTAACCGAAACGTTGGAGGTTCGAGCCCACCCGGTGATGGTGTGTTGCTTTTTTCTTTGTGGTAATAGCTTTGAAGATATGTTCTGATGGTGGTGAGAGTGGAGCAGGACTGTCTCCATGGCGCGATTGGCTAGCGCGATCGGCTCTTAACCGAAAGGTTGGAGTTTCGAGCCCTCCCGGGAGTGGTGTGTTGCTTTTTTCTTTGCACTGACAGCTTTGAAGATATGTTCTGATGGTGGTGAGAGTGGAGCAGGACTGTCTCCGTGGCGCAATTGGCTTGCGCGATCGGCTGTTAACCGAAAGGTTGGAGGTTCGAGCCCACCCGGTGGTGGCGCGGCGCTTTTTTTTCTTTGCGCTGATAGCTTTGAAGATATGTTCTGATGGTGGTGAGAGTGAAGCAAGACTGTCCCCGTGGCGCATTGGGCTAGCGCGATCGGCTGTAAACCGAAAGGTTGGAGTTTCGAGCCCTCCCGGGAGTGGTGTGTTGCTTTTTTCTTTGCACTGACAGCTTTGAAGATATGTTCTGATGGTGGTGAGAGTGGAGCAGGACTGTCTCCGTGGCGCAATTGGCTAGCGCGATCGGCTGTTAACCGAAAGGTTTGAGGTTCGAGCCCACCCGGTGGTGGTGCAGCGCTTTTTTTTCTTTGCGCTAATAGCTTTGAAGATATGTCCTGGTGGTGTTGAGAGTGGAGCAATACTGTCTCCGTGGCGCAATGAGCTAGCGCGATCGGCTGTTAACCGAAAGGTTGGAGTTTCGAGCCCTCCCGGGAGTGGTGTGTTGCTTTTTTCTTTGTGGTAATAGCTTTGAAGATGAGTTCTGATGGTGGTGAGAGTGGAGCAGGACTGTCTCCATGGCGCAATTGGCTAGCGCGATCGGCTGTTAACCGAAAGGTTGGAGTTTCGAGCCCACCCGGTGGTGGTGCGGCGCTTCTTTTTTTCTTTGGGCTGATAGCTCTGAAGAAATGTTCTGACGGTGGTGAGAGTGGAGCAGGACTGTCTCCGTGGGGCAATTGGCTAGCGCGATCGGCTGTTAACCGAAAGGTTGGAGGTTCGAGCCCACCCGGTGGTGGTGCGCGCTTTTTTTTCTTTGGGCTGAGAGCTTTGAAGATATGTTCTGATGGTGGTGAGAGTAGAGCAGGACTGTCTCCGTGGCGCAATTGGCTAGCGCGATCGGCTGTTAACCGAAAGGTTGGAGTTTCGAGCCCTCCCGGGAGTGGTGTGTTGCTTTTTTCTTTGCGATGATAGCTTTGAAGATATGTTCTGAAGGTGGTGAGAGTGGAGCACGACTGTCTCCGTGGCGCATTTGGCTAGCGCGATCGGCTGTTAACCGAAAGGTTGGAGGTTCGAGCCCACCCGGTGATGGTGTGGCGCTTTTTTTTCTTTGTGCTGATAGCTTTGAAGATATTGTCACGTGATCACAGAACGACCACAACGTCTGTTCACAAGAGCAGCACTGGACGTCGAGCCGAACCGAACGTTAGAGCACGAGCACACACCAACCGTACTCTTCTTCTTTCACACCATGGCACATACTCGCATTGGCATGGCTAAACCTCGTTCCATGCCTGTGGCATTACCCCCCCTTCGAAAAAAAAGTACTACCCCGATGACCAATGCCGATAAAAGTTAAGGTAGTCTCGTACACGCAGAAAGACGCGTGATGAAGCAGTGTCAGGTGGCTCGGGGGTAGTGTGGCTTCATCCCTGACACATGAACAATGTCGGCCTGCTGGGAACATCGAGATCGCTGAGCTGTGTCTTCAAGCAGAATTTCGTAGTTGACATCTGTGAGGCGCCGTAGTACTCTATAAGGACCGAAGTAGCGGTGAAGTAACTTTTCCGAGTGGCCCCTTTTGCGAACGGGGATCCACAGCCAGACTAGATCACCGGGTTGGTAAATGACATGGCGATGACGGGAGTTGTACCTCTGCGAGTCGATTCGTTGTTGTTTTCGGATCCGCTTGAGTGCAAGCTGGCGGGCCGCGTCGGCGAGCCGGATAAAGTCGTTCGCATCAGTAGTAATATCGGTCGTGTCAGGCAACAGCATGGCATCAAGCATCGTAATTGCTTCTCGGCCGTGAAGCAACCGGAATGGAGTGAAACCCGTAGTCTCTTGAACCGCAGTGTTGTAAGCGAACGTTACATATGGCAAAATTGCATCCCAGTTCTTGTGATTACGGTCGACGTACATAGATAGCATGTCAGCGAGCGTCTTGTTTAATCTCTCCGTCAGACCGTTGGTTTGTAGATGGTATGCGGTTGTTTTGCGATGAGCTGTTCCACTAAGTCTCGTGACGTCTTGCATCAATTGGGCTGTGAAGGCTGTTCCACGGTCAGTGATAAGAACTGTTGGCGCTCCATGGCGGAGGACGATGTTGTTGATAAAAAAATACGCAACCTCATTGGCGGTGCCTCGTTGTAGGGCTTTCGTTTCGCAGTACCTCGTTAAATAGTCAGTAGCGACTACGATCCAGCGGTTGCCATCATGTGACTTCGGGAAGGGCCCAAGCAAGTCCATGCCGATTCGTTCAAACGGTTGTGACGGGGGTGCAACAGGCTGTAATAAACCAGCAGGGCGCACAGGTGGGGCTTTACGGCGCTGTCAATGATTGCATGTTTTAACGTAATGCTTGACATCCTGGGTGAGCTTTGGCCAGTAGTAGCGAGTCCGAATCCGGGCAAGGGTACGTGCGAATCCTTGGTGGCCGGAGGAAGGCTCGTCGTGGCAGGCAGATAAAATGTCAGCACGTAGCCCTGGTGGAACGACGAGGAGGTACTCAGTCGCATAAGGTTCGAAGTTAATTTTGTAGACGATGTCGTTGCGGAGACAAAATGACCCTGAACGTGCAAATGCCGATGGTGGACTCGAGCTGCGACCTTGAAGGTATTTGATAAGTTGTTGGATCTCTGAATCATTCCACTGTTGTTGGGCCAAGTCAGATTCACTGACTGCACAAAGAAAATGGCTATCGGTATCATCGTCCTTCGATGTCGTCGCGAGGGGTGCGCGCGAAAGGCAATCAGCATCAGCGTGCCTGCGGCCCGACTTGTAGACGACTGTCCCCTCAAATTCTTGAAGGCGTAAGCTCCACCTCGCGAGGCGCCCTGAAGGGTCCTTGAGATTGGCCAGCCAACAGAGGGCATGATGGTCCGTAACTACTCTGAATGGACGGCCATACAGATACGGTCGGAACTTTGTTATCGCCCAAATAACAGCAAGACATTCCTTCTCCGTGGTCGAGTAGTTAGTTTCCGCAGATGACAAATAGCGGCTAGCATAAGCGATGGGACGTTCAGCGCCGTCTTGCCACTGGACGAGTACTGCACCAAGACCGATGTTGCTTGCGTCAGTGTGAACTTCGGTGGTGGCATCTTCATCAAAGTGCCCTAGTAAGGGTTCACTCTGAAGGTACTGCTGAAGCTGGGAAAAAGCGGCTCTCTGCTCTGGACCCCACACAAAAGGAGTATCCTCCTTCGTTAAACGGGTAAGGGGTTCAGCGATGTTGGCAAAGCTCTGGACAAAGCGCCTGTAGTAGGCGCAGAGACCCAAAAACCGGCGCAAATCCCGTTTGTTCGAAGGTGGAGGAAATGCAGCAACAGCCATGGTCTTTTCTGGGTCTGGTCTAATGCCATCGTGACTGATAAGGTGGCCGAGGAACTTTAGTTCTTCGTAGCCGAAATGACACTTCTCCGGTTTTAGAGATAGGCCTGCGGATCGAATAGCGACGAAGACGGACTGAAGTCGTTGTAAATATTGCTCAAATGTTTTGGAAAAAACAACGACGTCGTCTAAATACACGAGGCAGGATTCCCACTTCAGACCGGACAGGACGGTGTCCATCATCCTTTGGAACGTTGCCGGTGCAGAGCACAATCCAAATGGTAACACTTTGAATTCGTAGAGGCCATCGGGAGTTATGAATGCTGTTTTTTCCCTGTCACGTTCATCGACCTCGATCTGCCAGTAGCCGCTGCGTAAATCCATTGAGGAAAAATATCGGGCATGTCGAAGTCGATCCAGTGAGTCATCTATGCGTGGGAGAGGGTAGACGTCTCTCTTCGTCACTTTGTTGAGCTTCCGGTAATCGACGCAAAATCGAAGAGTGCCGTCTTCCTTTTTAACAAGTACGACGGGTGACGCCCATGGACTGTTAGAGGGTTGGATGACGTCGTCGTCGAGCATCTGTTTCACTTGAAAACGTATTGCCTCTTGTTCTTTTTGCGACACGCGGTAGGCGTGCTGTCGTACAGGCCGTTCGGTAGGGTCCGTTATAATGCGGTGCTTCACGGTTGGGGTCTGCTTGATTTTGGAGGTGGACGCAAAGCAATCACTATACGTACGTAAAATCATGCGTATCTGCTGTTGCTGCGCACAGGATAGCTGGCAATTCACGTCAACCGTACTGGCTATATCAGTGTTACCTTCGGCAGCAGTGGCAATCGGAGCAATAGTGGAACATTCTGCGCCATCGATGGCTTCAAAGTTCGCGATTGCTGTTCGATTTGCCAAGTGTTGGTACTGGCCGCCGAAATTCGTGATCAGAAGCTGAGTCCTCCGATGCTTCAGTTTGACGATAGCACGCGCGACACAAATCTGCCGAGCCAAGAGCACCGAGAGGTTAGTTTCCGCGATGCCACTACTCTTGTTGTCGCAGTCGCTCTCAACCGTTACCAACATACTGGCTCGCGGCGGCAGTGCGATGGTGTCGTCAGCAATTCGAAGTGTTGTGGTCGGCGCAACTGCATCTTTTCGTGGGGCTGTATGGTCGTTAGCTAACGTTATGAGCAGGTCGCGAAGGTTAATAATGGCTCCATGCTCGCGCAGAAAATCCATTCCGAGAATCAGGTTTTGGGAGCATTCGCGCAACACAACGAAGGAAACAATGTACGTCGACTCACGAATTCGGAGGCGGGCAGTGCACATTCCTAGCGGTGTCAATAAGTGACCTCCCGCAGTCCGGAGGTTGGTTCCATGTCCCCAAGGTGTCGTTACCTTTCTTAGCTGTGCAGCGAGGTCAGCACTTATAACAGAATAATCGGCACCAGTATCTACCAGAGCGGTCAGCGGGTGGTTGTCGACAAGAACAGAGATACGAGCAGAGACCTGTTTGTCGTCGATGGCACACGTCGGTGAAAGAATGTCGTCGGATGTCGGCAGGGAAATCGGGGGAGGGTCTTGTAACGGTCGATCAACAGCGGCCTCACCCCCAGAGGTCGCTGTTCTTAGTTTCCCCGGCGCGGGCTTGTGGATCTAGGTGATCTTCCTGCAAGGACGTCCGCAAAGGTTGATTGTTGACCAGGTGACGTGGAACGCCGTGGAGATGGTGAGCGGGATTGGCGACGCGGAAGGGTTGAGGGTCGTTGGCTTGCCAAGTATTCGGCGATAGCACGGGGCCGCTCACCATCTCTGGGTCGACGAGCATCCGGACGAAAGCCGGGAAGACCCATGTGCCTGTAGGTGCACTCACGGTAGATGTGACCTGGTTCACCACAGTGATAACATAGAGGCCGGTTGTCGGGAGCACGCCATACACTGGATTTCCGTGTAAGGGGTGGGTTGCCGTACTGCGGTGGTCCCGAGTAGAACGACGGTGCCGTCTGCAGGGTGGACGGACGGGACAGATAGCCAACAGCCGGTGCAGGAGTACGCAGTGCTTCCGCGTACGTTAATAGCGGAGCTTCGGCTGGACGTGGGGCCGTCATGGGTTGGACTTCGGCTGCACGCAGAGTCGTCATGGGGTGCACCAGCTGCCGGACCTCTTCGCGAACGACATCCGTTAAAGCAGCAACATGGGGCGGAGAAGACACCACGTGCAGCTTTTGCAGCTCCTCGCGCACAATACTGCGCACGAGCTCCGTCGGGTCTTTTACAGTCGTGACGTCAGGTGTTTGTAGGGCCGACGACACTGACGAAAGACTGCCAGGACGTTCATACTGGTACGAACGCTGCCTTAGCATTCTCTCCATTGTCGTGGCTTCGCGAAGGAAATCCTCTACAGTGCCGGGAGGGTTCCGCACTAGTCCCGCGAACAGCTGCTCCTTCACTCCCCGCATTAGGAGGCGCACCTTCTTTTCTTCCGTCATTGAAGAGTCGGCTCGCCTGAACAGCCGCGTCATGTCCTCAACGAACATAGCAACACTCTCGTTCGGACGCTGGTTTCGAGAATTGAGGAGCCGTTCCGCTTGCTCCTTTCGGTCAGAGCTTCGGAAAGTATTTCGCAACTGGTTGCAAAACTCTGGCCAGGTTGTCATAGTGGCTTCATGGTTTTCGAACCGAGTGCGCGCAGAGTCCTCGAGATAAAAGTAGACGTACCGAATCTTTCGCTGCTCGTTCCACTCGTTGACGCTGCCGCAACGGTTGTAGTCGTCGAGCCAGTCGACGACGTCCTCATAAGGGTCACCGTGGAACGGCTTTGGAGTACGCGGAACGTTGAAGAACCATGGAAGAGGCAGCGTTGATGTTTCTTGGGTTTGCGTTCCCGTACTAGCCAAAGTACTGCCGAGTTGAGGAAATGGTCTGAATTCAGGAGGTAGGCCTAGCTGTCGCCTGCTACGCCGTAGGTCAGCTGGTTCTTCCAAGTCGCGGCTAGTGTCGGGACCTTGCTGCTGATTGCAGTGCATACAACACTACCCAGCACCTCCACCAGAAAATGTCACGTGATCACAGAACGACCACAACGCCTGTTCACAGGAGCAGCACTGGACGTCGAGCCGAACCGAACGTTAGAGCACGAGCACACACCAACCGTCCTCTTCTTCTTTCACACCATGGCACATACTCGCATTGGCATGGCTAAACCTCGTTCCATGCCTGTGGCAATATGTTCTGATGGTGGTGAGAGTGGAGCAGGACTGTCTCCGTGGCGCAATTGGCTAGCGCGATTGGCTGTTAACCGAAAGGTTGGAGGTTCGAGCCCACCCGGTGGTGGTGCGGTGCTTTTTTTCTTTGGGCTGATAGCTTTGAAGATATGTTCTGAAGGTGGTGAGAGTGGAGCAGGGCTGTCTCCGTGGCGCAATCGGCTTGCGCGATCGGCTGTTAACCGAAAGGTTGGAGGTTCGAGCCAACCCCGTGGTGGTGCGGCGCTTTTTTTTCTTTGCGCTGATAGCTTTGAAGATATGTTCTGATGGTGGTGAGAGTGGAGCAAGACTGTCCCCGTGGCGCAATGGGCTAGCGCGATCGGCTGTAAACCGAGAGGCTGGAGTTTCGAGCCCACCCGGTGGTGGTGCGCCGCTTTTTTTCTTTGGGCTGATAGCTCTGAAGAAATGTTCTGACGGTGGTGAGAGTTGAGCAGGACTGTCTCCGTGGCGCAATTGGCTAGCGCGATCGGCTGGTAACCGAAAAGTTGGAGGTTCGAGCCCACCCGGTGGTGGTGCGGCGGCAGCGCTTTTTTTTATTTGGGGCAATAGCTCTGAAAAAAATGGTCTGACGGTGGTGAGAGTGGAGCACGATTGTCTCCGTGGCGCAGTTGGCTAGCGCGATCGGCTGTTAACCGAAACGTTGGAGGTTCGAGCCCACCCGGTGATGGTGTGTTGCTTTTTTCTTTGTGGTAATAGCTTTGAAGATATGTTCTGATGGTGGTGAGAGTGGAGCAGGACTGTCTCCATGGCGCGATTGGCTAGCGCGATCGGCTCTTAACCGAAAGGTTGGAGTTTCGAGCCCACCCGGTGGTGGTGCGGCGGTTTTTTTTCTTTTGGCTGATAGCTCTGAAGAAATGTTCTGACGGTGGTGAGAGTGGAGCAGGACTGTCTCCGTGGCGCAATTGGCTAGCGCGCTAGGCTGTTAACCGAAAGGTTGGAGGTTCGAGCCCACCCGGTGGTGGTGCGGCGCTTTTTTTGGGGGGGCGATAGCTCTGAAGAAATGGTCTGACGGTGGTGAGAATGGAGCACGATTGTCTCCGTGGCGCAATGGGCTAGCGCGATCGGCTGTTAATCGAAAGGTTGGAGTTTCGAGCCCTCCCGGGAGTGGTGTGTTGCTTTTTTCTTTGTGGTAATAGCTTTGGAGATATGTTCTTATGGTGGTGAGAGTGGAGCAGGACTGTCTCCATGGCGCAATTGGCTAGCGCGATCGGCTGTTAACCAAAAGGTTGGAGTTTCGAGCCCACCGGGTGGTGGTGCGGCGCTCTTTTTTTCTTTGGGCTGATAGCTCTGAAGAAATGTTCTGACGATGGTGAGAGTTGAGCAGGACTGTCTCCGTGGCGCAATTGGCTAGCGCGATCGGCTGTTAACCGAAAGGTTGGAGGTGCGAGCCCACCCGGTGGTGGTGCGGCGCTTGTTTTTTCTTTGGGGCGATAGCTCTGAAGAAATGGTCTGACGGTGGTGAGAGTGGAGCACGATTGTCTCCGAGGCGAAGTTGGCTGGCGCGATCGGCTGTTAACCGAAAGGTTGGAGGTTCGAGCCCACACGATGATGGTGTGGCGCTTTTTTCTTTGTGCTGATAGCTTTGAAGATATGTTCTGAAGGTGGTGAGAGTGGAGCAGGGCTGTCTCCGTGGCGCATTTGGCTTGCGCCATCGGCTGTTAACCGAAAGGTTGGAGGTTCGAGCCCACCCGGTGGTGGTGCGGCGCTTTTTTTTTCTTTGGGGTGATAGCTCTGAAGAAATGGTCTGATGGTGGTGAGAGTAGAGCAGGACTGTCTCCGTGGCGCAATCGACTAGCGTGATCGGCTGTTAACCGAAAAGTTGGAGGTTCGAGCCCACCCGGTGGTGGTGCGGCGCTTTTTTTTCTTTGGGCTGATAGCTTTGAAAATATGTTTTGATGGTGGTGAGAGTGGAGCAAGACTGTCCCCGTGGCGCATTGGGCTAGCGTGATCGGCTGTAAACCGAAAGGTTGGAGTTTCGAGCCCTTCCGGGAGTGGTGTGTTGCTTTTTTCTTTGCACTGAGAGCTTTGAAGATATGTTCTGATGGTGGTGAGAGTGGAGCAGGACTGTCTCCATGGCGCAATTGGCTTGCGCGATCGGCTGTTAACCGAAAGGTTGGAGGTTCGAGCCCACCCGGTGGTGGTGCGGTGCTTTTTCTTCTTTGCGCTGATAGCTTTGAAGATATGTTCTGATGGTGGTGAGAGTGGAGCAAGACTGTCCCCGTGGCGCATTGGGCTAGCGCGATCGGCTGTAAACCGAAAGGTTGGAGTTTCGAGCCCTCCCGGGAGTGGTGTGTTGCTTTTTTCTTTGCACTGACAGCTTTGAAGATATGTTCTGATGGTGGTGAGAGTGGAGCAGGACTATCTCCGTGGCGCAATTGGCTAGCGCGATCGGCTGTTAACCGAAAGGTTGGAGGTTCGAGCCCACCCGGTGGTGGTGCGGCGCTTTTTTTTCTTTGCGCTAATAGCTTTGAAGATATGTCCTGATGGTGTTGAGAGTGGAGCAATACTGTCTCCGTGGCGCAATGAGCTAGCGCGATCGGCTGTTAACCGAAAGGTTGGAGTTTCGAGCCCTCCCGGGAGTGGTGTGTTGCTTTTTTCTTTGTGGTAATAGCTTTGAAGATGAGTTCTGATGGTGGTGAGAGTGGAGCAGGACTGTCAACATGGCGCAATTGGCTAGCGCGATCGGCTGTTAACCGAAATGTTGGAGTTTCGAGCCCAAACGGTGGTGGTGCGGCGCTTTTTTTTCTTTGGGCTGATAGCTCTGAAGAAATGTTCTGACGGTGGTGAGAGTGGAGCAGGACTGTCTCCGTGGGGCAATTGGCTAGCGCGATCGGCTGTTAACCGAAAGGTTGGAGGTTCGAGCCCACCCGGTGGTGGTGCGGCGCTTTTTTTTCTTTGGGGCGATAGCTCTGAAGAAATGGTCTGACGGTGGTGAGAGTGGAGCATGATTGTCTCCGTGGCGCAGTTGGCTAGCGCGATCGGCTGTTAACCGAAAGGTTAGGCTCGAGCCCACCCGGTGATGGTGTGGCGCCTTTTTTTCTTTGTGCTGATAGCTTTGAAGATATGTTCTGATGGTGGTGAGAGTGGAGCAGGACTGTCTCCGTGGCGCAATTGGCTAGCGCGATTGGCTGTTAACCGAAAGGTTGGAGGTTCGAGCCCACCCGGTAGTGGTGCGGTGCTTTTTTTTCTTTGGGCTGATAGCTTTGAAGATATGTTCTGAAGGTGGTGAGAGTGGAGCAGGACTGTATCCGTGGCGCAATTGGCTTGCGCGATCGGCTGTAAACCGAAAAGTTGGAGGTACGAGCCCACCCGGTGGTGGTGCGGCGCTTTTTTTTCTTTGGGCTGATAGCTTTGAAGATATGTTCTGATGGTGGTGAGAGTGGAGCAAGACTGTCCCCGTGGCGCATTGGGCTAGCGTGATCGGCTGTAAACCGAAAGGTTGGAGTTTCGAGCCCTTCCGGGAGTGGTGTGTTGCTTTTTTCTTTGCACTGACAGCTTTGAAGATATGTTCTGATGGTGGTGAGAGTGGAGCAGGACTGTCTCCATGGCGCAATTGGCTTGCGCGATCGGCTGTTAACCGAAAGGTTGGAGGTTCGAGCCCACCCGGTGGTGGTGCGGTGCTTTTTCTTCTTTGCGCTGATAGCTTTGAAGATATGTTCTGATGGTGGTGAGAGTGGAGCAAGACTGTCCCCGTGGCGCATTGGGCTAGCGCGATCGGCTGTAAACCGAAAGGTTGGAGTTTCGAGCCCTTCCGGGAGTGGTCTGTTGCTTTTTTCTTTGCACTGACAGCTTTGAAGATATGTTCTGATGGTGGTGAGAGTGGAGCTGGACTATCTCCGTGGCGCAATTGGCTAGCGCGATCGGCTGTTAACCGAAAGGTTGGAGGTTCGAGCCCACCCGGTGGTGGTGCGGCGCTTTTTTTTCTTTGCGCTAATAGCTTTGAAGATATGTCCTGATGGTGTTGAGAGTTGAGCAATACTGTCTCCGTGGCGCAATGAGCTAGCGCGATCGGCTGTTAACCGAAAGGTTGGAGTTTCGAGCCCTCCCGGGAGTGGTGTGTTGCTTTTTTCTTTGTGGTAATAGCTTTGAAGATGAGTTCTGATGGTGGTGAGAGTGGAGCAGGACTGTCAACATTGCGCAATTGGCTAGCGCGATCGGCTGTTAACCGAAATGTTGGAGTTTCGAGCCCAACCGGTGGTGGTGCGGCGCTTTTTTTTCTTTGGGCTGATAGCTCTGAAGAAATGTTCTGACGGTGGTGAGAGTGGAGCAGGACTGTCTCCGTGGGGCAATTGGCTAGCGCGATCGGCTGTTAACCGAAAGGTTGGAGGTTCGAGCCCACCCGGTGGTGGTGCGGCGCTTTTTTTTCTTTGGGGCGATAGCTCTGAAGAAATGGTCTGACGGTGGTGAGAGTGGAGCATGATTGTCTCCGTGGCGCAGTTGGCTAGCGCGATCGGCTGTTAACCGAAAGGTTAGGCTCGAGCCCACCCGGTGATGGTGTGGCGCCTTTTTTTCTTTGTGCTGATAGCTTTGAAGATATGTTCTGATGGTGGTGAGAGTGGAGCAGGACTGTCTCCGTGGCGCAATTGGCTAGCGCGATTGGCTGTTAACCGAAAGGTTGGAGGTTCGAGCCCACCCGGTAGTGGTGCGGTGCTTTTTTTTCTTTGGGCTGATAGCTTTGAAGATATGTTCTGAAGGTGGTGAGAGTGGAGCAGGACTGTATCCGTGGCGCAATTGGCTTGCGCGATCGGCTGTAAACCGAAAAGTTGGAGGTACGAGCCCACCCGGTGGTGGTGCGGCGCTTTTTTTTCTTTGGGCTGATAGCTTTGAAGATATGTTCTGATGATGGTGAGAGTAGAGCAGGACTGTCTCCGTGGCGCAGTTGGCTAGCGCGATCGGCTGTTAACCGGAAGGTTGGAGGTTCGAGCCCACTCGGTGATGGTGTGGCGCTTTTTTTTCTTTGTGCTGATATCTTTGAAGATATGTTCTGATGGTGTTGAGAGTGGAGCAGGACTGTCTCCATGGCGCAATGGGCTAGCGCGATCGGCTGTTTACCGAAAGGTTGGAGTTTCGAGCCCTCCCGGGAGTGGTGTGTTGCTTTTTTCTTTGCGGTAATAGCTTTGAAGTAATGTTCTGATGGTGGTGAGAGTAGAGCAGGACTGTCTGCGTGGCGCAATTGGCTAGCGTGATCGGCTGTAAACCGAAAGGTTGGAGTTTCGAGCCCTCCCGGGAGTGGTGTGTTGCTTTTTTCTTTGCACTGACAGCTTTGAAGATATGTTCTGATGGTGGTGAGAGTGGAGCAGGACTATCTCCGTGGCGCAATTGGCTAGCGCGATCGGCTGTTAACCGAAAGGTTGGAGGTTCGAGCCCACCCGGTGGTGGTGCGGCGCTTTTTTTTCTTTGCGCTAATAGCTTTGAAGATATGTCCTGATGGTGTTGAGAGTTGAGCAATACTGTCTCCGTGGCGCAATGAGCTAGCGCGATCGGCTGTTAACCGAAAGGTTGGAGTTTCGAGCCCTCCCGGGAGTGGTGTGTTGCTTTTTTCTTTGTGGTAATAGCTTTGAAGATGAGTTCTGATGGTGGTGAGAGTGGAGCAGGACTGTCAACATGGCGCAATTGGCTAGCGCGATCGGCTGTTAACCGAAATGTTGGAGTTTCGAGCCCAACCGGTGGTGGTGCGGCGCTTTTTTTTCTTTGGGCTGATAGCTCTGAAGAAATGTTCTGACGGTGGTGAGAGTGGAGCAGGACTGTCTCCGTGGGGCAATTGGCTAGCGCGATCGGCTGTTAACCGAAAGGTTGGAGGTTCGAGCCCACCCGGTGGTGGTGCGGCGCTTTTTTTTCTTTGGGGCGATAGCTCTGAAGAAATGGTCTGACGGTGGTGAGAGTGGAGCATGATTGTCTCCGTGGCGCAGTTGGCTAGCGCGATCGGCTGTTAACCGAAAGGTTAGGCTCGAGCCCACCCGGTGATGGTGTGGCGCCTTTTTTTCTTTGTGCTGATAGCTTTGAAGATATGTTCTGATGGTGGTGAGAGTGGAGCAGGACTGTCTCCGTGGCGCAATTGGCTAGCGCGATTGGCTGTTAACCGAAAGGTTGGAGGTTCGAGCCCACCCGGTAGTGGTGCGGTGCTTTTTTTTCTTTGGGCTGATAGCTTTGAAGATATGTTCTGAAGGTGGTGAGAGTGGAGCAGGACTGTATCCGTGGCGCAATTGGCTTGCGCGATCGGCTGTAAACCGAAAAGTTGGAGGTACGAGCCCACCCGGTGGTGGTGCGGCGCTTTTTTTTCTTTGGGCTGATAGCTTTGAAGATATGTTCTGATGATGGTGAGAGTAGAGCAGGACTGTCTCCGTGGCGCAGTTGGCTAGCGCGATCGGCTGTTAACCGGAAGGTTGGAGGTTCGAGCCCACTCGGTGATGGTGTGGCGCTTTTTTTTCTTTGTGCTGATATCTTTGAAGATATGTTCTGATGGTGTTGAGAGTGGAGCAGGACTGTCTCCATGGCGCAATGGGCTAGCGCGATCGGCTGTTTACCGAAAGGTTGGAGTTTCGAGCCCTCCCGGGAGTGGTGTGTTGCTTTTTTCTTTGCGGTAATAGCTTTGAAGTAATGTTCTGATGGTGGTGAGAGTAGAGCAGGACTGTCTGCGTGGCGCAATTGGCTAGCGTGATCGGCTGTTAACCGAAAGGTTGGAGGTTCAAGCCCACTCGGTGGTGGTGCGGCGCTTTTTTTTCTTTGCGCTGATAGCTTTGAAGATATGTTCTGATGGTGTTTAGAGTGGAGCAAGACTGTCTCCGTGGCGCAATGGGCTAGCGCGATCGGCTGTTTACCGAAAGGTTGGAGTTTCGAGCCCTCCCAGGAGTGGTGTGTTGCTTTTTTCTTTGCGGTAATAGCTTTGAAGATATGTTCTGATGGTGGTGAGAGTAGAGCAGGACGGTCTCCGTTGCGCAATTGGCTAGCGCGATCGGCTGTTAACCGAGAGGCTGGAGTTTCGAGCCCACCCGGTGGTGGTGCGGCGCTTTTTTTCTTTGGGCTGATAGCTCTGAAGAAATGTTCTGACGGTGGTGAGAGTTGAGCAGGACTGTCTACGTGGCGCAATCGGCTAGCGCGATCGGCTGGTAACCGAAAAGTTGCAGGTTCGAGCCCACCCGGTGGTGGTGCGGCGGCAGCGCTTTTTTTCTATTTGGGGCAATAGCTCTGAAAAAAATGGTCTGACGGTGGTGAGAGTGGAGCACGATTGTCTCCGTGGCGCAGTTGGCTAGCGCGATCGGCTGTTAACCGAAACGTTGGAGGTTCGAGCCCACCCGGTGATGGTGTGTTGCTTTTTTCTTTGAGGTAATAGCTTTGAAGATATGTTCTGATGGTGGTGGGAGTGGAGCAGGACTGTCTCCATGGCCCGATTGGCTAGCGCGATCGGCTCTTAACCGAAAGGTTGGAGTTTCGAGCCCACCCGGTGGTGGTGCGGCGGTTTTTTTTCTTTTGGCTGATAGCTCTGAAGAAATGTTCTGACGGTGGTGAGAGTGGAGCAAGACTGTCTCCGTGGCGCAATTGGCTAGCGCGATCGGCTGTTAACCGAAAGGTTGGAGGTTCGAGCCCACCCGGTGGTGGTGCGGCGCTTTTTTTGGGGGGGGGGGCGATAGCTCTGAAGAAATGGTCTGACGGTGGTGAGAATGGAGCACGATTGTCTCCGTGGCGCAATGGGCTAGCGCGATCGGCTGTTAACCGAAAGGTTGGAGTTTCGAGCCCTCCCGGGAGTGGTGTGTTGCTTTTTTCTTTGTGGTAATAGCTTTGGAGATATGTTCTGATGGTGGTGAGAGTGGAGCAGGACTGTCTCCATGGCGCAATTGGCTAGCGCGATCGGCTGTTAACCAAAAGGTTGGAGTTTCGAGCCCACCGGGTGGTGGTGCGGCGCTCTTTTTTTCTTTGGGCTGATAGCTCTGAAGAAATGTTCTGACGGTGGTGAGAGTTGAGCAGGACTGTCTCCGTGGCGCAATTGTCTAGCGCGATCGGCTGTTAACCGAGAGGTTGGAGGTTCGAGCCCACCCGGTGGTGGTGCGGCGCTTGTTTTTTCTTTGGGGCGATAGCTCTGAAGAAATGGTCTGACGGTGGTGAGAGTGGAGCACGATTGTCTCCGAGGCGAAGTTGGCTGGCGCGATCGGCTGTTAACCGAAAGGTTGGAGGTTCGAGCCCACACGGTGATGGTGTGGCGCTTTTTTTCTTTGTGCTGATAGCTTTGAAGATATGTTCTGAAGGTGGTGAGAGTGGAGCAGGGCTGTCTCCGTGGCGCATTTGGCTTGCGCCATCGGCTGTTAACCGAAAGGTTGGAGGTTCGAGCCCACCCGGTGGTGGTGCGGCGCTTTTTTTTTCTTTGGGGTGATAGCTCTGAAGAAATGGTCTGACGGTGGTGAGAGTGGAGCACGACTGTTCCGTGGCGCAAAGGGCTAGCGCGATCGGCTGTTAACCGAAAGGTTGGAGTTTCGAGCCCTCCCGGGAGTGGTGTGTTGCTTTTTTCTTTGCACTGACAGCTTTGAAGATATGTTCTGATGGTGGTGAGAGTGGAGCAGGACTGTCTCCATGGCACAATTGGCTTGCGCGATCGGCTGTTAACCGAAAGGTTGGAGGTTCGAGCCCACCCGGTGGTGGTGCGGTGCTTTTTCTTCTTTGCGCTGATAGCTTTGAAGATATGTTCTGATGGTGGTGAGAGTGGAGCAAGACTGTCCCCGTGGCGCATTGGGCTAGCGCGATCGGCTGTAAACCGAAAGGTTGGAGTTTCGAGCCCTCCCGGGAGTGGTGGGTTGCTTTTTTCTTTGCACTGACAGCTTTGAAGACTCTGTTCTGATGGTGGTGAGAGTGGAGCAGGACTATCTCCGTGGCGCAATTGGCTAGCGCGATCGGCTGTTAACCGAAAGGTTGGAGGTTCGAGCCCACCCGGTGGTGGTGCGGCGCTTTTTTTTCTTTGCGCTAATAGCTTTGAAGATATGTCCTGATGGTGTTGAGAGTGGAGCAATACTGTCTCCGTGGCCCAATGAGCTAGCGCGATCGGCTGTTAACCGAAAGGTTGGAGTTTCGAGCCCTCCCGTGAGTGGTGTGTTGCTTTTTTTCTTTGGGCTGATAGCTTTGAACGTATGTTCTGATGGTGTTGAGAGTGGAGCAGGACTGTGTCCGTGGCGCAATTGGCTAGCGCGATTGGCTGTTAACCGAAAGGTTGGAGGTTCGAGCCCACCCGGTAGTGGTGCGGTGCTTTTTTTTCTTTGGGCTGATAGCTTTGAAGATATGTTCTGAAGGTGGTGAGAGTGGAGCAGGACTGTATCCGTGGCGCAATTGGCTTGCGCGATCGGCTGTAAACCGAAAAGTTGGAGGTACGAGCCCACCCGGTGGTGGTGCGGCGCTTTTTTTTGGGCTGATAGCTTTGAAGACATGTTCTGATGGTGGTGAGAGTGGAGCAAGACTGTCCCCGTGGCGCATTGGGCTAGCGTGATCGGCTGTAAACCGAAAGGTTGGAGTTTCGAGCCCTCCCGGGAGTAGTGTGTTGCTTTTTTCTTTGCACTGACAGCTTTGAAGATATGTTCTGATGGTGGTGAGAGTGGAGCAGGACTGTCTCCATGGCGCAATTGGCTTGCGCGATCGGCTGTTAACCGAAAGGTTGGAGGTTCGAGCCCACCCGGTGGTGGTGCGGTGCTTTTTCTTCTTTGCGCTGATAGCTTTGAAGATATGTTCTGATGGTGGTGAGAGTGGAGCAAGACTGTCCCCGTGGCGCATTGGGCTAGCGCGATCGGCTGTAAACCGAAAGGTTGGAGTTTCGAGCCCTCCCGGGAGTGGTGTGTTGCTTTTTTCTTTGCACTGACAGCTTTGAAGATATGTTCTGATGGTGGTGAGAGTGGAGCAGGACTATCTCTGTGGCGCAATTGGCTAGCGCGATCGGCTGTTAACCGAAAGGTTGGAGGTTCGAGCCCACCCGGTGGTGGTGCGGCGCTTTTTTTTCTTTGCGCTAATAGCTTTGAAGATATGTCCTGATGGTGTTGAGAGTGGAGCAATACTGTCTCCGTGGCGCAATGAGCTAGCGCGATCGGCTGTTAACCGAAAGGTTGGAGTTTCGAGCCCTCCCGGGAGTGGTGTGTTGCTTTTTTCTTTGTGGTAATAGCTTTGAAGATGAGTTCTGATAGTGGTGAGAGTGGAGCAGGACTGTCAACATGGCGCAATTGGCTAGCGCGATCGGCTGTTAACCGAAATGTTGGAGTTTCGAGCCCAACCGGTGGTGGTGCGGCGCTTTTTTTTTCTTTGGGCTGATAGCTCTGAAGAAATGTTCTGACGGTGGTGAGAGTGGAGCAGGACTGTCTCCGTGGGGCAATTGGCTAGCGCGATCGGCTGTTAACCGAAAGGTTGGAGGTTCGAGCCCACCCGGTGGTGGTGCGGCGCTTTTTTTTCTTTGGGGCGATAGCTCTGAAGAAATGGTCTGACGGTGGTGAGAGTGGAGCATGATTGTCTCCGTGGCGCAGTTGGCTAGCGCGATCGGCTGTTAACCGAAAGGTTAGGCTCGAGCCCACCCGGTGATGGTGTGGCGCCTTTTTTTCTTTGTGCTGATAGCTTTGAAGATATGTTCTGATGGTGGTGAGAGTGGAGCAGGACTGTCTCCGTGGCGCAATTGGCTAGCGCGATTGACTGTTAACCGAAAGGTTGGAGGTTCGAGCCCACCCGGTAGTGGTGCGGTGCTTTTTTTTCTTTGGGCTGATAGCTTTGAAGATATGTTCTGAAGGTGGTGAGAGTGGAGCAGGACTGTATCCGTGGCGCAATTGGCTTGCGCGATCGGCTGTAAACCGAAAAGTTGGAGGTACGAGCCCACCCGGTGGTGGTGCGGCGCTTTTTTTTCTTTGGGCTGATAGCTTTGAAGATATGTTCTGATGATGGTGAGAGTAGAGCAGGACTGTCTCCGTGGCGCAGTTGGCTAGCGCGATCGGCTGTTTACCAAAAGGTTGGAGTTTCGAGCCCTCCCGGGAGTAGTGTGTTGCTTTTTTCTTTACGCTGATAGCTTTGAAGATATGTTCTGATGGTGGTGAGAGTGGAGCAGGACTGTCTCCGTGGCGCAATTGGCTAGCGCGATCGGCTGTTAACCGAAAGGTTGGAGGTTCGAGCCCACCCGGTGGTGGTGCGGCGCTTTTTTTCTTTGCGCTGATAGCTTTAAAGATATGTTCTGATGTTGTTTAGAGTGAAGCAAGACTGTCTCCGTGGCGCAATGGGCTAGCGCGATCGGCTGTTTACCGAAAGGTTGGAGCTTCGAGCCCTCCCGGGAGTGGTGTGTTGCTTTTTTCTTTGCGGTAATAGCTTTGAAGTAATGTTCTGATGGTGGTGAGAGTAGAGCAGGACTGTCTGCGTGGCGCAATTGGCTAGCGTGATCGGCTGTTAACCGAAAGGTTGGAGGTTCAAGCCCACCCGGTGGTGGTGCGGCGCTTTTTTTTCTTTGCGCTGATAGCTTTGAAGATATGTTCTGATGGTGTTTAGAGTGGAGCAAGACTGTCTCCGTGGCGCAATGGGCTAGCGCGATCGGCTGTTTACCGAAAGGTTGGAGTTTCGAGCCCTCCCAGGAGTGGTGTGTTGCTTTTTTCTTTGCGGTAATAGCTTTGAAGATATGTTCTGATGGTGGTGAGAGTAGAGCAGGACGGTCTCCGTTGCGCAATTGGCTAGCGCGATCGGCTGTTAACCGAGAGGCTGGAGTTTCGAGCCCACCCGGTGTTGGTGCGGCGCTTTTTTTCTTTGGGCTGATAGCTCTGAAGAAATGTTCTGACGGTGGTGAGAGTTGAGCAGGACTGTCTCCGTGGCGCAATTGGCTAGCGCGATCGGCTGGTAACCGAAAAGTTGGAGGTTCGAGCCCACCCGGTGGTGGTGCGGCGGCAGCGCTTTTTTTTTATTTGGGGCAATAGCTCTGAAAAAAATGGTCTGACGGTGGTGAGAGTGGAGCACGATTGTCTCCGTGGCGCAGTTGGCTAGCGCGATCGGCTGTTAACCGAAACGTTGGAGGTTCGAGCCCACCCGGTGATGGTGTGTTGCTTTTTTCTTTGTGGTAATAGCTTTGAAGATATGTTCTGATGGTGGTGAGAGTGGAGCAGGACTGTCTTAATGGCGCGATTGGCTAGCGCGATCGGCTCTTAACCGAAAGGTTGGAGTTTCGAGCCCACCCGGTGGTGGTGCGGCGGTTTTTTTTCTTTTGGCTGATAGCTCTGAAGAAATGTTCTGACGGTGGTGAGAGTGGAGCAGGACTGTCTCCGTGGCGCAATTGGCTAGCGCGATCGGCTGTTAACCGAAAGGTTGGAGGTTCGAGCCCACCCGGTGGTGGTGCGGCGCTTTTTTTGGGGGGGCGATAGCTCTGAAGAAATGGTCTGACGGTGGTGAGAATGGAGCACGATTGTCTCCGTGGCGCAATGGGCTAGCGCGATCGGCTGTTAACCGAAAGGTTGGAGTTTCGAGCCCTCCCGGGAGTGGTGTGTCTTTTTTCTTTGTGGTAATAGCTTTGGAGATATGTTCTGATGGTGGTGAGAGTGGAGCAGGACTGTCTCCATTGCGCAATTGGCTAGCGCGATCGGCTGTTAACCAAAAGGTTGGAGTTTCGAGCCCACCGGGTGGCGGTGCGGCGCTCTTTTTTTCTTTGGGCTGATAGCTCTGAAGAAATGTTCTGACGGTGGTGAGAGTTGAGCAGGACTGTCTCCGTGGCGCAATTGGCTAGCGCGATCGGCTGTTAACCGAGAGGTTGGAGGTTCGAGCCCACCCGGTGGTGGTGCGGCGCTTGTTTTTTTCTTTGGGGCGATAGCTCTGAAGAAATGGTCTGACGGTGGTGAGAGTGGAGCACGATTGTCTCCGAGGCGAAGTTGGCTGGCGCGATCGGCTGTTAACCGAAAGGTTGGAGGTTCGAGCCCACACGGTGATGGTGTGGCGCTTTTTTTCTTTGTGCTGATAGCTTTGAAGATATGTTCTGAAGGTGGTGAGAGTGGAGCAGGGCTGTCTCCGTGGCGCATATGGCTTGCGCCATCGGCTGTTAACCGAAAGGTTGGAGGTTCGAGCCCACCCGGTGGTGGTGCGGCGCTTTTTTTTCTTTGGGGTGATAGCTCTGAAGAAATGGTCTGACGGTGGTGAGAGTGGAGCACGACTGTTCCGTGGCGCAAAGGGCTAGCGCGATCGGCTGTTAACCGAAAGGTTGCAGTTTCGAGCCCTCCCGGGAGTGGTGTGTTGCTTTTTTCTTTGGACTGACAGCTTTGAAGATATGTTCTGATGGTGGTGAGAGTGGAGCAGGACTGTCTCCATGGCGCAATTGGCTTGCGCGATCGGCTGTTAACCGAAAGGTTGGAGGTTCGAGCCCACCCGGTGGTGGTGCGGTGCTTTTTCTTCTTTGCGCTGATAGCTTTGAAGATATGTTCTGATGGTGGTGAGAGTGGAGCAAGACTGTCCCCGTGGCGCATTGGGCTAGCGCGATCGGCTGTAAACCGAAAGGTTGGAGTTTCGAGCCCTCCCGGGAGTGGTGTGTTGCTTTTTTCTTTGCACTGACAGCTTTGAAGATATGTTCTGATGGTGGTGAGAGTGGAGCAGGACTATCTCCGTGGCGCAATTGGCTAGCGCGATCGGCTGTTAACCGAAAGGTTGGAGGTTCGAGCCCACCCGGTGGTGGTGCGGCGCTTTTTTTTTCTTTGCGCTAATAGCTTTGAAGATATGTCCTGATGGTGTTGAGAGTGGAGCAATACTGTCTCCGTGGCGCAATGAGCTAGCGCGATCAGCTGTTAACCGAAAGGTTGGAGTTTCGAGCCCTCCCGGGAGTGGTGTGTTGCTTTTTTCTTTGTGGTAATAGCTTTGAAGATGAGTTCTGATGGTGGTGAGAGTGGAGCAGGACTGTCAACATGGCGCAATTGGCTAGCGCGATCGGCTGTTAACCGAAAGGTTGGAGTTTCGAGCCCACCCGGTGGTGGTGCGGCGCTTTTTTTTCTTTGGGCTGGTAGCTCTGAAGAAATGTTCTGACGGTGGTGAGAGTGGAGCAGGACTGTCTCCGTGGGGCAATTGGCTAGCGCGATCGGCTGTTAACCGAAATGTTGGAGGTTCGAGCCCACCCGGTGGTGGTGCGGCGCTTTTTTTTCTTTGGGGCGATAGCTCTGAAGAAATGGTCTGACGGTGGTGAGAGTGGAGCATGATTGTCTCCGTGGCGCAGTTGGCTAGCGCGATCGGCTGTTAACCGAAAGGTTAGGCTCGAGCCCACCCGGTGATGGTGTGGCGCCTTTTTTTCTTTGTGCTGATAGCTTTGAAGGTATGTTCTGATGGTGGTGAGAGTGGAGCAGGACTGTCTCCGTGGCGCAATTGGCTAGCGCGATTGGCTGTTAACCGAAAGGTTGGAGGTTCGAGCCCACCCGGTAGTGGTGCGGCGCTTTTTTTTCTTTGGGCTGATAGCTTTGAAGATATGTTCTGATGATGGTGAGAGTAGAGCAGGACTGTCTCCGTGGCGCAGTTGGCTAGCGCGATCGGCTGTTAACCGGAAGGTTGGAGGTTCGAGCCCACTCGGTGATGGTGTGGCGCTTTTTTTTCTTTGTGCTGATAGCTTTGAAGTTATGTTCTGATGGTGTTGAGAGTGGAGCAGGACTGTCTCCATGGCGCAATTGGCTAGCGCGATCGGCTGTTAACCGAAAGGTTGGAGTTTCGAGCCCACCCGGTGGTGGTGCGGCGCTTTTTTTTCTTTGGGCTGATAGCTCTGAAGAAATGTTCTGACGGTGGTGAGAGTGGAGCAGGACTGTCTCCGTGGCGCGATTGGCTAGCGCAATCGGCTGTTTACCAAAAGGTTGGAGTTTCGAGCCCTCCCGGGAGTAGTGTGTTGCTTTTTTCTTTACGCTGATAGCTTTGAAGATATGTTCTGATGGTGGTGAGAGTGGAGCAGGACTGTCTCCGTGGCGCAATTGGCTAGCGCGATCGGCTGTTAACCGAAAGGTTGGAGGTTCGAGCCCACCCGGTGGTGGTGCGGCGCTTTTTTTTCTTTGCGCTGATAGCTTTAAAGATATGTTCTGATGGTGTTTAGAGTGGAGCAAGACTGTCTCCGTGGCGCAATGGGCTAGCGCGATCGGCTGTTTACCGAAAGGTTGGAGTTTCGAGCCCTCCCGGGAGTGGTGTGTTGCTTTTTTCTTTGTGGTAATAGCTTTGAAGTAATGTTCTGATGGTGGTGAGAGTAGAGCAGGACTGTCTGCGTGGCGCAATTGGCTAGCGTGATCAGCTGTTAACCGAAAGTTTGGAGGTTCAAGCGCACCCGGTGGTGGTGCGGCGCTTTTTTTTCTTTGCGCTGATAGCTTTGAAGATATGTTCTGATGGTGTTTAGAGTGGAGCAAGACTGTCTCCGTGGCGCAATGGGCTAGCGCGATCGGCTGTTTACCGAAAGGTTGGAGTTTCGAGCCCTCCCAGGAGTGGTGTGTTGCTTTTTTCTTTGCGGTAATAGCTTTGAAGATATGTTCTGATGGTGGTGAGAGTAGAGCAGGACGGTCTCCGTTGCGCAATTGGCTAGCGCGATCGGCTGTTAACCGAAAGGTTGGAGTTTCGAGCCCACGCGGTGATGGTGTAGCGCTTTTTTTTCTTTGTGCTGATAGCTTTGAAGATATGTTCTGATGGTGGTGAGAGTGGAGCAGGACTGTCTCCGTGGCGCAATTGGCTAGCGCGGATGGCTGTTAACCGAAAGGTTGGAGGTTCGAGCCCACACGGTGGGGGTGCGGCGCTTTTTTTCTTTGGGCTGATAGCTTGGAAGATATGTTCTGAAGGTGGTGAGAGTGGAGCAGGACTGTCTCCGTAGCGCAATTGGCTTGCGCGATCGTCTGTTAACCGAAAAGTTGGAGGTTCGAGCCCACCCGGTGGTGGTGCGGCGCTTTTTTTTCTTTGGGCTGATAGCTTTGAAGATATGTTCTGATGGTGGTGAAAGTGGAGCAGGACTGTCTCCGTGGCGCAATTGGCTAGCGCGGATGGCTGTTAACCGAAAGGTTGGAGGTTCGAGCCCACACGGTGGGGGTGCGGCGCTTTTTTTCTTTGGGCTGATAGCTTGGAAGATATGTTCTGAAGGTGGTGAGAGTGGAGCAGGACTGTCTCCGTGATGCAATTGGCTAGCGCGATCGGCTGTTAACCGAAACGTTGGAGTTTCGAGCCCTCCCGGGAGTGGTGTGTTGCTTCTTTCTTTGCGCTGACAGCTTTGAAGATATGTTCTGATGGTGGTGAAAGTGGAGCACGACTGTCTCCGTGGCGCAGTTGGCTAGCGCGATCGGCTGTTAACCAAAAAGTTGGAGTTTCGAGCCCACCGGGTGGTGGTGCGGCGCTCTTTTTTTCTTTGGGCTGATAGCTCTGAAGAAATTTTCTGACGGTGGTGAGAGTTGAGCAGAACTGTCTCCGTGGCGCAATTGGCTAGCGCGATCGGCTGTTAACCGAAAGGTTGGAGGTTCGAGCCCACCCGGTGGTGGTGCGGCGCTTGTTTTTTCTTTGGGGCGATAGCTCTGAAGAAATGGTCTGACGGTGGTGAGAGTGGACCACGATTGTCTCCGAGGTGAAGTTGGCTGGCGCGATCGGCTGTTAACCGAAAGGTTGGAGGTTCGAGCCCACACGGTGATGGTGTGGCGCTTTTTTTCTTTGTGCTGATAGCTTTGAAGATATGTTCTGAAGGTGGTGAGAGTGGAGCAGGGCTGTCTCCGTGGCGCAATTGGCTTGCGCCATTGGCTGTTAACCGAAAGGTTGGAGGTTCGAGCCCACCCGGTGGTGGTGCGGCGCTTTTTTTTTCTTTGGGGTGATAGCTCTGAAGAAATGGTCTGACGGTGGTGAGAGTGGAGCACGACTGTTCCGTGGCGCAAAGGGCTAGCGCGATCGGCTGTTAACCGAAAGGTTGGAGTTTCGAGCCCTCCCGGGAGTTGTGTGTTGCTTTTTTCTTTGCGCTGATAGCTTTGAAGATATGTTGTGATGGTGGTGAGAGTGGAGCAGGACTGTCTCCGTGGCGCAGTTGGCTAGCGCGATCGGTTGTTAACCGGAAGGTTGGAGGTTCGAGCCCACTCGGTGATGGTGTGGCGCTTTTTTTTCTTTGTGCTGATAGCTTTGAAGATATGTTCTAATGGTGTTGAGAGTGGAGCAGGACTGTCTCCATGGCGCAATTGGCTAGCGCGATCGGCTGTTAACCGAAAGGTTGGAGTTTCGAGCCCACCCGGTGGTGGTGCGGCGCTTTTTTTCTTTGGGCTGATAGCTCTGAAGAAATGTTCTGACGGTGGTGAGAGTGGAGCAGGACTGTCTCCGTGGCGCAATTGGCTAGCGCAATCGGCTGTTAACGGAAAGGTTGGAGTTTCGAGCCCACCAGGTGGTGGTGCGGCGCTTTTTTTCTTTGGGCTGATAGCTCTGAAGAAATGTTCTGACGGTGGTGAGAGTGGAGCAGGACTGTCTCCGTGGCGCAATTGGCTAGCGCGATCGGCTGTTAACCGAAAGGTTGGAGGTTCGAGCCCACCCGGTGGTGGTGCGGCGCTTTTTTTTCTTTGTGCTGATAGCTTTGAAGTTATGTTCTGATGGTGTTGAGAGTGGAGGAAGACTGTCTCCGTGGCGCAATGGGCTAGCGCGATCGGCTGTTTACCAAAAGGTTGGAGTTTCGAGCCCTCCCGGGAGTGTTGTGTTGCTTTTTTCTTTACGCTGATAGCTTTGAAGATATGTTCTGATGGTGGTGAGAGTGGAGCAGGACTGTCTCCGTGGCGCAATTGGCTAGCGCGATCGGCTGTTAACCGAAAGGTTGGAGGTTCGAGCCCACCCGGTGGTGGTGCGGCGCTTTTTTTTCTTTGCGGTGATAGCTTTAAAGATATGTTCTGATGGTGTTTAGAGTGGAGCAAGACTGTCTCCGTGGCGCAATGGGCTAGCGCGATCGGCTGTTTACCGAAAGGTTGGAGTTTCGAGCCCTCCTGGGAGTGGTGTGTTGCTTTTTTCTTTGCGGTAATAGCTTTGAAGTAATGTTCTGATGGTGGTGAGAGTAGAGCAGGACTGTCTCCGTGGCGCAATTGGCTAGCGTGATCGGCTGTTAACCGAAAGGTTGGAGGTTCGAGCCCACCCGGTGGTGGTGCGGCGCTTTTTTTTCTTTGCGCTGATAGCTTTGAAGATATGTTCTAATGGTGTTTAGAGTAGAGCAAGACTGTCTCCGTGGCGCAATGGGCTAGCGCGATCGGCTGTTTACCGAAAGGTTGGAGTTTCGAGCCCTCCCGGGAGTGGTGTGTTGCTTTTTTCTTTAAGGTAATAGCTTTGAAGATAAGTTCTGATGGTGGTGAGAGTAGAGCAGGACTGTCTCCGTGGCGCAATTGGCTAGCGCGATCGGCTGTTAACCGAAAGGTTGGAGTTTCGAGCCCTCCCGGGAGTGGTGTGTTGCTTTTTTCTTTGCGCTGATAGCTTTGAAGATATGTTCTGAAGGTGGTGAGAGTGGAGCAGGACTGTCTCCGTGGCGCAATTGGCTTGCGCGATCGGCTGTTAACCGAAAAGTTGGAGGTTCGAGCCCACCCGGTGGTGGTGCGGCGCTTTTTTTTCTTTGGGCTGATAGCTTTGAAGATATGTTCTGATGGTGGTGAGAGTAGAGCAGGACTGTCTCCGTGGCGCAATTGGCTAGCGCGATCGGCTGTTAACCAAAAGGTTGGAGTTTCGAGCCCTCCCGGGAGTGGTGTGTTGCTTTTTTCTTTGCGCTGATAGCTTTGAAGATATGTTCTGTTGGTGGTGAGAGTGGAGCACGACTGTCTCCGTGGCGCAGTTGGCTAGCGCGATCGGCTGTTAACCGAAAGGTTGGAGGTTCGAGCCCACCCGGTGATGGTGTGGCGCTTTTTTTTTCTTTGTGCTGATAGCTTTGAAGATATGTTCTGATGGTGGTGAGAGTGGAGAAGGACTGTCTCCATTGCGCAATTGGCTAGCGCGATTGGCTGCTAACCGAAAGGTTGGAGGTTCGAGCCCTCCGGTGGTGGTGCGGCACTTTTTTTTGTTTGGGCTGATAGCTTTGAAGATATGTTCTGAAGGTGGTGAGAGTGGAGCAGGGCTGTCTCCGTGGCGCAATTGGCTTGCGCGATCGGCCGTTAACCGAAAGGTTGGAATTTCGAGCCCACCTCGTGGTGGTGCGGCGCTTTTTTTTCTTTGCGCTGATAGCTTTGAAGATATGTTGTGATGGTGGTGAGAGTGGAGCAAGACTGTCCCCGTGGCACAATGGGCTAGCGCGATCTGCTGTAAACCGAAAGGTTGGAGTTTCGAGCCCACCCGGTGGTGGTGCGGCGCTTTTTTTCTTTGGGCTGATAGCTCTGAAGAAATGTTCTGACGGTGGTGAGAGTTGAGCAGGACTGTCTCCGTGGAGCAATTGGCTAGCGCGATCGGCTGGTAACCGAAAGGTTGGAGGTTCGAGCCCACCCGGTGGTGGTGCGGCGGCGGCGCTTTTTTTTCTTTGGGGCAATAGCTCTGAAGAAATGGTCTGACGGTGGTGAGAGTGGAGCACGATTGTCTCCGTGGCGCAGTTGGCTAGCGCGATCGGCTGTTAACCGAAAGGTTGGAGGTTCGAGCCCACCCGGTGATGGTGTGTTGCTTTTTTCTTTGTGGTAATAGCTTTGAAGATATGTTCTGATGGTGGTGAGAGTGGAGCAGGACTGTCTCCATGGCGCAATTGGCTAGCGCGATCGGCTGTTAACCGAAAGGTTGGAGGTTCGAGCCCACCCGGTGGTGGTGCGGCGCTTGTTTTTTTTTTGGGGCGATAGCTCTGAAGAAATGGTCTGACGGTGGTGAGAGTGGAGCACGATTGGCTCCGAGGCGAAGTTGGCTGGCGCGATCGGCTGTTAACCAAAAGGTTGGAGGTTCGAGCCCACAAGGTGATGGTGTGGCGCTTTTTTTTCTTTGTGCTGATAGCTTTGAAGATTTGTTCTGAAGGTGGTGAGAGTGGAGCAGGGCTGTCTCCGTGGCACAATTGGCTTGCGCGATCGGCTGTTAACCGAAAGGTTGGAGGTTCGAGCTCACCCGGTGTTGGTGCGGCGCTTTATTTTTCTTTGGGGTGATAGCTCTGAAGAAATGGTCTGACGGTGGTGAGTGTGGAGCACGACTGTTCCGTGGCGCAAATGGCTAGCGCGATTGGCTGTTAACCGAAAAGTTGGAGGTTCGAGCCCACCCGGTGGTGGTGCGGCGCTTTTTTTCTTTGGGCTGATAGCTTTGAAGATATGTTCTGATGGTGGTGAGAGTAGAGCAGGACTGTCGCCGTGGCGCAATTGTCTAGCGCGATCGGCTGTTAACCGAAAGGTTGGAGTTTCGAGCCCTCCCGGGAGTGGTGTGTTGCTTTTTTCTTTGCGCTGATAGCTTTGAAGATATGTTCTGATGGTGGTGAGAGTGGAGCACGACTGTCTCCGTGGCGCAGTTGGCTAGCGCGATCGGCTGTTAACCGAAAGGTTGGAGGTTCGAGCCCACCCGGTGGTGGTGCGGTGCTTTTTTTCTTTGGGCTGATAGCTTTGAAGTAATGTTCTGAAGGTGGTGAGAGTGGAGCAGGATTGTCTTCGTGGCGCAATTGGCTTGCGCGATCGGCTGTTAACCGAAATGTTGGAGGTTCGAGCCCACCCGGTGGTGGTGCGGCGCTTTTCTTTCTTTGGGCTGATAGCTTCGAAGATATGTTCCGATGGTGGTGAGAGTAGAGCAGGACTGTCTCCGTGGCGCAATTGGCTAGCGCGATCGGCTGTTAACCGAAAGGTTGGAGTTTCGAGCCCTCCCGGGAGTGGTGTGTTGCTTTTTTCTTTGCGCTGATAGCTTTGAAAATATGTTCTGATGGTGGTGAGAGTGGAGCACGACTGCCTCCGTGGCGCAGTTGGCTTGCGCGATCGGCTGTTAACCGAAAGGTTGGAGGTTCGAGCCCACCCGGTGGTGGTGCGGTGCTTTTTTCTTTGCGCTGATAGCTTTGAAGATATGTTCTGATGGTGGTGAGAGTAGAGCAGGACTGTCTCCGTGGCGCAATTGGCTAGCGCGATCGGCTGTTAACCGAAAGGTTGGAGTTTCGAGCCCACCCGGGAGTGGTGTGTTGCTTTTTTCTTTGCGCTGATAGCTTTGAAGATATGGTCCGATGGTGGAGAGAGTGGAGCACGACTGTCTCCGTGGCGCAGTTGGCTAGCGCGATCGGCTGTTAAACGAAATGTTGCAGGTTCGAGCCCACGCGGAGATGGTGTAGCGCTTTTTTTTCTTTGTGCTGATAGCTTTGAAGATATGTTCTGATGGTGGTGAGGGTGGAGCAGGACTGTCTCCGTGGCGCAATTGGCTAGCGCGGATGGCTGTTAACCGAAAGGTTGGAGGTTCGAGCCCACACGGTGATGGTGCGGCGCTTTTTTTCTTTGGGCTGATAGCTTGGAAGTTATGTTCTGAAGGTGGTGAGAGTGGAGTAGGACTGTCTCCGTGGCGCAATTGGCTTGCGCGATCGTCTGTTAACCGAAAAGTTGGAGGTTCGAGCCCACCCGGTGGTGGTGCGGCGCTTTTTTTCTTTGGGCTGATAGCTTTGAAGATATGTTCTGATGGTGGTGAGAGTAGAGCAGGACTGTCTCCGTGGCGCAATTGGCTAGCGCGATCGGCTGTTAACCGAAACGTTAGAGTTTCGAGCCCTCCTGGGAGTGGTGTGTTGCTTTTTTCTTTGCGCTGATAGCTTTGAAGATATGTTCTGATGGTGGTCAGAGTGGAGCACGACTGTCTCCGTGGCGCAATTGGCTAGCGCGATCGGCTGTTAACCGAAAGGTTGGAGGTTCGAGCCCACCCGGTGGTGGTGCGGCGCTTTTTTTTCTTTGCGCTGATAGCTTTAAAGATATGTTCTGATGGTGTTTAGAGTGGAGCAAGACTGTCTCCGTGGCGCAATGGGCTAGCGCGATCGGCTGTTTACCGAAAGGTTGGAGTTTCGAGCCCTCCCGGGAGTGGTGTGTTGCTTTTTTCTTTGCGGTAATAGCTTTGAAGATATGTTCTGATGGTGGTGAGAGTAGAGCAGGACTGTCTCCGTGGCGCAATTGGCTAGCGCGATCGGCTGTTAACCGAAAGGTTGGAGTTTCGAGCCCACCCGGGAGTGGTGTGTTGCTTTTTTCTTTGCGCTGATAGCTTTGAAGATATGGTCCGATGGTGGAGAGAGTGGAGCACGACTGTCTCCGTGGCGCAGTTGGCTAGCGCGATCGGCTGTTAAACGAAATGTTGCAGGTTCGAGCCCACGCGGAGATGGTGTAGCGCTTTTTTTTCTTTGTGCTGATAGCTTTGAAGATATGTTCTGATGGTGGTGAGGGTGGAGCAGGACTGTCTCCGTGGCGCAATTGGCTAGCGCGGATGGCTGTTAACCGAAAGGTTGGAGGTTCGAGCCCACACGGTGATGGTGCGGCGCTTTTTTTCTTTGGGCTGATAGCTTGGAAGTTATGTTCTGAAGGTGGTGAGAGTGGAGTAGGACTGTCTTCGTGGCGCAATTGGCTTGCGCGATCGTCTGTTAACCGAAAAGTTGGAGGTTCGAGCCCACCCGGTGGTGGTGCGGCGCTTTTTTTTCTTTGGGCTGATAGCTTTGAAGATATGTTCTGATGGTGGTGAGAGTAGAGCAGGACTGTCTCCGTGGCGCAATTGGCTAGCGCGATCGGCTGTTAACCGAAACGTTAGAGTTTCGAGCCCTCCTGGGAGTGGTGTGTTGCTTTTTTCTTTGCGCTGATAGCTTTGAAGATATGTTCTGATGGTGGTCAGAGTTGAGCACGACTGTCTCCGTGGCGCAGTTGGCTAGCGCGATCGGCTGTTAACCAAAAAGTTGGAGTTTCGAGCCCACCGGGTGGTGGTGCGGCGCTCTTTTTTTCTTTGGGCTGATAGCTCTGAAGAAATGTTCTGATGGTGGTGAGAGTTGAGCAGGACTGTCTCCGTGGCGCAATTGGCTAGCGCGATCGGCTGTTAACCGAAAGGTTGGAGGTTCGAGCCCACCCGGTGGTGGTGCGGCGCTTGTTTTTTCTTTGGGGCGATAGCTCTGAAGAAATGGTCTGACGGTGGTGAGAGTGGAGCACGACTGTTCCGTGGCGCAAAGGGCTAGCGCGATCGGCTGTTAACCGAAAGGTTGGAGTTTCGAGCCCTCCCGGGAGTGGTGTGTTGCTTTTTTCTTTGCGCTGATAGCTTTGAAGATATGTTGTGATGGTGGTGAGAGTGGAGCAGGACTGTCTCCGTGGCGCAATTGGCTAGCGCGATCGGCTGTTAACCAAAAGGTTGGAGGTTCGAGCCCACCCGGTGGTGGTGCGGCGCTTTTTTTCTGTGGGCTGATAGCTTTGATGATATGTTCTGATGGTGGTGAGAGTAGAGCAGGACTGTCTCCATGGCGCAATTGACTAGCGCGATCGGCTGTTAACCGAAAGGTTGGAGTTTCGAGCCCTCCCGGGAGTGGTGTGTTGCTTTTTTCTTTGCGCTGATAGCTTTGAAAATATGTTCTGATGGTGGTGAGAGTGGAGAACGACTGCCTCCGTGGCGCAGTTTGCTTGCGCGATCGGCTGTTAACCGAAAGGTTGGAGGTTCGAGCCCACCCGGTGGTGGTGCGGTGCTTTTTTTCTTTGCGCTGATAGCTTTGAAAATATGTTCTGATGGTGGTGAGAGTGGAGCAGGACTGTCTCCGTGGCGCAATTGGCTAGCGCGATCGGCTGTTAACCGAAAGGTTGGAGGTTCGAGCCCACCCGGTGGTGGTGCGGCGCTTTTTTTTCTTTGCGCTGAAAGCTTTAAAGATATGTTCTGATGGTGTTTAGAGTGGAGCAAGACTGTGTCCGTGGCGCAATGGGCTAGCGCGATCGGCTGTTTACCGAAAGGTTGGAGTTTCGAGCCGTCCCGGGAGTGGTGTGTTGCTTTTTTCTTTGCGGTAATAGCTTTGAAGTAATGTTCTGATGGTGGTGAGAGTAGAGCATGACTGTCTGCGTGGCGCAATTGGCTAGCGTGATCGGCTGTTAACCGAAAGGTTGGAGGTTCAAGCCCACCTGGTGGTGGTGCGGCACTTTTTTTTCTTTGCGCTGATAGCTTTGAAGATATGTTCTGATGATGTTTAGAGTGGAGCAAGACTGTCTCCGTGGCGCAATGGGCTAGCGCGATCGGCTGTTTACCGAAAGGTTGGAGTTTCGAGCCCTCCCGGGAGTGGTGTGTTGCTTTTTTCTTTGCGGTAATAGCTTTGAAGATATGTTCTGATGGTGGTGAGAGTAGAGCAGGACTGTCTCCGTGGCGCAATTGGCTAGCGCGATCGGCTGTTAACCGAAAGGTTGGAGTTTCGAGCCCTCCCGGGAGTGGTGTGTTGCTTTTTTCTTTGCGCTGATAGCTTTGAAGATATGGTCTGATGGTGGAGAGAGCGGAGCACGACTGTTTCCGTGGCGCAGTTGGCTAGCGCGATCGGCTGTTAAACGAAATGTTGCAGGTTCGAGCCCACGCGGTGATGGTGTAGCGCTTTTTTTCTTTGTGCTGATAGCTTTGAAGATATGTTCTCATGGTGGTGAGAGTGGAGCAGGACTGTCTCCGTGGCGCAATTGGCTAGCGCGGATGGCTGTTAACCGAAAGGTTGGAGGTTCGAGCCCACACGGTGGTGGTGCGGCGCTTTTTTTTCTTTGGGCTGATAGCTTTGAAGATATGTTCTGATGGTGGTGAGAGTAGAGCAGGACTGTCGCCGTGGCGCAATTGTCTAGCGCGATCGGCTGTTAACCGAAAGGTTGGAGTTTCGAGCCCTCCCGGGAGTGGTGTGTTGCTTTTTTCTTTGCGCTGATAGCTTTGAAGATATGTTCTGATGGTGGTGAGAGTGGAGCACGACTGTCTCCGTGGCGCAGTTGGCTAGCGCGATCGGCTGTTAACCGAAAGGTTGGAGGTTCGAGCCCACCCGGTGGTGGTGCGGTGCTTTTTTTCTTTGGGCTGATAGCTTTGAAGTAATGTTCTTAAGGTGGTGAGAGTGGAGCAGGATTGTCTTCGTGGCGCAATTGGTTTGCGCGATCGGCTGTTAACCGAAAAGTTGGAGGTTCGAGCCCACCCGGTGGTGGTGCGGCGCTTTTTTTTCTTTGGGCTGATAGCTTCGAAGATATGTTCCGATGGTGGTGAGAGTAGAGCAGGACTGTCTCCGTGGCGCAATTGGCTAGCGCGATCGGCTGTTAACCGAAAGGTTGGAGTTTCGAGCCCTCCCGGGAGTGGTGTGTTGCTTTTTTCTTTGCGCTGATAGCTTCGAAAATATGTTCTGATGGTGGTGAGAGTGGAGCACGACTGCCTCCGTGGCGCAGTTGGCTTGCGTGATCGGCTGTTAACCGAAAGGTTGGAGGTTCGAGCCCACCCGGTGGTGGTGCGGTGCTTTTTTCTTTGCGCTGATAGCTTTGAAAATATGTTCTGATGGTGGTGAGAGTGGAGCACGACTGTCTCCGTGGCGCAATTGGCTAGCGCGATCGGCTGTTAACCGAAAGGTTGGAGGTTCGAGCCCACCCGGTGGTGGTGCGGCGCTTTTTTTTCTTTGCGCTAATAGCTTTGAAGATATGTCCTGATGGTGTTGAGAGTGGAGCAATACTGTCTCCGTGGCGCAATGAGCTAGCGCGATCGGCTGTTAACCGAAAGGTTGGAGTTTCGAGCCCTCCCGGGAGTGGTGTGTTGCTTTTTTCTTTGTGGTAATAGCTTTGAAGATGAGTTCTGATCGTGGTGAGAGTAGAGCAGGACTGTCTCCATGGCGCAATTGGCTAGCGCGATCGGCTGTTAACCGAAAGGTTGGAGGTTCGAGCCCACCCGGTGGTGGTGCGGCGCTTTTTTTTCTTTGTGCTGATAGCTCTCAAGATATGTTCTGATGGTGTCGAGAGTGGTGGAAGACTGTCTCCGTGGCGCAATGGGCTAGCGCGATCGGCTGTTTACCAAAAGGTTGGAGTTTTGAGCCCTCCCGGGAGTAGTGTGTTGCTTTTTTCTTTACGCTGATAGCTTTGAAGATATGTTCTGATGGTGGTGAGAGTGGAGCAGGACTGTCTCCGTGGCGCAATTGGCTAGCGCGATCGGCTGTTAACCGAAAGGTTGGAGGTTCGAGCCCACCCGGTGGTGGTGCGGCGCTTTTTTTTCTTTGCGCTGATAGCTTTAAAGATATGTTCTGATGGTGTTTAGAGTGGAGCAAGACTGTCTCCGTGGCGCAATGGGCTAGCGCGATCGGCTGTTTACCGAAAGGTTGGAGTTTCGAGCCCTCCCGGGAGTGGTGTGTTGCTTTTTTCTTTGCGGTAATAGCTTTGAAGTAATGTTCTGATGGTGGTGAGAGTAGAGCAGGACTGTCTGCGTGGCGCAATTGGCTAGCGTGATCGGCTGTTAACCGAAAGGTTGGAGGTTCAAGCCCACCCGGTGGTGGTGCGGCGCTTTTTTTTCTTTGCGCTGATAGCTTTGAAGATATGTTCTGATGGTGTTTAGAGTGGAGCAAGACTGTCTCCGTGGCGCAATGGGCTAGCGCGATCAGCTGTTTACCGAAAGATTGGAGTTTCGAGCCCTCCCGGGAGTGGTGTGTTGCTTTTTTCTTTGCGGTAATAGCTTTGAAGATATGTTCTGATGGTGGTGAGAGTAGAGCAGGACTGTCTCCGTGGCGCAACTGGCTAGCGCGATCGGCTGTTAACCGAAAGGTTGGAGTTTCGAGCCCTCCCGGGAGTGGTGTGTGTCTTTTTTCTTTGCGCTGATAGCTTTGAAGATATGGTCTGATGGTGGATAGAGTGGAGCACGACTGTCTCCGTGGCGCAGTTGGCTAGCGCGATCGGCTGTTAAACGAAATGTTGCAGGTTCGAGCCCACGCGGTGATGGTGTAGCGCTTTTTTTCTTTGGGCTGATAGCTTGGAAGATATGTTCTGAAGGTGGTGAGAGTGGAGCAGGACTGTCTTCGTGGCGCAATTGGCTAGCGCGATCGGCTGTTAACCAAAAGGTTGGAGGTTCGAGCCCACCCGGTGGTGGTGCGGCGCTTTTTTTCTCTGGGCTGATAGCTTTGAAGATATGTTCTGATGGTGGTGAGAGTAGAGCGGGACTGTCTCCGTGGCGCAATTGACTAGCGTGATCGGCTGTTAACCGAAAAGTTGGAGGTTCGAGCCCACCCGGTGGTGGTGCGGCGGTTTTTTTTCTTTGCGCTAATAGCTTTGAAGATATGTCCTGATGGTGTTGAGAGTGGAGCAAGACTGTCTCCGTGGCGCAATGAGCTAGCGCGATCGGCTGTTAACCGAAAGGTTGGAGTTTTGAGCCCTCCCGGGAGTGGTGTGTTGCTTTTTTCTTTGTGGTAATAGCTTTGAAGATGAGTTCTGATGGTGGTGAGAGTGGAGCAGGACTGTCTCCTTGGCGCAATTGGCTAGCGCGATCGGCTGTTAACCGAAAGGTTGGAGTTTCGAGCCCACCCGGTGGTGGTGCGGCGCTTTTTTTTCTTTGGGCTGATAGCTCTGAAGAAATCTTCTGACGGTGGTGAGAGTGGAGCAGGACTGTCTTCGTGGGGCAATTGGCTAGCGCGATCGGCTGTTAACCGAAAGGTTGGAGGTTCGAGCCCACCCGGTGGTGGTGCGGCGCTTTTTTTTCTTTGGGGCGATAGCTCTGAAGAAATGGTCTGACGATGGTGAGAGTGGAGCACGATTGTCTCCGTGGCGCAGTTGGCTAGCGCGATCGGCTGTTAACCGAAAGGTTAGGTTCGAGCCCACCCGGTGATGGTGTGGCGCTTTTTTTTCTTTGTGCTGATAGCTTTGAAGATATGTGCTGATGGTGGTGAGAGTGGAGCAGGACTGTCTCCGTGGCGCAATTGGCTAGCGCGATTGGCTGTTAACCGAAAAGTTGGAGGTTCGAGCCCACCCGGTGGTGGTGCGGTGCTTTTTTTTTTGGGCTGATAGCTTTGAAGATATGTTCTGATGATGGTGAGAGTAGAGCAGGACTGTCTCCGTGGCGCAAGTGGCTAGCGCGATCGGCTGTTAACCGAAAGGTTGGAGTTTCGAGCCCTCCCGGGAGTGGTGTGTTGCTTTTTTTTTGCTCTGATAGCTTTGAAGATATGTTCTGATGGTGGTGAGAGTGGAGCACGACTGTCTCCGTGGCGCAGTTGGCTAGCGCGATCGGCTGTTAACCGGAAGGTTGGAGGTTCGAGCCCACTCAGTGATGGTGTGGCGCTTTTTTTTCTTTGTGCTGATAGCTTTGAAGATATGTTCTGATGGTGTTGAGAGTGGAGCAGGACTGTCTCCATGGCGCAATTGGCTAGCGCGATCGGCTGTTAACCGAAAGGTTGGAGTTTCGAGCCCACCCGGTGGTGGTGCGGCGCTTTTTTTCTTTGGGCTGATAGCTCTGAAGAAATGTTCTGACGGTGGTGAGAGTGGAGCAGGACTGTCTCCGTGGCGCAATTGGCTAGCGCAATCGGCTGTTAACGGAAAGGTTGGAGTTTCGAGCCCACCCGGTGGTGGTGCGGCGCTTTTTTTCTTTGGGCTGATAGCTCTGAAGAAATGTTCTGACGGTGGGGAGAGTGGAGCAGGACTGTCTCCGTGGCGCAATTGGCTAGTGCGATCGACTGTTAACCGAAAGGTTGGAGGTTCGAGCCCACCCGGTGGTGGTGCGGCGCTTTTTTTTCTTTGTGCTGATAGCTTTGAAGATATGTTCTGATGGTGTTGAGAGTGGAGGAAGACTGTCTCCGTGGCGCAATGGGCTAGCGCGATCGGCTGTTTACCAAAAGGTTGGAGTTTCGAGCCCTCCCGAGAGTGGTGTGTTGCTTTTTTCTTTACGCTGATAGCTTTGAAGATATGTTCTGATGGTGGTGAGAGTGGAGCAGGACTGTCTCCGTGGCGCAATTGGCTAGCGCGATCGGCTGTTAACCGAAAGGTTGGAGGTTCGAGCCCACCCGGTGGTGGTGCGGCGCTTTTTTTTCTTTGCGCTGATAGCTTTAAAGATATGTTCTGATGGTGTTTAGAGTGGAGCAAGACTGTCTCCGTGGCGCAATGGGCTAGCGCGATCGGCTGTTTACCGAAAGGTTGGAGTTTCAAGCCCTCCTGGGAGTGGTGTGTTGCTTTTTTCTTTGCGGTAATAGCTTTGAAGTAATGTTCTGATGGTGGTGAGAGTAGAGCAGGACTGTCTCCGTGGCGCAATTGGCTAGCGTGATCGGCTGTTAACCGAAAGGTTGGAGGTTCGAGCCCACCCGGTGGTGGTGCGGCGCTTTTTTTTCTTTGCGCTGATAGCTTTGAAGATATGTTCTAATGGTGTTTAGAGTAGAGCAAGACTGTCTCCGTGGCGCAATGGGCTAGCGCGATCGGCTGTTTACCGAAAGGTTGGAGCTTCGAGCCCTCCCGGGAGTGGTGTGTTGCTTTTTTCTTTGCGGTAATAGCTTTGAAGATATGTTCTGATGGTGGTGAGAGTAGAGCAGGACTGTCTCCGTGGCGCAATTGGCTAGCGCGATCGGCTGTTAACCGAAAGGTTGGAGTTTCGAGCCCTCCCGGGAGTGGTGTGTTGCTTTTTTCTTTGCGCTGATAGCTTTGAAGATATGGTCTGATGGTGGAGAGAGTGGAGCAGGACTGTCTCCGTGGCGCAACTGGCTAGCGCGATTGGCTGTTAACCGAAAGGTTGGAGGTTCGAGCCCACCCGGTGGTGGTGCGGCGCTTTTTTTCTTTGGGCTGATAGCTTTGAAGATATGTTCTGAAGGTGGTAAGAGTGGAGCAGGACTGTCTCCGTGGCGCAATTGGCTTGCGCGATCGGCTGTTAACCGAAAAGTTGGAGGTTCGAGCCCACCCGGTGGTGGTGCGGCGCTTTTTCTTCTTTGGGCTGATAGCTTTGAAGATATGTTCTGATGGTGGTGAGAGTAGAGCAGGACTGTCTCCGTGGCGCAATTGGCAAGCGCGATCGGCTGTTAACCGAAAGGTTGGAGTTTCGAGCCCTCCCGGGAGTGGTGTGTTGCTTTTTTCTTTGCGCTGATAGCTTTGAAGATATGTTCTGATGGTGGGGAGAGTGGAGCACGGCTGTCTCCGTGGCGCAGTTGGCTAGCGCGATCGGCTGTTAACCGAAAGGTTGGAGGTTCGAGCCCACCGGTGATGGTGTGGCGCTTTTTTTTTCTTTGTGCTGATAGCTTTGAAGATATGTTCTAATGGTGTTTAGAGTAGAGCAAGACTGTCTCCGTGGCGCAATGGGCTAGCGCGATCGGCTGTTTACCGAAAGGTTGGAGTTTCGAGCCCTCCCGGGAGTGGTGTGTTGCTTTTTTCTTTGCGGTAATAGCTTTGAAGATATGTTCTGATGGTGGTGAGAGTAGAGCAGGACTGTCTCCGTGGCGCAATTAGCTAGCGCGATCGGCTGTTAAACGAAAGGTTGGAGTTTCGAGCCCTCCCGGGAGTGGTGTGTTGCTTTTTTTTCTTTGCGCTGATAGCTTTGAAGATATGTTCTGATGGTGGTGAGAGTGGAGCAAGACTGTCCCCGTGGCATAATGGGCTAGCGCGATCTGCTGTAAACCGAAAGGCTGGAGTTTCGAGCCCACCCGGTGGTGGTGCGGCGCTTTTTTTCTTTGGGCTGATAGCTCTGAAGAAATGTTCTGACGGTGGTGAGAGTTGAGCAGGACTGTCTCCGTGGAGCAATTGGCTAGCGCGATCGGCTGGTAACCGAAAGGTTGGAGGTTCGAGCCCACCCGGTGGTGGTGCGGCGGCGGCGCTTTTTTTTCTTTGGGGCAATAGCTCTGAAGAAATGGTCTGGCGGTGGTGAGAGTGGAGCACGATTGTCTCCGTGGCGCAGTTGGCTAGCGCGATCGGCTGTTAACCGAAAGGTTGGAGGTTCGAGCCCACCCGGTGATGGTGTGTTGCTTTTTTCTTTGTGGTAATAGCTTTGAAGATATGTTCTGATGGTGGTGAGAGTGGAGCAGGACTGTCTCCATGGCGCAATTGGCTAGCGCGATCGGCTGTTAACCGAAAGGTTGGAGTTTCGAGCCCACCGGGTGGTGGTGCGGCGCTTTTTTTTTTGGGCTGATAGCTCTGAAGAAATGTTCTGACGGTGGTGAGAGTTGAGCAGGACTGTCTCCGTGGCGCAATTGGCTAGCGCGATCGGCTGTTAACCGAAAGGTTGGAGGTTCGAGCCCACCCGGTGGTGGTGCGGCGCTTGTTTTTTCTTTGGGGCGATAGCTCTGAAGAAATGGTCTGACGGTGGTGAGAGTGGAGCACGATTGTCTCCGAGGCGAAGTTGGCTGGCGCGATCGGCTGTTAACCAAAAGGTTGGAGGTTCGAGCCCACAAGGTGATGGTGTGGCGCTTTTTTTTCTTTGTGCTGATAGCTTTGAAGATTTGTTCTGAAGGTGGTGAGAGTGGAGCAGGGCTGTCTCCGTGGCGCAATTGGCTTGCGCGATCGGCTGTTAACCGAAAGGTTGGAGGTTCGAGCCCACCCGGTGGTGGTGCGGCGCTTTTTTTTTCTTTGGGGTGATAGCTCTGAAGAAATGGTCTGACGGTGGTGAGAGCGGAGCACGACTGTTCCGTGGCGCAAAGGGCTAGCGCGATCGGCTGTTAACCGAAAGGTTGGAGTTTCGAGCCCTCCGGGGAGTTTTGTGTTGCTTTTTTCTTTGCGCTGATAGCTTTGAAGATATGTTGTGATGGTGGTGAGAGTGGAGCAGGACTGTCTCCGTGGCGCAATTGGCTAGCGCGATCGGCTGTTAACCAAAAGGTTGGAGTTTCGAGCCCACCCGGTGGTGGTGCGGCGCTTTTTTTCTTTGGGGTGATAGCTCTGAAGAAATGGTCTGACGGTGGTGAGTGTGGAGCACGACTGTTCCGTGGCGCAAATGGCTAGCGCGATCGGCTGTTAACCGAAAAGTTGGAGGTTCGAGCCCACCCGGTGGTGGTGCGGCGCTTTTTTTTTCTTTGGGGTGATAGCTCTGAAGAAATGGTCTGACGGTGGTGAGAGCGGAGCACGACTGTTCCGTGGCGCAAAGGGCTAGCGCGATCGGCTGTTAACCGAAAGGTTGGAGTTTCGAGCCCTCCGGGGAGTTTTGTGTTGCTTTTTTCTTTGCGCTGATAGCTTTGAAGATATGTTGTGATGGTGGTGAGAGTGGAGCAGGACTGTCTCCGTGGCGCAATTGGCTAGCGCGATCGGCTGTTAACCAAAAGGTTGGAGTTTCGAGCCCTCCCGGGAGTGGTGTGTTGCTTTTTTCTTTGCGCTGATAGCTTTGAAGATATGTTCTGATGGTGGTGAGAGTGGAGCACGACTGTCTCCGTGGCGCAGTTGGCTAGCGCGATCGGCTGTTAACCGAAAGGTTGGAGGTTCGAGCCCACCCGGTGGTGGTGCGGTGCTTTTTTTCTTTGGGCTGATAGCTTTGAAGTAATGTTCTGAAGGTGGTGAGAGTGGAGCAGGATTGTCTTCGTGGCGCAATTGGCTTGCGCGATCGGCTGTTAACCGAAAAGTTGGAGGTTCGAGCCCACCCGGTGGTGGTGCGGCGCTTTTTTTTCTTTGGGCTGATAGCTTCGAAGATATGTTCCGATGGTGGTGAGAGTAGAGCAGGACTGTCTCCGTGGCGCAATTGGCTAGCGCGATCGGCTGTTAACCGAAACGTTGGAGTTTCGAGCCCTCCCGGGAGTGGTGTGTTGCTTTTTTCTTTGCGCTGATAGCTTTGAAAATATGTTCTGATGGTGGTGAGAGTGGAGCACGACTGCCTCCGTGGCGCAGTTGGCTGGCGCGATCGGCTGTTAACCGAAAGGTTGGAGGTTCGAGCCCACCCGGTGGTGGTGCGGTGCTTTTTTCTTTGCGCTGATAGCTTTGAAAATATGTTCTGATGGTGGTGAGAGTGGAGCACGACTGTCTCCGTGGCGCAATTGGCTAGCGCGATCGGCTGTTAACCGAAAGGTTGGAGGTTCGAGCCCACCCGGTGGTGGTGCGGCGCTTTTTTTTCTTTGCGCTAATAGCTTTGAAGATATGTCCTGATGGTGTTGAGAGTGGAGCAATACTGTCTCCGTGGCGCAATGAGCTAGCGCGATCGGCTGTTAACCGAAAGGTTGGAGTTTCGAGCCCTCCCGGGAGTGGTGTGTTGCTTTTTTCTTTGTGGTAATAGCTTTGAAGATGAGTTCTGATGGTGGTGAGAGTGGAGCAGGACTGTCTCCATGGCGCAATTGGCTAGCGCGATCGGCTGTTAACCGAAAGGTTGGAGTTTCGAGCCCACCCGGTGATGGTGCGCGCTTTTTTTTCTTTGGGCTGATAGCTTTGAAGATATGTTCTGATGGTGGTGAGAGTAGAGCAGGACTGTCTCCGTGGCGCAATTGGCTAGCGCGATCGGCTGTTAACCGAAAGGTTGGAGGTTCGAGCCCACCCGGTGATGGTGTGGCGCTTTTTTTTTCTTTGTGCTGATAGCTTTGAAGATATGTTCTGATGGTGGTGAGAGTGGAGAAGGACTGCCTCCATTGCGCAATTGGCTAGCGCGATTGGCTGCTAACCGAAAGGTTGGAGGTTCGAGCCCTCCGGTGGTGGTGCGGCGCTTTTTTTGTTTGGGCTGATAGCTTTGAAGATATGTTCTGAAGGTGGTGAGAGTGGAGCAGGGCTGTCTCCGTGGCGCATTGAGCTAGCGCGATCGGCTGTTAACCGAAAGGTTGGAGTTTCGAGCCCTCCCGGGAGTGGTGTGTTGCTTTTTTCTTTGTGGAAATAGCTTTGAAGATGAGTTCTGATGGTGGTGAGAGTGGAGCAGGACTGTCTCCATGGCGCAATTGGCTAGCGCGATCAGCTGTTAACCGAAAGGTTGGAGTTTCGAGCCCTCCCGGGAGTGGTGTGTTGCTTTTTTCTTTGCGCTGATAGCTTTGAAGATATGTTCTGATGGTGGTGAAAGTGGAGCACGACTGTCTCCGTGGCGCAGTTGGCTAGCGCGATCGGCTGTTAACCGAGAGGTTGGAGGTTCGAACCCACCCGGTGATGGTGTGGCGCTTTTTTTTTCTTTGTGCTGATAGCTTTGAAGATATGTTCTGATGGTGGTGAGAGTGGAGAAGGACTGTCTCCATTGCGCAAATGGCTAGCGCGATTGGCTGCTAACCGAAAGGTTGGAGGTTCGAGCCCTCCGGTGGTGGTGCGGCGCTTTTTTTGTTTGGGCTGATAGCTTTGAAGATATGTTCTGAAGGTGGTGAGAGTGGAGCAGGGCTGTCTCCGTGGCGCAATTGGCTTGCGCGATCGGCTGTTAACCGAAAGGTTGGAGGTTCGAGCCCACCCGGTGGTGGTGCGGCGCTTTTTTTCTTTGGGCTGATAGCTCTGAAGAAATGTTCTGACGGTGGTGAGAGTGGAGCAGGACTGTCTCCGTGGCGCAATTGGCTAGTGCGATCGACTGTTAACCGAAAGGTTGGAGGTTCGAGCCCACCCGGTGGTGGTGCGGCGCTTTTTTTTCTTTGTGCTGATAGCTTTGAAGGTATGTTCTGATGGTGTTGAGAGTGGAGGAAGACTGTCTCCGTGGCGCAATGGGCTAGCGCGATCGGCTGTTTACCAAAAGGTTGGAGTTTCGAGCCCTCCCGGGAGTGGTGTGTTGCTTTTTTCTTTACGCTGATAGCTTTGAAGATATGTTCTGATGGTGGTGAGAGTGGAGCAGGACTGTCTCCGTGGCGCAATTGGCTAGCGCGATCGGCTGTTAACCGAAAGGTTGGAGGTTCGAGCCCACCCGGTGGTGGTGCGGCGCTTTTTTTTTTTGCGCTGATAGCTTTGAAGATATGTTCTTATGGTGTTTAGAGTAGAGCAAGACTGTCTCCGTGGCGCAATGGGCTAGCGCGATCGGCTGTTTACCGAAAGGTTGGAGCTTCGAGCCCTCCCGGGAGTGGTGTGTTGCTTTTTTTTTGCGGTAATAGCTTTAAAGATATGTTCTGATAGTGGTGAGAGTAGAGCAGGACTGTCTCCGTGGCGCAATTGGCTAGCGCGATCGGCTGTTAACCGAAAGGTTGGAGTTTCGAGCCCTCCCGGGAGTGGTGTGTTGCTTTTTTCTTTGCGCTGATAGCTTTGAAGATATGGTCTGATGGTGGAGAGAGTGGAGCAGGACTGTCTCCGTGGCGCAACTGGCTAGCTCGATTGGCTGTTAACCGAAAGGTTGGAGGTTCGAGCCCACCCGGTGGTGGTGCGGCGCTTTTTTTCTTTGGGCTGATAGCTTTGAAGATATGTTCTGAAGGTGGTAAGAGTGGAGCAGGACTGTCTCCGTGGCGCAATTGGCTTGCGCGATCGGCTGTTAACCGAAAAGTTGGAGGTTCGAGCCCACCCGGTGGTGGTGCGGCGCTTTTTCTTCTTTGGGCTGATAGCTTTGAAGATATGTTCTGATGGTGGTGAGAGTAGAGCAGGACTGTCTCCGTGGCGCAATTGGCAAGCGCGATCGGCTGTTAACCGAAAGGTTGGAGTTTTGAGCCCTCCCGGGAGTGGTGTGTTGCTTTTTTCTTTGCGCTGATAGCTTTGAAGATATGTTCTGATGGTGGGGAGAGTGGAGCACGACTGTCTTCGTGGCGCAGTTGGCTAGCGCGATCGGCTGTTAACCGAAAGGTTGGAGGTTCGAGCCCACCGGTGATGGTGTGGCGCTTTTTTTTTCTTTGTGCTGATAGCTTTGAAGATATGTTCTAATGGTGTTTAGAGTAGAGCAAGACTGTCTCCGTGGCGCAATGGGCTAGCGCGATCGGCTGGTTACCGAAAGGTTGGAGTTTCGAGCCCTCCCGGCAGTGGTGTGTTGCTTTTTTCTTTGCGGTAATAGCTTTGAAGATATGTTCTGATGGTGGTGAGAGTAGAGCAGGACTGTCTCCGTGGCGCAATTAGCTAGCGCGATCGGCTGTTAACCGAAAGGTTGGAGTTTCGAGCCCTCCCGGGAGTGGTGTGTTGCTTTTTTTTCTTTTTGCGCTGATAGCTTTGAAGATATGTTCTGATGGTGGTGAGAGTGGAGCACGACTGTCCCCGTGGCACAATGGGCTAGCGCGATCTGCTGTAAACCGAAAGGCTGGAGTTTCGAGCCCACCCGGTGGTGGTGCGGCGCTTTTTTTCTTTGGGCTGATAGCTCTGAAGAAATGTTCTGACGGTGGTGAGAGTTGAGCAGGACTGTCTCCGTGGAGCAATTGGCTAGCGCGATCGGCTGGTAACCGAAAGGTTGGAGGTTCGAGCCCACCCGGTGGTGGTGCGGCGGCGGCGCTTTTTTTTCTTTGGGGCAATAGCTCTGAAGAAATGGTCTGACGGTGGTGAGAGTGGAGCACGATTGTCTCCGTGGCGCAGTTGGCTAGCGCGATCGGCTGTTAACCGAAAGGTTGGAGGTTCGAGCCCACCCGGTGATGGTGTGTTGCTTTTTTCTTTGTGGTAATAGCTTTGAAGATATGTTCTGATGGTGGTGAGAGTGGAGCAGGACTGTCTCCATGGCGCAATTGGCTAGCGCGATCGGCTGTTAACCGAAAGGTTGGAGTTTCGAGCCCACCGGGTGGTGGTGCGGCGCTTTTTTTTCTTTGGGCTGATAGCTCTGAAGAAATGTTCTGACGGTGGTGAGAGTTCAGCAGGACTGTCTCCGTGGCGCAATTGGCTAGCGCGATCGGCTGTTAACCGAAAGGTTGGAGGTTCGAGCCCACCCGGTGGTGGTGCGGCGCTTGTTTTTTCGTTGGGGCGATAGCTCTGAAGAAATGGTCTGACGGTGGTGAGAGTGGAGCACGATTGTCTCCGAGGCGAAGTTGGCTGGCGCGATCGGCTGTTAACCGAAAGGTTGGAGTTTCGAGCCCTCCGGGGAGTTGTGTGTTGCTTTTTTCTTTGCGCTGATAGCTTTGAAGATATGTTGTGATGGTGGTGGGAGTGGAGCAGGACTGTCTCCGTGGCGCAATTGGCTAGCGCGATCGGCTGTTAACCAAAAGGTTGGAGTTTCGAGCCCACCCGGTGGTGGTGCGGCGCTTTTTTTCTTTGGGGTGATAGCTCTGAAGAAATGGTCTGACGGTGGTGAGTGTGGAGCACGACTGTTCCGTGGCGCAATTGGCTAGCGCGATTGGCTGTTAACCGAAAAGTTGGAGGTTCGAGCCCACCCGGTGGTGGTGCGGCGCTTTTTTTTCTTTGGGCTGATAGCTTTGAAGATATGTTCTGATGGTGGTGAGAGTAGAGCAGGACTGTCGCCGTGGCGCAATTGTCTAGCGCGATCGGCTGTTAAACGAAAGGTTGGAGTTTCGAGCCCTCCCGGGAGTGGTGTGTTGCTTTTTTCTTTGCGCTGATAGCTTTGAAGATATGTTCTGATGGTGGTGAGAGTGGAGCACGACTGTCTGCGTGGCGCAGTTGGCTAGCGCGATCGGCTGTTAACCGAAAGGTTGGAGGTTCGAGCCCACCCGGTGGTGGTGCGGTGCTTTTTTTCTTTGGGCTGATAGCTTTGAAGTAATGTTCTGAAGGTGGTGAGAGTGGAGCAGGATTGTCTTCGTGGCGCAATTGGCTTGCGCGATCGGCTGTTAACCGAAAAGTTGGAGGTTCGAGCCCACCCGGTGGTGGTGCGGCGCTTTTTTTTCTTTGGGCTGATAGCTTCGAAGATATGTTCCGATGGTGGTGAGAGTAGAGCAGGACTGTCTCCGTGGCGCAATTGGCTAGCGCGATCGGCTGTTAACCGAAAGGTTGGAGTTTCGAGCCCTCCCGGGAGTGGTGTGTTGCTTTTTTCTTTGCGCTGATAGCTTTGAAAATATGTTCTGATGGTGGTGAGAGTGGAGCACGACTGCCTCCGTGGCGCAGTTGGCTGGCGCGATCGGCTGTTAACCGAAAGGTTGGAGGTTCGAGCCCACCCAGTGGTGGTGCGGTGCTTATTTCTTTGCGCTGATAGCTTTGAAAATATGTTCTGATGGTGGTGAGAGTTGAGCACGACTGTCTCCGTGGCGCAATTGGCTAGCGCGATCGGCTGTTAACCGAAAGGTTGGAGGTTCGAGCCCACCCGGTGGTGGTGCGGCGCTTTTTTTTCTTTGCGCTAATAGCTTTGAAGATATGTCCTGATGGTGTTGAGAGTGGAGCAATACTGTCTCCGTGGCGCAATGAGCTAGCGCGATCGGCTGTTAACCGAAAGGTTGGAGTTTCGAGCCCTCCCGGGAGTGGTGTGTTGCTTTTTTCTTTGTGGAAATAGCTTTGAAGATGAGTTCTGATGGTGGTGAGAGTGGAGCAGGACTGTCTCCATGGCGCAATTGGCTAGCGCGATCGGCTGTTAACCGAAAGGTTGGAGTTTCGAGCCCTCCCGGGAGTGGTGTGTTGCTTTTTTCTTTGCGCTGATAGCTTTGAAGATATGTTCTGATGGTGGTGAAAGTGGAGCACGACTGTCTCCGTGGCGCAGTTGGCTAGCGCGAGCGGCTGTTAACCGAGAGGTTGGAGGTTCGAGCCCACCCGGTGATGGTGTGGCGCTTTTTTTTTCTTTGTGCTGATAGCTTTGAAGATATGTTGTGATGGTGGTGAGAGTGGAGAAGGACTGTCTCCATTGCGCAAATGGCTAGCGCGATTGGCTGCTAACCGAAAGGTTGGAGGTTCGAGCCCTCCGGTGGTGGTGCGGCGCTTTTTTTGTTTGGGCTGATAGCTTTGAAGATATGTTCTGAAGGTGGTGAGAGTGGAGCAGGGCTGTCTCCGTGGCGCAATTGGCTTGCGCGATCGGCTGTTAACCGAAAGGTTGGAGGTTCGAGCCCACCTCGTGGTGGTGCGGCGCTTTTTTTTCTTTGCGCTGATAGCTTTGAAGATATGTTCTGATGGTGGTGAGAGTGGAGCAAGACTGTCTCCGTGGAGCAATTGGCTAGCGCGATCGGCTGGTAACCGAAAGGTTGGAGGTTCGAGCCCACCCGGTGGGGGTGCGGCGGCGGCGCTTTTTTTTCTTTGGGGCAATAGCTCTGAAGAAATGGTCTGACGGTGGTGAGAGTGGAGCACGATTGTCTCCGTGGCGCAGTTGGCTAGCGCGATCGGCTGTTAACCGAAAGGTTGGAGGTTCGAGCCCACCCGGTGATGGTGTGTTGCTTTTTTCTTTGTGGTAATAGCTTTGAAGATATGTTCTGATGGTGGTGAGAGTGGAGCAGGACTGTCTCCATGGCGCAATTGGCTAGCGCGATCGGCTGTTAACCGAAAGGTTGGAGTTTCGAGCCCACCGGGTGGTGGTGCGGCGCTTTTTTTTTCTTTGGGCTGATAGCTCTGAAGAAATGTTCTGACGGTGGTGAGAGTTGTGCAGGACTGTCTCCGTGGCGCAATTGGCTAGCGCGATCGGCTGTTAACCGAAAGGTTGGAGGTTCGAGCCCACCCGGTGGTGGTGCGGCGCTTGTTTTTTCTTTGGGGCGATAGCTCTGAAGAAATAGTCTGACGGTGGTGAGAGTGGAGCACGATTGTCTCCGAGGCGAAGTTGGCTGGCGCGATCGGCTGTTAACCAAAAGGTTGGAGGTTCGAGCCCACAAGGTGATGGTGTGGCGCTTTTTTTTCTTTGTGCTGATAGCTTTGAAGATTTGTTCTGAAGGTGGTGAGAGTGGAGCAGGGCTGTCTCCGTGGCGCAATTGGCTTGCGCGATCGGCTGTTAACCGAAAGGTTGGAGGTTCGAGCCCACCCGGTGGTGGTGCGGCGCTTTTTTTTTCTTTGGGGTGATAGCTCTGAAGAAATGGTCTGACGGTGGTGAGAGCGGAGCACGACTGTTCCGTGGCGCAAAGGGCTAGCGCGATCGGCTGTTAACCGAAAGGTTGGAGTTTCGAGCCCTCCGGGGAGTTGTGTGTTGCTTTTTTCTTTGCGCTGATAGCTTTGAAGATATGTTGTGATGGTGGTGAGAGTGGAGCAGGACTGTCTCCGTGGCGCAATTGGCTAGCGCGATCGGCTGTTAACCAAAAGGTTGGAGGTTCGAGCCCACCCGGTGGTGGTGCGGTGCTTTTTTTCTTTGGGCTGATAGCTTTGAAGTAATGTTCTGAAGGTGGTGAGAGTGGAGCAGGATTGTCTTCGTGGCGCAATTGGCTTGCGCGATCGGCTGTTAACCGAAAAGTTGGAGGTTCGAGCCCACCCGGTGGTGGTGCGGCGCTTTTTTTTCTTTGGGCTGATAGCTTCGAAGATATGTTCCGATGGTGGTGAGAGTAGAGCAGGACTGTCTCTGTGGCGCAATTGGCTAGCGCGATCGTCTGTTAACCGAAAGGTTGGAGTTTCGAGCCCTCCCGGGAGTGGTGTGTTGCTTTTTTCTTTGCGCTGATAGCTTTGAAAATATGTTCTGATGGTGGTGAGAGTGGAGCACGACTGCCTCCGTGGCGCAGTTGGCTAGCGCGATCGGCTGTTAACCGAAAGGTTGGAGGTTCGAGCCCACCCGGTGGTGGTGCGGTGCTTTTTTCTTTGCGCTGATAGCTTTGAAAATATGTTCTGATGGTGGTGAGAGTGGAGCACGACTGTCTCCGTGGCGCAATTGGCTAGCGCGATCGGCTGTTAACCGAAAAGTTGGAGGTTCGAGCCCACCCGGTGGTGGTGCGGCGCTTTTTTTTCTTTGGGCTGATAGCTTTGAAGATATGTTCTGATGGTGGTGAGAGTAGAGCAGGACTGTCGCCGTGGCGCAATTGTCTAGCGCGATCGGCTGTTAAACGAAAGGTTGGAGTTTCGAGCCCTCCCGGGAGTGGTGTGTTGCTTTTTTTTTGCGCTGATAGCTTTGAAGATATGTTCTGATGGTGGTGAGAGTGGAGCACGACTGTCTCCGTGGCGCAGTTGGCTAGCGCGATCGGCTGTTAACCGAAAGGTTGGAGGTTCGAGCCCACCCGGTGGTGGTGCGGTGCTTTTTTTCTTTGGGCTGATAGCTTTGAAGTAATGTTCTGAAGGTGGTGAGAGTGGAGCAGGATTGTCTTCGTGGCGCAATTGGCTTGCGCGATCGGCTGTTAACCGAAAAGTTGGAGGTTCGAGCCCACCCGGCGGTGGTGCGGCGCTTTTTTTTTCTTTGGGCAGATAGCTTCGAAGATATGTTCCGATGGTGGTGAGAGTAGAGCAGGACTGTCTCCGTGGCGCAATTGGCTAGCGCGATCGGCTGTTAACCGAAAGGTTGGAGTTTCGAGCCCTCCCGGGAGTGGTGTGTTGCTTTTTTCTTTGCGCTGATAGCTTTGAAAATATGTTCTGATGGTGGTGAGAGTGGAGCACGACTGCCTCCGTGGCGCAGTTGGCTGGCGCGATCGGCTGTTAACCGAAAGGTTGGAGGTTCGAGCCCACCCGGTGGTGGTGCGGTGCTTTTTTCTTTGCGCTGATAGCTTTGAAAATATGTTCTGATGGTGGTGAGAGTGGAGCACGACTGTCTCCGTGGCGCAATTGGCTAGCGCGATCGGCTGTTAACCGAAAGGTTGGAGGTTCGAGCCCACCCGGTGGTGGTGCGGCGCTTTTTTTTCTTTGCGCTAATAGCTTTGAAGATATGTCCTGATGGTGTTGAGAGTGGAGCAATACTGTCTCCGTGGCGCAATGAGCTAGCGCGATCGGCTGTTAACCGAAAGGTTGGAGTTTCGAGCCCTCCCGGGAGTGGTGTGTTGCTTTTTTCTTTGTGGTAATAGCTTTGAAGATGAGTTCTGATGGTGGTGAGAGTGGAGCAGGACTGTCTCCATGGCGCAATTGGCTAGCGCGATCGGCTGTTAACCGAAAGGTTGGAGTTTCGAGCCCACCCGGTGATGGTGCGGCGCTTTTTTTTCTTTGGGCTGATAGCTTTGAAGATATGTTCTGATGGTGGTGAGAGTAGAGCAGGAATTTCTCCGTGGCGCAATTGGCTAGCGCGATCGGCTGTTAACCGAAAGGTTGGAGGTTCGAGCCCACCCGGTGATGGTGTGGCGCTTTTTTTTTCTTTGTGCTGATAGCTTTGAAGATATGTTCTGATGGTGGTGAGAGTGGAGAAGGACTGCCTCCATTGCGCAATTGGCTAGCGCGATTGGCTGCTAACCGAGAGGTTGGAGGTTCGAGCCCTCCGGTGGTGGTGCGGCGCTTTTTTGTTTGGGCTGATAGCTTTGAAGATATGTTCTGAAGGTGGTGAGAGTGGAGCAGGACTGTCTCCGTGACGCAATGAGCTAGCGCGATCGGCTGTTAACCGAAAGGTTGGAGTTTCGAGCCCTCCCGGGAGTGGTGTGTTGCTTTTTTCTTTGTGGAAATAGCTTTGAAGATGAGTTCTGATGGTGGTGAGAGTGGAGCAGGACTGTCTCCATGGCGCAATTGGCTAGCGCGATCGGCTGTTAACCGAAAGGTTGGAGTTTCGAGCCCTCCCGGGAGTGGTGTGTTGCTTTTTTCTTTGCGCTGATAGCTTTGAAGATATGTTCTGATGGTGGTGAAAGTGGAGCACGACTGTCTCCGTGGCGCAGTTGGCTAGCGCGATCGGCTGTTAACCGAAAGGTTGGAGTTTCGAGCCCTCCCGGGAGTGGTGTGTTGCTTTTTTCTTTGCGCTGATAGCTTTGAAAATATGTTCTGATGGTGGTGAGAGTGGAGCACGACTGCCTCCGTGGGGCAGTTGGCTGGCGCGATCGGCTGTTAACCGAAAGGTTGGAGGTTCGAGCCCACCCGGTGGTGGTGCGGTGCTTTTTTCTTTGCGCTGATAGCTTTGAAAATATGTTCTGATGGTGGTGAGAGTTGAGCACGACTGTCTCCGTGGCGCAATTGGCTAGCGCGATCGGCTGTTAACCGAAAGGTTGGAGGTTCGAGCCCACCCGGTGGTGGTGCGGCGCTTTTTTTTCTTTGCGCTAATAGCTTTGAAGATATGTCCTGATGGTGTTGAGAGTGGAGCAATACTGTCTCCGTGGCGCAATGAGCTAGCGCGATCGGCTGTTAACCGAAAGGTTGGAGTTTCGAGCCCTCCCGGGAGTGGTGTGTTGCTTTTTTCTTTGTGGTAATAGCTTTGAAGATGAGTTCTGATGGTGGTGAGAGTGGAGCAGGACTGTCTCCATGGCGCAATTGGCTAGCGCGATCAGCTGTTAACCGAAAGGTTGGAGTTTCGAGCCCACCCGGTGATGGTGCGGCGCTTTTTTTTCTTTGGGCTGATAGCTTTGAAGATATGTTCTGATGGTGGTGAGAGTAGAGCAGGACTGTCTCCGTGGCGCAATTGGCTAGCGCGATCGACTGTTAACCGAAAGGTTGGAGGTTCGAGCCCACCCGGTGATGGTGTGGCGCTTTTTTTTCTTTGTGCTGATAGCTTTGAAGATATGTTCTGATGGTGGTGAGAGTGGAGAAGGACTGCCTCCATTGCGCAATTGGCTAGCGCGATTGGCTGCTAACCGAAAGGTTGGAGGTTCGAGCCCTCCGGTGGTGGTGCGGCGCTTTTTTTAATTGGGCTGATAGCTTTGAAGATATGTTCTGAAGGTGGTGAGAGTGGAGCAGGGCTGTCTCCGTGGCGCATTGAGCTAGCGCGATCGGCTGTTAACCGAAAGGTTGGAGTTTCGAGCCCTCCCGGGAGTGGTGTGTTGCTTTTTTCTTTGTGGAAATAGCTTTGAAGATGAGTTCTGATGGTGGTGAGAGTGGAGCAGGACTGTCTCCATGGCGCAATTGGCTAGCGCGATCGGCTGTTAACCGAAAGGTTGGAGTTTCGAGCCCTCCCGGGAGTGGTGTGTTGCTTTTTTCTTTGCGCTGATAGCTTTGAAGATATGTTCTGATGGTGGTGAAAGTGGAGCACGACTGTCTCCGTGGCGCAGTTGGCTAGCGCGATCGGCTGTTAACCGAGAGGTTGGAGGTTCGAGCCCACCCGGTGATGGTGTGGCGCTTTTTTTTTCTTTGTGCTGATAGCTTTGAAGATATGTTCTGATGGTGGTGAGAGTGGAGAAGGACTGTCTCCATTGCGCAAATGGCTAGCGCGATTGGCTGCTAACCGAAAGGTTGGAGGTTCGAGCCCTCCGGTGGTGGTGCGGCGCTTTTTTTGTTTGGGCTGATAGCTTTGAAGATATGTTCTGAAGGTGGTGAGAGTGGAGCAGGGCTGTCTCCGTGGCGCAATTGGCTTGCGCGATCGGCTGTTAACCGAAAGGTTGGAGGTTCGAGCCCACCTCGTGGTGGTGCGGCGCTTTTTTTTCTTTGCGCTGATAGCTTTGAAGATATGTTCTGATGGTGGTGAGAGTGGAGCAAGACTGTCCCCGTGGCACAATGGGCTAGCGCGATCTGCTGTAAACCGAAAGGTTGGAGTTTCGAGCCCACCCGGTGGTGGTGTGGCGCTTTTTTTCTTTGGGCTGATAGCTCTGAAGAAATGTTCTGACGGTGGTGAGAGTGGAGCAGGACTGTCTCCGTGGCACAATTGGCTAGCGCGATCGGCTGTTAACCGAAAAGTTGGAGGTTCGAGCTCTCCCGGTGGTGGTGCGGCGCTTTTTTTCTGTGGGCTGATAGCTTTGAAGATATGTTCTGATGGTGGTGAGAGTAGAGCAGGACTGTCTCCGTGACGCAATTGGCTAGCGTGATCGGCTGTTAACCGAAAAGTTGGAGGTTCGAGCCCACCCGGTGTTGGTGCGGCGCTTTTTTTCTTTGGGCTGATAGCTTTGAAGATATGTTCTGATGGTGGTGAGAGTAGAGCAGGACTGTCTCCGTGGCGCAATTGGCTAGCGCGATCGGCTGTTAACCGAAAGGTTGGAGTTTGGAACCCTCCCGGGAGTGGTGAGTTGCTTTTTTCTTGCGCTGATAGCTTTGAAGATATGTTCTGATGGTGGTGAGAGTGGAGCAGGACTGTCTCCGTGGCGCAATTGGCTAGCGCGATTGGCTGTTAACCGAAAGGTTGGAGGTTCGAGCCCACCCGGTGGTGGGGCGGTGCTTTTTTTGCGCTGATAGCTTTGAAGATATGTTCTGATGGTGGTGAGAATGGAGCAAGACTGTCCCCGTGGCGCAATGGGCTAGCGCGATCGGCTGTTAACCGAAAGGTTGGAGTTTCGAGCCCTCCCGGGAGTGGCGTGTTGCTTTTTTCTTTGCACTGATAGCTTTGAAAATATGTTCTGATGGTGGTGAGAGTGGAGCTGGACTGTCTCCGTGGCGCAATTGGCTAGAGCGATTGGCTGTTAACCGAAAAGTTGGAGGTTCGAGCTCTCCCGGTGGTGGTGCGGCGCTATTTTTCTGTGGGCTGATAGCTTTGAAGATATGTTCTGATGGTGGTGAGAGTAGAGCAGGACTGTCTCCGTGGCGCAATAGGCTAGCGTGATCGGCTGTTAACCGAAAAGTTGGAGGTTCGAGCTCACCCGGTGGTGGTGCGGCGCTTTTTTTTCTTTGGGCTGATAGCTTTGAAGATATGTTCTGATGGTGGTGAGAGTAGAGGAAGACTGTCTCTGTGGCGCAATTGGCTAGCGCGATCGGCTGTTAACCAAAAGGTTGGAGTTTCGAGCCCTCCCGGGAGTGGTGTGTTGCTTTTTTCTTTGCGCTGATAGCTTTGAAGATATGTTCTGATGGTGGTGAGAGTGGAGCACGACTGTCTCCGTGGCGCAGTTGGCTAGCGCGATCGGCTGTTGACCGAAAGGTTGGAGGTTCGAGCCCACTCGGTGATGGTGTGGCGCTTTTTTTGCGCTGATAGCTTTGAAGATATGTTCTGATGGTGGTGAGAGGGGAGCAAGACTGTCCCCGTGGCGCAATGTGCTAGCGCGATCAGCTGTTAACCGAAAGGTTGGAGTTTCGAGCCCTCCCGGGAGTGGCGTGTTGCTTTTTTCTTTGCACTGATAGCTTTGAAAATATGTTCTGATGGTGGTGAGAGTGGAGCAGGACTGTCTCCGTGGCGCAATTGGCTAGCGCGATCGGCTGTTACCGAAAGGTTGAGGTTCGAGCCCACCCGGTGGTGGTGCGGCGCTTTTTTTTTTCTTTGCGCTAATAGCTTTGAAGATATGTCTTGATGGTGTTGAGAGTGGAGCAAGACTGTCTCCGTGGCGCAATGGGCTAGCGCGATCGGCTGTTAACCGAAAGGTTGGAGTTTCGAGCCCTCCCGGGAGTGGTGTGTTGCTTTTTTCTTTGTGGTAATAGCTTTGAAGATATGTTCTGATGGTGGTGAGAGTGAAGCAGGACTGTCTCCATGGCGCAATTGGCTAGCGCGATCGGCTGTTAAACGAAAGGTTGGAGTTTCGAGCCAACCCGGTGGTGGTGCGGCGCTTTTTTTCTTTGGGCTGATAGCTCTGAAGAAATGTTCTGACGGTGGTGGGAGTGGAGCAGAACTGTCTCCGTGGCGCAATTGGCTAGCGCGATCGGCTGTTAACCGAAAGGTTGGAGGTTCGAGCCCACACGGTGGTGGTGCGGCGCTTTTTTTCTTTGGGCTGATAGCTCTCAAGAAATATTCTGACGGTGGTGAGAGTGGAGCAGGACTGTCTCCGTGGCACAATTGGCTAGCGCGATCGGCTGTTAACCGAAAAGTTGGAGGTTCGAGCTCTCCCGGTGGTGGTGCGGCGCTTTTTTTCTGTGGGCTGATAGCTTTGAAGATATGTTCTGATGGTGGTGAGAGTAGAGCAGGACTGTCTCCGTGACGCAATTGGCTAGCGTGATCGGCTGTTAACCGAAAAGTTGGAGGTTCGAGCCCACCCGGTGTTGGTGCGGCGCTTTTTTTCTTTTGGGCTGATAGCTTTGAAGATATGTTCTGATGGTGGTGAGAGTAGAGCAGGACTGTCTCCGTGGCGCAATTGGCTAGCGCGATCGGCTGTTAACCGAAAGGTTGGAGTTTCGAACCCTCCCGGGAGTGGTGAGTTGCTTTTTTCTTGCGCTGATAGCTTTGAAGATATGTTCTGATGGTGGTGAGAGTGGAGCAGGACTGTCTCCGTGGCGCAATTGGCTAGCGCGATTGGCTGTTAACCGAAAGGTTGGAGGTTCGAGCCCACCCGGTGGTGGGGCGGTGCTTTTTTTGCGCTGATAGCTTTGAAGATATGTTCTGATGGTGGTGAGAGTGGAGCAAGACTGTCCCCGTGGCGCAATGGGCTAGCGCGATCGGCTGTTAACCGAAAGGTTGGAGTTTCGAGCCCTCCCGGGAGTGGCGTGTTGCTTTTTTCTTTGCACTGATAGCTTTGAAAATATGTTCTGATGGTGGTGAGAGTAGAGCAGGACTGTCTCCGTGGCGCAATTGGCTAGCGCGATCGGCTGTTACCGAAAGGTTGGAGGTTCGAGCCTACCCGGTGGTGGTGCGGCGCTTTTTTTTCTTTGCGCTAATAGCTTTGAAGATATGTCTTGATGGTGTTGAGAGTGGAGCAAGACTGTCTCCGTGGCGCAATGGGCTAGCGCGATCGGCTGTTAACCGAAAGGTTCGAGTTTCGAGCCCTCCCGGGAGTGGTGTGTTGCTTTTTTCTTTGTGGTAATAGCTTTGAAGATATGTTCTGATGGTGGTGACAGTGGAGCAGGACTGTCTCCATGGCGCATTTGGCTTGCGCGATCGGCTGTTAAACGAAAGGTTGGAGTTTCGAGCCCACCCGGTGGTGGTGCGGCGCTTTTTTTTTGGGCTGATAGCTCTGAAGAAATGTTCTGACGGTGGTGAGAGTGGAGCAGGACTGTCTCCGTGGCGCAATTGGCTAGCGCGATCGGCTGTTAACTGAAAGGTTGGAGGTTCGAGCCCACCCGCTGGTGGAGCGGTGCTTTTTTTCTTTGTGCTGATAGCTTTGAAGATATGTTCTGATGGTGGTGAGAGTGGAGCAGGACTGTCTCCGTGGCGCAATGGGCTAGCGCGATCGGCTGTCAACCGAAAGGTTGGAGGTTCGAGCCAACCTGGTGGTGGTGCGGCGCTTTTTTTTCTTTGGGGTGATAGCTCTGAAGAAATGTTCTGACGGTGGTGACAGTGGAGCACGACTGTCTCCGTGGGGCAATAGGCTAGCGCGATCGGCTGTTAACCGAAAGGTTGGAGGTTCGAGCCCACCCGGTGGTGGTGCGGCGCTTTTTTTTTCTTTGGGCTGATAGCTCTGAAGAAATATTCTGACGGTGGTGAGAGTGGAGCAGGACTGTCTCCGTGGCGCAATTGGCTAGCGCGATCGGCTGTTAACCGAAAAGTTGGAGGTTCGAGCTCTCCCGGTGGTGGTGCGGCGCTTTTTTTCTGTGGGCTGATAGCTTTGAAGATATGTTCTGATCGTGGTGAGAGTAGAGCAGGACTGTCTCCGTGGCGCAATTGGCTTGCACGATCGGCTGTTAACCGAAAGGTTGGAGGTTCGAGCCCACCCGGTGGTGGTGCGGCGCTTTTTTTTCTTTGCGCTGATAGCTTTGAAGATATGTTCTGATGGTGGTGAGAGTGGAGCAAGACTGTCCCCGTGGCGCAATGGGCAAGCGCGATCGGCTTTTAACCGAAAGGTTTGAGTTTCGAGCCCACCCGTTGGTGGTGCGGTGCTTTTTTTTCTTTGCGCTGATAGTTTGAAGATATGTTCTGATGGTGGTGAGAGTGGAGCAAGAGCGTCCCCGTGGCGCAATGGGCTAGCGCGATCGGCTGTTAACCGAAAGGTTGGAGTTTCGAGCCCACCCGGTGGTGGTGTGGCGCTTTTTTTCTTTGGGCTGATAGCTCTGAAGAAATGTTCTGATGGTGGTGAGAATGGAGCAAGACTGTCCCCGTGGCGCAATGGGCTAGCGCGATCGGCTGTTAACCGAAAGGTTGGAGTTTCGAGCCCTCCCGGGAGTGGCGTGTTGCTTTTTTCTTTGCACTGATAGCTTTGAAAATATGTTCTGATGGTGGTGAGAGTGGAGCTGGACTGTCTCCGTGGCGCAATTGGCTAGAGCGATTGGCTGTTAACCGAAAAGTTGGAGGTTCGAGCTCTCCCGGTGGTGGTGCGGCGCTATTTTTCTGTGGGCTGATAGCTTTGAAGATATGTTCTGATGGTGGTGAGAGTAGAGCAGGACTGTCTCCGTGGCGCAATAGGCTAGCGTGATCGGCTGTTAACCGAAAAGTTGGAGGTTCGAGCTCACCCGGTGGTGGTGCGGCGCTTTTTTTTCTTTGGGCTGATAGCTTTGAAGATATGTTCTGATGGTGGTGAGAGTAGAGGAAGACTGTCTCTGTGGCGCAATTGGCTAGCGCGATCGGCTGTTAACCAAAAGGTTGGAGTTTCGAGCCCTCCCGGGAGTGGTGTGTTGCTTTTTTCTTTGCGCTGATAGCTTTGAAGATATGTTCTGATGGTGGTGAGAGTGGAGCACGACTGTCTCCGTGGCGCAGTTGGCTAGCGCGATCGGCTGTTGACCGAAAGGTTGGAGGTTCGAGCCCACTCGGTGATGGTGTGGCGCTTTTTTTGCGCTGATAGCTTTGAAGATATGTTCTGATGGTGGTGAGAGGGGAGCAAGACTGTCCCCGTGGCGCAATGTGCTAGCGCGATCAGCTGTTAACCGAAAGGTTGGAGTTTCGAGCCCTCCCGGGAGTGGCGTGTTGCTTTTTTCTTTGCACTGATAGCTTTGAAAATATGTTCTGATGGTGGTGAGAGTGGAGCAGGACTGTCTCCGTGGCGCAATTGGCTAGCGCGATCGGCTGTTACCGAAAGGTTGAGGTTCGAGCCCACCCGGTGGTGGTGCGGCGCTTTTTTTTTTCTTTGCGCTAATAGCTTTGAAGATATGTCTTGATGGTGTTGAGAGTGGAGCAAGACTGTCTCCGTGGCGCAATGGGCTAGCGCGATCGGCTGTTAACCGAAAGGTTGGAGTTTCGAGCCCTCCCGGGAGTGGTGTGTTGCTTTTTTCTTTGTGGTAATAGCTTTGAAGATATGTTCTGATGGTGGTGAGAGTGAAGCAGGACTGTCTCCATGGCGCAATTGGCTAGCGCGATCGGCTGTTAAACGAAAGGTTGGAGTTTCGAGCCAACCCGGTGGTGGTGCGGCGCTTTTTTTCTTTGGGCTGATAGCTCTGAAGAAATGTTCTGACGGTGGTGGGAGTGGAGCAGAACTGTCTCCGTGGCGCAATTGGCTAGCGCGATCGGCTGTTAACCGAAAGGTTGGAGGTTCGAGCCCACACGGTGGTGGTGCGGCGCTTTTTTTCTTTGGGCTGATAGCTCTCAAGAAATATTCTGACGGTGGTGAGAGTGGAGCAGGACTGTCTCCGTGGCACAATTGGCTAGCGCGATCGGCTGTTAACCGAAAAGTTGGAGGTTCGAGCTCTCCCGGTGGTGGTGCGGCGCTTTTTTTCTGTGGGCTGATAGCTTTGAAGATATGTTCTGATGGTGGTGAGAGTAGAGCAGGACTGTCTCCGTGACGCAATTGGCTAGCGTGATCGGCTGTTAACCGAAAAGTTGGAGGTTCGAGCCCACCCGGTGTTGGTGCGGCGCTTTTTTTCTTTTGGGCTGATAGCTTTGAAGATATGTTCTGATGGTGGTGAGAGTAGAGCAGGACTGTCTCCGTGGCGCAATTGGCTAGCGCGATCGGCTGTTAACCGAAAGGTTGGAGTTTCGAACCCTCCCGGGAGTGGTGAGTTGCTTTTTTCTTGCGCTGATAGCTTTGAAGATATGTTCTGATGGTGGTGAGAGTGGAGCAGGACTGTCTCCGTGGCGCAATTGGCTAGCGCGATTGGCTGTTAACCGAAAGGTTGGAGGTTCGAGCCCACCCGGTGGTGGGGCGGTGCTTTTTTTGCGCTGATAGCTTTGAAGATATGTTCTGATGGTGGTGAGAGTGGAGCAAGACTGTCCCCGTGGCGCAATGGGCTAGCGCGATCGGCTGTTAACCGAAAGGTTGGAGTTTCGAGCCCTCCCGGGAGTGGCGTGTTGCTTTTTTCTTTGCACTGATAGCTTTGAAAATATGTTCTGATGGTGGTGAGAGTAGAGCAGGACTGTCTCCGTGGCGCAATTGGCTAGCGCGATCGGCTGTTACCGAAAGGTTGGAGGTTCGAGCCTACCCGGTGGTGGTGCGGCGCTTTTTTTTCTTTGCGCTAATAGCTTTGAAGATATGTCTTGATGGTGTTGAGAGTGGAGCAAGACTGTCTCCGTGGCGCAATGGGCTAGCGCGATCGGCTGTTAACCGAAAGGTTCGAGTTTCGAGCCCTCCCGGGAGTGGTGTGTTGCTTTTTTCTTTGTGGTAATAGCTTTGAAGATATGTTCTGATGGTGGTGACAGTGGAGCAGGACTGTCTCCATGGCGCATTTGGCTTGCGCGATCGGCTGTTAAACGAAAGGTTGGAGTTTCGAGCCCACCCGGTGGTGGTGCGGCGCTTTTTTTTTGGGCTGATAGCTCTGAAGAAATGTTCTGACGGTGGTGAGAGTGGAGCAGGACTGTCTCCGTGGCGCAATTGGCTAGCGCGATCGGCTGTTAACTGAAAGGTTGGAGGTTCGAGCCCACCCGCTGGTGGAGCGGTGCTTTTTTTCTTTGTGCTGATAGCTTTGAAGATATGTTCTGATGGTGGTGAGAGTGGAGCAGGACTGTCTCCGTGGCGCAATGGGCTAGCGCGATCGGCTGTCAACCGAAAGGTTGGAGGTTCGAGCCAACCTGGTGGTGGTGCGGCGCTTTTTTTTCTTTGGGGTGATAGCTCTGAAGAAATGTTCTGACGGTGGTGACAGTGGAGCACGACTGTCTCCGTGGGGCAATAGGCTAGCGCGATCGGCTGTTAACCGAAAGGTTGGAGGTTCGAGCCCACCCGGTGGTGGTGCGGCGCTTTTTTTTTCTTTGGGCTGATAGCTCTGAAGAAATATTCTGACGGTGGTGAGAGTGGAGCAGGACTGTCTCCGTGGCGCAATTGGCTAGCGCGATCGGCTGTTAACCGAAAAGTTGGAGGTTCGAGCTCTCCCGGTGGTGGTGCGGCGCTTTTTTTCTGTGGGCTGATAGCTTTGAAGATATGTTCTGATCGTGGTGAGAGTAGAGCAGGACTGTCTCCGTGGCGCAATTGGCTTGCACGATCGGCTGTTAACCGAAAGGTTGGAGGTTCGAGCCCACCCGGTGGTGGTGCGGCGCTTTTTTTTCTTTGCGCTGATAGCTTTGAAGATATGTTCTGATGGTGGTGAGAGTGGAGCAAGACTGTCCCCGTGGCGCAATGGGCAAGCGCGATCGGCTTTTAACCGAAAGGTTTGAGTTTCGAGCCCACCCGTTGGTGGTGCGGTGCTTTTTTTTCTTTGCGCTGATAGTTTGAAGATATGTTCTGATGGTGGTGAGAGTGGAGCAAGACCGTCCCCGTGGCGCAATGGGCTAGCGCGATCGGCTGTTAACCGAAAGGTTGGAGTTTGGAACCCTCCCGGGAGTGGCGTGTTGCTTTTTTTTCTTTGCGCTGATAGTTTGAAGATATGTTCTGATGGTTGTGAGAGTGGAGCAAGACTGTCCCCGTGGCGCAATGGGCAAGCGCGATCGGCTGTTAACCGAAAGGTTGGAGGTTCGAGCCCACCTGGTGGTGGTGCGGCGCTTTTTTTTTCTTTGGGGTGATAGCTCTGAAGAAATGTTCTGACGGTGGTGAGAGTGGAACACGACTGTCTCCGTGGGGCAATAGGCTAGCGCGATCGTCTGTTAATCGAAAGGTTGGAGGTTCGAGCCCACCCGGTGGTGGTGCGGCGCTTTTTTTTTTCTTTGGGCTGATAGCTCTGAAGAAATGTTCTGACGGTGGTGAGAGTGGAGCAGGACTGTCTCCGTTGCGCAATTGGCTAGTGCGATCGGCTGTTAACCGAAAAGTTGGAGGTTCGAGCTCTCCCGATGGTGGTGCGGCGCTTTTTTTCTGTGGGCTGATAGCTTTGAAGATATGTTCTGATGGTGGTGAGAGTAGAGCAGGACTGTCTCCGTGGCGCAATTGGCTAGCGTGATCGGCTGTTAACCGATGGAGGTTCGAGCCCACCCGGTGGTGGTGCGGCGCTTTTTTTTCTTTGGGCTGATAGCTTTGAAGATATGTTCTGATGGTGGTGAGAGTAGAGGAGGACTGTCTCCGTGGCGCAATTGGCTAGCGCGATCGGCTGTTAACCAAAAGGTTGGAGTTTCGAGCCCTCCCGGGAGTGATGTGTTGCTTTTTTCTTTGCGTTGATAGCTTTGAAGATATGTTCTGATGGTGGTGAGAGTGGAGAACGACTGTCTCCGTGGCGCAGTTGGCTAGCGCGATCGGCTGTTGACCGAAAGGTTGGAGATTCGAGCCCACCCGGTGATGGTGTGGCGCTTTTTTTTCTTTGTGCTGATAGCTTTGAATATATGTTCTGATGGTGGTGAGAGTGGAGCAGGACTGTCTCCGTGGCGCAATTGACTGGCGCGATAGGCTGTTAACCGAAAGGTTGGAGGTTCGAGCCCACCCTGTGGTGGTGCGGTGCTTTTTTTTCTTTGGGCTGATAGCTTTGAAGATATGTTCTGATAGTGGTGAGAGTGGAGCAGGACTGTCTCCGTGGCGCAATTGGCTTGCGCGATGAGCTGTTACCCGAAAGGTTGGAGGTTCGAGACCACCCGGTGGTGATGCGGCGCTTTTTTTTTGCGCTGATAGCTTTGAAGATATGTTCTGATGGTGGTGAGAGTGGAGCAAGACTGTCCCCGTGGCACAATGGGCTAGCGCGATCGGCTGTTAACCGAAAGGTTGGAGTTTCGAGCCCTCCCGGGAGTGGCGTGTTGCTTTTTTCTTTGCACTGGTAGCTTTGAAAATATGTTTGGATGGTGGTGAGAGTGGAGCAGGACTGTCTCCGTGGCGCAATTGGCTAGCGCGATCGGCTGTTACCGAAAGGTTGTAGGTTCGAGCCCACCCGGTGGTGGTGCGGCGCTTTTTTTTCTTTGCGCTAATAGCTTTGAAGATATGTCTTGATGGTGTTGAGAGTGGAGCAAGACTGTCTCCGTGGCGCAATGGGCTAGCGCGATCGGCTGTTAACCGAAAGGTTGGAGTTTCGAGCCCTCCCGGGAGTGGTGTGTTGCTTTTTTCTTTGTGGTAATAGCTTTGAAGATATGTTCTGATGGTGGTGAGAGTGGAGCAGGACTGTCTCCATGGCGCAATTGGCTAGCGCGATCGGCTGTTAAACGAAAGGTTGGAGTTTCGAGCCCACCCGGTGGTGGTGTGGCGCTTTTTTTTCTTTGGGCTGATAGCTCTGAAGAAATGTTCTGACGGTGGTGAGAGTGGAGCAGGACTGTCTCCATGGCGCAATTGGCTAGCGCGATCGGCTGTTAACCGAAAGGTTTGAGGTTCGAGCCCACCCGGTGGTGGTGCGGTGCTTTTTTTTCTTTGTGCTGAGAGCTTTGAAGATATCTTTTGATGGTGGTGAGAGTCGAGCAGGACTGTCTTCGTGGCGCAATTGGCTTGCGCGATCGGCTGTTAACCGAAAGGTTGGAGGTTCGAGCCCACCCGGTGGTGGTGCGGCGCTTTTTTTTCTTTGCGCTGATAGCTTTGAAGATACGTTCTGATGGTGGTGAGAGTGGAGCAAGACTGTCCCCGTGGCGCAATGGGCTTGCACGATCGGCTGTAACCGAAAGGTTGGAGTTTCGAGCCCTACCGGGAGTGGTGTGTTGCTTTTGCTTTTTTCTTTGCACTGATAGCTTTGAAGATATGTTCTGATGGTGGTGAGAGTGGAGCAGGACTGTCTCCGTGGCGCAATTGGCTAGCGCGATCGGCTGTTGACCGAAAGTTTGGAGGTTCGAGCCCACCTGGTGATGGTGTGGCGCTTTTTTTCTTTGCGCTGATAGCCTTGAAGATATGTTCTGATGGTGGTGAGAGTGGAACAGGACTGTCTCCGTGGCGCAATTGGCTAGCGCGATTGGCTGTTAACCGAAAGGTTGGAGGTTCGAGCCCACCCGGTGGTGGTGCGGTGCTTTTTTTTCTTTGTGCTGATAGCTTTGAAGATATGTTATGATGGTGGTGAGAGTGGAGCAGGACTGTCTCCGTGGCGCAATCGGTTTTGCGCGATCGGCTGTTAACCGAAAGGTTGGAGGTTCGAGCCCACCCGGTAGTGGTTCGGCGCTTTTTTTCTTTGCGCTGATAGCTTTGAAGATATGTTCTGATGGTGGTGAGAGTGGAGCAAGACTGTCCCCGTGGCGCAATGGGCTAGCGCGATCGGCTGTTAACCAAAATGTTGGAGTTTCGAGCCCTCCCGGGAGTGGAGTGTTGCTTTTTTCTTTGCGCTGATAGCTTTGAAGTTATGTTCTGATGGTGGTGAGAGTGGAGCACGACTGTCTCCGTGGCGCAGTTGGCTATCGCGATCGGCTGTTGACCTAAAGTTTGGAGGTTCGAGCCCACCTGGTGATGGTGTGGCGCTTTTTTTCTTTGCGCTGATAGCCTTGAAGATATGTTCTGATGGTGGTGAGAGTGGAGCAGGACTGTCTCCGTGGCGCAATTGGCTTGCGCGATCGGCTGTTAACCGAAAAGTTGGAGGTTCGAGCCCACCCGGTGGTGGTGCGGCGCTTTTTTTTCTTTGGGCTGATAGCTTTGAAGATATGTTCTGATGGAGGTGAGAGTAGAGCAGGACTGTCTCCGTGGCGCAATTAGCTAGCGCGATCGGCTGTTAACCGAAAGGTTGGAGTTTCGAGCCCTCCCGGGAGTGGTGTGTTGCTTTTTTCTTTGCGCTGATAGCTTTGAAGATATGTTCTGATGGTGGGGAGAGTGGAGCACGACTGTCTCCGTGGCGCAGTTGGCTAGCGCGATCGGCTGTTAACCGAAAGGTTGGAGGTTCGAGCCCACCGGTGATGATGTGGCGCTTTTTTTTTCTTTGTGCTGATAGCTTTGAAGATATGTTCTAATGGTGTTTAGAGTAGAGCAAGACTGTCTCCGTGGCGCAATGGGCTAGCGCGATCGGCTGTTTACCGAAAGGTTGGAGTTTCGAGCCCTCCCGGCAGTGGTGTGTTGCTTTTTTCTTTGCGGTAATAGCTTTGAAGATATGTTCTGATGGTGGTGAGAGTAGAGCAGGACTGTCTCCGTGGCGCAATTAGCTAGCGCGATCGGCTGTTAACCGAAAGGTTGGAGTTTCGAGCCCTCCCGGGAGTGGTGTGTTGCTTTTTTTTCTTTTTGCGCTGATAGCTTTGAAGATATGTTCTGATGGTGGTGAGAGTGGAGCACGACTGTCCCCGTGGCACAATGGGCTAGCGCGATCTGCTGTAAACCGAAAGGCTGGAGTTTCGAGCCCACCCGGTGGTGGTGCGGCGCTTTTTTTCTTTGGGCTGATAGCTCTGAAGAAATGTTCTGACGGTGGTGAGAGTTGAGCAGGACTGTCTCCGTGGAGCAATTGGCTAGCGCGATCGGCTGGTAACCGAAAGGTTGGAGGTTCGAGCCCACCCGGTGGTGGTGCGGCGGCGGCGCTTTTTTTTCTTTGGGGCAATAGCTCTGAAGAAATGGTCTGACGGTGGTGAGAGTGGAGCACGATTGTCTCTGTGGCGCAGTTGGCTAGCGCGATCGGCTGTTAACCGAAAGGTTGGAGGTTCGAGCCCACCCGGTGATGGTGTGTTGCTTTTTTCTTTGTGGTAATAGCTTTGAAGATATGTTCTGATGGTGGTGAGAGTGGAGCAGGACTGTCTCCATGACGCAATTGGCTAGCGCGATCGGCTGTTAACCGAAAGGTTGGAGTTTCGAGCCCACCGGGTGGTGGTGCGGCGCTTTTTTTTCTTTGGGCTGATAGCTCTGAAGAAATGTTCTGACGGTGGTGAGAGTTGAGCAGGACTGTCTCCGTGGCGCAATTGGCTAGCGCGATCGGCTGTTAACCGAAAGGTTGGAGGTTCGAGCCCACCCGGTGGTGGTGCGGCGCTTGTTTTTTCGTTGGGACGATAGCTCTGAAGAAATGGTCTGACGGTGGTGAGAGTGGAGCACGATTGTCTCCGAGGCGAAGTTGGCTGGCGCGATCGGCTGTTAACCGAAAGGTTGGAGTTTCGAGCCCTCCGGGGAGTTGTGTGTTGCTTTTTTCTTTGCGCTGATAGCTTTGAAGATATGTTGTGATGGTGGTGGGAGTGGAGCAGGACTGTCTCCGTGGCGCAATTGGCTAGCGCGATCGGCTGTTAACCAAAAGGTTGGAGTTTCGAGCCCACCCGGTGGTGGTGCGGCGCTTTTTTTCTTTGGGGTGATAGCTCTGAAGAAATGGTCTGACGGTGGTGAGTGTGGAGCACGACTGTTCCGTGGCGCAAATGGCTAGCGCGATTGGCTGTTAACCGAAAAGTTGGAGGTTCGAGCCCACCCGGTGGTGGTGCGGCGCTTTTTTTTCTTTGGGCTGATAGCTTTGAAGATATGTTCTGATGGTGGTGAGAGTAGAGCAGGACTGTCGCCGTGGCGCAATTGTCTAGCGCGATCGGCTGTTAAACGAAAGGTTGGAGTTTCGAGCCCTCCCGGGAGTGGTGTGTTGCTTTTTTCTTTGCGCTGATAGCTTTGAAGATATGTTCTGATGGTGGTGAGAGTGGAGCACGACTGTCTGCGTGGCGCAGTTGGCTAGCGCGATCGGCTGTTAACCGAAAGGTTGGAGGTTCGAGCCCACCCGGTGGTGGTGCGGTGCTTTTTTTCTTTGGGCTGATAGCTTTGAAGTAATCTTCTGAAGGTGGTGAGAGTGGAGCAGGATTGTCTTCGTGGCGCAATTGGCTTGCGCGATCGGCTGTTAACCGAAAAGTTGGAGGTTCGAGCCCACCCGGTGGTGGTGCGGCGCTTTTTTTTCTTTGGGCTGATAGCTTCGAAGATATGTTCCGATGGTGGTGAGAGTAGAGCAGGACTGTCTCCGTGGCGCAATTGGCTAGCGCGATCGGCTGTTAACCGAAAGGTTGGAGTTTCGAGCCCTCCCGGGAGTGGTGTGTTGCTTTTTTCTTTGCGCTGATAGCTTTGAAAATATGTTCTGATGGTGGTGAGAGTGGAGCACGACTGCCTCCGTGGCGCAGTTGGCTGGCGCGATCGGCTGTTAACCGAAAGGTTGGAGGTTCGAGCCCACCCGGTGGTGGTGCGGTGCTTTTTTCTTTGCGCTGATAGCTTTGAAAATATGTTCTGATGGTGGTGAGAGTTGAGCACGACTGTCTCCGTGGCGCAATTGGCTAGCGCGATCGGCTGTTAACCGAAAGGTTGGAGGTTCGAGCCCACCCGGTGGTGGTGCGGCGCTTTTTTTTCTTTGCGCTAATAGCTTTGAAGATATGTCCTGATGGTGTTGAGAGTGGAGCAATACTGTCTCCGTGGCGCAATGAGCTAGCGCGATCGGCTGTTAACCGAAAGGTTGGAGTTTCGAGCCCTCCCGGGAGTGGTGTGTTGCTTTTTTCTTTGTGGAAATAGCTTTGAAGATGAGTTCTGATGGTGGTGAGAGTGGAGCAGGACTGTCTCCATGGCGCAATTGGCTAGCGCGATCGGCTGTTAACCGAAAGGTTGGAGTTTCGAGCCCTCCCGGGAGTGGTGTGTTGCTTTTTTCTTTGCGCTGATAGCTTTGAAGATATGTTCTGATGGTGGTGAAAGTGGAGCACGACTGTCTCCGTGGCGCAGTTGGCTAGCGCGATCGGCTGTTAACCGAGAGGTTGGAGGTTCGAGCCCACCCGGTGATGGTGTGGCGCTTTTTTTTTCTTTGTGCTGATAGCTTTGAAGATATGTTCTGATGGTGGTGAGAGTGGAGAAGGACTGTCTCCATTGTGCAAATGGCTAGCGCGATTGGCTGCTAACCGAAAGGTTGGAGGTTCGAGCCCTCCGGTGGTGGTGCGGCGCTTTTTTTGTTTGGGCTGATAGCTTTGAAGATATGTTCTGAAGGTGGTGAGAGTGGAGCAGGGCTGTCTCCGTGGCGCAATTGGCTTGCGCGATCGGCTGTTAACCGAAAGGTTGGAGGTTCGAGCCCACCTCGTGGTGGTGCGGCGCTTTTTTTTCTTTGCGCTGATAGCTTTGAAGATATGTTCTGATGGTGGTGAGAGTGGAGCAAGACTGTCCCCGTGGCACAATGGGCTAGCGCGATCTGCTGTAAACCGAAAGGTTGGAGTTTCGAGCCCACCCGGTGGTGGTGCGGCGCTTTTTTTCTTTGGGCTAATAGCTCTGAAGAAATGTTCTGACGGTGGTGAGAGTTGAGCAGGACTGTCTCCGTGGAGCAATTGGCTAGCGCGATCGGCTGGTAACCGAAAGGTTGGAGGTTCGAGCCCACCCGGTGGTGGTGCGGCGGCGGCGCTTTTTTTTCTTTGGGGCAATAGCTCTGAAGAAATGGTCTGACGGTGGTGAGAGTGGAGCACGATTGTCTCCGTGGCGCAGTTGGCTAGCGCGATCGGCTGTTAACCGAAAGGTTGGAGGTTCGAGCCCACCCGGTGATGGTGTGTTGCTTTTTTCTTTGTGGTAATAGCTTTGAAGATATGTTCTGATGGTGGTGAGAGTGGAGCAGGACTGTCTCCATGGCGCAATTGGCTAGCGCGATCGGCTGTTAACCGAAAGGTTGGAGTTTCGAGCCCACCGGGTGGTGGTGCGGCGCTTTTTTTTTCTTTGGGCTGATAGCTCTGAAGAAATGTTCTGACGGTGGTGAGAGTTGTGCAGGACTGTCTCCGTGGCGCAATTGGCTAGCGCGATCGGCTGTTAACCGAAAGGTTGGAGGTTCGAGCCCACCCGGTGGTGGTGCGGCGCTTGTTTTTTCTTTGGGGCGATAGCTCTGAAGAAATAGTCTGACGGTGGTGAGAGTGGAGCACGATTGTCTCCGAGGCGAAGTTGGCTGGCGCGATCGGCTGTTAACCAAAAGGTTGGAGGTTCGAGCCCACAAGGTGATGGTGTGGCGCTTTTTTTTCTTTGTGCTGATAGCTTTGAAGATTTGTTCTGAAGGTGGTGAGAGTGGAGCAGGGCTGTCTCCGTGGCGCAATTGGCTTGCGCGATCGGCTGTTAACCGAAAGGTTGGAGGTTCGAGCCCACCCGGTGGTGGTGCGGCGCTTTTTTTTTCTTTGGGGTGATAGCTCTGAAGAAATGGTCTGACGGTGGTGAGAGCGGAGCACGACTGTTCCGTGGCGCAAAGGGCTAGCGCGATCGGCTGTTAACCGAAAGGTTGGAGTTTCGAGCCCTCCGGGGAGTTGTGTGTTGCTTTTTTCTTTGCGCTGATAGCTTTGAAGATATGTTGTGATGGTGGTGAGAGTGGAGCAGGACTGTCTCCGTGGCGCAATTGGCTAGCGCGATCGGCTGTTAACCAAAAGGTTGGAGTTTCGAGCCCACCCGGTGGTGGTGCGGCGCTTTTTTTCTTTGGGGTGATAGCTCTGAAGAAATGGTCTGACGGTGGTGAGTGTGGAGCACGACTGTTCCGTGGCGCAAATGGCTAGCGCGATTGGCTGTTAACCGAAAAGTTGGAGGTTCGAGCCCACCCGGTGGTGGTGCGGCGCTTTTTTTTCTTTGGGCTGATAGCTTTGAAGATATGTTCTGATGGTGGTGAGAGTAGAGCAGGACTGTCGCCGTGGCGCAATTGTCTAGCGCGATCGGCTGTTAAACGAAAGGTTGGAGTTTCGAGCCCTCCCGGGAGTGGTGTGTTGCTTTTTTCTTTCCGCTGATAGCTTTGAAGATATGTTCTGATGGTGGTGAGAGTGGAGCACGACTGTCTCCGTGGCGCAGTTGGCTAGCGCGATCGGCTGTTAACCGAAAGGTTGGAGGTTCGAGCCCACCCGGTGGTGGTGCGGTGCTTTTTTTCTTTGGGCTGATAGCTTTGAAGTAATGTTCTGAAGGTGGTGAGAGTGGAGCAGGATTGTCTTCGTGGCGCAATTGGCTTGCGCGATCGGCTGTTAACCGAAAAGTTGGAGGTTCGAGCCCACCCGGTGGTGGTGCGGCGCTTTTTTTTCTTTGGGCTGATAGCTTCGAAGATATGTTCCGATGGTGGTGAGAGTAGAGCAGGACTGTCTCTGTGGCGCAATTGGCTAGCGCGATCGGCTGTTAACCGAAATGTTGGAGTTTCGAGCCCTCCCGGGAGTGGTGTGTTGCTTTTTTCTTTGCGCTGATAGCTTTGAAAATATGTTCTGATGGTGGTGAGAGTGGAGCACGACTGCCTCCGTGGCGCAGTTGGCTGGCGCGATCGGCTGTTAACCGAAAGGTTGGAGGTTCGAGCCCACCCGGTGGTGGTGCGGTGCTTTTTTCTTTGCGCTGATAGCTTTGAAAATATGTTCTGATGGTGGTGAGAGTGGAGCACGACTGTCTCCGTGGCGCAATTGGCTAGCGCGATCGGCTGTTAACCGAAAAGTTGGAGGTTCGAGCCCACCCGGTGGTGGTGCGGCGCTTTTTTTTCTTTGGGCTGATAGCTTTGAAGATATGTTCTGATGGTGGTGAGAGTAGAGCAGGACTGTCGCCGTGGCGCAATTGTCTAGCGCGATCGGCTGTTAAACGAAAGGTTGGAGTTTCGAGCCCTCCCGAGAGTGGTGTGTTGCTTTTTTCTTTGCGCTGATAGCTTTGAAGATATGTTCTGATGGTGGTGAGAGTGGAGCACGACTGTCTCCGTGGCGCAGTTGGCTAGCGCGATCGGCTGTTAACCGAAAGGTTGGAGGTTCGAGCCCACCCGGTGGTGGTGCGGTGCTTTTTTTCTTTGGGCTGATAGCTTTGAAGTAATGTTCTGAAGGTGGTGAGAGTGGAGCAGGATTGTCTTCGTGGCGCAAATGGCTTGCGCGATCGGCTGTTAACCGAAAAGTTGGAGGTTCGAGCCCACCCGGTGGTGGTGCGGCGCTTTTTTTTCTTTGGGCTGATAGCTTCGAAGATATGTTCCGATGGTGGTGAGAGTAGAGCAGGACTGTCTCCGTGGCGCAATTGGCTAGCGCGATCGGCTGTTAACCGAAAGGTTGGAGTTTCGAGCCCTCCCGGGAGTGGTGTGTTGCTTTTTTCTTTGCGCTGATAGCTTTGAAAATATGTTCTGATGGTGGTGAGAGTGGAGCACGACTGCCTCCGTGGCGCAGTTGGCTGGCGCGATCGGCTGTTAACCGAAAGGTTGGAGGTTCGAGCCCACCCGGTGGTGGTGCGGTGCTTTTTTCTTTGCGCTGATAGCTTTGAAAATATGTTCTGATGGTGGTGAGAGTGGAGCACGACTGTCTCCGTGGCGCAATTGGCTAGCGCGATCGGCTGTTAACCGAAAGGTTGGAGGTTCGAGCCCACCCGGTGGTGGTGCGGCGCTTTTTTTCTTTGCGCTAATAGCTTTGAAGATATGTCCTGATGGTGTTGAGAGTGGAGCAATACTGTCTCCGTGGCGCAATGAGCTAGCGCGATCGGCTGTTAACCGAAAGGTTGGAGTTTCGAGCCCTCCCGGGAGTGGTGTGTTGCTTTTTTCTTTGTGGTAATAGCTTTGAAGATGAGTTCTGATGGTGGTGAGAGTGGAGCAGGACTGTCTCCATGGCGCAATTGGCTAGCGCGATCGGCTGTTAACCGAAAGGTTGGAGTTTCGAGCCCACCCGGTGATGGTGCGGCGCTTTTTTTTCTTTGGGCTGATAGCTTTGAAGATATGTTCTGATGGTGGTGAGAGTAGAGCAGGAATTTCTCCGTGGCGCAATTGGCTAGCGCGATCGGCTGTTAACCGAAAGGTTGGAGGTTCGAGCCCACCCGGTGATGGTGTGGCGCTTTTTTTTCTTTGTGCTGATAGCTTTGAAGATATGTTCTGATGGTGGTGAGAGTGGAGAAGGACTGCCTCCATTGCGCAATTGGCTAGCGCGATTGGCTGCTAACCGAGAGGTTGGAGGTTCGAGCCCTCCGGTGGTGGTGCGGCGCTTTTTTTGTTTGGGCTGATAGCTTTGAAGATATGTTCTGAAGGTGGTGAGAGTGGAGCAGGGCTGTCTCCGTGACGCATTGAGCTAGCGCGATTGGCTGTTAACCGAAAGGTTGGAGTTTCGAGCCCTCCCGGGAGTGGTGTGTTGCTTTTTTCTTTGTGGAAATAGCTTTGAAGATGAGTTCTGATGGTGGTGAGAGTGGAGCAGGACTGTCTCCATGGCGCAATTGGCTAGCGCGATCGGCTGTTAACCGAAAGGTTGGAGTTTCGAGCCCTCCCGGGAGTGGTGTGTTGCTTTTTTCTTTGCGCTGATAGCTTTGAAGATATGTTCTGATGGTGGTGAAAGTGGAGCACGACTGTCTCCGTGGCGCAGTTGGCTAGCGCGATCGGCTGTTAACCGAAAGGTTGGAGTTTCGAGCCCTCCCGGGAGTGGTGTGTTGCTTTTTTCTTTGCGCTGATAGCTTTGAAAATATGTTCTGATGGTGGTGAGAGTGGAGCACGACTGCCTCCGTGGCGCAGTTGGCTGGCGCGATCGGCTGTTAACCGAAAGGTTGGAGGTTCGAGCCCACCCGGTGGTGGTGCGGTGCTTTTTTCTTTGCGCTGATAGCTTTGAAAATATGTTCTGATGGTGGTGAGAGTTGAGCACGACTGTCTCCGTGGCGCAATTGGCTAGCGCGATCGGCTGTTAACCGAAAGGTTGGAGGTTCGAGCCCACCCGGTGGTGGTGCGGCGCTTTTTTTTCTTTGCGCTAATAGCTTTGAAGATATGTCCTGATGGTGTTGAGAGTGGAGCAATACTGTCTCCGTGGCGCAATGAGCTAGCGCGATCGGCTGTTAACCGAAAGGTTGGAGTTTCGAGCCCTCCCGGGAGTGGTGTGTTGCTTTTTTCTTTGTGGTAATAGCTTTGAAGATGAGTTCTGATGGTGGTGAGAGTGGAGCAGGACTGTCTCCATGGCGCAATTGGCTAGCGCGATCAGCTGTTAACCGAAAGGTTGGAGTTTCGAGCCCACCCGGTGATGGTGCGGCGCTTTTTTTTCTTTGGGCTGATAGCTTTGAAGATATGTTCTGATGGTGGTGAGAGTAGAGCAGGACTGTCTCCGTGGCGCAATTGGCTAGCGCGATCGGCTGTTAACCGAAAGGTTGGAGGTTCGAGCCCACCCGGTGATGGTGTGGCGCTTTTTTTTCTTTGTGCTGATAGCTTTGAAGATATGTTCTGATGGTGGTGAGAGTGGAGAAGGACTGCCTCCATTGCGCAATTGGCTAGCGCGATTGGCTGCTAACCGAAAGGTTGGAGGTTCGAGCCCTCCGGTGGTGGTGCGGCGCTTTTTTTAATTGGGCTGATAGCTTTGAAGATATGTTCTGAAGGTGGTGAGAGTGGAGCAGGGCTGTCTCCGTGGCGCATTGAGCTAGCGCGATCGGCTGTTAACCGAAAGGTTGGAGTTTCGAGCCCTCCCGGGAGTGGTGTGTTGCTTTTTTCTTTGTGGAAATAGCTTTGAAGATGAGTTCTGATGGTGGTGAGAGTGGAGCAGGACTGTCTCCATGGCGCAATTGGCTAGCGCGATCGGCTGTTAACCGAAAGGTTGGAGTTTCGAGCCCTCCCGGGAGTGGTGTGTTGCTTTTTTCTTTGCGCTGATAGCTTTGAAGATATGTTCTGATGGTGGTGAAAGTGGAGCACGACTGTCTCCGTGGCGCAGTTGGCTAGCGCGATCGGCTGTTAACCGAGAGGTTGGAGGTTCGAGCCCACCCGGTGATGGTGTGGCGCTTTTTTTTTCTTTGTGCTGATAGCTTTGAAGATATGTTCTGATGGTGGTGAGAGTGGAGAAGGACTGTCTCCATTGCGCAAATGGCTAGCGCGATTGGCTGCTAACCGAAAGGTTGGAGGTTCGAGCCCTCCGGTGGTGGTGCGGCGCTTTTTTTGTTTGGGCTGATAGCTTTGAAGATATGTTCTGAAGGTGGTGCGAGTGGAGCAGGGCTGTCTCCGTGGCGCAATTGGCTTGCGCGATCGGCTGTTAACCGAAAGGTTGGAGGTTCGAGCCCACCTCGTGGTGGTGCGGCGCTTTTTTTTCTTTGCGCTGATAGCTTTGAAGATATGTTCTGATGGTGGTGAGAGTGGAGCAAGACTGTCCCCGTGGCACAATGGGCTAGCGCGATCTGCTGTAAACCGAAAGGTTGGAGTTTCGAGCCCACCCGGTGGTGGTGCGGCGCTTTTTTTCTTTGGGCTGATAGCTCTGAAGAAATGTTCTGACGGTGGTGAGAGTTGAGCAGGACTGTCTCCGTGGAGCAATTGGCTAGCGCGATCGGCTGGTAACCGAAAGGTTGGAGGTTCGAGCCCACCCGGTGGTGGTGCGGCGGCGGCGCTTTTTTTTCTTTGGGGCAATAGCTCTGAAGAAATGGTCTGACGGTGGTGAGAGTGGAGCACGATTGTCTCCGTGGCGCAGTTGGCTAGCGCGATCGGCTGTTAACCGAAAGGTTGGAGGTTCGAGCCCACCCGGTGATGGTGTGTTGCTTTTTTCTTTGTGGTAATAGCTTTGAAGATATGTTCTGATGGTGGTGAGAGTGGAGCAGGACTGTCTCCATGGCGCAATTGGCTAGCGCGATCGGCTGTTAACCGAAAGGTTGGAGTTTCGAGCCCACCGGGTGGTGGTGCGGCGCTTTTTTTTTCTTTGGGCTGATAGCTCTGAAGAAATGTTCTGACGGTGGTGAGAGTTGAGCAGGACTGTCTCCGTGGCGCAATTGGCTAGCGCGATCGGCTGTTAACCGAAAGGTTGGAGGTTCGAGCCCACCCGGTGGTGGTGCGGCGCTTGTTTTTTCTTTGGGGCGATAGCTCTGAAGAAATGGTCTGACGGTGGTGAGAGTGGAGCACGATTGTCTCCGAGGCGAAGTTGGCTGGCGCGATCGGCTGTTAACCAAAAGGTTGGAGGCTCGAGCCCACAAGGTGATGGTGTGGCGCTTTTTTTTCTTTGTGCTGATAGCTTTGAAGATTTGTTCTGAAGGTGGTGAGAGTGGAGCAGGGCTGTCTCCGTGGCGCAATTGGCTTGCGCGATCGGCTGTTAACCGAAAGGTTGGAGGTTCGAGCCCACCCGGTGGTGGTGCGGCGCTTTTTTTTCTTTGGGGTGATAGCTCTGAAGAAATGGTCTGACGGTGGTGAGAGCGGAGCACGACTGTTCCGTGGCGCAAAGGGCTAGCGCGATCGGCTGTTAACCGAAAGGTTGGAGTTTCGAGCCCTCCGGGGAGTTGTGTGTTGCTTTTTTCTTTGCGCTGATAGCTTTGAAGATATGTTGTGATGGTGGTGAGAGTGGAGCAGGACTGTCTCCGTGGCGCAATTGACTAGCGCGATCGGCTGTTAACCAAAAGGTTGGAGTTTCGAGCCCACCCGGTGGTGGTGCGGCGCTTTTTTTCTTTGGGGTGATAGCTCTGAAGAAATGGTCTGACGGTGGTGAGTGTGGAGCACGACTGTTCCGTGGCGCAAATGGCTAGCGCGATTGGCTGTTAACCGAAAAGTTGGAGGTTCGAGCCCACCCGGTGGTGGTGCGGCGCTTTTTTTTCTTTGGGCTGATAGCTTTGAAGATATGTTCTGATGGTGGTGAGAGTAGAGCAGGACTGTCGCCGTGGCGCAATTGTCTAGCGCGATCGGCTGTTAAACGAAAGGTTGGAGTTTCGAGCCCTCCCGGGAGTGGTGTGTTGCTTTTTTTTTCGCTGATAGCTTTGAAGATATGTTCTGATGGTGGTGAGAGTGGAGCACGACTGTCTCCGTGGCGCAGTTGGCTAGCGCGATCGGCTGTTAACCGAAAGGTTGGAGGTTCGAGCCCACCCGGTGGTGGTGCGGTGCTTTTTTTCTTTGGGCTGATAGCTTTGAAGTAATGTTCTGAAGGTGGTGAGAGTGGAGCAGGATTGTCTTCTTGGCGCAATTGGCTTGCGCGATCGGCTGTTAACCGAAAAGTTGGAGGTTCGAGCCCACCCGGTGGTGGTGCGGCGCTTTTTTTTCTTTGGGCTGATAGCTTCGAAGATATGTTCCGATGGTGGTGAGAGTAGAGCAGGACTGTCTCCGTGGCGCAATTGGCTAGCGCGATCGGCTGTTAACCGAAAGGTTGGAGTTTCGAGCCCTCCCGGTGGTGGTGCGGTGCTTTTTTCTTTGCGCTGATAGCTTTGAAAATATGTTCTGATGGTGGTGAGAGTGGAGCACGACTGTCTCCGTGGCGCAATTGGCTAGCGCGATCGGCTGTTAACCGAAAAGTTGGAGGTTCGAGCCCACCCGGTGGTGGTGCGGCGCTTTTTTTTCTTTGGGCTGATAGCTTTGAAGATATGTTCTGATGGTGGTGAGAGTAGAGCAGGACTGTCGCCGTGGCGCAATTGTCTAGCGCGATCGGCTGTTAAACGAAAGGTTGGAGTTTCGAGCCCTCCCGGGAGTGGTGTGTTGCTTTTTTCTTTGCGCTGATAGCTTTGAAGATATGTTCTGATGGTGGTGAGTGTGGAGCACGACTGTCTCCGTGGCGCAGTTGGCTAGCGCGATCGGCTGTTAACCGAAAGGTTGGAGGTTCGAGCCCACCCGGTGGTGGTGCGGTGCTTTTTTTCTTTGGGCTGATAGCTTTGAAGTAATGTTCTGAAGGTGGTGAGAGTGGAGCAGGATTGTCTTCGTGGCGCAATTGGCTTGCGCGATCGGCTGTTAACCGAAAAGTTGGAGGTTCGAGCCCACCCGGTGGTGGTGCGGCGCTTTTTTTTTTGGGCTGATAGCTTCGAAGATATGTTCCGATGGTGGTGAGAGTAGAGCAGGACTGTCTCCGTGGCGCAATTGGCTAGCGCGATCGGCTGTTAACCGAAAGGTTGGAGTTTCGAGCCCTCCCGGGAGTGGTGTGTTGCTTTTTTCTTTGCGCTGATAGCTTTGAAATTATGTTCTGATGGTGGTGAGAGTGGAGCACGACTGCCTCCGTGGCGCAGTTGGCTGGCGCGATCGGCTGTTAACCGAAAGGTTGGAGGTTCGAGCCCACCCGGTGGTGGTGCGGTGCTTTTTTCTTTGCGCTGATAGCTTTGAAAATATGTTCTGATGGTGGTGAGAGTGGAGCACGACTGTCTCCGTGGCGCAATTGGCTAGCGCGATCGGCTGTTAACCGAAAGGTTGGAGGTTCGAGCCCACCCGGTGGTGGTGCGGCGCTTTTTTTTCTTTGCGCTAATAGCTTTGAAGATATGTCCTGATGGTGTTGAGAGTGGAGCAATACTGTCTCCGTGGCGCAATGAGCTAGCGCGATCGGCTGTTAACCGAAAGGTTGGAGTTTCGAGCCCTCCCGGGAGTGGTGTGTTGCTTTTTTCTTTGTGGTAATAGCTTTGAAGATGAGTTCTGATGGTGGTGAGAGTGGAGCAAGACTGTCTCCATGGCGCAATTGGCTAGCGCGATCGGCTGTTAACCGAAAGGTTGGAGTTTCGAGCCCACCCGGTGATGGTGCGGCGCTTTTTTTTCTTTGGGCTGATAGCTTTGAAGATATGTTCTGATGGTGGTGAGAGTAGAGCAGGAATTTCTCCGTGGCGCAATTGGCTAGCGCGATCGGCTGTTAACCGAAAGGTTTGAGGTTCGAGCCCACCCGGTGATGGTGTGGCGCTTTTTTTTTCTTTGTGCTGATAGCTTTGAAGATATGTTCTGATGGTGGTGAGAGTGGAGAAGGACTGCCTCCATTGCGCAATTGGCTAGCGCGATTGGCTGCTAACCGAGAGGTTGGAGGTTCGAGCCCTCCGGTGGTGGTGCGGCGCTTTTTTTGTTTGGGCTGATAGCTTTGAAGATATGTTCTGAAGGTGGTGAGAGTGGAGCAGGGCTGTCTCCGTGACGCATTGAGCTAGCGCGATCGGCTGTTAACCGAAAGGTTGGAGTTTCGAGCCCTCCCGGGAGTGGTGTGTTGCTTTTTTCTTTGTGGAAATAGCTTTGAAGATGAGTTCTGATGGTGGTGAGAGTGGAGCAGGACTGTCTCCATGGCGCAATTGGCTAGCGCGATCGGCTGTTAACCGAAAGGTTGGAGTTTCGAGCCCTCCCGGGAGTGGTGTGTTGCTTTTTTCTTTGCGCTGATAGCTTTGAAGATATGTTCTGATGGTGGTGAAAGTGGAGCACGACTGTCTCCGTGGCGCAGTTGGCTAGCGCGATCGGCTGTTAACCGAGAGGTTGGAGGTTCGAGCCCACCCGGTGATGGTGTGGCGCTTTTTTTTCTTTGTGCTGATAGCTTTGAAGATATGTTCTGATGGTGGTGAGAGTGGAGAAGGACTGTCTCCATTGCGCAAATGGCTAGCGCGATTGGCTGCTAACCGAAAGGTTGGAGGTTCGAGCCCTCCGGTGGTGGTGCGGCGCTTTTTTTGTTTGGGCTGATAGCTTTGAAGATATGTTCTGAAGGTGGTGAGAGTGGAGCAGGGCTGTCTCCGTGGCGCAATTGGCTTGCGCGATCGGCTGTTAACCGAAAGGTTGGAGGTTCGAGCCCACCTCGTGGTGGTGCGGCGCTTTTTTTTCTTTGCGCTGATAGCTTTGAAGATATGTTCTGATGGTGGTGAGAGTGGAGCAAGACTGTCCCCGTGGCACAATGGGCTAGCGCGATCTGCTGTAAACCGAAAGGTTGAAGTTTCGAGCCCACCCGGTGGTGGTGCGGCGCTTTTTTTCTTTGGGCTGATAGCTCTGAAGAAATGTTCTGACGGTGGTGAGAGTTGAGCAGGACTGTCTCCGTGGAGCAATTGGCTAGCGCGATCGGCTGGTAACCGAAAGGTTGGAGGTTCGAGCCCACCCGGTGGTGGTGCGGCGGCGGCGCTTTTTTTCTTTGGGGCAATAGCTCTGAAGAAATGGTCTGACGGTGGTGAGATTGGAGCACGATTGTCTCCGTGGCGCAGTTGGCTAGCGCGATCGGCTGTTAACCGAAAGGTTGGAGGTTCGAGCCCACCCGGTGATGGTGTGTTGCTTTTTTCTTTGTGGTAATAGCTTTGAAGATATGTTCTGATGGTGGTGAGAGTGGAGCAGGACTGTCTCCATGGCGCAATTGGCTAGCGCGATCGGCTGTGAACCGAAAGGTTGGAGTTTCGAGCCCACCGGGTGGTGGTGCGGCGCTTTTTTTTTCTTTGGGCTGATAGCTCTGAAGAAATGTTCTGACGGTGGTGAGAGTAGAGCACGATTGTCTCCGAGGCGAAGTTGGCTTGCGCGATCGGCTGTTAACCGAAAGGTTGGAGGTTCGAGCCCACCCGGTGGTGGTGCGGCGCTTTTTTTTTCTTTGGGGTGATAGCTCTGAAGAAATGGTCTGACGGTGGTGAGAGTGGAGCAGGGCTGTCTCCGTGGCGCAATTGGCTTGCGCGATCGGCTGTTAACCGAAAGGTTGGAGGTTCGAGCCCACCTCGTGGTGGTGCGGCGCTTTTTTCTTTGTGGTAATAGCTTTGAAGATGAGTTCTGATGGTGGTGAGAGTGGAGCAGGACTGTCTCCATGGCGCAATTGGCTAGCGCGATCGGCTGTTAACCGAAAGGTTGGAGTTTCGAGCCCTCCCGGGAGTGGTGTGTTGCTTTTTTCTTTGCGCTGATAGCTTTGAAGATATGTTCTGATGGTGGTGAAAGTGGAGCACGACTGTCTCCGTGGCGCAGTTGGCTAGCGCGATCGGCTGTTAACCGAAAGGTTGGAGGTTCGAGCCCACCCGGTGATGGTGTGGCGCTTTTTTCTCTTTGTGCTGATAGCTTTGAAGATATGTTCTGATGGTGGTGAGAGTGGAGAAGGACTGTCTCCATTGCGCAATTGGCTAGCGCGATCGGCTGTTAACCGAAAGGTTGGAGTTTCGAGCCCACCCGGTGGTGGTGCGGCGCTTTTTTTCTTTGGGGTGATAGCTCTGATGAAATGGTCTGACGGTGGTGAGTGTGGAGCACGACTGTTCCGTGGCGCAAATGGCTAGCGCGATTGGCTGTTAACCGAAAAGTTGGAGGTTCGAGCCCACCCGGTGGTGGTGCGGCGCTTTTTTTTCTTTGGGCTGATAGCTTTGAAGATATGTTCTGGTGGTGGTGAGAGTAGAGCAGGACTGTCGCCGTGGCGCAATTGTCTAGCGCGATCGGCTGTTAACCGAAAGGTTGGAGTTTCGAGCCCTCCCGGGAGTGGTGTGTTGCTTTTTTCTTTGCGCTGATAGCTTTGAAAATATGTTCTGATGGTGGTGAGAGTGGAGCACGACTGCCTCCGTGGCGCAGTTGGCTTGCGCGATCGGCTGTTAACCGAAAGGTTGGAGGTTCGAGCCCACCCGGTGGTGGTGCGGTGCTTTTTTCTTTGCGCTGATAGCTTTGAAAATATGTTCTGATGGTGGTGAGAGTGGAGCACGACTGTCTCCGTGTCGCAATTGGCTGCGCGATCGGCTGTTAACCGAAAGGTTGGAGGTTCGAGCCCACCCGGTGGTGGTGCGGCGCTTTTTTTTTCTTTGCGCTAATAGCTTTGAAGATATGTCCTGATGGTGTTGAGAGTGGAGCAATACTGTCTCCTTGGCGCAATGAGCTAGCGCGATCGGCTGTTAACCGAAAGGTTGGAGTTTCGAGCCCTCCCGGGAGTGGTGTGTTGCTTTTTTCTTTGTGGTAATAGCTTTGAAGATGAGTTCTGATGGTGGTGAGAGTGGAGCAGGACTGTCTCCATGGCGCAATTGGCTAGCGCGATCGGCTGTTAACCGAAAGGTTGGAGTTTCGAGCCCACCCGGTGGTGGTGCGGCGCTTTTTTTTCTTTGGGCTGATAGCTTTGAAGATATGTTCTCATGGTGGTGAGAGTGGAGAAGGACTGTCTCCATTGCGCAATTGGCTAGCGCGATTGGCTGCTAACCGAAAAGTTGGAGGTTCGAGCCCTCCGGTGGTGGTGCGGCGCTTTTTTTGTTTGGGCTGATAGCTTTGAAGATATGTTCTGAAGGTGGTGAGAGTGGAGCAGGGCTGTCTCCGTGGCGCAATGAGCTAGCGCGATCGGCTGTTAACCGAAAGGTTGGAGTTTCGAGCCCTCGCGGGAGTGGTGTGTTGCTTTTTTCTTTGTGGTAATAGCTTTGAAGATGAGTTCTGATGGTGGTGAGAGAGGAGCAGGACTGTCTCCATGGCGCAATTGGCTAGCGCGATCGGCTGTTAACCGAAAGGTTGGAGTTTCGAGCCCTCCCGGGAGTGGTGTGTTGCTTTTTTCTTTGCGCTGATAGCTTTGAAGATATGTTCTGATGGTGGTGAAAGTGGAGCACGACTGTCTCCGTGGCGCAGGTGGCTAGCGCGATCGGCTGTTAACCGGAAGGTTGGAGGTTCGAGCCCACTCGGTGATGGTGTGCCGCTTTTTTTTCTTTGTGCTGATAGCTTTGAAGATATGTTCTGATGGTGTTGAGAGTGGAGCAGGACTGTCTCCATGGCGCAATTGGCTAGCGCGATCGGCTGTTAACCGAAAGGTTGGAGTTTCGAGCCCACCCGGTGGTGGTGCGGCGCTTTTTTTTCTTTGGGCTGATAGCTTTGAAGATATGTTCTGATGGTGGTGAGAGTAGAGCAGGACTGTCGCCGTCGCGCAATTGTCTAGCGCGATCGGCTGTTAACCGAAAGGTTGGAGTTTCGAGCCCTCCCGGGAGTGGTGTGTTGCTTTTTTCTTTGCGCTGATAGCTTTGAAGATATGTTCTGATGGTGGTGAGAGTGGAGCACGACTGTCTCCGTGGCGCAGTTGGCTAGCGCGATCGGCTGTTAACCGAAAGGTTGGAGGTTCGAGCCCACCCGGTGGTGGTGCGGTGCTTTTTTTCTTTGGGCTGATAGCTTTGAAGTAATGTTCTGAAGTTGGTGAGAGTGGAGCAGGATTGTCTTCGTGGCGCAATTGGCATGCGCGATCGGCTGTTAACCGAAAAGTTGGAGGTTCGAGCCCACCCGGTGGTGGTGCGGCGCTTTTTTTTCTTTGGGCTGATAGCTTCGAAGATATGTTCCGATGGTGGTGAGAGTAGAGCAGGACTGTCTCCGTGGCGCAATTGGCTAGCGCGATCGGCTGTTAACCGAAAGGTTGGAGTTTCGAGCCCTCCCGGGAGTGGTGTGTTGGTTTTTTCTTTGCGCTGATAGCTTTGAAAATATGTTCTGATGGTGGTGAGAGTGGAGCACGACTGCCTCCGTGGCGCAGTTGGCTTGCGCGATCGGCTGTTAACCGAAAGGTTGGAGGTTCGAGCCCACCCGGTGGTGGTGCGGTGCTTTTTTCTTTGCGCTGATAGCTTTGAAAATATGTTCTGATGGTGGTGAGAGTGGAGCACGACTGTCTCCGTGGCGCAATTGGCTGCGCGATCGGCTGTTAACCGAAAGGTTGGAGGTTCGAGCCCACCCGGTGGTGGTGCGGCGCTTTTTTTTCTTTGCGCTAATAGCTTTGAAGATATGTCCATATGGTGTTGAGAGTGGAGCAATACTGTCTCCGTGGCGCAATGAGCTAGCGCGATCCGCTGTTAACCGAAAGGTTGGAGTTTCGAGCCCTCCCGGGAGTGGTGTGTTGCTTTTTTCTTTGTGGTAATAGCTTTGAAGTTATGTTCTGATGGTGGTGAGAGTAGAGGAGGACTGTCTCCGTGGCGCAATTGGCTAGCGCGATCGGCTGTTAACCGAAAGGTTGGAGGTTCGAGCCCACCCTGTGATGGTGTGGCGCTTTTTTTTTCTTTGTGCTGATAGCTTTGAAGATATGTTCTGATGGTGGTGAGAGTGGAGAAGGACTGTCTCCATTGCGCAATTGGCTAGCGCGATTGGCTGCTAACCCAAAGGTTGGAGGTTCGAGCCCTCCGGTGGTGGTGCGGCGCTTTTTTTGTTTGGGCTGATAGCTTTGAAGATATGTTCTGAAGGTGGTGAGAGTGGAGCAGGGCTGTCTCCGTGGCGCAATGAGCTAGCGCGATCGGCTGTTAACCGAAAGGTTGGAGTTTCGAGCCCTCCCGTGAGTGGTGTGTTGCTTTTTTCTTTGTGGTAATAGCTTTGAAGATGAGTTCTGATGGTGGTGAGAGTGGAGCAGGACTGTCTCCATGGCGCAATTGGCTAGCGCGATCGGCTGTTAACCGAAAGGTTGGAGTTTCGAGCCCTCCCGGGAGTGGTGTGTTGCTTTTTTCTTTGCGCTGATAGCTTTGAAGATATGTTCTGATGGTGGTGAAAGTGGAGCACAACTGTCTCCGTGGCGCAGTTGGCTAGCGCGATCGGCTGTTAACCGAAAGGTTGGAGGTTCGAGCCCACCCGGTGATGGTGTGGCGCTTTTTTTTCTTCTTGCTGATAGCTTTGAAGATATGTTCTGATGGTGGTGAGAGTGGAGAAGGACTGTCTCCATTGCGCAATTGGCTAGCGCGATTGGCTGCTAACCGAAAGGTTGGAGGTTCGAGCCCTCCGGTGGTGGTGCGGCGCTTTTTTTGTTTGGGCTGATAGCTTTGAAGATATGTTCTGAAGGTGGTGAGAGTGGAGCAGGGCTGTCTCCGTGGCGCAATTGGCTTGCGCGATCGGCTGTTAAGCGAAAGGTTGGAGGTTCGAGCCCACCTCGTGGTGGTGCGGCGCTTTTTTTTCTTTGCGCTGATAGCTTTGAAGATATGTTCTGATGGTGGTGAGAGTGGAGCAAGACTGTCCCCGTGGCACAATGGGCTAGCGCGATCTGCTGTAAACCGAAAGGTTGGAGTTTCGAGCCCACCCGGTGGTGGTGCGGCGCTTTTTTTCTTTGGGCTGATAGCTCTGAAGAAATGTTCTGACGGTGGCGAGAGTTGAGCAGGACTGTCTCCGTGGAGCAATTGGCTAGCGCGATCGGCTGTTAACCGAAAGGTTGGAGGTTCGAGCCCACCCGGTGGTGGTGCGGCGGCGGCGCTTTTTTTTCTTTGGGGCAATAGCTCTGAAGAAATGGTCTGACGGTGGTGAGAGTGGAGCACGATTGTCTCCGTGGCGCAGTTGGCTAGCGCGATCGGCTGTTAACCGAAAGGTTGGAGGTTCGAGCCCACCCGGTGATGGTGTGTTGCTTTTTTCTTTGTGGTAATAGCTTTGAAGATATGTTCTGATGGTGGTGAGAGTGGAGCAGGACTGTCTCCATGGCGCAATTGGCTAGCGCGATCGGCTGTTAACCGAAAGGTTGGAGTTTCGAGCCCACCGGGTGGTGGTGCGGCGCTTTTTTTTTCTTTGGGCTGATAGCTCTGAAGAAATGTTCTGACGGTGGTGAGAGTTGAGCAGGACTGTCTCCGTGGCGCAATTGGCTAGCGCGATCGGCTGTTAACCGAAAGGTTGGAGGTTCGAGCCCACCCGGTGGTGGTGCGGCGCTTGTTTTTTCTTTGGGGCGATAGCTTTGAAGAAATGGTCTGACGGTGGTGAGAGTAGAGCACGATTGTCTCCGAGGCGAAGTTGGCTGGCGCGATCGGCTGTTAACCGAAAGGTTGGAGGTTCGAGCCCACAAGGTGATGGTGTGGCGCTTTTTTTTCTTTGTGCTGATAGCTTTGAAGATTTGTTCTGAAGGTGGTGAGAGAGGAGCAGGGCTGTCTCCGTGGCGCAATTGGCTTGCGCGATCGGCTGTTAACCGAAAGGTTGGAGGTTAGAGCCCACCCGGTGGTGGTGCGGCGCTTTTTTTTTTCTTTGGGGTGATAGCTCTGAAGAAATGGTCTGACGGTGGTGAGAGTGGAGCACGACTGTTCCGTGGCGCAAAGGGCTAGCGCGATCGGCTGTTAACCGAAAGGTTGGAGTTTCGAGCCCTCCCGGGAGTTGTGTGTTGCTTTTTTCTTTGCGCTGATAGCTTTGAAGATATGTTGTGATGGTGGTGAGAGTGGAGCAGGACTGTCTCCGTGGCGCAATTGGCTAGCGCGATCGGCTGTTAACCAAAAGGTTGGAGTTTCGAGCCCACCCGGTGGTGGTGCGGCGCTTTTTTTCTTTGGGGTGATAGCTCTGAAGAAATGGTCTGACGGTGGTGAGTGTGGAGCACGACTGTTCCGTGGCGCAAATGGCTAGCGCGATTGGCTGTTAACCGAAAAGTTGGAGGTTCGAGCCCACACGGTGGTGGTGCGGCGCTTTTTTTTCTTTGGGCTGATAGCTTTGAAGATATGTTCTGATGGTGGTGAGAGTAGAGCAGGACTGTCGCCGTGGCGCAATTGTCTAGCGCGATCGGCTGTTAACCGAAAGGTTGGAGTTTCGAGCCCTCCCGGGAGTGGTGTGTTGCTTTTTTCTTTGCGCTGATAGCTTTGAAGATATGTTCTGATGGTGGTGAGAGTGGAGCACGACTGTCTCCGTGGCGCAGTTGGCTAGCGCGATCGGCTGTTAACCGAAAGGTTGGAGGTTCGAGCCCACCCGGTGGTGGTGCGGTGCTTTTTTTCTTTGGGCTGATAGCTTTGAAGTAATGTTCTGAAGGTGGTGAGAGTGGAGCACGACTGTCTCCGTGGCGCAGTTGGCTTGCGCGATCGGCTGTTAACCGAAAGGTTGGAGGTTCGAGCCCACCCGGTGGTGGTGCGGTGCTTTTTTCTTTGCGCTGATAGCTTTGAAAATATGTTCTGATGGTGGTGAGAGTGGAGCACGACTGTCTCCGTGGCGCAATTGGCTAGCGCGATCGGCTGTTAACCGAAAGGTTGGAGGTTCGAGCCCACCCGGTGGTGGTGCGGCGCTTTTTTTTCTTTGCGCTAATAGCTTTGAAGATATGTCCTGATGGTGTTGAGAGTGGAGCAATACTGTCTCCGTGGCGCAATGAGCTAGCGCGATCGGCTGTTAACCGAAAGGTTGGAGTTTCGAGCCCTCCCGGGAGTGGTGTGTTGCTTTTTTCTTTGTGGTAATAGCTTTGAAGATGAGTTCTGATGGTGGTGAGAGTGGAGCAGGACTGTCTCCATGGCGCAATTGGCTGGCGCGATCGGCTGTTAACCGAAAGGTTGGAGTTTCGAGCCCACCCGGTGGTGGTGCGGCGCTTTTTTTTCTTTGGGCTGATAGCTCTGAAGAAATGTTCTGACGGTGGTGAGAGTGGAGCAGGACTGTCTCCGTAGGGCAATTGGCAAGCGCGATTGGCTGTTAACCGAAAGGTTGGAGGTTCGAGCCCACCCGGTGGTGGTGCGGCGCTTTTTTTCTTTGGGGCGATAGCTCTGAAGAAATTGTCTGACGGTGGTGAGAGTGGAGCACGATTGTCTCCGTGGCGCAGTTGTCTAGCGCGATCGGCTGTTAACCGAAAGGTTAGGTTCGAGCCCACCCGGTGATGGTGTGGCGCTTTTTTTTCTTTGTGCTGATAGCTTTGAAGATATGTCCTGATGGTGTTGAGAGTGGAGCAATACCTTCTCCGTGGCGCAATGAGCTAGCGCGATCGGCTGTTAACCGAAAGGTTGGAGTTTCGAGCCCTCCCGGGAGTGGTGTGTTGCTTTTTTCTTTGTGGTAATAGCTTTGAAGATGAGTTCTGATGGTGGTGAGAGTGGAGCAGGACTGTCTCCGTGGCGCAATTGGCTAGCGCGATTGGCTGTTAACCGAAAGGTTGGAGGTTCGAGCCCACCCGGTGGTGGTGCGGTGCTTTTTTTTCTTTGGGCTGATAGCTTTGAAGATATGTTCTGAAGGTGGTGAGAGTGGAACAGGACTGTCTCCGTGGCGCAATTGGCTTGCGCGATCGGCTGTAAACCGAAAAGTTGGAGGTTCGAGCCCACCCGGTGGTGGTGTGGCGCTTTTTTTTCTTTGGGCTGATAGGTTTGAAGATATGTTCTGAAGATGGTGAGAGTAGAGCAGGACTGTCTCCGTGGCGCAAGTGGCTAGCGCGATCGGCTGTTAACCGAAAGGTTGGAGTTTCGAGCCCTCCCGGGAGTGGTGGGTTGCTTTTTTCTTTGCGCTGATAGCTTTGAAGATATGTTCTGATGGTGTTGAGAGTGGAGGAAGACTGTCTCCGTGGCGCAATTGGCTAGCGCGATCGGCTGTTAACCGAAAGGTTGGAGGTTCGAGCCCACCCGGTGGTGGTGCGGCGCTTTTTTTTCTTTGTGCTGATAGCTTTGAAGATATGTTCTGATGGTGTTGAGAGTGGAGGAAGACTGTCTCCGTGGCGCAATTGGCTAGCGCGATCGGCTGTTAACCGAAAGGTTGGAGGTTCGAGCCCACCCGGTGATGGTGTGGCGCTTTTTTTTCTTTGTGCTGATAGCTTTGAAGATATGTTCTGATGGTGGTGAGAGTGGAGAAGGACTGTCTCCATTGCGCAATTGGCTAGCGCGATTGGTTGCTAACCGAAAGGTTGGAGGTTCGAGCCCTCCGGTGGTGGTGCGGTGCTTTTTTTTTGTTTGGGCTGATAGCTTTGAAGATATGTTCTGAAGGTGGTGAGAGTGGAGCAGGGCTGTCTCCGTGGCGCAATTGGCTTGCGCGATCGGCTGTTAACCGAAAGGTTGGAGGTTCGAGCCCACCTCGTGGTGGTGCGGCGCTTTTTTTTCTTTGCGCTGATAGCTTTGAAGATATGTTCTGATGGTGGTGAGAGTGGAGCAAGACTGTCCCCGTGGCACAATGGGCTAGCGCGATCTGCTGTAAACCGAAAGGTCGGAGTTTCGAGCCCACCCGGTGGTGGTGAGGCGCTTTTTTTCTTTGGGCTGATAGCTCTGAAGAAATGTTCTGACGGTGGTGAGAGTTGAGCAGGACTGTCTCCGTGGCGCAATTGGCTAGCGCGATCGGCTGGTAACCGAAAGGTTGGAGGTTCGAGCCCACCCGGTGGTGGTGCGGCGGCGGCGCTTTTTTTCTTTGGGGCAATAGCTCTGAAGAAATGGTCTGACGGTGGTGAGAATAGAGCACGATTGTCTCCGTGGCGCAGTTCGCTAGCGCGATCGGCTGTTAACCGAAAGATTGGAGGTTCGAGCCCACCCGGTGATGGTGTGTTGCTTTTTCTTTGTGGTAATAGCTTTGAAGATATGTTCTGATGGTGGTGAGAGTGGAGCAGGACTGTCTCCATGGCGCAATTGGCTAGCGCGATCGGCTGTTAACCGAAAGGTTGGAGTTTCGAGCCCACCGGGTGGTGGTGCGGCGCTTTTTTTTCTTTGGGCTGATAGCTCTGAAGAAATGTTCTGACGGTGGTGAGAGTTGAGCAGGACTGTCTCCGTGGCGCAATTGGCTAGCGCGATCGGCTGTTAACCGAATGGTTGGAGGTTCGAGCCCACCCGGTGGTGGTGCGGCGCTTGTCTTTTCTTTGGGGCGATAGCTCTGAAGAAATGGTCTGACGGTGGTGAGAGTGGAGCACGATTGTCTCCGAAGCGAAGTTGGCTGGCGCCATCGGCTGTTAACCGAAAGGTTGGAGGTTCGAGCCCACAAGGTGATGGTGTGGCGCTTTTTTTTCTTTGTGCTGATAGCTTTGAAGATTTGTTCTGAAGGTGGTGAGAGTGGAGCAGGGCTGTCTCCGTGGCGTAATTGGCTTGCGCGATCGGCTGTTAACCGAAAGGTTGGAGGTTCGAGCCCACCCGGTGGTGGGGCGGCGCTTTTTTTTTCTTTGGGGTGATAGCTCTGAAGAAATGGTCTGACGGTGGTGAGAGTGGAGCACGACTGTTCCGTGGCGCAAAGCGCTAGCGCGATCGGCTGTTAACCGAAAGGTTGGAGTTTCGAGCCCTCCCGGGAGTGGTGTGTTGCTTTTTTCTTTGCGCTGATAGCTTTGAAGATATGTTCTGATGGTGGTAAGAGTGGAGCACGGCTGTCTCCGTGGCGCAATTCGCTAGTGCGATCGGCTGTTAACCGAAAGGTTGGAGGTTCGAGCCCACCCGGTGGTGGTGCGGTGCTTTTTTTTCTATGGGCTTATAGCTTTGAAGATATGTTCTGATGGTGGTGAGAAGGGAGCAAGACTGTCTCCTTGGCGCAATGGGCTAGCGCGATCGGCTGTTAACCGAAAGGTTGGAAGTTCGAGCCCACCCGGTGGTGGTGCGGCGCTTTTTTTTCTTTGCGCTGATAGCTTTGAAGATATGTTCTGATGATGGTGAGAGTGGAGGAAGACTGTCTCCGTGGCGCAATGGACTAGCGCGATCGGCTGTTAACCGAAAGGTTGGAGTTTCGGGCCCTCCCGGTGGTGGTGCGGCGCTTTTTTTTCTTTGGGGTGATAGCTCTGAATAAATGTTTTGACGGTGGTGAGAGTGGAGCAGGACTTTCTCCGTGGCGCAATTGGCTTGCGCGATCGGCTGTTAACCGAAACGTTGGAGGTTCGAGCCCACCCGGTGATGGTGTGGCGCTTTTTTTTCTTTGTGCTGATAGATTTGAAGATATGTTCTGAGGGTGGTGAGAGTGGAGCAGGACTGTCTCCGTGGCGCAATTGGCTAGCGCGATTGGCTGTTAACCGAAAGGTTGGAAGTTCGAGCCCACCCGGTGGTGGTGCGGTGCTTTTTTTATTTGGGCTGATAGCTTTGAAGATATGTTCTGATGGTGGTGACAGTGGAGCAGGACTGTCTCCGTGGCACAATTGGCTTGCGCGATCGGCTGTTAACCGAAAGTTTGGAGGTTCGAGCCCACCCGGTGGTGGTGCGGCGCTTTTTTTTCTTTGTGCTGATAGCTTTGAAGATATGTTCTGATGGTGGTGAGAGTGGAGCAAGACTGTCCCCGTGGCGCATTGGGCTAGCGCGATCGGCTGTTAACCGAAAGTTTGGAGTTTCGAGCCCTCCCGGGAGTGGTGTGTTGCTTTTTTCTTTGCACTAATAGCTTTGAAGATATGTTCTGATGGTGGTGAAAGTGGAGCAGGACTGTCTCCGTGGCGCAATTGGCTAGCGCGATCGGCTGTTAACCGAAATGTTGGAGGTTCGAGCCCACCCGGTGGTGGTGCGGCGTTTTTTTTTCTTTGTGCTGATAGCTTTGAAGATATGTACTGATGGTGGTGAGAGTGGAGCAAGACTGTCCCCGTGGCGCAATGGGCTTGCACGATCGGCTGTTAACCGAAAGGTTGGAGTTTCGAGCCCTCCCGGGAGTGGTGTGCTGCTTTTTTCTTTGCACTAATAGCTTTGAAGATATGTTCTGAAGATGGTGAGAGTAGAGCAGGACTGTCTCCGTGGCGCAAGTGGCTAGCGCGATCGGCTGTTAACCGAAAGGTTGGAGTTTCGAGCCCTCCCGGGAGTGGTGGGTTGCTTTTTTCTTTGCGCTGATAGCTTTGAAGATATGTTCTGATGGTGTTGAGAGTGGAGGAAGACTGTCTCCGTGGCGCAATTGGCTAGCGCGATCGGCTGTTAACCGAAAGGTTGGAGGTTCGAGCCCACCCGGTGGTGGTGCGGCGCTTTTTTTTCTTTGTGCTGATAGCTTTGAAGATATGTTCTGATGGTGTTGAGAGTGGAGGAAGACTGTCTCCGTGGCGCAATTGGCTAGCGCGATCGGCTGTTAACCGAAAGGTTGGAGGTTCGAGCCCACCCGGTGATGGTGTGGCGCTTTTTTTTCTTTGTGCTGATAGCTTTGAAGATATGTTCTGATGGTGGTGAGAGTGGAGAAGGACTGTCTCCATTGCGCAATTGGCTAGCGCGATTGGTTGCTAACCGAAAGGTTGGAGGTTCGAGCCCTCCGGTGGTGGTGCGGTGCTTTTTTTTTGTTTGGGCTGATAGCTTTGAAGATATGTTCTGAAGGTGGTGAGAGTGGAGCAGGGCTGTCTCCGTGGCGCAATTGGCTTGCGCGATCGGCTGTTAACCGAAAGGTTGGAGGTTCGAGCCCACCTCGTGGTGGTGCGGCGCTTTTTTTTCTTTGCGCTGATAGCTTTGAAGATATGTTCTGATGGTGGTGAGAGTGGAGCAAGACTGTCCCCGTGGCACAATGGGCTAGCGCGATCTGCTGTAAACCGAAAGGTCGGAGTTTCGAGCCCACCCGGTGGTGGTGAGGCGCTTTTTTTCTTTGGGCTGATAGCTCTGAAGAAATGTTCTGACGGTGGTGAGAGTTGAGCAGGACTGTCTCCGTGGCGCAATTGGCTAGCGCGATCGGCTGGTAACCGAAAGGTTGGAGGTTCGAGCCCACCCGGTGGTGGTGCGGCGGCGGCGCTTTTTTTCTTTGGGGCAATAGCTCTGAAGAAATGGTCTGACGGTGGTGAGAATGGAGCACGATTGTCTCCGTGGCGCAGTTGGCTAGCGCGATCGGCTGTTAACCGAAAGATTGGAGGTTCGAGCCCACCCGGTGATGGTGTGTTGCTTTTTCTTTGTGGTAATAGCTTTGAAGATATGTTCTGATGGTGGTGAGAGTGGAGCAGGACTGTCTCCATGGCGCAATTGGCTAGCGCGATCGGCTGTTAACCGAAAGGTTGGAGTTTCGAGCCCACCGGGTGGTGGTGCGGCGCTTTTTTTTCTTTGGGCTGATAGCTCTGAAGAAATGTTCTGACGGTGGTGAGAGTTGAGCAGGACTGTCTCCGTGGCGCAATTGGCTAGCACGATCGGCTGTTAACCGAATGGTTGGAGGTTCGAGCCCACCCGGTGGTGGTGCGGCGCTTGTCTTTTCTTTGGAGCGATAGCTCTGAAGAAATGGTCTGACGGTGGTGAGAGTGGAGCACGATTGTCTCCGAAGCGAAGTTGGCTGGCGCCATCGGCTGTTAACCGAAAGGTTGGAGGTTCGAGCCCACAAGGTGATGGTGTGGCGCTTTTTTTTCTTTGTGCTGATAGCTTTGAAGATTTGTTCTGAAGGTGGTGAGAGTGGAGCAGGGCTGTCTCCGTGGCGTAATTGGCTTGCGCGATCGGCTGTTAACCGAAAGGTTGGAGGTTCGAGCCCACCCGGTGGTGGGGCGGCGCTTTTTTTTTCTTTGGGGTGATAGCTCTGAAGAAATGGTCTGACGGTGGTGAGAGTGGAGCACGACTGTTCCGTGGCGCAAAGCGCTAGCGCGATCGGCTGTTAACCGAAAGGTTGGAGTTTCGAGCCCTCCCGGGAGTGGTGTGTTGCTTTTTTCTTTGCGCTGATAGCTTTGAAGATATGTTCTGATGGTGGTAAGAGCACGGCTGTCTCCGTGGCGCAATTCGCTAGTGCGATCGGCTGTTAACCGAAAGGTTGGAGGTTCGAGCCCACCCGGTGGTGGTGCGGTGCTTTTTTTTCTATGGGCTTATAGCTTTGAAGATATGTTCTGATGGTGGTGAGAAGGGAGCAAGACTGTCTCCTTGGCGCAATGGGCTAGCGCGATCGGCTGTTAACCGAAAGGTTGGAAGTTCGAGCCCACCCGGTGGTGGTGCGGCGCTTTTTTTTCTTTGCGCTGATAGCTTTGAAGATATGTTCTGATGATGGTGAGAGTGGAGCAAGACTGTCTCCGTAGCGCAATGGACTAGCGCGATCGGCTGTTAACCGAAAGGTTGGAGTTTCGGGCCCTCCCGGTGGTGGTGCGGCGCTTTTTTTTCTTTGGGGTGATAGCTCTGAATAAATGTTTTGACGGTGGTGAGAGTGGAGCAGGACTTTCTCCGTGGCGCAATTGGCTTGCGCGATCGGCTGTTAACCGAAACGTTGGAGGTTCGAGCCCACCCGGTGATGGTGTGGCGCTTTTTTTTCTTTGTGCTGATAGATTTGAAGATATGTTCTGAGGGTGGTGAGAGTGGAGCAGGACTGTCTCCGTGGCGCAATTGGCTAGCGCGATTGGCTGTTAACCGAAAGGTTGGAAGTTCGAGCCCACCCGGTGGTGGTGCGGTGCTTTTTTTATTTGGGCTGATAGCTTTGAAGATATGTTCTGATGGTGGTGACAGTGGAGCAGGACTGTCTCCGTGGCACAATTGGCTTGCGCGATCGGCTGTTAACCGAAAGTTTGGAGGTTCGAGCCCACCCGGTGGTGGTGCGGCGCTTTTTTTTCTTTGTGCTGATAGCTTTGAAGATATGTTCTGATGGTGGTGAGAGTGGAGCAAGACTGTCCCCGTGGCGCATTGGGCTAGCGCGATCGGCTGTTAACCGAAAGTTTGGAGTTTCGAGCCCTCCCGGGAGTGGTGTGTTGCTTTTTTCTTTGTAGTAATAGCTTTGAAGATATGTTCTGATGGTGGTGAGAGTGGAGCAGGACTGTCTCCATGGCGCAATTGGCTAGCGCGATCGGCTGTTAACCGAAAGGTTGGAGTTTCGAGCCCACCCGGTGGTGGTGCGGCGCTTTTTTATCTTTGTGCTGATAGCTTTGAAGATATGTTCTGATGGTGGTGAGAGTGGAGCAGGACTGTCTCCGTGGCGCAATTGGCTAGCGCGATCGGCTGTTAACCGAAAGGTTGGAGGTTCGAGCCCACCCGGTGGTGGTGCGGCGCTTTTTTTTCTTTGCGCTAATAGCTTTGAAGATATGTCCTGATGGTGTTGAGAGTGGAGCAATACTGTCTCCGTGGCGCAATGAGCTAGCGCGATCGACTGTTAACCGAAAGGTTGGAGTTTCGAGCCCTCCCGGGAGTGGTGTGTTGCTTTTTTCTTTGTGGTAATAGCTTTGAAGATGAGTTCTGATGGTGGTGAGAGTGGAGCAGGACTGTCTCCATGGCGCAATTGGCTGGCGCGATCGGCTGTTAACCGAAAGGTTGGAGTTTCGAGCCCACCCGGTGGTGGTGCGGCGCTTTTTTTTCTTTGGGCTGATAGCTCTGAAGAAATGTTCTGACCGTGGGGAGAGTGGAGCAGGACTGTCTCCGTAGGGCAATTGGCAAGCGCGATCGGCTGTTACCCGAAAGGTTGGAGGTTCGAGCCCACCCGGTGGTGGTGCGGCGCTTTTTTTCTTTGGGGCGATAGCTCTGAAGAAATGGTCTGACGGTGGTGAGAGTGGAGCACGATTGTCTCCGTGGCGCAGTTGTCTAGCGCGATCGGCTGTTAACCGAAAGGTTAGGTTCGAGCCCACCCGGTGATGGTGTGGCGCTTTTTTTTCTTTGTGCTGATAGCTTTGAAGATATGTCCTGATGGTGTTGAGAGTGGAGCAATACTGTCTCCATGGCGCAATTGGCTAGCGCGATCGGCTGTTAACCGAAAGGTTGGAGGTTCGAGCCCACCCGGTGGTGGTGCGGTGCTTTTTTTTCTTTGGGCTGATAGCTTTGAAGATATGTTCTGAAGGTGGTGAGAGTGGAACAGGACTGTCTCCGTGGCGCAATTGGCTTGCGCGATCGGCTGTAAATCGAAAAGTTGGAGGTTCGAGCCCACCCGGTGGTGGTGTGGCGCTTTTTTTTCTTTGGGCTGATAGGTTTGAAGATATGTTCTGAAGATGGTGAGAGTAGAGCAGGACTGTCTCCGTGGCGCAAGTGGCTAGCGCGATCGGCTGTTAACCGAAAGGTTGGAGTTTCGAGCCCTCCCGGGAGTGGTGGGTTGCTTTTTTCTTTGCGCTGATAGCTTTGAAGATATGTTCTGATGGTGTTGAGAGTGGAGGAAGACTGTCTCCGTGGCGCAATTGGCTAGCGCGATCGGCTGTTAACCGAAAGGTTGGAGGTTCGAGCCCACCCGGTGGTGGTGCGGCGCTTTTTTTTCTTTGTGCTGATAGCTTTGAAGATATGTTCTGATGGTGTTGAGAGTGGAGGAAGACTGTCTCCGTGGCGCAATTGGCTAGCGCGATCGGCTGTTAACCGAAAGGTTGGAGGTTCGAGCCCACCCGGTGATGGTGTGGCGCTTTTTTTTCTTTGTGCTGATAGCTTTGAAGATATGTTCTGATGGTGGTGAGAGTGGAGAAGGACTGTCTCCATTGCGCAATTGGCTAGCGCGATTGGTTGCTAACCGAAAGTTTGGAGGTTCGAGCCCTCCGGTGGTGGTGCGGTGCTTTTTTTTTTGTTTGGGCTGATAGCTTTGAAGATATGTTCTGAAGGTGGTGAGAGTGGAGCAGGGCTGTCTCCGTGGCGCAATTGGCTTGCGCGATCGGCTGTTAACCGAAAGGTTGGAGGTTCGAGCCCACCTCGTGGTGGTGCGGCGCTTTTTTTTCTTTGCGCTGATAGCTTTGAAGATATGTTCTGATGGTGGTGAGAGTGGAGCAAGACTGTCCCCGTGGCACAATGGGCTAGCGCGATCTGCTGTAAACCGAAAGGTCGGAGTTTCGAGCCCACCCGGTGGTGGTGAGGCGCTTTTTTTCTTTGGGCTGATAGCTCTGAAGAAATGTTCTGACGGTGGTGAGAGTTGAGCAGGACTGTCTCCGTGGCGCAATTGGCTAGCGCGATCGGCTGGTAACCGAAAGGTTGGAGGTTCGAGCCCACCCGGTGGTGGTGCGGCGGCGGCGCTTTTTTTCTTTGGGGCAATAGCTCTGAAGAAATGGTCTGACGGTGGTGAGAATGGAGCACGATTGTCTCCGTGGCGCAGTTGGCTAGCGCGATCGGCTGTTAACCGAAAGATTGGAGGTTCGAGCCCACCCGGTGATGGTGTGTTGCTTTTTCTTTGTGGTAATAGCTTTGAAGATATGTTCTGATGGTGGTGAGAGTGGAGCAGGACTGTCTCCATGGCGCAATTGGCTAGCGCGATCGGCTGTTAACCGAAAGGTTGGAGTTTCGAGCCCACCGGGTGGTGGTGCGGCACTTTTTTTTCTTTGGGCTGATAGCTCTGAAGAAATGTTCTGACGGTGGTGAGAGTTGAGCAGGACTGTCTCCGTGGCGCAATTGGCTAGCGCGATCGGCTGTTAACCGAATGGTTGGAGGTTCGAGCCCACCCGGTGGTGGTGCGGCGCTTGTCTTTTCTTTGGGGCGATAGCTCTGAAGAAATGGTCTGACGGTGGTGAGAGTGGAGCACGATTGTCTCCGAAGCGAAGTTGGCTGGCGCCATCGGCTGTTAACCGAAAGGTTGGAGGTTCGAGCCCACAAGGTGATGGTGTGGCGCTTTTTTTTCTTTGTGCTGATAGCTTTGAAGATTTGTTCTGAAGGTGGTGAGAGTGGAGCAGGGCTGTCTCCGTGGCGTAATTGGCTTGCGCGATCGGCTGTTAACCGAAAGGTTGGAGGTTCGAGCCCACCCGGTGGTGGGGCGGCGCTTTTTTTTTCTTTGGGGTGATAGCTCTGAAGAAATGGTCTGACGGTGGTGAGAGTGGAGCACGACTGTTCCGTGGCGCAAAGGGCTAGCGCGATCGGCTGTTAACCGAAAGGTTGGAGTTTCGATCACTCCCGGGAGTGGTGTGTTGCTTTTTCTTTGCGCTGATAGCTTTGAAGATATGTTCTGATGGTGGTGAGAGTGGAGCAGGACTGTCTCCGTGGCGTAGTTGGCCAGCGCGATCGGCTGTTTATCGAAAAGTCGGAGGTTCGAGCCCTCCCGCGAGTGGTGTGTTGCTTTTTTCTTTGCGCTGACAGCTTTGAAGATATGTTCTGATGGTGGTGAGAGTGAAGCACGACTCTCTCCGTGGCGCAATTGGCTAGCGCGATCGGCTGTTAACCGAAAGGTTGGAGGTTCGAGCCCACCCGGTGGTGGTGCGGCACTTTTTTTTCTTTGCGCTGATAGCTTTGAAGATATGTTCTGACGGTGGCGAGAGGGGAGCAAGACTGTCTCCGTGGCGCAATGGGCTAGCGCGATCGGCTGTTAACCGAAAGGTTGCCGTTTCGAGCCCTCCCGGGTGTGGTGTGTTGCTGTTTCTTTGCGCTGATAGCTTTGAAGGTATGTTCTCATGGTGGTGAGAGTGGAGCACGACTGTCTCCGTGGCGCAATTGGCTAGCGCGATCGGCTGTTAACCGAAAGGTTGGAAGTTCGAGCCCACCCGGTGGTGGTGCGGCGCTTTTTTTTCTTTGGGCTGATAGCTTTGAAGATATGTTCTGATGGTGGAGAGAGGGGAGCAAGTCTGTCTCCGTGGCGCAATGGGCTAGCGCGATCGGCTGTTAACCGAAAAGTTGGAGTTTCGAGCCCTCCCGGGAGTGGTGTGTTGCTTTTTTCTTTGCGCTGATAGCTTTGAAGATATGTTCTGATGGTGGTGAGAGTGGAGCAAGACTGTCTCCGTAGCGCAATGGCCTAGCGCGATCGGCTGTTAACCGAAAGGTTGGCGTTTCGAGCCCCTGGGAGTGGTGTGTTGCTTTTTTCTTTGCGCTGATAGCTTTGAAGATTTGTTCTGATGGTGGTGAGAGTGGAGCAGGACTGTCTCCGTGGCGCAATTGGCTAGCGCGATCGGCTGTTAACCGAAAGGTCGGAGGTTCGAGCCCACCCGGTGGTGGTGCGGCGCTTTTTTTGCACTGATAGCTTTGAAGATATGTTCTGATGGTGGTGAGTGTGGAGCAAGACTGCCTCCGTGGCGCAATGGGCTAGCGCGATCGGCTGTTAACCAAAAGGTTGGAGTTTCGAGCCCCCCCCGGGAGCGGTGTGTTGCTTTTTTCTTTGCAGTAATAGCTTTGAAGATATGTTCTGAAGGTGGTGAGAGTGAAGCAGGACTGCCTTCGTGCGCAATTGGCTAGCGCGTTCGGCTGTTAACCGAATAGTTGGAGGTTCGAGCCCAACCGGTGGTGGTGCGGCGCTTTTTTTTTCTTTGAGGTGATAGCTTTGAAGATAAGTTCTGATGGTGGTGAGAGTGGAGCAGGACTGTCTCCGTGGCGCAATTGGCTAGCGTGATCGGCTGTTAACCGAAAAGTTGGAGGTTCGAGCCAACCCGGTGGTGGTGCGGCGCTTTTTTTTTCTTTGGGCGGCTGATAGCTTTGAAGATATGTTCTGATGGTGGTGAGAGTAGAGCTGGACTGTCTCCGTGGCGCAATTGGCTAGCGCGATCGGCTGTTAACCGAAAGGTTGCAGTTTCGAGCCCACCCGGTGATGGTGCGGCGCTTTTTTTTCTTTGTGCTGATAGCTTTGAAGATATGTTCTGATGGTGGTGAAAGTGGAGCAGGACTGTCTCCGTGGCGCAATTGGCTAGCGCGATTGGCTGTTAACCGAAAGGTTGGAGGTTCGAGCCCACCCGGTGGTGGTGCGGTGCTTTTTTTTCTTTGGGCTGATAGCTTTGAAGATGTGTTCTGATGGTGGTGAGAGTGGAGCAGGACTGTCTCCGTGGCGCGATTGGCTAGCGCGATTGGCTGTTAACCGAAAGGTCGGAGGGTCGAGCCCACCCAGTGGTGGTGCGGCGCTTTTTTTTTCTTTGGGCTGATGGCTTTGAAGATTTGTTCTGATGGTGGTGAGAGTGGAGCAGAACTGTCTCCGTGGGGCAATTGGCTAGCGCGATCGGCTGTTAACCGAAAGGTTGGAGTTTTGAGCCCACCCGGTGTTGGTGCGGCGCTTTCTTTCCTTTGGGCTGATAGCTTTGAAGATAAGTTCTGATGGTGGTGAAAGTAGAGCAGGACTGTCTCCGTGGCGCAATTGGCTAGGGCGATCGGCTGTTAACCGAAAGGTTGGAGTTTCGAGCCCTCCCGGGACCGGTGTGTTGCTTTTTTCTTTGCACTGATACCTTTGAAGATATGTTTGATGGTGGTGAGGGTGGAGCACGACTGTCTCCGTGGCGTAGTTGGCTAGCGCGATCGGCTGTTAACCGAAAGGTTGGAGTTTCGAGCCCACCCGGTGGTGGTGCGGCGCTTTTTTTTTCTTTGGGCTGATAGCTTTGAAGATATGTTTTGATGGTGGTGAGAGTAGAGCAGGACTGTCTCCATGGCGCAATTGGCTAGCGCGATCGGCTGTTAACCGAAAGGTTGGAGTTTCGAGCCCTCCCGGGAGTGGTGTGTGGCTTTTTTTCTTTGCGCTGATAGCTTTGAAGATATGTTCTGATGGTGGTGAGGGTGGAGCACGACTGTCTCCGTGGCGCAGTTGGCTAGCGCGATCGGCTGTTAACCGAAAGGTTGGAGGTTCGAGCCCACCCGGTGGTGGTTCGGCGCTTTTTTTCTTTGTGCTGATAGCTTTGAAGATATGTTCTGATGGTGGTGAGAGTGGAGCAGGACTATCTCCGTGGCGCAATTGCATAGCGCGATTGGCTGTTAACCGAAAGGTTGGAGGTTCAAGCCCACCCGGTGGTGGTGCGGCGCTTTTTTTCTTTGGGCCGATAGCTCTGGAGAAATATTCTGACGGTGGTGAGAGTGGAGAAGGACGGTCTCCGTGGCGCAATTGGCTAGCGCGATCGGCTGTTAACCGAAACGTTGGAGGTTCGAGCTCTCCCGATGGTGGTGCGGCGCTTTTTTTCTGTGGGTTGATAGCTTTGAAGATATGTTCTGATGGTGGTGAGAGTGGACCAGGACTGTCTCCGTGGCGCAATTGGATAGCGTGATCGGCTGTTAACCGAAAAGTATAAGGTTCGAGCCCACCAGTTGGTGGTGCGGCGCTTTTTTTCTTTGGGCTGATAGCTTTGAAGATATGTTCTAATGGTGGTGAGAGTGGAGCAGGACTGTCTCCGTGGCGCAATTGGCTAGCGCGATCGGCTGTTAACCGAAAGGTTGGAGTTTCGAGCCCACCCGGTGGTGGTGCGGCGCTTTTTTTCTTTGGGCTGATAGCTTTGAAGATATGTTATGATGGTGGTGAGAGTGGAGCAGGACTGTCTCCGTGGCGCAATTGGCTAGCACGATCGGCTGTTAACAGAAAGGTTGGAGTTTCGAGCCCTCCCTGGTGTGGTGTGTTGCTTTTTTTGCGCTGATAGCTTTGAAGATATGTTAAGATGGTGGTGAGAGTGGAGCAGGACTGTCTCCGTGGCGCAATTGGCTAGCGCGATCGGCTGTTAACCGAAAGATTGGAGTTTCGAGCCCTCCCGGGTGTGGTGTGTTGCTTTTTTTCTTTGCGCTGATAGCTTTGAAGATATGTTCTGATGGTGGTGAGAGTGGAGCACGACTGTCTCCGTGGCGCAATTGGCTAGCGCGATCGGCTGTTAACCGAAAGGTTGGAAGTTCGAGCCCACCCGGTGGTGGTGCGGCGCTTTTTTTTCTTTGGGCTGATAGCTTTGAAGATATGTTCTGATGGTGGAGAGAGGGGAGCAAGACTGTCTCCGTGGCGCACTGGGCTAGCGCGATCGGCTGTTAACCGAAAATTTGGAGTTTCGAGCCCTACAGGAGTGGTGTGTTGCTTTTTTCTTTGCGCTGATAGCTTTGAAGATATGTTCTGATGGTGGTGAGAGTGGAGCAAGACTGTCTCCGTGGCGCAATGGGCTAGCGCGATCGGCTGTTAACCGAAAGGTTGGCGTTTCGAGCCCCTGGGAGTGGTGTGTTGCTTTTTTCTTTGCGCTGATAGCTTTGAAGATATGTTCTGATGGTGGTGAGAGTGGAGCAGGACTGTCTCCGTGGCGCAATTGGCTAGCGCGATCGGCTGTTAACCGAAAGGTTGGAGGTTCGAGCCCACCCGGTGGTGGTGCGGCGCTTTTTTTTGCACTGATAGCTTTGAAGATATGTTCTGATGGTGGTGAGTGTGGAGCAAGACTGCCTCCGTGGCGCAATGGGCTAGCGCGATCGGCGGTTAACCAAAAGGTTGGAGTATCGAGCCCTCCCGGGAGCGGTGTGTTGCTTTTTTCTTTGCGGTAATAGCTTTGAAGATATGTTCTGATGGTGGTGAGAGTGGAGCAGGACAGTCTTCGTGGCGCAATTGGCTAGCGCGATCGGCTGTTAACCGAATAGTTGGAGGTTCGAGCCCAACCGGTGGTGGTGCGGCGCTTTTTTTTCTTTGAGGTGATATCTTTGAAGATATGTTCTGATGGTGGTGAGAGTGGAGCAGGACTGTCTCCGTGGCGCAATTGGCTAGCGTGATCGGCTGTTAACCGAAAAGTTGGAGGTTCGAGCCAACCCGGTGGTGGTGCGGCGCTTTTTTTTCTTTGGGCTGATAGCTTTGAAGATATGTTCTGATGGTAGTGAGAGTAGAGCTGGACTGTCTCCGTGGCGCGATTGGCTAGCGCGATTGGCTGTTAACCGAAAGGTTGCAGTTTCGAGCCCACCCGGTGATGGTGCGGCGCTTTTTTTTCTTTGTGCTGATAGCTTTGAAGATATGTTCTGATGGTGGTGAAAGTAGAGCAGGACCGTCTCCGTGGCGCAATTGGCTAGCGCGATTGGCTGTTAGCCGGAAGGTTGGAGGTTCGAGCCCACCCGGTGGTGGTGCGGTGCTTTCTTTTCTTTGGGCTGATAGCTTTGAAGATATGTTCTGATGGTGGTGAGAGTGGAGCAGGACTGTCTCCGTGGCGCAATTGGCTAGCGCGATCGGCTGTTAAACGAAAAGTCGGAGGTTCGAGCCCACCCGGTGGTGGTGGTGCGGCGCTTTTTTTTCTTTGGGCTGATAGCTTTGAAGATATGTTCTGATGGTGGTGAGAGTGGAGCAGGACTGTCTGGGTGGCGCAATTGGCTTGCGCAATCGGCTGTTAACCGAAAGGTTGGAGGTTCGAGCCCACCCGGTGGTGGTGCGGTGCTTTTTTTTCTTTGCGCTGATAGCTTTGAAGATATGTTCTGACGGTGGTGAGAGTGGAGCAGGACTGTCTCCGTGGCGCAATGGGCTAGCGCGATCGGCTGTTAACCGAAAGGTTGGAGTTTCGAGCCCTCCCGGGAGTGGTGTGTTGCTTTTTTCTTTGCGCTGATAGCTTTGAAGATATGTTCTGATGGTGGTGAGAGTGGAGCAAGACTGTCTCCGTGGTGCAATTGGCTAGCGCGATCGGCTGTTAACCGAAAAGTTGGAGGTACGAGCCCACCCGTTGGTGGTGCGGCGCTTTTTTTTCTTTGGGCTGATAGCTTTGAAGATATGTTCTAATGGTGGTGATAGTGGAGCAGGACTGTCTCCGTGGCACAATTGGCTAGCGCAATCGGCTGTTAATCGAAAATTTGGAGTTTCGAGCCCACCCGGTGGTGGTGCGGCGCTTTTTTTTCTTCGGGCTGATAGCTTTGAAGATATGTTATGATGGTGGTGAGAGTGGAGCAGGACTGTCTCCGTGGCGCAATTGGCTGGCGCGATCGGCTGTTAACCGAAAGGTTGGAGTTTCGATCACTCCCGGGAGTGGTGTGTTGCTTTTTCTTTGCGCTGATAGCTTTGAAGATATGTTCTGATGGTGGTGAGAGGGGAGCAAGACTGTCTCCGTGGCGCAATGGGCTAGCGCGATCGGCTGTTAACCGAAAGGTTGCCGTTTCGAGCCCTCCCGGGTGTGGTGTGTTGCTGTTTCTTTGCGCTGATAGCTTTGAAGGTATGTTCTCATGGTGGTGAGAGTGGAGCACGACTGTCTCCGTGGCGCAATTGGCTAGCGCGATCGGCTGTTAACCGAAAGGTTGGAAGTTCGAGCCCACCCGGTGGTGGTGCGGCGCTTTTTTTTCTTTGGGCTGATAGCTTTGGAGATATGTTCTGATGGTGGAGAGAGGGGAGCAAGACTGTCTCCGTGGCGCAATGGGCTAGCGCGATCGGCTGTTAACCGAAAAGTTGGAGTTTCGAGCCCTCCCGGGAGTGGTGTGTTGCTTTTTTCTTTGCGCTGATAGCTTTGAAGCTATGTTCTGATGGTGGTGAGAGTGGAGCAAGACTGTCTCCGTAGCGCAATGGGCTAGCGCGATCGGCTGTTAACCGAAAGGTTGGCGTTTCGAGCCCCTGGGAGTGGTGTGTTGCTTTTTCTTTGCGCTGATAGCTTTGAAGATATGTTCTGATGGTGGTGAGAGTGGAGCAGGACTGTCTCCGTGCCGCAATTGGCTAGCGCGATCGGCTGTTAACCGAAAGGTTGGAGGTTCGAGCCCACCCGGTGGTGGTGCGGCGCTTTTTTTTGCACTGATAGCTTTGAAGATATGTTCTGATGGTGGTGAGTGTGGAGCAAGACTGCCTCCGTGGCGCAATGGGCTAGCGCGATCGGCTGTTAACCAAAAGGTTGGAGTTTCGAGCCCCCCCGGGAGCGGTGTGTTGCTTTTTTCTTTGCGGTAATAGCTTTGAAGATATGTTCTGAAGGTGGTGAGAGTGAAGCAGGACTGCCTTCGTGGCGCAATTGGCTAGAGCGTTCGGCTGTTAACCGAATAGTTGGAGGTTCGAGCCCAACCGGTGGTGGTGCGGCGCTTTTTTTTCTTTGAGGTGATAGCTTTGAAGATAAGTTCTGATGGTGGTGAGAGTGGAGCAGGACTGTCTCCGTGGCGCAATTGGCTAGCGTGATCGGCTGTTAACCGAAAAGTTGGAGGTTCGAGCCAACCCGGTGGTGGTGCGGCGCTTTTTTTTTCTTTGGGCTGATAGCTTTGAAGATATGTTCTGATGGTGGTGAGAGTAGAGCTGGACTGTCTCCGTGGCGCAATTGGCTAGCGCGATCGGCTGTTAACCGAAAGGTTGCAGTTTCGAGCCCACCCGGTGATGGTGCGGCGCTTTTTTTTCTTTGTGCTGATAGCTTTGAAGATATGTTCTGATGGTGGTGAAAGTGGAGCAGGACTGTCTCCGTGGCGCAATTGGCTAGCGCAATCGGCTGTTAATCGAAAATTTGGAGTTTTGAGCCCACCCGGTGGTGGTGCGGCGCTTTTTTTTCTTCGGGCTGATAGCTTTGAAGATATGTTATGATGGTGGTGAGAGTGGAGCAGAACTGTCTCCGTGGCGCAATTGGCTGGCGCGATCGGCTGTTAGCCGAAAGGTTGGAGTTTCGATCACTCCCGGGAGTGGTGTGTTGCTTTTTCTTTGCGCTGATAGCTTTGAAGATATGTTCTGATGGTGGTGAGAGTGGAGCAGGACTGTCTCCGTGGCGTAGTTGGCCAGCGCGATCGGCTGTTTATCGAAAAGTCGGAGGTTCGAGCCCTCCCGCGAGTGGTGTGTTGCTTTTTTCTTTGCGCTGACAGCTTTGAAGATATGTTCTGATGGTGGTGAGAGTGAAGCACGACTCTCTCCGTGGCGCAATTGGCTAGCGCGATCGGCTGTTAACCGAAAGGTTGGAGGTTCGAGCCCACCCGGTGGTGGTGCGGCACTTTTTTTTCTTTGCGCTGATAGCTTTGAAGATATGTTCTGACGGTGGCGAGAGGGGAGCAAGACTGTCTCCGTGGCGCAATGGGCTAGCGCGATCGGCTGTTAACCGAAAGGTTGCCGTTTCGAGCCCTCCCGGGTGTGGTGTGTTGCTGTTTCTTTGCGCTGATAGCTTTGAAGGTATGTTCTCATGGTGGTGAGAGTGGAGCACGACTGTCTCCGTGGCGCAATTGGCTAGCGCGATCGGCTGTTAACCGAAAGGTTGGAAGTTCGAGCCCACCCGGTGGTGGTGCGGCGCTTTTTTTTCTTTGGGCTGATAGCTTTGAAGATATGTTCTGATGGTGGAGAGAGGGGAGCAAGTCTGTCTCCGTGGCGCAATGGGCTAGCGCGATCGGCTGTTAACCGAAAAGTTGGAGTTTCGAGCCCTCCCGGGAGTGGTGTGTTGCTTTTTTCTTTGCGCTGATAGCTTTGAAGATATGTTCTGATGGTGGTGAGAGTGGAGCAAGACTGTCTCCGTAGCGCAATGGCCTAGCGCGATCGGCTGTTAACCGAAAGGTTGGCGTTTCGAGCCCCTGGGAGTGGTGTGTTGCTTTTTTCTTTGCGCTGATAGCTTTGAAGATTTGTTCTGATGGTGGTGAGAGTGGAGCAGGACTGTCTCCGTGGCGCAATTGGCTAGCGCGATCGGCTGTTAACCGAAAGGTCGGAGGTTCGAGCCCACCCGGTGGTGGTGCGGCGCTTTTTTTGCACTGATAGCTTTGAAGATATGTTCTGATGGTGGTGAGTGTGGAGCAAGACTGCCTCCGTGGCGCAATGGGCTAGCGCGATCGGCTGTTAACCAAAAGGTTGGAGTTTCGAGCCCCCCCCGGGAGCGGTGTGTTGCTTTTTTCTTTGCAGTAATAGCTTTGAAGATATGTTCTGAAGGTGGTGAGAGTGAAGCAGGACTGCCTTCGTGGCGCAATTGGCTAGCGCGTTCGGCTGTTAACCGAATAGTTGGAGGTTCGAGCCCAACCGGTGGTGGTGCGGCGCTTTTTTTTTTCTTTGAGGTGATAGCTTTGAAGATAAGTTCTGATGGTGGTGAGAGTGGAGCAGGACTGTCTCCGTGGCGCAATTGGCTAGCGTGATCGGCTGTTAACCGAAAAGTTGGAGGTTCGAGCCAACCCGGTGGTGGTGCGGCGCTTTTTTTTTCTTTGGGCTGATAGCTTTGAAGATATGTTCTGATGGTGGTGAGAGTAGAGCTGGACTGTCTCCGTGGCGCAATTGGCTAGCGCGATCGGCTGTTAACCGAAAGGTTGCAGTTTCGAGCCCACCCGGTGATGGTGCGGCGCTTTTTTTTCTTTGTGCTGATAGCTTTGAAGATATGTTCTGATGGTGGTGAAAGTGGAGCAGGACTGTCTCCGTGGCGCAATTGGCTAGCGCGATTGGCTGTTAACCGAAAGGTTGGAGGTTCGAGCCCACCCGGTGGTGGTGCGGTGCTTTTTTTTCTTTGGGCTGATAGCTTTGAAGATGTGTTCTGATGGTGGTGAGAGTGGAGCAGGACTGTCTCCGTGGCGCGATTGGCTAGCGCGATTGGCTGTTAACCGAAAGGTCGGAGGGTCGAGCCCACCCAGTGGTGGTGCGGCGCTTTTTTTTCTTTGGGCTGATGGCTTTGAAGATTTGTTCTGATGGTGGTGAGAGTGGAGCAGAACTGTCTCCGTGGGGCAATTGGCTAGCGCGATCGGCTGTTAACCGAAAGGTTGGAGTTTTGAGCCCACCCGGTGTTGGTGCGGCGCTTTCTTTCCTTTGGGCTGATAGCTTTGAAGATAAGTTCTGATGGTGGTGAAAGTAGAGCAGGACTGTCTCCGTGGCGCAATTGGCTAGGGCGATCGGCTGTTAACCGAAAGGTTGGAGTTTCGAGCCCTCCCGGGACCGGTGTGTTGCTTTTTTCTTTGCACTGATACCTTTGAAGATATGTTTGATGGTGGTGAGGGTGGAGCACGACTGTCTCCGTGGCGTAGTTGGCTAGCGCGATCGGCTGTTAACCGAAAGGTTGGAGTTTCGAGCCCACCCGGTGGTGGTGCGGCGCTTTTTTTTTCTTTGGGCTGATAGCTTTGAAGATATGTTTTGATGGTGGTGAGAGTAGAGCAGGACTGTCTCCATGGCGCAATTGGCTAGCGCGATCGGCTGTTAACCGAAAGGTTGGAGTTTCGAGCCCTCCCGGGAGTGGTGTGTGGCTTTTTTTCTTTGCGCTGATAGCTTTGAAGATATGTTCTGATGGTGGTGAGGGTGGAGCACGACTGTCTCCGTGGCGCACTTGGCTAGCGCGATCGGCTGTTAACCGAAAGGTTGGAGGTTCGAGCCCACCCGGTGGTGGTTCGGCGCTTTTTTTCTTTGTGCTGATAGCTTTGAAGATATGTTCTGATGGTGGTGAGAGTGGAGCAGGACTATCTCCGTGGCGCAATTGCATAGCGCGATTGGCTGTTAACCGAAAGGTTGGAGGTTCAAGCCCACCCGGTGGTGGTGCGGCGCTTTTTTTCTTTGGGCCGATAGCTCTGGAGAAATATTCTGACGGTGGTGAGAGTGGAGAAGGACGGTCTCCGTGGCGCAATTGGCTAGCGCGATCGGCTGTTAACCGAAACGTTGGAGGTTCGAGCTCTCCCGATGGTGGTGCGGCGCTTTTTTTCTGTGGGTTGATAGCTTTGAAGATATGTTCTGATGGTGGTGAGAGTGGACCAGGACTGTCTCCGTGGCGCAATTGGATAGCGTGATCGGCTGTTAACCGAAAAGTATAAGGTTCGAGCCCACCAGTTGGTGGTGCGGCGCTTTTTTTCTTTGGGCTGATAGCTTTGAAGATATGTTCTAATGGTGGTGAGAGTGGAGCAGGACTGTCTCCGTGGCGCAATTGGCTAGCGCGATCGGCTGTTAACCGAATGGTTGGAGTTTCGAGCCCACCCGGTGGTGGTGCGGCGCTTTTTTTCTTTGGGCTGATAGCTTTGAAGATATGTTATGATGGTGGTGAGAGTGGAGCAGGACTGTCTCCGTGGCGCAATTGGCTAGCACGATCGGCTGTTAACAGAAAGGTTGGAGTTTCGAGCCCTCCCTGGTGTGGTGTGTTGCTTTTTTTGCGCTGATAGCTTTGAAGATATGTTAAGATGGTGGTGAGAGTGGAGCAGGACTGTCTCCGTGGCGCAATTGGCTAGCGCGATCGGCTGTTAACCGAAAGATTGGAGTTTCGAGCCCTCCCGGGTGTGGTGTGTTGCTTTTTTTCTTTGCGCTGATAGCTTTGAAGATATGTTCTGATGGTGGTGAGAGTGGAGCACGACTGTCTCCGTGGCGCAATTGGCTAGCGCGATCGGCTGTTAACCGAAAGGTTGGAAGTTCGAGCCCACCCGGTGGTGGTGCGGCGCTTTTTTTTCTTTGGGCTGATAGCTTTGAAGATATGTTCTGATGGTGGAGAGAGGGGAGCAAGACTGTCTCCGTGGCGCACTGGGCTAGCGCGATCGGCTGTTAACCGAAAATTTGGAGTTTCGAGCCCTACAGGAGTGGTGTGTTGCTTTTTTCTTTGCGCTGATAGCTTTGAAGATATGTTCTGATGGTGGTGAGAGTGGAGCAAGACTGTCTCCGTGGCGCAATGGGCTAGCGCGATCGGCTGTTAACCGAAAGGTTGGCGTTTCGAGCCCCTGGGAGTGGTGTGTTGCTTTTTTCTTTGCGCTGATAGCTTTGAAGATATGTTCTGATGGTGGTGAGAGTGGAGCAGGACTGTCTCCGTGGCGCAATTGGCTAGCGCGATCGGCTGTTAACCGAAAGGTTGGAGGTTCGAGCCCACCCGGTGGTGGTGCGGCGCTTTTTTTTTGCACTGATAGCTTTGAAGATATGTTCTGATGGTGGTGAGTGTGGAGCAAGACTGCCTCCGTGGCGCAATGGGCTAGCGCGATCGGCGGTTAACCAAAAGGTTGGAGTATCGAGCCCTCCCGGGAGCGGTGTGTTGCTTTTTTCTTTGCGGTAATAGCTTTGAAGATATGTTCTGATGGTGGTGAGAGTGGAGCAGGACAGTCTTCGTGGCGCAATTGGCTAGCGCGATCGGCTGTTAACCGAATAGTTGGAGGTTCGAGCCCAACCGGTGGTGGTGCGGCGCTTTTTTTTCTTTGAGGTGATATCTTTGAAGATATGTTCTGATGGTGGTGAGAGTGGAGCAGGACTGTCTCCGTGGCGCAATTGGCTAGCGTGATCGGCTGTTAACCGAAAAGTTGGAGGTTCGAGCCAACCCGGTGGTGGTGCGGCGCTTTTTTTTCTTTGGGCTGATAGCTTTGAAGATATGTTCTGATGGTAGTGAGAGTAGAGCTGGACTGTCTCCGTGGCGCGATTGGCTAGCGCGATTGGCTGTTAACCGAAAGGTTGCAGTTTCGAGCCCACCCGGTGATGGTGCGGCGCTTTTTTTTCTTTGTGCTGATAGCTTTGAAGATATGTTCTGATGGTGGTGAAAGTAGAGCAGGACCGTCTCCGTGGCGCAATTGGCTAGCGCGATTGGCTGTTAGCCGGAAGGTTAGAGGTTCGAGCCCACCCGGTGGTGGTGCGGTGCTTTCTTTTCTTTGGGCTGATAGCTTTGAAGATATGTTCTGATGGTGGTGAGAGTGGAGCAGGACTGTCTCCGTGGCGCAATTGGCTAGCGCGATCGGCTGTTAAACGAAAAGTCGGAGGTTCGAGCCCACCCGGTGGTGGTGGTGCGGCGCTTTTTTTCTTTGGGCTGATAGCTTTGAAGATATGTTCTGATGGTGGTGAGAGTGGAGCAGGACTGTCTGGGTGGCGCAATTGGCTTGCGCAATCGGCTGTTAACCGAAAGGTTGGTGGTTCGAGCCCACCCGGTGGTGGTGCGGTGCTTTTTTTTCTTTGCGCTGATAGCTTTGAAGATATGTTCTGACGGTGGTGAGAGTGGAGCAGGACTGTCTCCGTGGCGCAATGGGCTAGCGCGATCGGCTGTTAACCGAAAGGTTGGAGTTTCGAGCCCTCCCGGGAGTGGTGTGTTGCTTTTTTCTTTGCGCTGATAGCTTTGAAGATATGTTCTGATGGTGGTGAGAGTGGAGCAAGACTGTCTCCGTGGTGCAATTGGCTAGCGCGATCGGCTGTTAACCGAAAAGTTGGAGGTACGAGCCCACCCGTTGGTGGTGCGGCGCTTTTTTTTCTTTGGGCTGATAGCTTTGAAGATATGTTCTAATGGTGGTGATAGTGGAGCAGGACTGTCTCCGTGGCACAATTGGCTAGCGCAATCGGCTGTTAATCGAAAATTTGGAGTTTCGAGCCCACCCGGTGGTGGTGCGGCGCTTTTTTTTCTTCGGGCTGATAGCTTTGAAGATATGTTATGATGGTGGTGAGAGTGGAGCAGGACTGTCTCCGTGGCGCAATTGGCTGGCGCGATCGGCTGTTAACCGAAAGGTTGGAGTTTCGATCACTCCCGGGAGTGGTGTGTTGCTTTTTCTTTGCGCTGATAGCTTTGAAGATATGTTCTGATGGTGGTGAGAGTGGAGCAGGACTGTCTCCGTGGCGTAGTTGGCCAGCGCGATCGGCTGTTTATCGAAAAGTCGGAGGTTCGAGCCCTCCCGCGAGTGGTGTGTTGCTTTTTTCTTTGCGCTGACAGCTTTGAAGATATGTTCTGATGGTGGTGAGAGTGAAGCACGACTCTCTCCGTGGCGCAATTGGCTAGCGCGATCGGCTGTTAACCGAAAGGTTGGAGGTTCGAGCCCACCCGGTGGTGGTGCGGCACTTTTTTTTCTTTGCGCTGATAGCTTTGAAGATATCTTCTGACGGTGGCGAGAGGGGAGCAAGACTGTCTCCGTGGCGCAATGGGCTAGCGCGATCGGCTGTTAACCGAAAGGTTGCCGTTTCGAGCCCTCCCGGGTGTGGTGTGTTGCTGTTTCTTTGCGCTGATAGCTTTGAAGGTATGTTCTCATGGTGGTGAGAGTGGAGCACGACTGTCTCCGTGGCGCAATTGGCTAGCGCGATCGGCTGTTAACCGAAAGGTTGGAAGTTCGAGCCCACCCGGTGGTGGTGCGGAGCTTTTTTTTCTTTGGGCTGATAGCTTTGGAGATATGTTCTGATGGTGGAGAGAGGGGAGCAAGACTGTCTCCGTGGCGCAATGGGCTAGCGCGATCGGCTGTTAACCGAAAAGTTGGAGTTTCGAGCCCTCCCGGGAGTGGTGTGTTGCTTTTTTCTTTGCGCTGATAGCTTTGAAGCTATGTTCTGATGGTGGTGAGAGTGGAGCAAGACTGTCTCCGTAGCGCAATGGGCTAGCGCGATCGGCTGTTAACCGAAAGGTTGGCGTTTCGAGCCCCTGGGAGTGGTGTGTTGCTTTTTCTTTGCGCTGATAGCTTTGAAGATATGTTCTGATGGTGGTGAGAGTGGAGCAGGACTGTCTCCGTGCCGCAATTGGCTAGCGCGATCGGCTGTTAACCGAAAGGTTGGAGGTTCGAGCCCACCCGGTGGTGGTGCGGCGCTTTTTTTTGCACTGATAGCTTTGAAGATATGTTCTGATGGTGGTGAGTGTGGAGCAAGACTGCCTCCGTGGCGCAATGGGCTAGCGCGATCGGCTGTTAACCAAAAGGTTGGAGTTTCGAGCCCCCCCGGGAGCGGTGTGTTGCTTTTTTCTTTGCGGTAATAGCTTTGAAGATATGTTCTGAAGGTGGTGAGAGTGAAGCAGGACTGCCTTCGTGGCGCAATTGGCTAGCGCGTTCGGCTGTTAACCGAATAGTTGGAGGTTCGAGCCCAACCGGTGGTGGTGCGGCGCTTTTTTTTCTTTGAGGTGATAGCTTTGAAGATAAGTTCTGATGGTGGTGAGAGTGGAGCAGGACTGTCTCCGTGGCGCAATTGGCTAGCGTGATCGGCTGTTAACCGAAAAGTTGGAGGTTCGAGCCAACCCGGTGGTGGTGCGGCGCTTTTTTTTTCTTTGGGCTGATAGCTTTGAAGATATGTTCTGATGGTGGTGAGAGTACAGCTGGACTGTCTCCGTGGCGCAATTGGCTAGCGCGATCGGCTGTTAACCGAAAGGTTGCAGTTTCGAGCCCACCCGGTGATGGTGCGGCGCTTTTTTTTCTTTGTGCTGATAGCTTTGAAGATATGTTCTGATGGTGGTGAAAGTGGAGCAGGACTGTCTCCGTGGCGCAATTGGCTAGCGCGATTGGCTGTTAACCGAAAGGTTGGAGGTTCGAGCCCACCCGATGGTGGTGCGGTGCTTTTTTTTCTTTGGGCTGATAGCTTTGAAGATGTGTTCTGATGGTGGTGAGAGTGGAGCAGGACTGTCTCCGAGGCGCGATTGGCTAGCGCGATTGGCTGTTAACCGAAAGGTCGGAGGTTCGAGCCCACCCAGTGGTGGTGCGGCGCTTTTTTTTCTTTGGGCTGATGGCTTTGAAGATTTGTTCTGATGGTGGTGAGAGTGAAGCAGAACTGTCTCCGTGGGGCAATTGGCTAGCGCGATCGGCTGTTAACCGAAAGGTTGGAGTTTTGAGCCCACCCGGTGTTGGTGCGGCGCTTTCTTTCCTTTGGGCTGATAGCTTTGAAGATAAGTTCTGATGGTGGTGAAAGTAGAGCAGGACTGTCTCCGTGGCGCAATTGGCTAGGGCGATCGGCTGTTAACCGAAAGGTTGGAGTTTCGAGCCCTCCCGGGACCGGTGTGTTGCTTTTTTCTTTGCACTGATACCTTTGAAGATATGTTTGATGGTGGTGAGGGTGGAGCACGACTGTCTCCGTGGCGTACTTGGCTAGCGCGATCGGCTGTTAACCGAAAGGTTGGAGTTTCGAGCCCACCCGGTGGTGGTGCGGCGCTTTTTTTTTCTTTGGGCTGATAGCTTTGAAGATATGTTTTGATGGTGGTGAGAGTAGAGCAGGACTGTCTCCATGGCGCAATTGGCTAGCGCGATCGGCTGTTAACCGAAAGGTTGGAGTTTCGAGCCCTCCCGGGAGTGGTGTGTGGCTTTTTTTCTTTGCGCTGATAGCTTTGAAGATATGTTCTGATGGTGGTGAGGGTGGAGCACGACTGTCTCCGTGGCGCAGTTGGCTAGCGCGATCGGCTGTTAACCGAAAGGTTGGAGGTTCGAGCCCCCCGGTTGTGGTTCGGCGCTTCTTTTCTTTGTGCTGATAGCTTTGAAGATATGTTCTGATGGTGGTGAGAGTGGAGCAGGACTATCTCCGTGGCGCAATTGCATAGCGCGATTGGCTGTTAACCGAAAGGTTGGAGGTTCAAGCCCACCCGGTGGTGGTGCGGCGCTTTTTTTTTTGGGCCGATAGCTCTGAAGAAATATTCTGACGGTGGTGAGAGTGGAGAAGGACGGTCTCCGTGGCGCAATTGGCTAGCGCGATCGGCTGTTAACCGAAACGTTGGAGGTTCGAGCTCTCCCGATGGTGGTGCGGCGCTTTTTTTCTGTGGGCTGATAGCTTTGAAGATATGTTCTGATGGTGGTGAGAGTGGACCAGGACTGTCTCCGTGGCGCAATTGGATAGCGTGATCGGCTGTTAACCGAAAAGTATAAGGTTCGAGCCCACCAGTTGGTGGTGCGGCGCTTTTTTTCTTTGGGCTGATAGCTTTGAAGATATGTTCTAATGGTGGTGAGAGTGGAGCAGGACTGTCTCCGTGGCGCAATTGGCTAGCGCGATCGGCTGTTAACAGAAAGGTTGGAGTTTCGAGCCCTCCCTGGTGTGGTGTGTTGCTTTTTTTGCGCTGATAGCTTTGAAGATATGTTATGATGGTGGTGAGAGTGGAGCAGGACTGTCTCCGTGGCGCAATTGGCTAGCGCGATCGGCTGTTAACCGAAAGATTGGAGTTTCGAGCCCTCCCGGGTGTGGTGTGTTGCTTTTTTTCTTTGCGCTGATAGCTTTGAAGATATGTTCTGATGGTGGTGAGAGTGGAGCACGACTGTCTCCGTGGCGCAATTGGCTAGCGCGATCGGCTGTTAACCGAAAGGTTGGAAGTTCGAGCCCACCCGGTGGTGGTGCGGCGCTTTTTTTTCTTTGGGCTGATAGCTTTGAAGATATGTTCTGATGGTGGAGAGAGGGGAGCAAGACTGTCTTCGTGGCGCACTGGGCTAGCGCGATCGGCTGTTAACCGAAAATTTGGAGTTTCGAGCCCTACGGGAGTGGTGTGTTGCTTTTTTCTTTGCGCTGATAGCTTTGAAGATATGTTCTGATGGTGGTGAGAGTGGAGCAAGACTGTCTCTGTGGCGCAATGGGCTAGCGCGATCGGCTGTTAACCGAAAGGTTGGCGTTTCGAGCCCCTGGGAGTGTGTGTTGCTTTTTTCTTTGCGCTGATAGCTTTGAAGATATGTTCTGATGGTGGTGAGAGTGGAGCAGGACTGTCTCCGTGGCGCAATTGGCTAGCGCGATCGGCTGTTAACCGAAAGGTTGGAGGTTCGAGCCCACCCGGTGGTGGTGCGGCGCTTTTTTTTTGCACTGATAGCTTTGAAGATATGTTCTGATGGTGGTGAGTGTGGAGCAAGACTGCCTCCGTGGCGCAATGGGCTAGCGCGATCGGCTGTTAACCAAAAGGTTGGAGTATCGAGCCCTCCCGGGAGCGGTGTGTTGCTTTTTTCTTTGCGGTAATAGCTTTGAAGATATGTTCTGATGGTGGCGAGAGTGGAGCAGGACAGTCTTCGTGGCGCAATTGGCTAGCGCGATCGGCTGTTAACCGAATAGTTGGAGGTTCGAGCCCAACCGGTGGTGGTGCGGCGCTTTTTTTTCTTTGAGGTGATAGCTTTGAAGATATGTTCTGATGGTGGTGAGAGTGGAGCAGGACTGTCTCCGTGGCGCAATTGGCTAGCGTGATCGGCTGTTGACCGAAAAGTTGGAGGTTCGAGCCAACCCGGTGGTGGTGCGGCGCTTTTTTTTTCTTTGGGCTGATAGCTTTGAAGATATGTTCTGATGGTAGTGAGAGTAGAGCTGGACTGTCTCCGTGGCGCGATTGGCTAGCGCGATCGGCTGTTAACCGAAAGGTTGCAGTTTCGAGCCCACCCGGTGATGGTGCGGCGCTTTTTTTTCTTTGTGCTGATAGCTTTGAAGATATGTTCTGATGGTGGTGAAAGTAGAGCAGGACCGTCTCCGTGGCGCAATTGGCTAGCGCGATTGGCTGTTAACCGAAAGGTTGGAGGTTCGAGCCCACCCGGTGGTGGTGCGGTGCTTTTTTTTCTTTGGGCTGATAGCTTTGAAGATATGTTCTGATGGTGGTGAGAGTGGAGCAGGACTGTCTCCGTGGCGCAATTGGCTAGCGCGATCGGCTGTTAAACGAAAAGTCGGAGGTTCGAGCCCACCCGGTGGTGGTGGTGCGGCGCTTTTTTTTCTTTGGGCTGATAGCTTTGAAGATATGTTCTGATGGTGGTGAGAGTGGAGCAGGACTGTCTGGGTGGCGCAATTGGCTTGCGCAATCGGCTGTTAACCGAAAGGTTGGAGGTTCGAGCCCACCCGGTGGTGGTGCGGTGCTTTTTTTTCTTTGCGCTGATAGCTTTGAAGATATGTTCTGACGGTGGTGAGAGTGGAGCAGGACTGTCTCCGTGGCGCAATGGGCTAGCGCGATCGGCTGTTAACCGAAAGGTTGGAGTTTCGAGCCCTCCCGGGAGTGGTGTGTTGCTTTTTTCTTTGCGCTGATAGCTTTGAAGATATGTTCTGATGGTGGTGAGAGTGGAGCAAGACTGTCTCCGTGGCGCAATTGGCTAGCGCGATCGGCTGTTAACCGAAAAGTTGGAGGTACGAGCCCACCCGTTGGTGGTGCGGCGCTTTTTTTTCTTTGGGCTGATAGCTTTGAAGATATGTTCTAATGGTGGTGATAGTGGAGCAGGACTGTCTCCGTGGCGCAATTGGCTAGCGCAATCGGCTGTTAATCGAAAATTTGGAGTTTCGAGCCCACCCGATGGTGGTGCGGCGCTTTTTTTTCTTCGGGCTGATAGCTTTGAAGATATGTTATGATGGTGGTGAGAGTGGAGCAGGACTGTCTCCGTGGCGCAATTGGCTGGCGCGATCGGCTGTTAACCGAAAGGTTGGAGTTTCGATCACTCCCGGGAGTGGTGTGTTGCTTTTTCTTTGCGCTGATAGCTTTGAAGATATGTTCTGATGGTGGTGAGAGTGGAGCAGGACTGTCTCCGTGGCGTAATTGGCCAGCGCGATCGGCTGTTTATCGAAAAGTCGGAGGTTCGAGCCCGCCCGCGAGTGGTGTGTTGCTTTTTTCTTTGCGCTGACAGCTTTGAAGATATGTTCTGATGGTGGTGAGAGTGAAGCACGACTCTCTCCGTGGCGCAATTGGCTAGCGCGATCGGCTGTTAACAGAAAGGTTGGAGGTTCGAGCCCACCCGGTGGTGGTGCGGCACTTTTTTTTCTTTGGGCTGATAGCTTTGAAGATATGTTCTGACGGTGGCGAGAGGGGAGCAAGACTGTCTCCGTGGCGCAATGGGCTAGCGCGATCGGCTGTTAACCGAGAGGTTGCCGTTTCGAGCCCTCCCGGGTGTGGTGTGTTGCTGTTTCTTTGCGCTGATAGCTTTGAAGGTATGTTCTCATGGTGGTGAGAGTGGAGCAGGACTGTCTCCGTGGCGCAATTCGCTAGCGCGATCGGCTGTTAACCGAAAGGTTGGAGGTTCGAGCCCACCCGGTGGTGGTGCGGCGCTTTTTTTCTTTACGCTGATAGCTTTGAAGATATGTTCTGATGGTGGTGAGAGAGGAGCAAGACTGTCTCTGTGGCGCAATGGGCTAGCGCAATCGGCTGTTAACCGAAAGGTTGGAGTTTCGAGCCCTGCCGGGAGTGGTGTGTTGCCTTTTTCTTTGCGGTAATAGCTTTGAAGATATGTTCTGATGGTGGTGAGAGTGGAGCATGACTGTCTTCGTGGCGCAATTGGCTAGCGCGATCGGCTGTTAACCGAAAGGTTGGAGGTTCAAGCCCACCTGGTGGTGGTGCGGCGCTTTTTTTTCTTAGGGGTGATAGGTCTGAAGAAATGTTCTGACGGTGGTTAGAGTGGAGCACTACTGTCTCCGTGGGGCAATTGGCTAGCGCGATCGGCCTTTAACCGAAAGGTTGGAGGTTCGAGCTCTCCCGGTGGTGGAGCGGCGTTTTTTTTCTTTGGGCTGATAGCTTTGAAGATATGTTATGATTGTGGTGAGAGTGGAGCAGGACTGTCTCCGTGGCGCAATTGGCTAGCAGATCGGCTGTTAACCGAAAGGTTGGAGTTTAGAGCCCTGTCAGAAGTGGTGTGTTGCTTTTTCTTTGCGCTGATAGCTTTAAAGATATGTTCTGATGGTGGTGAGAGTGGAGCAGGACTGTCTCCGTGGCGCAATTGGCTAGCGCGATCGGTTGTTAACCGAAAATTTGGAGGTTCGAGCCCTCGGGAGTGGTGTGTTTCTTTTTTCATTGCGCTGATAGCTTTGAAGATATGTTCTGATGGTGATGAGAGTGGAGCAGGACTGTCTCCGTGGCGCAATTGGCTAGCGCGATCGGCTGTTAACTAAAAGGTTGGAGTATCGAGCCCTCCCGGGAGCGGTGTGTTGCTTTTTTCTTTGCGGTAATAGCTTTGAAGATATGTTCTGATGGTGGTGAGAGTGGAGCAGGACAGTCTTCGTGGCGCAATTGGCTAGCGCGATCGGCTGTTAACCGAATAGTTGGAGGTTCGAGCCCAACCGGTGGTGGTGCGGCGCTTTTTTTTCTTTGAGGTGATAGCTTTGAAGATATGTTCTGATGGTGGTGAGGGTGGAGCAGGACTGTCTCCGTGGCGCAATTCGCTAGCGTGATCGGCTGTTAACCGAAAAGTTGGAGGTTCGAGCCAACCCGGTGGTGGTGCGGCGCTTTTTTTTTCTTTGGGCTGATAGCTTTGAAGATATGTTCTGATGGTAGTGAGAGTAGAGCTGGACTGTCTCCGTGGCGCGATTGGCTAGCGCGATCGGCTGTTAACCGAAAGGTTGCAGTTTCGAGCCCACCCGGTGATGGTGCGGCGCTTTTTTTTCTTTGTGCTGATAGCTTTGAAGATATGTTCTGATGGTGGTGAAAGTAGAGCAGGACCGTCTCCGTGGCGCAATTGGCTAGCGCGATTGGCTGTTAACCGAAAGGTTGGAGGTTCGAGCCCACCCGGTGGTGGTGCGGTGCTTTTTTTTCTTTGGGCTGATAGCTTTGAAGATATGTTCTGATGGTGGTGAGAGTGGAGCAGGACTGTCTCCGTGGCGCAATTGGCTAGCGCGATCGGCTGTTAAACGAAAAGTCGGAGGTTCGAGCCCACCCGGTGCTGGTGGTGCGGCGCTTTTTTTCTTTGGGCTGATAGCTTTGAAGATATGTTCTGATGGTGGTGAGAGTGGAGCGGGACTGTCTGGGTGGCGCAATTGGCTTGCGCAATCGGCTGTTAACCGAAAGGTTGGAGGTTCGAGCCCACCCGGTGGTGGTGCGGTGCTTTTTTTTCTTTGCGCTGATAGCTTTGAAGATATGTTCTGACGGTGGTGAGACTGGAGCAGGACTGTCTCCGTGGCGCAATGGGCTAGCGCGATCGGCTGTTAACCGAAAGGTTGGAGGTTCGAGCCCACCCGGTGGTGGTGCGGTGCTTTTTTTTGCACTGATAGCTTTGAAGATATGTTCTGATGGTGGTGAGTGTGGAGCAAGACTGCCTCCGTGGCGCAATGGGCTAGCGCGATCGGCTGTTAACCAAAAGGTTGGAGTTTCGAGCCCCCCCCGGGAGCGGTGTGTTGCTTTTTTCTTTGCGGTAATAGCTTTGAAGATATGTTCTGAAGGTGGTGAGAGTGAAGCAGGACTGCCTTCGTGGCGCAATTGGCCAGCGCGTTCGGCTGTTAACCGAATAGTTGGAGGATCGAGCCCAACCGGTGGTGGTGCGGCGCTTTTTTTCTTTGAGGTGATAGCTTTGAAGATAAGTTCTGATGTTGGTGAGAGTGGAGCAGGACTGTCTTCGTGGCGCAATTGGCTAGCGTGATCGGCTGTTAACCGAAAAGTTGGAGGTTCGAGCCAACCCGGTGGTGGTGCGGCGCTTTTTTTTTCTTTGGGCTGATAGCTTTGAAGATATGTTCTGATGGTGGTGAGAGTAGAGCTGGACTGTCTCCGTGGCGCAATTGGCTAGCGCGATCGGCTGTTAACCGAAAGGTTGCAGTTTCGAGCCCACCCGGTGATGGTGCGGCGCTTTTTTTTCTTTGTGCTGATAGCTTTGAAGATATGTTCTGATGGTGGTGAAAGTGGAGCAGGACTGTCTCCGTGGCGCAATTGGCTAGCGCGATTGGCTGTTAACCGAAAGGTTGGAGGTTCGAGCCCACCCGGTGGTGGTGCGGTGCTTTTTTTTCTTTGGGCTGATAGCTTTGAAGATGTGTTCTGATGGTGGTGAGAGTGGAGCAGGACTGTCTCCGAGGCGCGATTGGCTAGCGCGATTGGCTGTTAACCGAAAGGTCGGAGGTTCGAGCCCACCCAGTGGTGGTGTGGCGCTTTTTTTTCTTTGGGCTGATGGCTTTGAAGATTTGTTCTGATGGTGGTGAGAGTGGAGCAGAACTGTCTCCGTGGGGCAATTGGCTAGCGCGATCGGCTGTTAACCGAAAGGTTGGAGTTTTGAGCCCACCCGGTGTTGGTGCGGCGCTTTCTTTCCTTTGGGCTGATAGCTTTGAAGATAAGTTCTGATGGTGGTGAAAGTAGAGCAGGACTGTCTCCGTGGCGCAATTGGCTAGGGCGATCGGCTGTTAACCGAAAGGTTGGAGTTTCGAGCCCTCCCGGGACCGGTGTGTTGCTTTTTTCTTTGCACTGATACCTTTGAAGATATGTTCTGATGGTGGTGAGGGTGGAGCACGACTGTCTCCGTGGCGCAGTTGGCTAGCGCGATCGGCTGTTAACCGAAAGGTTGGAGGTTCGAGCCCCCCGGTGGTGGTTCGGCGCTTTTTTTCTTTGTGCTGATAGCTTTGAAGATATGTTCTGATGGTGGTGAGAGTGGAGCAGGACTATCTCCGTGGCGCAATTGCATAGCGCGATTGGCTGTTAACCGAAAGGTTGGAGGTTCAAGCCCACCCGGTGGTGGTGCGGCGCTTTTTTTCTTTGGGCCGATAGCTCTGAAGAAATATTCTGACGGTGGTGAGAGTGGAGAAGGACGGTCTCCGTGGCGCAATTGGCTAGCGCGATCGGCTGTTAACCGAAACGTTGGAGGTTCGAGCTCTCCCGATGGTGGTGCGGCGCTTTTTTTCTGTGGGCTGATAGCTTTGAAGATATGTTCTGATGGTGGTGAGAGTGGACCAGGACTGTCTCCGTGGCGCAATTGGATAGCGTGATCGGCTGTTAACCGAAAAGTATAAGGTTCGAGCCCACCAGTTGGTGGTGCGGCGCTTTTTTTCTTTGGGCTGATAGCTTTGAAGATATGTTCTAATGGTGGTGAGAGTGGAGCAGGACTGTCTCCGTGGCGCAATTGGCTAGCGCGATCGGCTGTTAACCGAAAGGTTGGAGTTTCGAGCCCACCCGGTGGTGGTGCGGCGCTTTTTTTCTTTGGGCTGATAGCTTTGAAGATATGTTATGATGGTGGTGAGAGTGGAGCAGGACTGTCTCCGTGGCGCAATTGGCTAGCGCGATCGGCTGTTAACAGAAAGGTTGGAGTTTCGAGCCCTCCCTGGTGTGGTGTGTTGCTTTTTTTGCGCTGATAGCTTTGAAGATATGTTATGATGGTGGTGAGAGTGGAGCAGGACTGTCTCCGTGGCGCAATTGGCTAGCGCGATCGGCTGTTAACCGAAAGATTGGAGTTTCGAGCCCTCCCGGGTGTGGTGTGTTGCTTTTTTTCTTTGCGCTGATAGCTTTGAAGATATGTTCTGATGGTGGTGAGAGTGGAGCACGACTGTCTCCGTGGCGCAATTGGCTAGCGCGATCGGCTGTTAACCGAAAGGTTGGAAGTTCGAGCCCACCCGGTGGTGGTGCGGCGCTTTTTTTTCTTTGGGCTGATAGCTTTGAAGATATGTTCTGATGGTGGAGAGAGGGGAGCAAGACTGTCTCCCTGGCGCACTGGGCTAGCGCGATCGGCTGTTAAACGAAAATTTGGAGTTTCGAGCCCTACGGGAGTGGTGTGTTGCTTTTTTCTTTGCGCTGATAGCTTTAAAGATATGTTCTGATGGTGGTGAGAGTGGAGCAAGACTGTCTCCGTGGCGCAATGGGCTAGCGCGATCGGCTGTTAACCAAAAGGTTGGAGTATCGAGCCCTCCCGGGAGCGGTGTGTTGCTTTTTTCTTTGCGGTAATAGCTTTGAAGATATGTTCTGATGGTGGTGAGAGTGGAGCAGGACAGTCTTCGTGGCGCAATTGGCAAGCGCGATCGGCTGTTAACCGAATAGTTGGAGGTTCGAGCCCAACCGGTGGTGGTGCGGCGCTTTTTTTTCTTTGAGGTGATAGCTTTGAAGATATGTTCTGATGGTGGTGAGAGTGGAGCAGGACTGTCTCCGTGGCGCAATTGGCTAGCGTGATCGGCTGTTAACCGAAAAGTTGGAGGTTCGAGCCAACCCGGTGGTGGTGCGGCGCTTTTTTTTTCTTTGGGCTGATAGCTTTGAAGATATGTTCTGATGGTAGTGAGAGTAGAGCTGGACTGTCTCCGTGGCGCGATTGGCTAGCGCGATCGGCTGTTAACCGAAAGGTTGCAGTTTCGAGCCCACCCGGTGATGGTGCGGCGCTTTTTTTTCTTTGTGCTGATAGCTTTGAAGATATGTTCTGATGGTGGTGAAAGTAGAGCAGGACCGTCTCCGTGGCGTAATTGGCTAGCGCGATTGGCTGTTAACCGAAAGGTTGGAGGTTCGAGCCCACCCGGTGGTGGTGCGGTGCTTTTTTTTCTTTGGGCTGATAGCTTTGAAGATATGTTCTGATGGTGGTGAGAGTGGAGCAGGACTGTCTCCGTGGCGCAATTGGCTAGCGCGATCGGCTGTTAAACGAAAAGTCGGAGGTTCGAGCCCACCCGGTGGTGGTGGTGCGGCGCTTTTTTTTCTTTGGGCTGATAGCTTTGAAGATATGTTCTGACGGTGGTGAGAGTGGAGCAGGACTGTCTCCGTGGCGCAATGGGCTAGCGCGATCGGCTGTTAACCGAAAGGTTGGAGTTTCGAGCCCTCCCGGGAGTGGTGTGTTGCTTTTTTCTTTGCGCTGATAGCTTTGAAGATATGTTCTGATGGTGGTGAGAGTGGAGCAAGACTGTCTCCGTGGCGCAATTGGCTAGCGCGATCGGCTGTTAACCGAAAAGTTGGAGGTACGAGCCCACCCGTTGGTGGTGCGGCGCTTTTTTTTCTTTGGGCTGATAGCTTTGAAGATATGTTCTAATGGTGGTGATAGTGGAGCAGGACTGTCTCCGTGGCGCAATTGGCTAGCGCAATCGGCTGTTAATCGAAATCGACGTATGTAACTGCGCGGTAGTAAACACGGACGACAAGAAGATACAAGGACAAGCGCAGACTATCAACTGAAGGTTTATTTTTCACAAACCACATATATATGACTGAAACAGAAACAGAAAACACGAAAATCAACAAAAACTGATGACTTAGCACTTAACAATCGACAAAACGTGAACGTTTGACAAAAGCAGATTCAAGGACCATGTGCGCCACTTGCCAGATACCGTAGCTCTTTATCTAAAAGAGCTAACGACGGTTTGCTGACGCAGTGTTCTGGTTCCCGTGCCATTTTTTCCGCTTCGACGATCATACGGGTATGATCGTCTTTGTGCCTGAACATTACGACCGTGCTTTCGAACTGCGCAAGGCAGCCACACCTACTGATGTGCTGAGCTAAAAAACCCTCATTGCCAGTGCGCACATTGCGTGCGTGCTCGCGCAGGCGCTCATTTAGGCATCTCCCAGTCTGCCCGATGTAACACGCACCACAAGATAGCGGAATTCTATATACTACATTCATGTCACATCTGACAAACTGGGTTTTATGCCTGACAATGCAAGCTTGTTTGGGCCTATTGTTTACACATGTCATTTTGGCTAGCTGAGAGAGCTTGTAAGGTGCCGAAAAAACGACCTTTACGCCCATGCGCTGACCGAGCTTTTTTATCTTGTGAGATAGCTGGTGCTTGTAAGGGATTACCGCGACTTTGTCACGTTTGCTTTTGTCTCTGTCATTAGTGCTCTCTCTGCTTCTGGGCTTTTTCTTCTTTTTTATTGTTTCTGCCACAGAAATGAGAAGCGAATCCGGGTAGCCAGCTTCTTTCAGACGCTCAACTTGATTTTGGAAGCTTGTTTCCATCATATGGAAACATGATCTGTCCAGGGCATTAGTGAAGCAGGTGTTCACTATGCCTCTCTTAACCAATTTGCTATGCGCTGATTTAAAAGGCAAAAGCGGTTTCATAGCGCGAGGCTCATACATCCAGCATGCGTGATTCACGCTGAACAAAAGTCTCATGTCTAGGAAGCGAATCGAGTTGTTCACTGGGAGTTCATGGGTCAGTACGAGTGGACTCAAGCAGTCACTAAAAACTTCAATTACATCAGATGACAACCCCATTACTCTAGCAGATTCACACTTAAAAACCACCAGGTAGTCGTCGACGAACCTGAAAATTCTCACAACTTCCTGGCAACTCAGCCGCTCTTTCAAGTTCCTGTCGAACTTCGCAAGCAACAAATCACTCAGAATCGGTGCAATCGAAGATCCTATTGAAACGCCATTATTTTGATAAACATCACCGTTCCATTCTACAAAGGTAGAGGTCAGATAGGTAGCTAGCAGGTCAAGAAAACTGCTAACACTGACACCAGCTGCATTCTGGAACGTTACGTGGCCCATTATATCAACACATTCTTCTATGCATGAATACAAAGCGTCACGAGGGAGAGAATAATATAAATCTTTGATATCTATGGAAAAAGCACTCAAAGTGTAGTTAGAATACTCTTTGAAGAATTCAGTGACCTCCCTTGAATTCCTGACTAGAAAGGGATCATTAATCTCTAAAAGTTTCAACTTTTTCTGCAAAAACATCCCTAAGGCGTTTTGCCAAGAACCCTTCTCTGTAACAATGACACGAAATGGCACGTCAGCTTTGTGTGTCTTTGCCGAAAAAAACATCTCTAGGGCCAACTTCTCACTTTTTTCTATCTTTTTTGCTATTTCAGACAGGTTAAGCTGCGTGCACAGTTTTTTCGCCTTAGATTTGACTTTAACCAGGTCAATACCACTGCACTTTTGGAAGACGGATGTGACCGCACTTACAGCTTTCTTCAGGTACAAGTCTTTGTTGAGGACCGCGAAGCCTCCCTCCTTGTCCGAAGGCACCACGCACAGTTCGTTGTCTCGTAGATGTGAAATTGTCCTGCTTAAAGGAAGACTACTTGCGCACGGCTTAACTTGCTGCAGCACATCAACTCCTTCAGACACGCACCTGTTACAGTCTTCTTGTGGAGCAAGGCTTGAAACACGTCTCACTATGGCCAGAAGATCCGGTGCGGTGTACTTCTTGTCTACGGCATACTTGGGGCCTAAGCTCAACGTCCGCCGCACGAAGTCTGGAAGAACTACGTCACCACACGTGTGCACAACACCTTTGAAGCGCTGCTTCGCCGCGATTCCAGAGCGTAGCCTCCTGAGTTCACCTGCCCACAGTGTGTCTGTGGTATGCTCGATGCATGCTGTGAACTCTTTCATTCTTCGTCTTTTGATACTGGGACTGACCTCCTGTTGAAGCTGAAGTTGCAGGGCTTCTCTATACAGGCGGGCCTGTCTATTCCACTCTGATCTGAGAATCTTACAAATCCGGAGACCATGGCTGCTGGAGGGGTTGACGCCACCGAATAATCCTTTCACGTCTGAAGGCAGCTGCTTCTGTCGAATGTGAAACGCGAAAGCACGGGCACGGCAGGTAGCCAGTGCGACGAGGGTGATGAGTATAGACGGAAGAAGGGTTAGGGACGAAACACTGCCCGAAGAACTAGAAATGTAACTAATCAAGGTGGACGATTGGGCGAGTTGGTGATTCATGATCGACGTATGTAACTGCGCGGTAGTAAACACGGACGACAAGAAGATACAAGGACAAGCGCAGACTATCAACTGAAGGTTTATTTTTCACAAACCACATATATATGACTGAAACAGAAACAGAAAACACGAAAATCAACAAAAACTGATGACTTAGCACTTAACAATCGACAAAACGTGAACGTTTGACAAAAGCAGATTCAAGGACCATGTGCGCCACTTGCCAGATACCGTAGCTCTTTATCTAAAAGAGCTAACGACGGTTTGCTGACGCAGTGTTCTGGTTCCCGTGCCATTTTTTCCGCTTCGACGATCATACGGGTATGATCGTCTTTGTGCCTGAACATTACGACCGTGCTTTCGAACTGCGCAAGGCAGCCACACCTACTGATGTGCTGAGCTAAAAAACCCTCATTGCCAGTGCGCACGTTGCGTGCGTGCTCGCGCAGGCGCTCATTTAGGCATCTCCCAGTCTGCCCGATGTAACACGCACCACAAGATAGCGGAATTCTATATACTACATTCATGTCACATCTGACAAACTGGGTTTTATGCCTGACAATGCAAGCTTGTTTGGGCCTATTATTTACACATGTCATTTTGGCTAGCTGAGAGAGCTTGTAAGGTGCCGAAAAAACGACCTTTACGCCCATGCGCTGACCGAGCTTTTTTATCTTGTGAGATAGCTGGTGCTTGTAAGGGATTACCGCGACTTTGTCACGTTTGCTTTTGTCTCTGTCATTTTTAAGTGTCTCTGGTTTAAGTGTCTCTGGTTTTTTGTCTCTGGTTTTTAAGTGTGAATCTGCTAGAGTAATGGGGTTGTCATCTGATGTAATTGAAGTTTTTAGTGACTGCTTGAGTCCACTCGTACTGACCCATGAACTCCCAGTGAACAACTCGTTTCGCTTCCTAGACATGAGACTTTTGTTCAGCGTGAATCACGCATGCTGGATGTATGAGCCTCGCGCTATGAAACCGCTTTTGCCTTTTAAATCAGCGCATAGCAAATTGGTTAAGAGAGGCATAGTGAACACCTGCTTCACTAATGCCCTGGACAGATCATGTTTCCATATGATGGAAACAAGCTTCCAAAATCAAGTTGAGCGTCTGAAAGAAGCTGGCTACCCGGATTCGCTTCTCATTTCTGTGGCAGAAACAATAAAAAAGAAGAAAAAGCCCAGAAGCAGAGAGAGCACTAATGACAGAGACAAAAGCAAACGTGACAAAGTCGCGGTAATCCCTTACAAGCACCAGCTATCTCACAAGATAAAAAAGCTCGGTCAGCGCATGGGCGTAAAGGTCGTTTTTTCGGCACCTTACAAGCTCTCTCAGCTAGCCAAAATGACATGTGTAAACAATAGGCCCAAACAAGCTTGCATTGTCAGGCATAAAACCCAGTTTGTCAGATGTGACATGAATGTAGTATATAGAATTCCGCTATCTTGTGGTGCGTGTTACATCGGGCAGACTGGGAGATGCCTAAATGAGCGCCTGCGCGAGCACGCACGCAATGTGCGCACTGGCAATGAGGGTTTTTTAGCTCAGCACATCAGTAGGTGTGGCTGCCTTGCGCAGTTCGAAAGCACGGTCGTAATGTTCAGGCACAAAGACGATCATACCCGTATGATCGTCGAAGCGGAAAAAATGGCACGGGAACCAGAACACTGCGTCAGCAAACCGTCGTTAGCTCTTTTAGATAAAGAGCTACGGTATCTGGCAAGTGGCGCACATGGTCCTTGAATCTGCTTTTGTCAAACGTTCACGTTTTGTCGATTGTTAAGTGCTAAGTCATCAGTTTTTGTTGATTTTCGTGTTTTCTGTTTCTGTTTCAGTCATATATATGTGGTTTGTGAAAAATAAACCTTCAGTTGATAGTCTGCGCTTGTCCTTGTATCTTCTTGTCGTCCGTGTTTACTACCGCGCAGTTACATACGTCGATCATGAATCACCAACTCGCCCAATCGTCCACCTTGATTAGTTACATTTCTAGTTCTTCGGGCAGTGTTTCGTCCCTAACCCTTCTTCCGTCTATACTCATCACCCTCGTCGCACTGGCTACCTGCCGTGCCCGTGCTTTCGCGTTTCACATTCGACAGTAGCAGCTGCCTTCAGACGTGAAAGGATTATTCGGTGGCGTCAACCCCTCCAGCAGCCATGGTCTCCGGATTTGTAAGATTCTCAGATCAGAGTGGAATAGACAGGCCCGCCTGTATAGAGAAGCCCTGCAACTTCAGCTTCAACAGGAGGTCAGTCCCAGTATCAAAAGACGAAGAATGAAAGAGTTCACAGCATGCATCGAGCATACCACAGACACACTGTGGGCAGGTGAACTCAGGAGGCTACGCTCTGGAATCGCGGCGAAGCAGCGCTTCAAAGGTGTTGTGCACACGTGTGGTGACGTAGTTCTTCCAGACTTCGTGCGGCGGACGTTGAGCTTAGGCCCCAAGTATGCCGTAGACAAGAAGTACACCGAACCGGATCTTCTGGCCATAGTGAGACGTGTTTCAAGCCTTGCTCCACAAGAAGACTGTAACAGGTGCGTGTCTGAAGGAGTTGATGTGCTGCAGCAAGTTAAGCCGTGCGCAAGTAGTCTTCCTTTAAGCAGGACAATTTCACATCTACGAGACAACGAACTGTGCGTGGTGCCTTCGGACAAGGAGGGAGGCTTCGCGGTCCTCAACAAAGACTTGTACCTGAAGAAAGCTGTAAGTGCGGTCACATCCGTCTTCCAAAAGTGCAGTGGTATTGACCTGGTTAAAGTCAAATCTAAGGCGAAAAAACTGTGCACGCAGCTTAACCTGTCTGAAATAGCAAAAAAGATAGAAAAAAGTGAGAAGTTGGCCCTAGAGATGTTTTTTTCGGCAAAGACACACAAAGCTGACGTGCCATTTCGTGTCATTGTTACAGAGAAGGGTTCTTGGCAAAACGCCTTAGGGATGTTTTTGCAGAAAAAGTTGAAACTTTTAGAGATTAATGATCCCTTTCTAGTCAGGAATTCAAGGGAGGTCACTGAATTCTTCAAAGAGTATTCTAACTACACTTTGAGTGCTTTTTCCATAGATATCAAAGATTTATATTATTCTCTCCCTCGTGACGCTTTGTATTCATGCATAGAAGAATGTGTTGATATAATGGGCCACGTAACGTTCCAGAATGCAGCTGGTGTCAGTGTTAGCAGTTTTCTTGACCTGCTAGCTACCTATCTGACCTCTACCTTGACCAAAGCAGTGGTGGTTGCGGATGCGAGCACTTGACTAATTGCTGTTCCTACGTTCTACAGGTGCCCTTCCTCGACGGACTAGGATACATTCCGATAGTGACTGCAGCACCGCATTCTTGACATAGACCTGCGCCTGCGCGGATCTCCAGTCTACGCATCGGGAAGCGGTGCCCTTCCTTGACGGACTAGGATACATTCCGATAGTGACTGCAGCACCGCATTCTTGTCGTAGACCTGCGCCTGCGCGGATCTCCGGTCTACGCATCAAAAGCAGTGGCCGGTGGCCCGCCCGCACCAAAGCAGTGGTGGTTGCGGATGCGAGCACTTGACTAATTGCTGTTCCTACGTTCTACAGGTGCCCTTCCTCGACGGACTAGGATACATTCCGATAGTGACTGCAGCACCGCATTCTTGACATAGACCTGCGCCTGCGCGGATCTCCAGTCTACGCATCGGGAAGCGGTGCCCTTCCTTGACGGACTAGGATACATTCCGATAGTGACTGCAGCACCGCATTCTTGTCGTAGACCTGCGCCTGCGCGGATCTCCGGTCTACGCATCAAAAGCAGTGGCCGGTGGCCCGCCCGCACCAAAGCAGTGGTGGTTGCGGATGCGAGCACTTGACTAATTGCTGTTCCTACGTTCTACAGGTCAGTTGGTTTTCCTCAAGCTTTGGTATTACGTTTTGTCTTATACCGCAACCACCACCGCTGCTGCTGCTGCTTTTTGTGTTATTGGGACATTCGTGTATTCACGTTATAAGTTTCTTAGCACTGCTGCCAGGCCTGCATTGTTCTGTTCATAGCAATGTCGAAGGATTTTGTGAAAGCTCTCGATGATTTCAAGCGTGAAATGAGACTTGAAATGCGCTCTGTTAAAGAAAGTGTGAAGTTTTGTAGCGACACTTGCGATGAAACCAAGGCGATTAACTCCGAACTGAAAGCTTTGAGGCAGGAACTGAGCGTCCTGCTCAAAAGTAACGAAGATCTCAAGAAAGAAAACAAGCAGCTAGCGCAACGAGTTGATGAGCTCGAACAATATAGCCGTTGGAATAATCTAGAGCTTAAGGGCGTGAAGGCAGCAGACAATGCTAATGATGTCATACGAAAACTTGGCGAAGTTATTGACGAACCAGTTTGTGCTGCTGACATTGACACATGTCACAAGATAGCAACACGAGTAACGGGCGAGAGCAACATTATCGTTCGCTTCGTGCGCCGAGACAAGCGACAGGCCGTTCTTGCGAAAGCTAGGAAACGACAGATCACAAATCAAATGCTAGGGCTTCCTGGATCCGATAGGGTGTACGTTAACGAACATTTAACCCGTGCTAATAAGCAACTACTGGGAGCCACAATTGCCCGCAAGAAAGAAATGTCTTGGAAATTCGTTTGGACAAGCGGGGGCAAGATTTTCGCCAGGCGGAATGAATCTTCCAATGCCGTCAGGATTGCCGGTGAGAGCGATTTGTGCAAAATATCACAATAGCTGTATTATTTCTCGCTTGAGGAATCATGGCTATGTTCCAAATACCGACTTGTTCTTTATACAACTCTGAATCTTTCAACGCTAAGTTCCATAACCGACGCCAGGAACTGTCTGTTATTCACTTTAACATAAGAAGCCTCAAAAACAAAGGCGACCGCCTCGATCACCTTTTTACCTTACTAACAACAGAATTTGATGTATTAGTATTTTCTGAGACATGGTTGCTCACACATGATGACCGCCTTCATTTCAATAACTACGCTTATAACGGTCTCCTACGTCCCAATGGAAGAGGTGGAGGCCTTGCTATATATGCTAAATGCTGCTACCCGCACTCTGTTCTTGAGGACTACTCAATAATGAGCCCTAGTGTTGAATGTTTAGCGGTATCACTGCCCAATGTAATTGTCGTAGCAATTTATAGGCCACCGACTGGAAATAAGCGAGAGTTTCTAGATTTCCTTGAAAAAATGCTTGAAAATTTGAATTCTAGCACTCTTCCATTTGTACTCATGGGCGACATTAATATAAATCTATTGCATGACGACCCGTGCACTGCCGATTTCAACGGTGTTATTTCATCTTTCGCATGTTACAATCACATTACTTTGCCTACTAGAATTACTCTTGACACAGCCACCCTTTTAGATGTTTGTGTTACAAACATTGAACCGCGTAATATTGAATCTGGATTACTGAGTTCGGACATTAGTGACCATATTCCAATTTTTTGTTTTATCAACAGAGTGCGCGAACGCAAGGTTACAGTTGATAGATATATGACGCGGCAAATAAATGATAAGAATTTAAACAAGTTTCAATGCCTCATTCGGAATATAAACTGGCATAACATATACAGTATTGATGACGTAAACAGGGCGTACTCAGAATTTATTAAGAAGTTTTTAAATGCCTATAATGACGCTTTTCCTCTAATTAGAAGAAGAGTAAATAGGAAGAAGTTCAGAAAGCCGTGGATAACCAAACATTTGCATGAAAAAATCTGCACTAAGAACAAAATGTACCACTCCTTTATTCAGAATCGGGATCCCAACATTCTAAAAGAGTATAAAAAGTATCGAAATCAACTGAGTAAAGAATTAAAGACAGCAAGAACAAATTATTTTATCGAGCGTTTTACGAAAATCCAAAACGACAGTGGTAAAGTATGGAGAGAAGTAGCTAATCTAACGAAAGGGAAAGATAATAATGCGCTGAACGAGATAAGTACGCCGGACGGAAATTTGTGTGGTTTTGATTTAGCTTGTGCTTTTAATAAGTACTTTGTCAATGTTGGTAAACCGCTCGGTGATACACCTGAACCTGATAATGTATTGATTAACAATATTACTTCTTTATCGAAGTCTGTGTTTTTTTCACCCAGTTCCTCTCAAGAAATAGTGATTTTAATCAACAAGTTAAAAAATGATGTATCTGCAGGTCATGACGATATAAAATCTGTCCCCATTAAGCGCGTTGCGCCTTTGATATCTGACGTATTGTCTTATCTTGTAAACCTAATGTTTACTACTGGTGTGTTTCCTGATGACCTAAAAATCGCCAAGGTTTGTCCGATATACAAAAGTGGCAATCGAATGGAAATGTCAAACTACCGACCAATTTCTGTGTTACCAGTATTTTCTAAATTATTTGAAGGAGTTATCAATTGCAGGCTCGAATGTTTTTTCACTAAACACAACCTGATATCTGCTTGCCAGTACGGTTTTCTGAAGAAAAAATCCGCAGAGCAGGCGCTACTCGTTATTAAAGACAAAATACTTGAAAATATAGAACACAAACACTACACTCTTGGTCTCTTTTTAGATTTTCGAAAGGCGTTTGACTGCGTACAGCACAATATCCTTTTAGAAAAGTTGAATTACTATGGTGTACGTGGTGTCACACATAACTTAGTGCAAGATTATTTACGTCATAGGATGCAGTACGTACGGGTGAATGATGTTGCATCTAACCGACTAACTGTCACTTGTGGAGTCCCTCAGGGCTCTATATTAGGACCTCTATTGTTTTTAATATATATTAATGATATTACTAAACTACCAGGCTCTCATGACATGATTATGTATGCGGATGATACGAACATATTTTTTACAGCCAAATCTCTTGTACAAGCGGAAGCTACGGTAAACTGGTACTTAGGAAACTTGCAGTCATGGCTACAACGCAACATGTTTTCCTTAAATTTATCCAAAACTAGCTACATTATTTTTAGGCCAATTAATACTGCTGATTCATATAAGGCCAATATTCAATTTGGTCGGGTAAGAATACATGAGGTCGACTGCATTAAATTTCTTGGTGTCTGGTTCCACCAGAACCTTTCATGGAACACACATGTGTCAAAATTAGCATCTGAAATAAGTAAAAGTGTTGGCTGTCTCTACAAAGTAGCTTGTCTGGTACCCGTGTGGTTGAGACTGCAGATGTATTATGCGCTTGTGTATTCTAAGTTAACCTATTGTATTCTCGTATGGGGAACAACTACGCCTACTAACTATCAAAAACTACTAGTACTCCAAAAGAGAGCCTTGCGGTGCATTCATGGGTACCGTGGCAGACCCAAAGACTTTTCCACGTTGCCATTGTTCCGTACTTACGATCTGCTTAAAGCGAACCAAGTCTACCTCTTTCGACTGTTGCAGTATATTAAGAGCAATCAACTGCACACTCAAGACTTTACTTTGTCTAACGATGCATATCACTTTCGAAAACAAATCCACCGGGTCCCTAAAACGCGCACAAACTATGGCAAACAAAAATTAAATTATCAGGTCACTGTGGTTATTAATAAAATGTTGACGAATGTTGATTTTAATGTTGCATTGAAATTATTCAAAAAACAAACAAAGAAATATTTACTCGAATCTGATTTGTGCTTTGTATAAGCTTGTATTAAGTTTATATTCTGTATATTTATAATGCTTTGTATTTTGTCTACGCTGCATGCTTGGCAGCATTGTGTTACACTGGCAAATGCAGCTAACACTGCAATTATGTGTTTTCGCTTATTTATGTCAGACTGTACAAGGGAGCCGAGGCCTCTGTCAGGCACTCCAGCCTTTAGCCCCGGCTACCCCCTTTGTGTGAAAGGAAAATAAACTTCACTTCACTTCACTTCACTTCACCTTTGTAGAATGGAACGGTGATGTTTATCAAAATAATGGCGTTTCAATAGGATCTTCGATTGCACCGATTCTGAGTGATTTGTTGCTTGCGAAGTTCGACAGGAACTTGAAAGAGCGGCTGAGTTGCCAGGAAGTTGTGAGAATTTTCAGGTTCGTCGACGACTACCTGGTGGTTTTTAAGTGTGAATCTGCTAGAGTAATGGGGTTGTCATCTGATGTAATTGAAGTTTTTAGTGACTGCTTGAGTCCACTCGTACTGACCCATGAACTCCCAGTGAACAACTCGATTCGCTTCCTAGACATGAGACTTTTGTTCAGCGTGAATCACGCATGCTGGATGTATGAGCCTCGCGCTATGAAACCGCTTTTGCCTTTTAAATCAGCGCATAGCAAATTGGTTAAGAGAGGCATAGTGAACACCTGCTTCACTAATGCCCTGGACAGATCATGTTTCCATATGATAGAAACAAGCTTCCAAAATCAAGTTGAGCGTCTGAAAGAAGCTGGCTACCCGGATTCGCTTCTCATTTCTGTGGCAGAAACAATAAAAAAGAAGAAAAAGCCCAGAAGCAGAGAGAGCACTAATGACAGAGACAAAAGCAAACGTGACAAAGTCGCGGTAATCCCTTACAAGCACCAGCTATCTCACAAGATAAAAAAGCTCGGTCAGCGCATGAGCGTAAAGGTCGTTTTTTCGGCACCTTACAAGCTCTCTCAGCTAGCCAAAATGACATGTGTAAACAATAGGCCCAAACAAGCTTGCATTGTCAGGCATAAAACCCAGTTTGTCAGATGTGACATGAATGTAGTATATAGAATTCCGCTATCTTGTGGTGCGTGTTACATCGGGCAGACTGGGAGATGCCTAAATGAGCGCCTGCGCGAGCACGCACGCAATGTGCGCACTGGCAATGAGGGTTTTTTAGCTCAGCACATCAGTAGGTGTGGCTGCCTTGCGCAGTTCGAAAGCACGGTCGTAATGTTCAGGCACAAAGACGATCATACCCGTATGATCGTCGAAGCGGAAAAAATGGCACGGGAACCAGAACACTGCGTCAGCAAACCGTCGTTAGCTCTTTTAGATAAAGAGCTACGGTATCTGGCAAGTGGCGCACATGGTCCTTGAATCTGCTTTTGTCAAACGTTCACGTTTTGTCGATTGTTAAGTGCTAAGTCATCAGTTTTTGTTGATTTTCGTGTTTTCTGTTTCTGTTTCAGTCATGTATATGTGGTTTGTGAAAAATAAACCTTCAGTTGATAGTCTGCGCTTGTCCTTGTATCTTCTTGTCGTCCGTGTTTACTACCGCGCAGTTACATACGTCGATCATGAATCACCAACTCGCCCAATCGTCCACCTTGATTAGTTACATTTCTAGTTCTTCGGGCAGTGTTTCGTCCCTAACCCTTCTTATTTATTTATTTATTTATTTATTTATTTATTTACATAGTTCCTGCAACGCCGTAGTGGCATTACTGCAGGGGGGTATACATAAGAAGTCATAGAAAACATTTCTGCGATAAGACGCCAAACATAGTGAAAAATTCAATTATAACAACATATAAAAATAAAAAATATTTTAGTACAATATTGCACATGACAACAGGTACCAAAAGAGAAGTACCTATGTCACAATTTCACAACGATGAGAAAAAAGCGCTGTTGTCACTCAAGTTCACTATACCTTCGGGAAGTTCATTCCAGTCTCTAATTGTTTTTAAAAAGAAGGAGTTGGCAAAAGTAGTGGTTTTGTATGCGTATTCTTGTATTTTATGTGAGTGTTGGCATCTTGTGGAACGATATGTTGGTGCTAGTAGGTATTCAGACTTATTAATTCCTGTTAGGTTATAATATATGCTGTGCAGAAGTTTTAATCGAAGTTTCCGTCTTCTAGATTTTAGAGTTTCCCAGCCTAATATGGCCTTTATTTCTGACATACTAGCGAATGGGTCGTAGTTGTTGCTGACGAAACGGGCTGCCTGGTTTTGGACTTTTTCTATTGTTTTTGCAAGATACTTTTGAGCCGGGTCCCAGATAACACAAGCATATTCAAGTATAGACCTGACAAGAAGGAAGTAAAGAGTTTCTTTCACCTCTTTTGTTGCACAGTGAAAGTGCAACAAAAGAGGTGAAAGAAACTCTTTCAGGGTTCCGTCTATACTCATCACCCTCGTCGCACTGGCTACCTGCCGTGCCCGTGCTTTCGCGTTTCACATTCGACAGAAGCAGCTGCCTTCAGACGTGAAAGGATTATTCGGTGGCGTCAACCCCTCCAGCAGCCATGGTCTCCGGATTTGTAAGATTCTCAGATCAGAGTGGAATAGACAGGCCCGCCTGTATAGAGAAGCCCTGCAACTTCAGCTTCAACAGGAGGTCAGTCCCAGTATCAAAAGACGAAGAATGAAAGAGTTCACAGCATGCATCGAGCATACCACAGACACACTGTGGGCAGGTGAACTCAGGAGGCTACGCTCTGGAATCGCGGCGAAGCAGCGCTTCAAAGGTGTTGTGCACACGTGTGGTGACGTAGTTCTTCCAGACTTCGTGCGGCGGACGTTGAGCTTAGGCCCCAAGTATGCCGTAGACAAGAAGTACACCGCACCGGATCTTCTGGCCATAGTGAGACGTGTTTCAAGCCTTGCTCCACAAGAAGACTGTAACAGGTGCGTGTCTGAAGGAGTTGATGTGCTGCAGCAAGTTAAGCCGTGCGCAAGTAGTCTTCCTTTAAGCAGGACAATTTCACATCTACGAGACAACGAACTGTGCGTGGTGCCTTCGGACAAGGAGGGAGGCTTCGCGGTCCTCAACAAAGACTTGTACCTGAAGAAAGCTGTAAGTGCGGTCACATCCGTCTTCCAAAAGTGCAGTGGTATTGACCTGGTTAAAGTCAAATCTAAGGCGAAAAAATTGTGCACGCAGCTTAAC